>NC_138356.1:10896240-12096240 GCF_046562875.1 Panthera onca | reverse complement strand
GGAGGAGGAAGAGGAGGGGGAGGAGGAGGAGGAAGAGGAGGGGGAGGAGGAGGAGGGGGAGGAGGAGGAGGAAGAGGAGGGGGAGGAGGGGGAGGAGGAGGGGGAGGAGGAGGGGGAGGAGGAGGAAGAGGAGGGTGAGGAGGAGGAGGAAGAGGAGGGGGAGGAGGAGGAAGAGGAGGGGGAGGAGGAGGAAGAGGAGGGGGAGGAGGAGGGGGAGGAGGGGGAGGAGGGGGAGGAGGAGGGGGAGGAGGAGGGGGAGGAGGAGGGGGAGGAGGAGGGGGAGGAGGAGGAAGAGGAGGGGGAGGAGGAGGAGGAAGAGGAGGGGGAGGAGGAGGAAGAGGAGGGGGAGGAGGAGGGGGAGGAGGAGGGGGAGGAGGAGGGGGAGGAGGAGGGGGAGGAGGAGGGGGAGGAGGAGGGGGAGGAGGAGGGGGAGGAGGAGGGGGAGATAGCTAAAAACTCAAGGAAAACAGAAAATTTTTTTTTTTTTTTTTTTAATTTTTTTTATTTTTGGGACAGAGAGAGACATAGCATGAACAGGGGAGGGGCAGAGAGAGAGGGAGACACAGAATCGGAAACAGGCTCCAGGCTCCGAGCCATCAGCCCAGAGCCTGACGCGGGGCTCGAACTCACGGAGCGCGAGATCGTGACCTGGCTGAAGTCGGACGCTTAACCGACTGCGCCACCCAGGCGCCCCGGAAAACAGAAAATTTAAATGCACTAATAATATACTACTTGGCTGCACAGTCAATGACACTACAAAGTCATAGTACCACACATACTGTCTACTGATTTTCAGCTTTTAGAATCAACCAACATGTAAGGAAGACTTAATTACGTTATTTTTAAAAAGAAAGCACTATCAAAATCAACAAGGAAAAGTTAAGGTCCTGAGCAGCTGAAGTTGCAAGGTAGGGTGGGGAGAAAAGGAGAAAGAATAGGGCCATTAAGAATCCATTTTTACCAAGTGAGAACTCAAGAAATGCTTGTATAGTCATATATTTAAGTTAAAAAGACAACCAACAGAAGGACTTACGATCATAATTTTACCTGACAGGATGGGAGAAGAAAGGTGGGAAGGAGATCAGGCAGCTATCTTGGTAGGAGGTCCACAGATGTCTACACTTGATGGATCAAACAATTGTGATCTACGCACGCGCCTGTTTAGAGAACCACGTAACAGCTAGAAAAAGTAAACACAGAAAAGTTGACAGAGTTAATATAGCACACTGGTAAATGGAACTGAGACCATTAAGACTTAGGAAAGAGACTGGTGCTTTTTGTTAAAAATGTTCCTATCTTGGGGCGCCTGGGTGGCTCAGTCGGTTAAGCGGCCGATTTCAGCTCAGGTCACGATCTTACTGTCCGTTAGTTCGAGCCCCGCGTCGGGCTCTGTGTTGACTGCTCAGAGCCTGGAGCCTGTTTCAGATTCTGTGTCTCCCTCTCTCTCTGACCCTCCCCCGTTCATGCTCTGTCTCTCTCTGTCTCAAAAATAAATAAACGTTAAAAAAATTTAAAAAAATGTTCCTATCTTATTTAAATTTAAACGCTTGTTACCTTAAGAAAAATAAAAAAATATATTTCTGTTAAAAAAAAGAATGCTGTAGACCACATTAAACATAGCCTGATGAAATGGGAGTTTGCTAATTCTTTCATTTTTTTCAGGCAAGAATGTAACTAGTTAAGTTATAAAAATCATTTATCATTTCTAACACGAAGAAAAACATTAACGGGATGTGGCCGAGACAAGAGCCTCCAAAGGCTTTAGTCAGTCCCTTACTTTTGACAAGCCAGGAGAATGGCCTCACGACCAGCCATGGGGCAGTTTTTTTGACGGCAAGATGTTTTCACAGGCTTCTCTGTTATTTCTTCTAGGAGACTGCAGAGTAGGAAGACTATGGACAATTGCTCAGTTGCTTTCCAGGGGCATTTCCAGTCAGCGTCCAAGGACACTGCTGTATGCATACCTTTCCGGATGAGAGAATCGTGGCACAAGAATCGCTCCTTCCTTGGTATTTGTCCACACACTGAGTATGTTAGGTAGGGCATCCTATGCTTTCGCTCAAGTGTCAATGCTCCAGAAGGGCTGTCATGGGCCACACTATGTAAAACAGTGTTCCCTGATTCTGTCATTTTCTGTTCCCTTCCTGACTTTATTTTTCCCTAGCCTTCTCCTTAGCTGGCATTATGCTATGTATGTTTTTGTTTATTGTCTATCTTTTTCATAGGAAGGTACGCACCGCTGGGGCGAAAACATTATTTTGCTCACTTTTTTATATTTTGACCCCAAAGCAGGGCTGGCACATAGTAGGTGCTCAGTAAAAAATTGTTAAATAAAGAATAGATTTGAGAACAATTACTTGGACAGGAAAGTCAGGGAAGTTTTTACAGGAGAAGTATCCGAGCTAGGTCTTGAAGGCTGAGTAGAAGTTTATCAAATAGTGAAGGCTGGAAACAAGAATCCAGAGGACAATGGAAAATGCCACTTCCTTTGTGAAGATCCCGGGTCAATTTAGATCATGGGATTTTTTTCTTTTTAAGTTTATTTATTTTGAGAGAGACACAGAGAGAGCACGAGTGGAGGCGGGGCAGAGAAAGAGAGAGAGAGAGAGAGAGAGAGAGAGAGAGAGAGAGAGAGAATCCCCAGCGGGCTCCACACTGTCAGCACAGAGCCCAGCACGAGGCTCAAACTCACGAATGGTGAGATCATTACCTGAGATGAAACCCAGAGTTGGACACTTAACCGACTCAACTACCCAGGCGCCCCTAGATTGTGGGATTCTTTTAAGTGATGACTATCAGTAAAGTGAAGAAAATGGTCACTGCAAAGTTGAGATATTTTGAAAATATTTGCTAAAAGTAATTACAGACTTACGTTGAACAAGTCACTTGGTAGGCTTCATCCTAAAAAACAATTCTTCCAGGTATCCCTACTAATTCAAACAGAACCTGCTACGTGGCAAGTGGTCAGAAGTTAAGTAACTAGCTCGAGGCCACCTGGCTAATATGTGGAATTGAACTCAGTTTTCTCTGGTTCAAGAGGCTAAGCCGTTGTTGTCCAATAAAAACACAACACGAACCACACACGAAATTAATAAGTTTTTAGTGGCCATATTAAAAAACAAGAAGAAATAAGTGGAATTAATTTGAATGATATATTTTATTTAAGTTTTTTTTCAATTTTAATGTATTTATTTTTGAGAGAGAGAGATAGAGCATGGGCAGGGGGAGGGGCAGAGAGAGAGGGAGACACAGAATCCGAAGCAGGCTCCAGGCTCCAAGCTGTCAGCACTGAGCCCCATGTGGGGCTCGAACCCACAAGATCATGACCTGAGCTGAAGTCAGACCCTTAACTGACTGAGCCACCCAGGTGCCCCGACAGATCTATTTTATTTAGCCAATATATCCCAAACAGTATCATTTCAAAATGTCATCCACATAAAGCAGTTGCTGATGAGATGATCTACATTCTTTCTTTCATATTGTTTTTTAAGACCTGTTATATGTTTTACATTAAAATTACACCTTAATTTGCTCAGTAGCCACATTTCAAGCCTTAACATAATCTCTGGATCTGGGTGTGATACTGGTTGGTAACCGGGTTGTGCAGAAAGACTTTTGTGCAAAAGACAAATTTTCACCCTTTTTCTAGGAAACTCCAGATTCAGCATCTTGCTGTCAGTGTCCTCAGTTTTATTTACGGAAACCATGTTAAGTCTATTTCCGTGCAGCATTTCTAGGACATCCCTATTTAACTTCATTTGTTCTCTAGCTGTTGTTCACAAGAGACAGGATTGGGTTGATTACAAGAAGCATGCAACACTGTCTTATAATTGCCACTAAATATGTTGAGTGTCTGTCTCCAAACTAGCTCCTAAGGCATCTGAGGGCAGGGGCTCATCGCTGGACCTCCAGGGCCTAACCCATAATAGCTGTGCAGTCAAGTCTGCTAGATGTTACATGTATATTTCCCATAACAAACCTTGGCCAACTATTTATTTCTTTCGGCTAATGACTTAGGAATCATGCTAACTACGAGAGATCCCAAAAGATTTCACCTGTAAAATTATTTAGTCAACTCTAACATGGATTTCAGGACTCACTAGGACCACAAGAGCAATCTGTATAAAAGTGAATTTGCTATTTCTCTTGAGTTACCAGTATTGCAAAATGGAAAGTTTTTAGAACATTCTTGAAACGTTTTTTAAAGCCAGACCCAAGAGCCCATTAACAGGAATATAGTTTAGTTTACAAAATGATTCACAAAGTTCATGATCCCTTCTTACTTTCTGTTACCTCATTTGGAAGACTGTCTTTTGCACAATCACCAAGAGGAGGGGCTTCATGGAAACAATGGAACTTGGCTGTCAGGACCTCGCTTGCTATAGGTATTTTTTGTTGTATATTCCCACCAACAAATAACAATAGCTCAGGTTGAGATATGCTGCTGACAGGAACAAAAAAGATTTCCTAATAGTGAGCTCTTACTGTTTTGTTTTTTTTCCTTGTTGCTTAAATACCTGCTGGAAGGTAGAAATTTAATCTTGCCCACTTCTATTTGGTATTTTAACCACGTTCCCTATGCATTCTCATATGTCAGTCGTTCTCTCTGTAAAACCTGTAGTGGAGTTTTTACTGGCACGCAAGCATAGATTCAACCTTTTTGTTTTTCCTTCTGGTATCTATCAGCAAAATGAGGTTTGGGGTTTGATGGGGTCATGTCAGAATCAAATTCCCTTAATTCTCATTCTAGCACAATGTTCTATCTAGCTGAAAGGCCTTCTACTTTCTCGACATTTATTTCTTCAACTTGGGGTGTATCAGAGAAGGACGGATTAGAGTCTTGGGTTTTAAACATCAATCTGAACTCTGGCAGTGGTAGCTGATGTTGGTTTCTCCCTCAGTCGTGGATTCTGAACTACAGTATATGAATGGAAGTTATAATTCTTGAAGGTCTTGATCTAAAATGACTGCAGAATCTCAGGTGTTGATTACATGCCCAGATCATCGCTTCATCTTGTAAAACACACATTTATAGCAACATTAAACTATTAGTTTGATGTCTACAGTTGTATGACTCACCCCTTCTAAGGAACCATTTTCTATTTCGTCACTGCGTTTCCAATATTTTTTGGATTATTTTGGTGGCTTTGGTCTTGATCTTTTGGGAAATATTTTCCCTCTCTGGGGGTCCGGTAAAGGGCCTGAATTTCTTCCCTTAATGCCATTACTGGCAAAGTAGGGTGATATCTACGATGCTTGGACATTCAGGGGCGGAACTAAATTATGTGATTTTTCTTCTTCTAAGCCATAAGCCATAAATGATTTTGAAATCACTTATGATGGAAACACAGATTCATAATTTTAAGTATCTGGCTTTCATAGTCATATAATATATAATAATGAGGTAATGGTAGGGCTGTATAGGATGAATAGAAATCTGGCTCCAGAATTGATACCAGAGTGAAAGAGTTTGCAGATACGAAACAGTTACATGGTCAGTTCCTATCTTTTCTATATTACATCCTCCCAGGGCGTTGTACTTAAGACTTTTAAAATAAATAGGCTTTTCTCTTCCTCTGCACTGGTAAAGGTGAACAGATGGTGAAATGGGCCAAATAATGGAAAGTCGACATAATTTGTCCCCAGACAGTTTAGCAAGTTCATAGATGAAAGGTTAAACCCCACATAGGCCCTCATCACATCTCTGACTTTGGACCACTGATTAGATGAAACTGAGGAGAGAAAGGGTGTTTAATTATAGACTGTCATGGCCCTGAGCTCTTCACTATAAAAGGAACATTCCTGTCTGCTGAAGCTGTTGTAAATAAATAAACAGACCCTTGTGCATGGAACCAGTCTGTTCTTTTGTTTTCTTAAACTCAGAGTCAAACCACAGTATCTGACTAGCACCTTCTAGTGAGATTTGCTATTATTTTTTTAATGCAAAAATTTTACACTTGAACTATTAATGTGCTCCTTTAAGAAAAATACAGACTTCTTTTTTATTGGGTTTGGAAGGGGCCTACATGTTTTTCAAAGTTTGGACAGAAGGAAATGTTTACTTTTCAGTTGAACATACCTAAATTGAAAAGGACTCAATAAAATTCCCATCCTGAGGCTACGGAAATAAATATTAGCATTTTATTATAAGCAGATCCCGTGTTTTAGTTCAATGAACAAAGAGTGACCTTACTTGGCAACTGGCTGTCCTTCGCAAGTATCTCCAGAAAGAAGGACTTCAGAAACAAAAATCTCTTCATTTTTACTAGTCTCTATCAACCTACAACTGGCTGATGGTTAATAGCCCTAGAAAACTGGTAAATCCTGTCAATTATGTTAGGGTCAATTCAGTCAATTGTCTTGGAGGGTTCACTGGGCAGTCACCCTGCTTGAAGTTGGACGCTCAATAGATACTCCAATGAGGGTTATGTTTGTTTGTTTTTGCTGAGATTTTCATAAACGGTTTTCCATACAAAAATGATCGTTTTCACATTCTAGCTCTGAGACTTGACTGCTCATTTCTCTGCACATTGGAGAACGTCTTGCCTGTGTCGTCCTGTACTCTCTGCTTACCTCGTGCACTGGTGGAAACCTTCTACGCCACACACACCTTCTTTGGGGGTCTCAGCTTTTATAAAAACCTGTCAACCTTACCCTCCCTTCAGCTGAATGTAGAAGTCAATGTGTTGGCTTTCTGGGGCCTGTTTTCTCGATACTCTTTTATTTCTGCACCAAACCTAGACCACGTTGTTTTTGTTTTTGTTTTCCTACATTGAAATTACTTTTCTGAACTCAGTTTGTATAACATGCCCTAGTTACACCTTGAAGAAATGCTACAACTGATCTCATGCATATTATTGGGTTTACTATAAGAATATTGATGAAGGTAACAGGGTATTATTACATGAAAGAGAAACTTCTTTATAAAGATCTATCCATAGGAGACATTTGTCTCGGATTTCAGATACCGAGAATTAAAAAGATTTTGCTTATGGTTCCCTTTTTGTAGCGGCTGCTAAAAAGCTCAGAGTCAAATTTTCGGACCACCTCAAGCAAGCACACATGATCTTAGGGCATGTGTTTTATGCGCTAATTTCACTGATAGCTTTATTGTTATCTTTCTACCATTATTTTTCTACAAATTCAGTTTCTACTCATTATCTTATTTCATTGTACATATTTTTGGACTTTAAATCCTTTAGGACTAGATTTGGTAAAAATAAAGAAATAACTCAGAACTACATTTTTTTGGAGGGGGAGTTTAGAATTTTTTTAACATTTATTTATTTTTGAGAGAGAGAGAAAGAGAGAGAGAGAGAGACAGAGCACGTGCAGGGGAGGGGCAGAGAGAGAGGGAGACACAGAATCTGAAGCAGGCTCCAGGCTCTGAGCTGTCAGTACAGAGCCCCTGCAGGGCTCAAACCCACGGACTGGGAGATCAGGACGTGAGCTGAAGTCGGAGGCTTAAGCGATGAAGCCACCAGCTGTCCCTTTTTTAGGGGGTTAGAGCTAATGGAAATGTGCACAGGGTGCAATCTCAGTGGCAGGAGGTGATTCCGCCGTTCATGGCAGTGGTTGGGCCTTAAACAGCTTGGCAGGGAGCAGACTGTGGCCCTCACAAAAAGGGACAGGAGTAGAAGGACAATAAAATCGCAGGTGCTGGGTGATAGCAGATAACGTAAGAACCAGCCTCCCTCCTCAATAGAAAACTTTCTAGAAATAACTGGAGGTGGAGCTTTCCAGTGGGAGGTGCTGAAATTGTAGGTGGGAAAAGGAGTCAGGGGTTTACACATAATTGCTGTTTGCACAGATTTATTTTAAGCCCCAAATTGGAGTGGCCTAGAGACAAAAGCTAGGTTGCAAATGAAGTAATTCATGATGAATTTTGAGGGAAACCCTGTCTTCGCCAATCTGCTATGATTGATGACTGAAACGCCAGGATTTAAACTCATCCCTGAGAATGAAGGTTGTGTCTTTTCAGGAGTCTTTTGTTAACGATCGGGTGGGTCTGAGGTAACAGATTTGCTGTGGGAACCAGCCCATCAGATTGTTTCACGTCTGAGAGGGGCCATGAAAGAAAATGTGGTAGAGGACGGTGAGAATCTTCCCCCGTGTCGGACATGGGCCAAGGCAGGGGAGGTGGGAGGCGGTCCGGCACTGGAGGAGAGAAGACACGCCATGAGAACAGAACACAGAATTTTTAGTATCTGGCTTAAAAACCATTCTAGAACGGAGAAGGCGAGAGGATGGCAGTCCTCAATTTTGACTTATTTCTGCTAACAGTGCTCAACCTCGCTTTCACTGACGGTGATGCTCACTTAGCTCAACTCGCTACCGTCTTCCCCCGCTCCTTTATTTCCCCTACCTTTTTTTTTTTTTATAGGAGGTTCTGGGACCTCATGGCTATTTTTGCCCCTACTGACAACACTTTGGGATCCCACACCAACACTAACAGTAGCCAAGGCATAAAGATGTCTTTCCCGCCTCTGCACCAAGCACCACCTCTCCTTCCCGGTTGTGGTTCTTCTCAAGAGGAGTTGGACTCACATGCCTGAGAGTTTTCTTTACCTGCCCTGGTGGCGGGAACAGTTATTTCCTAGGTTTGTCCCTAAAACCGGCCACCCCTATGGGAATCTAAGACCCAGACCTCCCCACCTGAGAAGCTGAGGGAGGCATCCTTAGTCACGCTGCTATGGGCTTGGTTCCCTGGGTACTTCCTTGGAGTCACCCTGTGCCCCTGCCTGGATGCCCTGAGTCCCACCCCAGCTCGCACACCTAGCTCTACACTTGTCGGGATGGGCCCACCAGAATGCCCCCAGGACCCCATGGAGACTTGGGGGTCACACTACCCTTGGTCTTTTCTGCTTTCAGCCCCTTGTCCCTGGGGCTGAGATACTAGTCCATGAAGTCTGACAGACTACCCATATCAGAACAGGCACAGATTTTTCTCCAAATAAGAGCTTGAGCTCCACAATCAGTTCTCCCTGATAGAAGACTTGCGTTTTCCTTTGAAGCTTTAACTACGGTATATAGGCCCAGCTCTGGGGATGTATCGGAACCATGAATCAAAGCCACAGGCAACTCCATTTTCCCAAGGGCTAAGAGGGATGTACTTCTGGCCCTGCGTTGCAGGACTGATGTTGGCCAAATGCACTGACCATAGCATTCCCCAATATGTGGCCAGTCCTACCTCGAGCTTTCATCTTTTGTAAATCAATTTGCCAACTTCTTATCCAGTGTGCTACGTAAGTGGTTAAGAGTCCTTAAAATCCTAGCAATCTGATGCGTGGGTCATACACATGTTCTATAAGAAGTGTCAGAAGTCCAGCTGTTCAGAAAGGAAATCTGTTTATTTGTAATTATTTGTAAATGGGTCCCCGAGGTCCTGGAAAGGCATATATTAACTTTAGAGGACAATGGGCAGAGGCTGGGCACATCCACGAGATACTCTTAGCATCAAACAGCATGAAAGTTCTTGCTGAATTATTATCTCACTTTCTGCTTTCCGATGGTCTCAAATGGTTCTGTTTCTCTGAGAAAGTAATTAAGTTGTCATTAGTATTTAACGATTATGGTTTCATTTTTGCTCCTTTGACTCCTAAGCCTCTGGTGATGTGGTCTTGCCCAGTTACTGCTGACACAGAGTCTAGAGTGTTCAAAGTCTGAGGAGTTTCTCTTATGAATTTGAACATGGGTTGTTCACATTGCTGGGAACTCAGGAAAGCCAGGCGTTCTCTATGAAGGGGCACCAGACTATTTCCTCGAATGACAACAGAGCTAAAGCAATGACTGTAGGAGTCTCACCTTTGGGATGTTCTGGAAAGCAACTGATACTAGTCCATCAAGTGACAAGCTGCCTGAAAAGTAAAGGAACGCGGTGGTCATTCAGTTATCCTTTCAGGCTTCCTGCAATCTTCTGACTCTAATAGTGGAAGAATTCTCATGAGTCATTATTATTTAAATGATGGAAACTGTTGCGTGTTATTTGAGGAAATAAAGCATATCAGCAGGGTATTAGTCAGTAATACATTGTCTCTAAAATTCCATCTGTTAAATGCGCAGTTAACATTTCTTTTATAGTTGGCATTTGTCAGGAATTCTCTGCAGGTACCTGTAGTAAGTATGCATTTGATGTAGTACAAACCTATTAACTGTAACTTATTGTTACCTGGGATTTAGATGCATCAGTATTCACACAATGTCCCTTGAAAATAATACTGGGATTCAATTCCAAATCCTATCCTAGAGGATTAAATTTAAAAATAACTAAATTAATAAATTATAAATAAAATTATTTTTATCAAATTACTAAATAATTTAAATAAAATTAATTAATTAAATAATAATAAATTAAAAGATAATTTATAATCCCACAGTTTATAGGGAACAGGGAGGGCTGATCCTGGGTTCCAGAAAGCCCTTTGTTTGCTCAACACTGTGAAGATTATGTTTGAAGGGAGAAGATGGAAATGGGGCAAGAATGATTTTCTCTACATAATAAAGTGGGGGGGGGGGGGTGGCGGAGGTTGAGGAAGGAAGCCAGGAGTGGCCTGGTGGGGAGGACAGAACCTTGGAGATTCACCTGTTCAATGAAGAGTTTTAGAGTGGTTTCTTTTGCAGTGTGGGGTTGATCTTTCTTTTCCATTTCTCCTGTGAAACCTTCAGAAAAGTCTTGAGTGCTAAAAACTAATGTTTTTAGTCTGAGCACAATGTTTCTGGGACTTGTGAAGATTCCGAGTTGAGAAATGAGGTTGGCCCAAAGCGAAAGGGACGACGCACGGGTACCGCTGAGCCTTAGGCACGTCTCACAACAGGTGATGGCACCTTGTTCTGTGATCTGTTGCTGCTGCTGCTGCTGCTGCTGCCATCTGTTGGGGGGGGGGCTCCCAGGAGGGCAGGAGGCCAGAGGTGCCGCCCAGGCTGTCCCACCGTTGCCTAGGACCTGGCTGGTGGCTTTGGCCAGCCGAGCCTCAGACTTCTCCCCTTGCAATTTCAGCCGCTCCGCATCTCTCAGCCTTTCTGTGCATGAAGGTGCTTCTCCAGCAATCTTCCGAATTGCTTTTGCATATGGGCTAGTCAGACATTCAAGCTCTACTTCTAACTTCAAACAGGTCACACTGTGGATGCACATATGAATGTCCCGACGAAGCAACAGTCTAGGAAGTTTCATTACAGCTCTGATTTTGACTCCCTGATGATTGTACTTCGAACGGGAAGTGATTTCTGGCTCTGCCTTAGCTGCCTTGGAACGTCACTCACGAGCTGCCCTGAACACACCGCAAAGCTGAGAGTTGTTTTCTTGTTTGTTTCGGCAAAGCTGCACCTGTTTTCTGTACTGAAAATAGTGCCTCATGGATCTAAAGCCAAACCCAAGCCCGAGGCAGGAAACAAACAAACCAACAACGACAACCACAAAAGACACTGTTACTCTGGTATTCTGGTGGTGAGTTTGTGTTGTCAATTTTTTCCAGTTATCAGATCTTGCAAGTTGTATTTTCTTTTAAAGTTCAACATGTACGTTTCAGTTAATTATGGTGGGTAATTACCGTCTATTTTGCCTGTGGGCAAGTTCTTGAGAAGACATTGTGTCTTCACTTCTCTTGAGTATAAACCAGGAGTGGAATGGCCAGGTCACGTGACAACCCCATGTTTCACATTTCGAGGAGCTGATTGTCTTCCAGAGTGTCTGCATCTTTTACATTTTCACCAGCGACATAGGAGGGTTTCAGTTTCTCCACATCCCTGCCAACATTTGTCATCCATCTTTTGTTATAGCTATTCAGGTAGGTGTGAACTGGGGTCTAATTTTGGTTTCGGTTTGCATTTCCCTGATGGCTAGTAATGTTGACCATCTTTTTATGTGCTTATTAACCACTTATGTATCTTCTTTTGGGAATTTTTTTTTCAAAATTGTTTAAATTGGCTTGCTTCTTTATTATTAAGTTTTAAGAGTTTTTTATGTGTTCTGTAAACAAGTCTCTTATTCAATATATGATATGCAAAATGGGTCAGGCAGTGTTTCTTTGTTTCTTCTTCTATGTTTTTGGAAACGCTTGTACTTTGGAACACTTTGACTTTGGAATGCTTTGGAACTGGTACCAGTTCTTCAAATATGTGGTAGAATTCATCAGTGAAGCCATTTGGTCCCAGGCTTTTTATTGTGGGAAGTGTTTTTGACTACTAATTCAATCTCTTTACTGATTATGGGTCTATTAGATTTTCTATTTCTTTTGGGTCTTTTGGTAGTCTGTAGGTCTCCTACAATGTGTCCATTTCATGTATGTTGTCTGATTTGTTGGCAGGCAGTTGTCCATAGTATACCTTTTTTTTTTTTTTTTTTAAAGCTTATTTATTTATTTTGAGAAAGAGAGATTGTGTGAGTGTGAGTGGGGGAGGGGCAGAGAGAGAGATTATCCCTCTGAGGCTCCACACTGTTAGCTTGGGGTCTGATGTGGGGCTCAGACCCACCAACCATGAGATCGTGACCTGAGTGGAAATCAACAGACGGACACTTAACTGACTCAGCCACCCAGGCACCCCCACAGTATTCCTTTACAATTATTTTTATTTATGTATTGGTAGCAATATTTCCTCTTTTATGTTTAAAAACAATTTTTTTTAAGTTTATTTATTTGTTTTGAGAGGGAGGAAGAGCACAAGTAGGGGAGGGGCAGAGAGAAGGAGAGACAGAATCCTAAGCAGGCTCACGCCATCAGCACAGAGATGCGGGGCTTGAACCCACGAACTGTGAGATCATGACCTGAGCCGAGATCAAGAGTCAGTTGCTTAACCGACTGGGCCACTCAGGTGCCCCTTTCTTTTATGTTTTTATTAATTTGAATCTTCTCTTTTCTTCTTTCTTTCTCTTTCTTTCTTTCTTAATTTTTTTTTAACGTTTATTTATTTTTGAGACAGAGAGAGACAGAGCATGAACAGGGGAGGGGCAGAGAGAGGGAGACACAGAATCTGAAACAGGCTCCAGGCTCTGAGCTGTCGGCACAGAGCCTGACGCGGGGCTAGAACTCACGGACCGCAGGATCATGACCTGAGCTGAAGTCGGCCGCTTAACCGACTGAGCCACCCAGGCGCCCTCTTCTTTCTTAATCTAGGTCAAGTTTCACCAATATTTTTGATCTTTTCAAAGAACCAACGTTTGGTTTCACTGACTTATTGTTCTTACACTGTTTTATTTATTTCACTACTAATCCTTATTTCCTTTCTTCTGCTTGCTTTGTGCTGTTTTTTCTTCTTTTTCTAGGGACAGAAGGTGAAAGATAGGTTGCGGATTTAAGATTTTTTTTCTTGTTTTTATGTTGGCCTTTGCAGTTGTGAATTCCACCCCCCACCCCGCCACCCGAAGCGCCCTGCCCTACAAGTCAGCTGGGGTGAAGGTGGACAGAACCCCGGAGCATTCCTGGCATGCTGTGACTGGGAGTCAGCCTCTGCCTGTCTGTCTGAGGAGGGACCAGGTGGGGGAAGGGAGCCCTGACCTCTCAGCTGTTCTCAGCAGGAATTTAGCTTTTTCATCTTACAGTTGGTGGGGATGAGAAATGCTGGCAGACTGCCTCTCCTGGTGAGATACTACAATCCTTCTTTAGGAGTCGAGGAGGAAGGGAGACCTGTCTTCTCGGCCTCATCCGCCCAGAGTGGGGCTTCTGTCAAACTTAGCTGGCAGAGGGCTGGGAGTGGGTGGGTTATAGCTCAAGTGCACACTGTCATTTTTCCTATAAGTTTCAGGAGATTTTCTTGACTAAATCGTGATTCATTTGCTGGATGCCCTTGGGAAATTCCCAGAGACTTAAAAGTTAGAAGAATAATTTTCATGAACTTTGCTTGGGTTGGGTCCATGGAGGTGCGCATGTTTTCATCCCAGAAATGGAACTCCAGAAACTGCTTTTTAGAATTTTCATTTTGCTTTAAGATTGTATAAAATATTTATAAGCTTCCAAAGTCAAATCTACAGAACAAGATATCTTCAAAAAAGGACTAACTTATGATCCCTCTACCCTATTTCATCCTTCATTCTTTGGAAACCATTAAAATGTTCTTCCTGGGGCGCCTGGGTGGCTCAGTTGGTTAAATGTCCGACTCTTAATTTTGGCTCAGGACATGATCTCATGGTCGTTGAGATCGAGCCCCACGTCGGGCTCCATGCTGACAGCTGGGAGCCTGCTTGGGATTCTCTTTCTCTCTCTCTCTCTCTCTGCCCTTCCCTGCTCTCTCGCTCTCTCTCAAAATAATAAACTTTAAGAAAGTGTTCTTTTTTCTTTTAAATGTATAAGTGAATATGTTCTCCAGAAAGGTTTATATTTTTGTTCTCAAGGTTGTCTTTATACTATATATAAAACATTTAGTGCTCTCTTTTTTGGTTATTGCCTATTTTTTTTCCCCACTAGGAGCAATATTGAAATTAGCCAGTGTCCTCATATTTTCTCTTCTCTTCATCTCCATACCATCTGATTTGATGTAGTGTCCTTTTACTGCTTAATGCCTAGAAATGAAGTTACTCTACTGTCATATACTCTGGCCATTCTTCCATCAAGCTTCGATGGTTGTATTGTAACATAACCAGACTGCATTACGAAATACTATTCTATCTCACAACCATTATCGAGTATTACGTCAATGTATCTCCTTCCATATTGGTAGTCTGAAGCTCATTATGTAATAAATTGACAGGGAGAATTTGTCAAAACCATATTCCTGGAATTCAAAGCCATTAGTACATGGTTCTTAAACTTGAAGATCCATTTAATGGAATACAAAATTCTTGGCTTGAATTTTCCTTTTTGCATATTTTAAAATATCATGCCATTGTCTTCTAGCCTATGGTGTTGCTCCTGAAAAGTGAGACGGCAACTGATTTTCTTTACTTTCTTACTGACTTGGTATTTTTGCTGAATACCCAAAGGTTTTCTTTTTTTTTTCCTTTTGAAGACTGTGTTCCTGGGATACATGTCAGTATTGACAGCTGTGGGTCAATATTCTCAAGTATCCAGGTCAATATTCTCAAGTATCTCAAGTCTTTTTTCATTCAGGAAAATTTGCTTAAATTACAGATTTATTTGTTCTCATCCATTACTTATTTTTTTGGGGACTCCTATGTGTATATTGGGTCTTCCCTTCCGCCTTCAAAAATGACATTTTTGGTTTTAAAAATATTTGTTCTTTCAATTTTATAACGCTCCTTTAGGGCATTTTGTATTGTGTTTATTCCAGTTTGCATGATTTTTCTTTATTTTGAAAAAATGTTCAAATAAGTAACTAAATATATAAATGTAGTTTTTGAGTTCCGACAACTTCTTCAAATATTCCTTTTCTCCAATCACTTTATTTCCACATTTTTCCAATTCTGATTTATGCTACTCTTTAATACTTTCTACAATTATGTTAATTTTTTTTTAGTTCATATTGAGACATTAGGTAACAGTTTTATTTGCTCTCTGGGCATGTTTTTCTTTCATTGATTGTAAGGATATTCTTCCTTCCCTTGCTTCCTCCCTCACTTTTTTCTTTCTTTGTAATAATAATAACGTATAGAAATTGACTATGATCCTTTCCTGTTGCTCATTTTTTTTTCTTTTTTTTTGAGAGAGAGAGAGAGAGATTGTGCATGGTGGAGGGGGGGTGGGGGAGGAGCAGAGGTGGGGAGAAAGAGAGAGAGAGAGAGGAAAAAGCCTTAAGCTGTCAGCATGGAGTCTGACACAGGGCTCCATCCCACAACCCTGAGATCATGACTGAGCTGAAATCAAGAGTCAGCTGCTCAACCGACTGAGCCACCCAGGCGCCCCTCTGTCGCTCATTTTTAAGTGATAGGAGTTTTTCTGTACTTTTAAGAAGGCAGGGGTGGGCCAGGATATATTTCTAGCTTCATAGCTCTAAAGCTCCTTGGTCTGTTCCAAGGACCAAGACCATTTTGGCACCTGCTGACCTTTCCTCAGGCTCCCTTGCTCTCCTCCATGAACGAAATTTGTAGACTCCCCTGACAGTCTTTTCATGCTTAGAGAGTACCTGCTGGTGAATTTTGGATCCCCCTTTTCTCAGGGTACTCGGATACCCCATTTTGCTCTTTCCATTTCCTCCCACATGAGTGCAGATGCCAAGTGGGTCTCATCATTGGTGGTGGTTCTTCCCCACTTCTCATATTTTGGGGTTCTTAATCAGCTAGTTTTATTGTGGATCCTTATATTATTTTGATACATTCTTACAATATACCCTCATATTTTTAGATCCTTATTCTTTGGTAGTGTGGTTTTACCTGAGAGATCACCATATGAATAAATATGTGGCTGCCTTGGGCTGCTTAGACCACGCCTGGTAATCATTCTGTACTTTCAAGGCTTGATGTGAATCACAGAATGCTGCTTCTGACAGCATAACAGACAGACTATCTAGGGTTTTACTCACAGTGGGAAGGCCTCTGAATTCGATTAAACCTGATGAGCTGGTTTATCTAAAGTTCGTTGTATTTGAACTTTATCTCTGAGCCACTTCTAAAGAGCTTCAGAAGGGAGAAACAAGAGTTTAGGATCATTCCATCTCTGTGGTAAAAAAAATATTTTCCAACCTAGAAAATTAATGTTCTTACCCTATGAAATTCTTAGCCTTTTGAAATCACTGGTTTTTAAATAACCATGCCTTGATCCTCTATTAGAAGTACAATCTGCAAAATTCTTAACTGTAAAGGTATTTGATGATCTACTTTCAAGATAAGTCTAAAGCTATAAGCAAATCTCATCTATATGAGGAAAGAAATCACAGTTGAGTCATGGTCAATGTTTCATGATCAGAACAGAGGCTTGGAATTTACAGTGAGTTCTCAAAGTCAGTTTTTGTTTTTTTTTTTAAATATGTGTGCGGGTTTAAAAACAGTGAATATTTTACTGAACTGCTCTTGTATAAATCTGGGGCATATCCTACTTTAGGAAGTTGTTCTGTAGTAGTAAAATACAAGACTTGGAGCTATTAAAAAAAAGACAATGCCCTAGTATTGCTGAAAGTTTCACTTGCTCAGGAACAGAATAATTGATGGGATTTAAAAAGTCGCAGTCATGGCTTTGACATTTCTAGTTTCTCTGGTCCAACTGTTAATTACTGTAAATGTTTAGATTTTTCTGTGCATTTCCTCATCAACAAGTAAAAGCTTTGATCTCTATTCCATGTGGAATCACATGGGTAGAGAGAAGAAATGGGATATATTGAAATAAAACTGAAAAGAGAAATTATAAAAATATTTGCTTCTGTGTGTTTTAAATTGTTGAGTTCACACATCACAAGAAATTTGGTTTCTTTGAAGATTTAAACACTGGGAACTCAATAGTCTACAAATAGATTATTTCATTCCATTCAGTGTTTTGTAGAATTTTTTCCTTTAGAAATGTTGAACAGGGGTGCTGGCTGGCTCAGTCAGAAGAGCATGTGACTCTTGATCCCTGGGTTGTGAGTTCGAGCCCCACGTTGGGTGTAGAGATTAAATAAATAAAACTTAAAAAAAAAAAAACAACTAAAAAAATAAATACAAAGCAATTTCCAGCTTGGTCCCCAAATTATTTAGTGCCATGTCTCCCATGGTCCTGCTCTCTGTTGGAGCAGAGACTAAAGGGAAGTCAGGGGAAGTATGATTCATGATCTCCTCACCTCTGCGAGCTTCCGGCAACACAAGAAGGAATATGATGGTGAGAGGAGAGAAGCAAGGGTGCAAACGAATAGTTCCCCACTGAGGAAGTCCTGAGGCCCTCTTTTGAGATCACCTTCAACCTTGTGCCTTGGGAGTAGAATTTTCCATTATATTCTCCACTTAGCACATTACCATCCTTACACCAAGTAGGCACACAATGAATAAACGAATCAAAATGCTTCCCAGTCGGATAGAATTCAAATACTGCTTCCTCTATGAAGCCCACCTTAATCCTTAGTCTGAAATCATCTCTAATGCTTCCCTTCTCTGACCACCCATGGAGTCCTGCATGAGGCATGTTTCTTGGTGTTGGCTAACTTCAGAGCTCACCCTAAAGGCTTTACCAACGTATAAGGTTGTGGGGAATTCTGTTTCTCATTGGTGGCTGCTCCAATGTATTTATCCCATCCCAAAGACTCTTTTTACAGTATGACTGACCCACCCAGAGATGGGGCTGCTGGGGTTATAGTCCCTCCTCTGGAATCAGGACAAGATTTGTGACTGTCTCAACTGGCCCAGTGGGGTATGACTGAAGGGATCCCATGTGACTTCTTAGGCTGGGTCACAGAAAGGATCGAGCTCCTCTCCTTCTACGCCCTCCATGATGCTTACCTCAGAATCCAGAGCTATGATGTAAGGAAGCCTGGGACTGGCCAGATCTGTGACCCAAGGCCAGAATCAACCACTAGATGTATGTGAGTAAATCTTCCGGTGATTTCTGCCCCCAGACTTTGAGTGTTCCACCTGAGGCCACAGGCATTGCGGAGGAAAGGCATGTCCAACACGTCCTGCCCCATTCCTGATGCGTGGACACTGTGAGAGAGGACAAAGGACTATTGTTTTCAAGTCACTAAGTTTTCAGTGGATTCAGTTTGCACCAATAAGTAGATAACCAGTACAAACATGAGGGTTCACGTGTAAATGTTTTTCATTTTCTCCCCTTTTCCTACTCGTAACTCCTAACTTCTGTAGCAACCAGGATGATGGTCTGCACACACAGCGGAAATCACATTTCTTTAGGTGATTATGAGAATTCAGTAAGATTGCACGCAAAAGGATCTAGCAGGATGTTCAGTAATATGACGTAACTGATAAATGTTAACTGAAATTGCTACACGATTCATTTATTTTCTAGCTTCATTGAGATACAACTGACACATGACATTGTGTAACTTTAAGATGTAGGTGTTGACTTGATACACTTGTATTTTGCAAAATGATTGCTACGACCACAGTGTCAGCCAACATCTCCAACATGTCACATAATTACCAGTTTTCCCTTTTGCAGGTGAGACTCTTCAAGATTTTCTCTCTTAACAACTTTCAATATAGAATAATACAGAATTATTAGCTTCAGACTTACTCATCGTATAGCTGGAAGTTTGTACCCTTTGACCAACATTTCTCCATTTCCCCCACTGCTCAGCCACTGGTAACCACCCTTCTACTCTGTTTCTATGAGTTCAGTAGTTTTAGGTTCCACATAGAAGTGATACTGTACAGGCTTTGTCTTTCTCCGATTTATCTTATTTAGCCTCATGCCCTCAAGGTCCATCCATATGGTCACAAATGGCAGGATTTCCCTCCTTCTTGTGGCCGAATAATATCCCGTTATATATTTCATTACAGCACAACGTAATAATGCGACACATCGCATCTTCTTTATCCATTCGTCTGTTGACGGACACTTAGGTTGTTCCATATCCTGGCTACCGTGCGTAGTGCTGAACTGACATGGAAGTGAAGGTATTTTGTCCAGATCTTGTTTCCATTTCCTTTGGATCCATACACAGAAATGGGATTGAAGAATCATATAGTAGTTTTACATTAAAAATTTTTGAGGAAACTCCACTCTGTGTCACAGTTTCTGTACCAATTTGGCTTTGTTTTCTTATAGCTTACTGAATTTCCTTAAAGCTGCTATTTTGATTTATTTGTCTGGTAAACTGCAGATCCTCATGTGTTCAGTTTGCTTACAGGAAGCTTATTACGAGCTTCTGGCGGTGTTACGTGACCTTGATTGTTCCTGTTCCTTGAACTTCTGCGTGGCTATCCTCGCGTCATCTCCTCCAGTCTTTACTGCCATCTCGAAGGCAGCCAAATTGGTTTTTTGCTGCAGCAGTGTGCTGGCACTTCTTCTCTGTAATCCTGGACTTCCCCAAAGGCTCTCTCGTGCACAGGCGATTGCCTAAGTCAGTGTTCTCCAGGAGCTTCTGGACCACAGCGAAGAGGGGCTGAAGCCAGTTAAGGTGCCATTACAGGATCCACAGCTAGGACCAAGGTCCGTCTGCCTATTGCCTGATGAATTGATAGGTGAGACTTGTCCTGGATCCCTTAGCAGGTGGTGTTGGATGCCACAGTTACCGCAAACACACCCTTGCCCATGGATGCTAAACTTTTGCTGTCGGGGCGACAAAAATGAGGGACATCTTTTGCCATCACGATGCTGATGTAACTCCTCTTACAAGTAAATTACGACTTTGCTTCCTCTGCATATCACGTCTGCCCGACCAAGAAGGAAACAGTCTATTCACATCAATTCAGCAAAGGCAAGTCTCATCTGTTAGTAAATGCTAACCAAACCAGTTGTACAAAACAGCAGCTACTTGATTAAAACTTCCATTTCTTATCCGGCTGTTCTGTTATGTTTATATCCCTACTCTGTTCTGTCTCCCATTCCCTTTCCTCGCCCTTTACATTCTCAGACCATTTTTAAAATACACATTGGATTGGTTTATTTGGTTAAAGCCTTTGGAAGGTTTGATTAGAATTTCTCAAGTGGCTAGTTGAAATTGCATCCCATTTGTCTTCTGGCACCCTGGTGCAGGAAATGGTCTCAAATCACGCAGGGCTGGATGGAAACATGTGGGCCCTCTGGGCAGGCTAATCATTTGCTGACCTTTCAAATGGATATCCATGAGATATTTGTTACATGTTTATTTAGAGGTGAGGCTATAGAAGGTTGTCGGCAAGGCCTGGACAGCTTGCCTGGGTATGTGCCTGATCTGGCTGCGCGGTCTGTTCTAATCGGCTATTATCTCCGTCCTCCCCAAACGGTATTCGCCACGAGGAGGTCAGCCTGCCCAAATAGAGGGTGCTTCGGTGTTCTGTCATAGATACACAGAACATACTCTGTGCCGGCTTCTTGTCTGTGTCGTTTTGTTTTTGCGGAAGACATCAACTTTATGAAGACAGCAGGTCCCTTGGTGCGTAGCGTAGCAAGGATTTGCAGAACTGGTATCAGGAAACCTGGGCACTTGGTTTCTCTGTGCTCCTCTCAAATGCCTTCCAAATAAGAATGTTGGATAAAATTACCTTAAAAGATCTTGTCTGTTACATTATTGCATCTCTTGGGCCTATGGAGCTGCATGATAATCTGTACAGAGAAAAAAGGGAGAATACATAGGAGTTATAAGGGAAATCGCAAGGAATTAACCGATATCCTTTAGGTAAGTTAAAATATCATTCCGATTTATAAAAACACTATGCGATCCAGAGCTAATACTGTAAAGATTTTTCTAAAATCTTGGGGAACTCGATCAGTGAGTAATAGGTCACAAACCACAGGATTCATGAAAGAAATGAGAGCTTAACCAGCCATTGCCGTGTTGATCAAAGCACTGTATAATTTTTAAAGATAATAAAATGTGAATGTTTATATGAATGAAATGGGATGATGTCACCGCAGCAAATGCATTCCTAGGTATTATGTATATACTTCTCAAAAATTTGTAGTCTGGGGGATGCCTGAGTGGGTCAGTTGGTTAAGCATCTCACTTTGGCTCAGGTCATGATCTTATGGTTTGTGGGTTTGAGCCCTGCATCGGGCTCTGTGCTGACAGCTCAGAGCCTGGAGCCCCGCTTTGGATTCTGTGTCTCCCTCCCTCTCTGCCCCCTCCCCTGCTTGTGCTGTCTTTTTCTGTCTCTCAAAATGTTAAAAAAAAATTAAAAAAAATTTTTAGTCTGATGTTGCAAATACATAACGGAAAATTTCATCCAGAAAATAATTTTTATGATTATGAATACTCATTGTTTTCATGGAAGAGAAGTTTACTTGTTGACTGAATTACATTTATTGAGAAATAAGTAACAAAATAAATGATAACAGAATGACAATGCAGTCATTAAATAACAGATGCCCAACAGTTAATCTGCCAAAACACCAGCTGAAAATCAGACAACGAAGTAAAAGAGATGAGTTCCAATAAAGAGAAAACTTTTCTATGGAGGAATTGGGTGCGAGACATTCATAGTTTGGTTCTGCAAAAGCTTCAGGCAATGCAAAGTACAAAGACGAAGCCAGAATTTCAAGCGTAGAAAGAGACATTAGGTACCTACCTACGTTGAAGTATTTACTAGAGTGCCCTATTTATACATAGATACTGGTTATTTATTTATTTTTTTTTTACTGGATTACATCTAGGATTTAATACTTATGAGAGATTATTATGGCTTAAATAAAATGTTGCAGAAGTTATTTCTCTCGTTCTGAAGATTTTCTTATTGATTTCATTTTCTTTCACCTCCCTTCTTTTTCTTCCCTTTCTTGTAAGGGTGCTTTTTCTTATTTAAACTGCAGCACTGAGGTGAGATATAGGGCATAGAGAGAATGCTGATTATTTTACAGTAGTTTGAAGTTTCTTTTTGCTGTTCATTTTTAGAAAGAAACGTATGTCATTATATTCATCAAAATTAAGCAGTATTATGGAAAATAACTGTCAAATTATCACCAAATTGTGTCAGGTTCCCACCAAAAGCTGTCAGGTTCAAGGAAGTCAAAGAAAGGTGGAAGAAGTGTTTAAATTGCAAGAGTCTAGAGAGTTGGCAGCTAAATGCAACGACTCATCCTGGATTTGATCTTGGACCTGTAGACAATTCTTTTCTCCAAATGGAATTATTGTAAAATTTGACAAAATCTGAACGGGTCCTGCGGATTAGACGGTCATGCTACATCAGTGTTTATTTCATTATATAGTTGGTGGTGCTGTGATTATATAGGATAGTGTCTTTGTATTTTAGGAAATATCCACCAAAAAATATCTAGAGTCACGTTTGCAATTTATTTTCAATTAGTTCAGAAAAAAATTACACATATGTGTGAGAGAGAGAGACAGAGAGACAGAATGAGAAAGTAAATGTATAAACTATTTACAGTTGGGAAACCAAACAAAAGGCATACAGGAATCTTTATACTATTCTTTTAAGTTTCTAATAAATTGGATGTTATTTTTTTTAAGTAAAAAAAACAACAAAAATATTTTCCACCATATTCTCCACACCTTTCAGTTATTTTATTTTATTTTTTGGTGAAAGAAAAGTCAAGATAAATTAGCAAATGCTAAAAATTAATCATCCAGCTTCTGTAAATATTCTTTGTAATTCAGGAAAATCGATTTTGGATTTGAATGATCTCATTTTCAATCACAACTTTCCAAGGCAGTTTATGGCTTTTAGTTTTGTGCTTGTGTTTTACAAGGTATAAGATTTACGAACACTTTTCAAAACAGTTTTGCAATACAAAAATTCCTAATTTCATGTTGTTTTAAATGTATTACCCCTAAAATTGTCCTAATAAAGGATCTGCTAAACTTTAACAAAATATTAGACTTCTAGGCCATGACCACAAGCTTCATGGGAACATTGCTAAGCAAATGAGACATGGTCCATGAACTTACAGAATATTTAAAGCGTTCCACCTTAGGCTGAACTTCACTCAGATTTTTATTCCATTTGCATGCACATTAAGGCTTTTATTTAGTGTGATTTTATGCTCTTAATAACATATGCGTTTTGACAATGGCAGTTTTTCATATTCCTTTCCATACCCTTCCCCACCATGGCATTAGGTTTTAGACAGCAGCATGACCTAAGCTTCTACCGACTCTCCCTGTCCTACAATGCTGTCACCCGTGGAGTGAGATAGAGAGTAAAGACAAAAATAACCAAGTAATTCGATTACAAATAAGAATCAATTAGAAAAAATAATCTTAAATGTGAAAATTTATTCACATAGTTACGAAGTTAAACACGAAATCCTTGACAAAGTTAATTCCTCCTGACCCCTGTTTTTTCCATCCTACTTGGCAGTTAGAGCTTCTTGGATGTGTAGATTGATGTTTTTCATCAAACTGGGAAATTTTGACCGTTATTGCTTCAAATATTCTTTTTGTCCCCTCCTCTCTTTCCTCTCTTTCTGCGGCTCTCATTTTACATATTTTGGAATGTGATCTTTTTTAAGGTTATAACTCTAGGAAAAGACACCTAAGATACAGGACCGAGTATCCAGGTACAAATCTGTCAACACTTAACAAAACACTACTTTTTTTTTTTCTGTAGGTATTATGATGTAATGGTTTATTTTTCTATGCTATAATGTTCCATTTAAAATACAGAATGGAGAACACAAATTAAAATTATTCCGTTCATTTATTGCTAACAAAACATGTAAGAAATCGTGCCCATGAGACTTCAGACAGGATCCATCCTAGAGTTAATGAATTGTAGTTGGACTATGCATTGAACAAAAAAAAAAAAAAGCCCTGATTTAAAATTAAGAATTAAAGAATCACTGGGGCACCTGAATGGCTCAGTCGGTTAAGCGTCCGACTTCGGCTCAGGTCATGATCTCACAGTCCGTGGGTTCGAGCCCCGCATTGGGCTCTGTGCTGACAGCTCGGAGCCTGGAGCCCGCTTCGGATTCTGTGTCTCCCTCTCTCTCTGCCCCTCCCCTGCTCACGCTCTGTCTCTCTCTCTCTCAAAAATAACTAAACAGTAAAATAATTTTTAAATATCGCTTCTCGGCCTTTTGGCTAAGATCAAGTATAAAATAATTTTTAAATAAAAAATAATAAAGAATCATTTATGTTTGCACTCAGAGATTTAGGGACTTTCATTATTGCATACCGGATCATATGCTACAGTTCTCTTTCTTGTTTTTATTCATATTATATAGCATTATATCAACAGAATAATAGAAGAATCAAGCTTTGGAAACCTTAACTTTCAAGGAAAACTTGGAATTTGAAATGAGCATGCTAATGATTTTTGAGCTCCTAGAAACCGGGAAGATTTGCCTGTCGGTAGCAAAAAGTTATAGAGACTGTATTAGTGACGGTTCTCTAGAGAAACAGAATCAACAGAAGATATCTTTACATGTACGTGAAATCCAGACATATGAACATTTATCTTTACATGTACATGAAATGCAGACATATGAACATTTATCTTTACATGTACATGAAATGCAGACATATGAACATTTATGTTATGTTATATTTACTATAGGAATTGATTGATGTGATTATGGAAGTGTGGGACATTCTTTACATGTACATGAAATGCAGACATACGAACATTTATCTTCACATGTACATGAAATGCAGACATGAACATTTATGTTAGGTTATATTTATTATAGGAATTGATTGATGTGATTATGGAAGTGTGGGACATTCCAATCTGCCCTCTGCAAGCGGTAGACTAGGAAAGCCAATGGCATAAGTCCTAGTCCAAGTGCAAAGGCCCAGGTACCAGGACTGCTTATGTCTGAGGGCAGGAGATGATGGATGTATCAGCTCAGCAGAGAGCAAATCTGCCCTTCCTCTGACTTTTTGTTCTATTCAGGCCCCCAACAGATTGGATTATGCCTACCTGCATCGGTGAGGTTGATCTTCTTTATTCTGTCTACCAAATCAAATGCTCATCTCTTGTGACCATGCCCTTCACGGACACACGCAAAAATAATGTGTTATCGCTCTCTGGGCATCCCTTAGGCCAGTCAAATTGACACATAAAATTAAACATTACAGAGACTAACAAAGTGTTAAATGTTAATGATATCAACTAGCTTTAAAAGTATTTTCCACACACACCAGGATGGCTAATATAAAAACAAAAACGAAACCACGATCTCACAGCGAGTGTTTGCAAGAATATGGAGATGGAGAGATTGGAAGCCCTGTGTCCAGCTGATGAGAATGCAAAACAGTGCGGCCACTATGGAAAATAGTATGGAAGTTCCTCAAAAGATTGAAAATAAAACTACCGGACAATCCAGCAACTGCACCGAATGCGTGTACTTGAAGAGATATTTGTACAGCCATGTTTACAGTATCACTATTCACAGTAGCCAAAAAGTGGTAGCAATCCAAGTGTAGGTACGCTGGTGGGTAAATGGAAACACAAAATGTGGTGTATACAAAGGCTAGAATATTTATCATTCAGCCTTAAAAGGGAAGGAAATTCTGACACATGCCACGACATGGATGAACCTGAAGGACATTATGCCCAATGAAATAAGCCAGTTACAAGAAGGCAGATACTGTATGATTCCACTTACATGAGGTATCCAAAGCAGTCAGATTCACAGAGATAGAAGAAAGGAGAAAGTTGGTTGCCAGGGGCTGGGGGGACTGGGAATGGAAAGGTGGTTTTTTAATAGAGTGTCAGGTTTATGAGATGAAAAAGTCCTAGAGATCGGTTGCCCAACAATGTGAATACCCTTAACAAGACTGGACTCTCGAAAATAAAATGCTAAATTCTATGTCGTGTGCCTTTTGCCACCATTAAAAAGAATACTCTTGTGTGAGTATGTTTCTGATGCTACAGGAGTCTTGTGAGATTTGCGGGAAGGGAGAATTGACATAGTTCATCCATGTTCAGAAAGGTGAACCTGCTGCAAATCAAAGGGTAGTTAAATGTTGGGACTGCGGGAGAGGACTGGGAACGGACATTTACAGTGCTCCTTACGGCACTGATCTAAGCGTGTCACACAAAGACTTCACATCTATTTGTTTCCTTTAGTTCTCCCAATAATCTTCTGAAATAGAAATTCATCTCCCCATTTTCAGAGAAGCTATCTGACGTGTAGAAGAGGTAAGTGATTTGCCCAAGATCAAAGACCCAGGAAGAAGCGACATCTTCAAGGCACAGACGATTCACACTGTTCTAGATTCGATATTGCCGGAATTGGGGTGTGACGGACAGCGGAGTACAAACCCTGACCCCCTGCCTCAAAGATGGGACAACTCTACGGTGCGATCTGTTCTTCTAGGCACCCATCCCCACAGCGTTCAGGCTAAGTTTGGATTTTACCTGAGGTAACAGCCAACAGTGTTTGAGTGGGACACTAGAGTTGGATCAGATCTTGGCTGGCACCGAGGACCCATCCTTGCTGGTAGCAGAGGCACCGGCACTCCCCATCATGGTGTCACCGCTAAGGCACGTGTCCACTGCAGTGGCACCCGAGCCGAAGGGATGCACCACGGTGGGGTATGTCTGGCGTTTCAAAGGTCTGGGGGGAAATAAAACATACAAAGATGGCGGAGTTGCATAGCCACAGCTGTTGCAGGACACCCATGATGCACGAAGAAAGAAAATGGCAGGCTCGGGCTAACTGCAATTTTTAAAGGGAAGTGTGAGAATCAGAGAGATTTTGTGCACATTTAGAGATCCCTGCCACCACGCCCAAGCCCTAGCCTCCACTATCTTCAGCCACAGGGCAGAGAAAGCTCCAGGTCAGGCACAGGACTGAATTGTGAATGACAACCATTGGGGAACGCTTAATTCTCAGCTGACCTTGGTCTCCTACACCACGGTCAAAGTGCTGATAGGGAAGGGATGGGGATCTGAAACTTGAGATGGGGAGTCCGGCTAGAGTTTCCTGAACTTTCTTGCCCATGACCTCTTGTTGTGAGACGGACTCCCGCCTGGCTCCTCTTTATTTGAAGATTGCAAAAGCCTCAAATGGGGCAAGCACTTTAAAAACAGAAGATCTGCTCCCAGCTCCCCTCTTGGACACCCGTCAACATCTAGCGTCAAGTCTCAGTGTATCCTGACTGTGAATGTGCGGGACCTGGTGGAGGAGGAAAGGGATTATCTGCCGAAAGGGCAACCGTGTGTGCTAACATGTACCAGCAGGAACCAGAAGTGTCTGCCTGGGAGTGGATCCCGGGGGTGTTGAATCAAAGCGTCAGAAGACAAATCTAGGTAAGGGAGAGGTTGTCAACATCGGGACGCTGTTTGGTAACACAGTCCACAGCACCTTGGTGAGGGCCCCAGAGGACTATTAACACTCTGTTGGGATGGCTTTTAGATGTGTGAAAAAGTGAAGACCTCATTAAACAAAGCAGAGATGCCAGAAATGCTGTGACTGGGCTCAGAGGGTCTAGTTGTTGTTAAGCCCATGATTTCACCTGGCGAAACGGGGTAGGGCATTTATTTCTTTACCGCAGGCACCAGAGTTGCTCTTAGGGAGAGAACGGCCTTTACGTGGAAGGTGAGTGATGGTGTGGGAAGAGGAAATGATTTAGCAGAAGCCAAGCAAACAGAAAAGACAGTCGAACTTTCCAGTGCAGGAAGCGACTAGGTACTCTTGGTAGCCGAGCTGGTGGCTGGGAGAAGGGAGCAAAGGACGAAGACAGAAGGCCTTATTACCATGAGGTACTGCCATGCAGCAGTGGCTGTAGCCTCCACAGGTGGTCCTCCAACAGCTGGTATTAAGCTGTCGTCAAAGGTACCAAAAAACATCCCTCTGTCTTCCCAAACTCCCACTCACACGAATGTCGAGGGAGATGGCGTTTAATGGATATGGAGGAAGAAATCTCAATGCCACGTGAGCTAACACAGTTCTGAGCAACACAGCTCAGCAAGACATTCCCTAAGCTGAGCTAACATAGTGGCTCCAAGAACTCGATACTGGAGCTGACTAGAACTTAAGTGCTCCTGGACTTCTCAGGGATCCCCGGGGTGGGGGTGGGGATGGAATTTCCAGTATCTGCCATAGGGACTTTGAGGTCATCTTCCCTCCAGGAGTGGCCAGACTGTGAATGCAGTCTTAGTTCTACTAGTCTGGGGGTTCAGGGAACGGATTCTGGGGAAATCAGTGTCTCACCGGTTCTTTTCTGAAGAACGGGTTTGGCTCAGCCGGCAATCCGGTGAAGGCGTAAGTCAGGTTGCTGGAAGCTGAGGGATTTAATAGGGAGGGAGGAAGGATGTAGGTATGAGATAGCTAGGAGTTGTAGCAGGAAAATGGGAGAGAACCAAATGCAAATGATAAATTGACCGTGGTTGGGCAGGTCGCTTAATTTTCTCCCATTTAGCTTCTGTAAAGAGAAAAATTTGCCAGGTGATGTGAGTTCACCTTATAATTCTATACTTCTAGTAGTCACTGAGTTCTGTAAATTCAGCACGCAGACACATTTGCCTTAAATCTATGTTACGGACTGAACGTTGGCGTCTCTCCAAAATACAAACATTGAAGCGCTAACCCCAAGTATGATGGTATTTGGAGGTGGGGCCCTTGAGGCATAGTTAGGTTTAAATGAGGTCATGAGGTGGGGGACCCACATGTTGAGATTAGTGTTTCATAAGAAGAGGAAGAGAGGGCAGGGCTCGCTCTCGCTCCCTTTATCTCTCCCTCCCTCCCTTTGTTCACCTCCCTGTCTCTCCACTGTGTGAGGACACAGGGAGAAGGCAGCCATCTGCAAGTTGGAAAGAGAGCTCTCACTAGGAAGTGAACCCTGAGGGACCTTGATCTTGGGCTTTCTAGTCTCCAGAACTGTGGGAAAACAAATTTCTGTTGTTTAAGCGCCCCCCCCCCACCTCAAGTCTATGATATTAGCACGCTATGTCTTACTATAGCAGCCAGAGCTAAGACATCTACTAACCCCTTCTCTTTACCTCAGATGCCAAGATTCAGATGCCATGAATTTTCCCATAGTCTACTGGGCTAGAAAGTAGTCCCTGGTCCCTCAGTAACATCAAGAAACTTGGCGATGAGGTTGCCTGGGTGGTTCAGTGGGTTAAGCGGCCGACTCTTGATCTCGGCTCAGGTCATGATCCCACAGTTTGTGGGATCGAGCCCTGCATCGGGCTCTGCCCTGACAGCACAGAGTCTGCTTGGGAATCTCTCTCTCCCTCTCTCTCTCTGTCCCTGCCCATCCTGTGATGGGCTCTCTCATTCTCAAAAATAAGGAAACAAACATTAAAAAAACCCCAATTTGGTTATTAATAACCCCTCCTTAGAAGCAGAATAGTGTAGAAAGAGAACCCAGGATGTATAATCAGAAGTGACCCTGGCAGAATCATGATCTCATTTCTTTAATGGGAGAATAAGTACTCCTGCCTTACCAGATGTTTCTGAGGTTCAAGCACAACTGTTTGCACTGCAAATAGCAAATACTTGTTACATAATTCTGCTTATTATGACTTTTATAAAACAGAAACACACACAAATACTACAGGATTTTTACAAACGGACAAATGAGACACATAAAAGTGAATTCAGTTTTCCTCTCAGGACAAGAGCGCAAAAGAAAATGCCTAAAACCGGCCCACTGTTTTTTGTCACTTACTTATCTTACTTATTTTGGATATCTGTCTTGTTTGGGTTGTGAGTTTTTCTCTTTCACGGAGTTATTTCATTTTCGGAAACAGGCCTAACACATCACAATAAAGCATAAAATACGGTCTCTTCATGATTGACTCCAACATGGCAGTGAAAGGTGAATGTCAGAGAAGAGATAAGAGGAGGGAGGAAGTGAAGAGTGACCGGGGACAATGCTGGTCTGGATTTCTGACAGTTCTCGCAACACGTATTAACTATCAGTTCTTGGGTAGAAAAAGTAGTTAGCAGTAACGTTCCCAAGAAGCAACAATTAGAAGAATGTGGCATTCAATTTTCGTTAAGAAATCAAGGGCACAGGGGTGCCTGGTGGCTGTCAGTTAAGCATCCAGCTCTTGATCTCAGCTCAAGGTCTACATCTCAGGGCTGTGAGTTCAAGACCGGGGTTGGGCTCCACACTGAGTGTGGAGCCTACTTAAAAAAAAAAAAAAAAAGACGGAAATCGAGGGCACGAAAAGGCATATTCATACTCAATTAAACTGAGAAGTCTCTAACACTCTAGTGGGACTTGGAAAGTATCGTGTCCTTGATTTGTCCCCACTGGGCAGCATATTAGTGACCGATGACATCTCCCACGTACGTATTCCCCACCCATCGCCACGCTCCTTGAACACATTTTATTCTGAAATTCACCCCACTTCGCCTCTCCCTTACTCTTAATTACCAACTATTGTGAGTAGTGGTCGTTCTCAACGTAGCATGCTTTATTTATGTACCTTGGTCACAAAACTCAGATGTAAATTAAAGGAGAATCTCTTACATAGCTTTATGCCAGTTTAGCTTTCTTATTTTAGTGCTGAGAACCTACATGGGGTCCAATGGAAAGCATGCTGGTTATTATACCTCATTGCTTACGTTAGTGAGGTCTTATCAATAAGAAATAAATACGATGGTCAAAACCTGGTCTCAGAGACAAATGGAACCTAGTAGACTTAAGAGACACTTTATACAGTGTTATATTACAAACGCAAAATACATTGGACACAATGAAGCTATAGCTTGAATTAGAAATTGATTAATAATGTCACTGAAAGGAATCATGACGTATTTGCAAATGGTATTGACAAACAGAAAAATTCTGTTAATAATGATCTAAGCTGACGAGCTGAGAAGGAAAAGATAAAGCAATTGTCAGACTGTATATGGAGCTTTTCCAGGATAGAATACTGTTATGTTTTCTCCCCACCAATGAAAAAGGGAAGCAGAGAAAGGGAATAACTTGTTGTTATTAAACAAGTATGCTTCGGTTTAAAAGGGCATAATGCTGAACTGTCTAGAGAAATATTTTGATTTCCATTATTGCCAAATATTTTCTTCCCAAGTACACAGGAAAACTTCCTGCTTTAGGAAATAAAGACCAGTGGAGAGCTACTCTTGCCCCGATGCACAGGGATTGGGAGTGTGGCAGGGGATATGGCGGGGAGGTGCACTGTAAGACTTACAAGGGTGGCCAGAAGGTGGGGCTTCTTTCTTGCATAACGGACTTGCTCACATTCTGTTTGTGATCCAATAAGACACTAAAACTTCTCCACGAAGAACAAGCCAAGACTTAATATGTCTCCCTGGTCAGGTACTAGCTCAAGAGGAGAGAATGAACGACTGTAACTTCCCATGCGTTTTCAGTTACATCCGTCCTGACGAGTAACTTTCAGGTCACGAAACTCTTTCATTTAAGGGCCAGTATTAGGAGATTAGGGGAGGGGCAATTTCTCTTTGTCCTTTTGTCTACACACCCAAATAAATAGTGCCTTCTCCCCCTTTTCTGTACTTGTTTTTGAAGTAAAGACATATTGACTCGGCCTTGAATTGGGGTAATGGAGAATTGATATAGGCTGCCTGCAACATTTTCTAGTTAAATTAGTCGTGCTCTCATTTTTGGAAGACACATCATATCTTGCAGGTAATGGAAATAATAATCTCTCATTTCTACTTACCAAATGAGACAGTTTTCTTGCCATCATTTTTCAAGGAAGATTTTGAGTCACGGGCAACTTTCGTTATTTTTCTACTCTTCCATCTGAGAGAATCTGCAATCCAGTGATGTTGGATGGAACGCCTAAACTCAGACAGTGCTGAAAATAAATACATACAAAAATCACCAACCAAGCACAGAAAACAGAGATCTGTCTAAAGTCTTTATTTTACTATGGACAATGAAGATTTTTTTAATTCTAAAATTAAAACAAAATGATTGCACACAAAAGAGCAGTGAATTTGGTAAAGAAGGAAATGGCAAGAACTGTCAAGTCTGAATTTTGTCTTTTTCAGTGTCCTAAGTCACAGAATTTCATCAACTCCTCATTTAACCTTGTATCAAAAGGGGGGATACACTCTTTGAAAAGAGGATTTTAGGGCTCCCCTGCATTATTGCAGAACTATTTTCTCTCAACATCACGAACTTGTTTTGAATCACATCCAATTGTTCCCTGTTGGAATTCAGACACTCAGGAGTTGACAACAAAGTCTGCTTCCTCTAACGCTGGCTTCTCAGGGTGCATTCATACTACTCTTCACAGAATTGTACCAAAACCTCGTTTGGGATGGAAGTTATATTTTCAAAATAGAAACTGATGAAGAACACAATGTCTTATATTTCGTCTATAGCTAATCATTACTTTTTTTCAAAAATCACACACAGGATTTGAAAAATAGTAACAACCAAACAAAAATAAAATACCAATATCAAACTACAACAACACCCCTTTCAGCCTCTCTGACTCCTTCCCTCCAGATGCAGGTGGAACTTCAGAGGCTACAGTGACTGGAAGGCCTGAAGTTTCTGCCTCCTCTTTCTAATGTGTTCACTATATTAAACTTTGGATCTTAGTTTTAGGAAGCAAATGATGAAATCTATCGAGCAATGAGTTTCTTGCCCTCCACCCTCCCCATTTAATTCATCTGATCTCAGGGATATCCTGTAGGGCGGGTGACTCTGGTGAACCTCAGAGCAGGACCCTACCAAGCTACTCTGTGTGGCCTGGGAGCAGAGAAGAGGAACGCTATTCCCTAAATGTTTCATCTGTTCCATAAACAAAACCCTGATTTTGTAGTAAAACAATCTTTCCCCTGACTCTAATCCATGCTCTGTCATTAACTATTTGGGAGACATTAGAGAAGTTAATGACTCAAACATGAGAGTTCCATAGTTGTAGATTTGAATTCAAACTCCCATAGTTAATAGCTCTGTGACTTTGGGCAAGTTTATTCAACCTCCCTGGAACCTTAAAATGGGGATATTAATATTTATCTCAGAGGGTCGTTGGGAAAATTAAAATTTGCCTATTCCTAACATACATAATTTTGTGTGTGATATTAGGGAAAGTTATTTTTTTCTCTTGGGTTCTCAATTTTCTTTTCAAAACAAGTAAGCTGATTTTGCTAATATTCTCTGAATTTCTGATTTATTGGTAAATCTTTGGGTTTCTTTCCAGGTTCTCTATAGATTATGATTTCATAATGTTAGAGAAGATTGTATTCATTAGTTCAATCCAAATGCTTTGGCTACTGCAATTTATAAGATCAATATTTATTTACTCGAGATACCCAGGTCTGGTTATGTTACCAACTGACTTGACTGTAGACAAGTTATTTAACCTCTCTTTCATCTTCAAACAGGAGATTATAACACCTACTTCACAAAGCTCTTGTTAGAGCAGATGAAATAGTATCTGGAAAGTACTTACGATAGTGCCTGAATTATACAAATGGTAAAATTATTTTCATTATTCTCACTAACAAAAAAAATCTAAAGTGTTTGTGACAAATTATACAGAGGAAAATGGGTCAACCCAAAGAATATAAGTGGTAGAAAGAAGTCACATACGTGTCATATACACAGGTCAAATATACTCATTGGACATTTGGAACGTGGGAAAATTCTCAAAATCAGGCTGGTGGCCCACTTATTTTAAGCAATTTTTGGTGACTCAAATTCTAGGCAAACAGAAAGGTCACATAACCCTTCAGATTTTAGTAGAGTATACTGGGTCCTTAGTATTGAAAAAGAACTAGGTAATTTTCAGCTTAGTGTTTAGGTAGCAGGGTCTGCACCCCGTAGAGTTATCTGCCAGCAAAGGGCCTGGAGTTTTCTTCTTTGCGATAAATACTGTAAGGGAGGCCCCTCTTGATGGAAGCACAGTTTCTTACCCTCATTGTATTCCATCCAGCTTTCATGTTTGTTGGGTCATTAGCACAGATTCCACCACTGAAACTTCTCTTCCTTCTCTCCACCATTTTCTTTCAGGTACTATCTCTATTAAATCTATCTGATAGAAAAACTGCCCAGTGAAATATAACTACAGGGCCATCCAGAGCCAGGGAATGGCTGACTTCCCCTGGAGTATTTGCTGGTAATTGAAATAAGCAGTATAAACCACTCCCCAAACAAGCAGTAATTTTTTGTACACAAAAATTATTTTTTATCATGTAAGCAAAACGTGTGTGTGAAAAGTCAAGGGCTCATTGATACTGGATGGGACAGGTTTCCCCCGCTACCCATGAGTAGAGCTTCCTCTGAAACCTGTCATAAAGCGAAACGTCATGAAGAAGCAGTTACCAGTTTGTAAATGTGAAAATCCTCAAATTTCTTTGGGTGAGCGGAAACATGTTGTAAGGTCGGTTTTTCATAAAAGCCGAGTGGCACAAGGCAAACTTTTGGAAAGCGGGGAGACCTGTATTTGATCAAGGAACACCGAGTTTTGAATCCTTTGTTGACGCAGCTCTCTCATTTTCTCCCGAAGATGTAACCCCAGGGAATAACAGACACGTGAAGCTGGAAAGAAGTACATTCTCCTGAGTTGGGGTTTAGCTCCAGACACCCCTGCAGAGCAGCAGGGACTGGGATGGACTCCTGGGAGGGCAGGCTTCCCTGAGGCTGGTGACCATGCCGGGCCCGGAGCAAGGCACACTGTGTGCTGTTGGGCTGGCCCCCTGCACACAGGTAGGTCTGGGAACTTGCGTCGCAATGGAACAAGAAACCGCTGCACCAGCCAGTGGACAGTAGAGAGCACATTTGCTCATTTAACGCCCCGTGTCTTCATCTCTAAAGTCTGAGCGATCTTCCTTCTCAGGACAGAGCGAGGGGGTGGGATGGGGAGGAAAGGACTCCTAGAGCAGCGTCTTCAACCAGTCTGCTCATTAGAGGACATTTAAAAGACACTAGCATCTGGGTTCTATCTCAGACTCACCAGAATCCCTGGGGGTGGGGCTTAGACATTTAAAGAAAAGCTTCTGTGGTGATTAAGGGGTGCAGCCAAGATTGGGAACCACTGTCCTAGACGCTAACAGTATTTGTTATAAAAAAGTGAAAAACTACAGTCAGACAAATACAGTGATTTCACTACCCCAAAATGATGACCATTGCCATTGTGGTCTTTGTATCTCTATCTATGTCTGTTTCTGTATCTATGAGATATTTTCAAACAATGTGAAGAATTAACTGCTGCAACCTAGTAATTGGTACATGTAAAATATTTCTCTTACATAATTTGTTCTATTTCTGAGTGTGAGTCTTTCCCGAAGCTGTTCGCTAAAAACGGAAAAACACCTCTGTCTTGGTCCATGGGCTGCTATAATAAAAGAGCATAGACTAGGGGGCTTATAAACAACAAACATCTATTTCTCTGGAGGCAGGAAATCCAAGAGCACCAGCAGGGGCCGGTGAAGGGTCTCTTTCTGGTTCATACCTGGCGCCCTCTCGTTGTGCCCTCACATGGTCTCTCTGGAGCGTCTTTCACATGGCACTAATCCCTTTCTCAGGGCTCTACCCTTCCAAGCACCCCTGAGAGGCTCCACCTACTAATCCCATCACCTTTGGGGATCAGGATTTTAACATACGAATTTAGGGGGACACAAACATTCTGTCCCCAGCAACCTCTCAAATATGTTCTTTTCTATTTATTCAATTCTTTCCCTATCTTGCCCTTTTCCATACACACACACACACACACACACACACACACACACGGTGCCTATTTATTTTTGAGAGACAGGGGAGGGGTGGAGAGAGAAAGGGAGACAAAGGATCTGACAGTGCAGAGCCCGATATGGGGCTTGAACTCATGAACTGCGAGATCGTGAACTGAGCTGAAGTTTGGTGCTCAACCGACTGAGCCATCCAAGCACCCGTCTTGTCCTTTTCTTTAAACTGTGTCGCCTGGTGGGCAGCAGCTGGGGGTTTCAGTTCTTAAGTCTGCACAGGCCTACCCTGCCTTGACGCAATTTCAGGCCCTCACCTTACGGCCACGTCATTGGTTCCCTCCAGGAAGGCAGCCGATCATTTTACTGCATCCAATACTTAACCGTGAACCCTTTCCCCAGGCTGTAGTGTGGTTCAGAGTCTGCGCTGGGATCTCAGGAGGGAGGCGACCGTGGTGGCCTGAATTAAGCAAGGTGTCAGGCAAGAGGTGGCATTTGAGGCGGGCCTGAAATAACTTTTAGCGGTGGAGAGTGCCCAAGAGTTAGGGGAGGCAGCTGTGAGTAGAAGGACTGTAGCAGGCGAGGACCGGAAGCGGGATTTCTGGATGCAAGGACAGACTGCCGCGAGAGGAGGTTCAGGTCTGGCCCAGACTTCCCGAAAGGCAACTGCGGGAGATGTGGCTACAAGGGGACGATCACGGATAGGTCCCTGAAGCTTCTCCCTGACAAGCAAAGGAGAGTCAGCATTTTATTTTGTGGATGCTGGGGAACCAATGAGGCATTCTCTCTGGGGTGTGACAATAAAACAGTGCTTTATGAACGTGAATTCGGTGGCCACGGGTAGAATGGTTTTGGGGAGAGGGGGTTACAAAGCTATTGCCTTAGCTCAGGCAATGAGACTGAGGGACTCGACTAGGGAAAAGGCGATGAGGGATGGACAGATGGGGGCGGATGTGACCAACATGCAAATGTGGTCCCTTCAGGATGAAGTCACGGGATGCCGCTGGCTTGTGGCAAAGAAGTGGAAGATGAAAATGCCGAATCCAAGCCTGGGCAACTGCAAGAATGGTGATCCCATGAACGGAGCCAGGAATGCAGGACGAGTGGGTCTGGAAGTGGAGACAACCGAGGGAGATGTTACAGATACTATGGATAGCACTGCGCAAGTATTTTAGACAACAACAACGGCAAGGAAAAGCTCGGCACAGAGTTTTGAACTCTACACCCCCGGAAGAGAAGAAGGGTTCCAGTGTGGTAGGGTCGGGAGGAATGAATTAGAAGAAAACGCCCATCTGGCTACATTTGGAAGGGAGGTTAGATTCGAAATCTTCTCAATCCATTTGGCTAGGCGGGTAAATTTCTTAAGAGATCTCTCAGGAGATTGTGTTTATAGCTCCTTACATAATCATCAAATATTAACTTTCTGGCAAGGAAATTCTATGCCAAATAAAGAGGATCCCTTGTGTTTACTATTACACCTAAGTAGAAATAAATGCCAAACAAGGTGGTTCTTAAAGTTTACTATTTTTTTTTTTAAAGAGAGGGGGGAGGGACAGAGGGAGAGAGAGAGAGAGAAGGAAAGAGAGAGAATTTCAAGCAGGCTCCGTGCCCAGAGCAGAGCCTGATGTGGGGCTCGACCTCACGACTGTGACATCATGACCTGAGTTGAAATCGATAGTTGATGCTTAACCAACTGAGCCACCCAGGTGCCCCAGTTCTTACAGTTTAAAAAGGACTACACTGGAGCATCCTTTCTAGAGTCCTATTAATGTTTTATTGAGGAAATGTCCCTATTTACTTCTGAGTAAGGCTTAATTCTCTCTGTCAGGGCAGTTTTTCTTGAGAAACAATTAATCTGTTCCCGTGGTTCTTCACTTCCAGGTCTTAATGACAACTCAACAAACCTGTTACAGAAAATATAGATGGTATTATTTTAAGTGGATTTTTTAAAGATAATTTGAAAAAAGTCATGGTAAAAAATTGTACCAGTTTATTAGGTAATTTTAACATTAGGCTGTTTTGTAATCCTCTTTCCAGAGTATTCAGTTACGGTGTATGGGAATATGGATAGTTATATCCTGAACAACTGAACGGGGGCTTAAAATATTTTACAAAACAGCAGTCATTTTTTCCCGCACATATATGGTATATGTGTACCTAATTCTGTGTTAAGTGCCTGACATAAAATGTTTCACTTATCTCCACATAACTTGCTGAAGATGATGCTACCATTAACATCGTTCTTCAGCGTGTGGGGCTTGTGTATTTGGAAATTCAGCTGCTTGTGAAAATGTATTTGTAATCCCAAATCAATACTTGTGGCACCTTTGCAATTACTCGCGGATGTGCACACGTGCAGAGCAGGAAAAAATCTGGGTTGCCCAATGCACAGGTTCCCAGGTGAGGTTGGACAAGATGAGGTTTTACCTTCTTGTTCCAGCTCTCAGACTGTAAACAAGTGTCCTTTTTTGCTGTCTATGTACCACTGTTTGTGTGTGTGTGTGTGTGTGTGTGTGCATTTTTGTGTTTTACGTTGGACATTGCATTGTTAAAACATTGTTTAAAGCAAAGGGCTGACGTGCTGTCCAGTGTTCCTAAGAGCAAGAAGGCCACGATGTGCCTTGTGGAAAAAAAGTGTCAGACAGGCTTTGCTTATCATGGGTTACAGGCTGTTGACAGTGAGTTCAATGTCAATGAGTCAATATTAAGCAAGGCATCTTTACACGAACACACATAAAACAAGCCTATGTATTGACAAGTCGGCAAAAATATTGTAACCAGAATCTCGTAGGAACCTAACCCTACATTTCCTGTGGGGACAATGGTTCAGTGATTCAGTGTTCACTAATTCCGTATGTCTAGCAACTTTCTAGAATATAACTACTGTGAATAGGAGAATCACTTGGTGTCTCTATGTTGCATATGAGGAAGCTGAGGCCCAGGGTCACGTGCCTAAGGGCTTTCTGTAGGTAAGCGGCATGGCTACGATTCAACTCCGTGGAGCTTAACGACTTCAGGGCTTTGCTGCCACCAAAACCTAGTTGAAAACTGTGCTTTGGCTCCTTCCCACAGTCTCCTGTGGTTGATGTTTTTTATTTCAGCCATTTGCATCCTGAGGAACATTTCTTCCACTGTGAGTCTGAATTGCTTCAATTCCTGTCTGCACTGGTACATAGCCATTGGGGCTGTGCTTGTCAACGGGCTAGTGCTGGGTGTTCTAGACTTCTCAGCTGCCACGTCACCCGCTCTGCTGAGCCCACAGGGCATGAGTGCCTGTAGCACCTGGACACGTGGGCAACAGGATGCCAGGGGCAGAGGAAAAGTCAGTCCACGTATAGGGTCAAAGGAACGGTCAACCTTTGTTCTTATTCCCAGCAATTCTGAGCACAGCACCTGCAGGAAGCTTAGTGTTATTGCCTACATTTCACTCCTTAGCTAACATTTTATTCCCTAGCTCTTTGCTCCGACCCACTAGTCGAAATACTCATCCAAAGTTCCCGCTTAAGGGAATCGAGGCATTGTAATTTGTTAACACAGGCGTAGCAACAGCACACATTCCCACCTAACACATCACAAAGGTGACACACATAGTAGCAAGCCTTTGCTGCCCCCGAGCTCGGAGTTTCCAACCACTGACACTACACTTCTCTTGTTTTCATGTTTATTTATTTTTGAGAAAGAGAGAGAGAGAGAGTGAGCGAGCACGAGCGCACGAGTGTGGAAGGGGCGGGGTGGCGGGGGGGACAGAGGATCCGAAGTGGGCTTCAGCACTGAGAGCGGAGAGTCTCATTTGAGGCTCAGACTCTTGAACTGTGAGATCATGACCTTAACCATGACCTGGGCCACCCAGGTGCCCCTAACATCTACACTTCTGAATTTACTTTACTGTTTAGGAAATTTCTTTTTTGTGAATACAAAACTAATAGATATTTATTATAGATTATTTGGAAGATAGAAGAAAGCAAAGAGAAGACTATAGAAGGCACTGCTTGTCCGTTCTTCGCATATAACCGCACTTAGTGTCTGGGTGTGTGTCCTTTCAATTTTTTCTCCCTTAGAGTTTATATAGTTGAAAATGCTGCCTTCTAAGCTTTTTCATGTAATGTTATACTACAAATATTTTCCCATCCAGTCAGATAGACTTAATACTAGTAAATGATAGCAAAAATAGTCCAGTATATGGGTTCACCACAAATTAAAGACTTCACATAGCTGTCTATTCAGGATTTTTACTTATTTTTATATTATAAAACAACTCTACAATAAGAATCCTTGTAGCTAAATCCTTGCGCAAACCTCTAGTTATTTTCTTTGGAAAAATTATTAGAAATGAAATTGGTAGATCAACAATATGCACATTTTTGAGGCCTTTGAAAGGCTCACACTCAGCTGCAGTGTAAACATTGGTTAGATTCAAATATCTTCTACTCTTTAACTGAATTTCCTGCATGCCAGCAAATATATTAGTGGTATGGTGGACAGGCAGGGTAAGGCTTAGAGAAATATACTTCAAGGACAGTGTTTTACAAGAAAAGTCGCTACCCGTTACATCTTCCAAGTATTGATGGCAGAAAGGTAAGGGCAGGCTAGAACCAGATTAAATGTGTGTATGTGGGAGCTCTGTTTGTTTGGCAGCTGCCATATTTCCCCCCAGCAAGTTTCAGACCGTTCTGGCTTCGGATGTATATTTGAACTTGCCTGAAACAGCTGCCGAAATGGGGTACTGACTTTTGAACACTTGATGCTGATTTTCTACTCAGAAGCTGCCTCTTGACTTTAAGTGGTAAAATTCCCCCAAAATACTCATCTAGAGCTTGGAAGACATTTTTTGCAAAGTAACTTTCGCAGGTGTAGTCGCTGTAGGGTGGAACTCTGTTGGAGAAGTTCTCCTCAGTGATGAGATAAAATCATTTAGCACGGGAAGACCGTATCTGCAGCTGCCCGTATCTATTTCCATCCCTTGGAAAGAGAACTATTGTGTCGTCAGGGTGAAAGAGCTTTGGCTAACTCGTGACCATTGTCCCTCGAGAAAACCACCACCACCACATCAATCTTTCTGCTCGGAGAGTGACTAATGATCGATTCTTGGGACAGGATCTGTGTCCTTTACATCCAACAATAGAGACAGAGTTGGGCCCGCACAAATCTCTTCGTAAGTGAATCAAATGCAACCAAGCCGTGCACGTTGTCTACATGTCAGACCACAATTTCCTTTTGGGATTTGAACAAATCAGATGGCAGAGAGCAAGGGCATCCTTCCTTTCCACCAAGAGAGTGTTTATCAGGCACAGGATTAGTTTATGCATGCCCAAAGACAAGAATGTGGTCAGTAGCTAACGGTGGCGATGAATGGTGTTTACTCTGGAACAGCGCTTGCCACGAAAACTCTCTTACGCATTGGCAAGCGCCCCAAATGCTGGCCGTGGGGCTGGCAACAGCATGTGGTAGGGCAGTTTGTCTTTGAGGCCACTACTTCCCCTTTTTGTCCACGTACTTCATCTATCTCCTCCCCACTTCCTCTCTTGCAACCTGGGTCACAGAGAAGAAGGATGCGATAAACAACTTCCAGTAAGATAATAATTACGTGTGTTACTCCTCCCTAGGAATATTTTAATTTCCAAGTAGGTCCATGAGGAGGATGCCCTTACCAGAAAAGCAATTTCCAACGTGTGCTTCGCTGCCACTGGCGTGTATATGTATATGTTTACAGACAGGGATGCTTCCTTTGGGGGTAAGAGGGTGAAAAATGTCAGAATCGTGGGTAGAGGAATATATTTCCATAATGGAGCTATTTTTATTTGGCCCAAGGGGTCGTTGATCCATCTCACAAACTGTCAGTGTAAATAGCCATGTGGTTAGTGGAAGATTCACTCTTTTAAAACTGATAGTTCTCTTACATGCCATCCATTCTCCTACGATTACAGTGAAGATTTGACAAGTATTAAAATCACTGACTATTTTCCTGCATTGTTAAAAAAAATTCTTCGTGGTTCCTTTCAGCAAATTTCTGCTCGATTATCCTGGAAATGTTTCCGTAGCTCATTGTTTTCTTTCTGAACTAGGAAAAAGTTTGCTACAGTTCCTAGGCGCTAGGGGAACACCCGAGTAGGTGAGCAGTGATAAGATAAATGGATCTGGTCCTCTGTTTACACTACAACAACTTCCTGTTCTTTTAAAATTCAAATTTCTTTTTTGACAAGTATCTACTCATAGAAAGCAAGGAAAGATTGAAGGGACTGTTCAAATAAAGAGGAGCTTTTCTAGTGTGATTTTGCATTAGGTGACTTTTAAATTACTTTCTGCTTTTATGAAGAAGAAAATTTTATTTTATCCTGTTGGTAACAGGCAGTATACGTTCAGGTATACAGGAAACGGTTCATGTGTTTTTGTCTTTAATTTTGTGTAGAGGAGTAAATTCTCAAAAAGTAATTAAAAATAATTTCTTCATTCTTTTAGGGCAGTTGTTAGTGTCTATTGGACTGAAAAAGCTCGATACATGTTTTGATGTTATTTGTTACCTAATTTCTAATGACTTTATTTCAATGTACTAGAAGCTTCTCACAGGGTGGATTAAGCTACCAGGGTTTGTCTTCAGTATGAGAAAATAGTTTAGTGACATAAAAGAGAATGTGCCTTAACACATTCTTAAACTCATTCTTAACAAGCTTAAACTCAACAGCTTTTGTTGAGTTTACCTAGCACAGTTCAGTAGTTAAGATCCAGGTAAGGTAGGAAATATCACACAGGACCAAGGCTCTGCTCAGAGGTTCTTCGTTTCCTAGGCTGTTCCCGAGGAATTCATTTAATTTCTCAAGTTGCATCAAATGTGGCTCTGATGTTTTAGTTGATTCACTCCTTCCAGATACCAATAGCATTCACAAGTATGGAGTCCATTAGCATGTCAGCATTGGGCCGTTTTCTAAAACGGATCAGAGCATTTAGAAAGGGCATTAACACCACCACCGTCAACAACTTGATCTGGCTTGGGTTGAAGGAAATTCATCTTTGTGGGATTTCACAGGGCAAAGGTGGAGTAGAGATGTATCTACCAGTCATGCTGTGGTTTATTAAAAACATGGGATCCACAGAGGACTGAACTCGCAGCACTTCAAAAATGGGTCAGGTCAAGCAAATTAATAATTAATTAGCAAAAGAATCAACCATGAAATGGATGGGAAACTCATAGGAAACTTTTCCTGGAACTCTTCCGGAAAAAAGCTATGCTCCGTTTAGAGCTGTTCAAGGGCTCATCAAATGTAGGTCCTTAAGGGATTAGGACCTTGTCTTACAGCTCCATAAAGAGATTAAGGAAAGGATAGGATGAGACTTCGGGAGAAAGCATATATTAGTCATTTAGTGAGAAAATTAAAGGAACGAATGTTGATAAGCAAACTTTTTACATTGTGGAAATGAACCAATTCACAGTTACGATTTTCATGTTTATATCTCCCGGGATCCATGCGCTCATCAATCCAAGAAATACACAGTGAGTGCCTCCCACGTACGTGCCTGGCATTGGGATAACTGTAGGGCATAAAAAGTGCATGAAAATCTCTGTGCTGAAGAAGTTCTCAGGCTTGTGGGGACACAAGACTTCACATAAACAACTATGGAAATTAAAAAGAGGCATGAAAATTGCTCTGGTACCTTGATGGACTAACTCCAACCTGGGGAGAGTTAGGAAAAGCTTCCCAAAAGAGGTGACATTTGTTTGAGCTGAGTCCTGAAGAATGAGTGGGAGTTGGCCAGGTGAAGACAGGAAAGCATCACAGGCAGAGTGAACAACATGTTCAAAGGCATAAAGCAGAGCTTCCTAAAGCCCATCAGAGGCACCAGGCGGTGGGGGTGGGTGCTTTTGCAAAATGCAGATTCCTGGGCTCATGCAGATGTATTTGGAATCAGCATTTCATGGGCAGAGCTTGAGAACTTTGGCAAGCATTCACATGTATTCTTATGCACTCTATAGTTGAGAACCATTGGCATGGAGGAAAGATAAGAGTTTCTGGATGCGCCCTGAGAAAAGCCAGTCCTACAATGGAGTGTGGAGGTTTTGTAGGTACTTCCAAGAATACAGTAGACCGAGTGGTTGCCCTATTTATAACATTTTCAGGGATCTGGTGGTTAGGGATGTGCCAGGACATCTCCAAAGTACTACACCTTGCCCTTTTCTACCACAAAGAAGGCATCACAATACCTACTGGGCCTCTCTGGGTTCCAGAAGCAGCATATGCCACAGCTGGGAATATCGCTCCGGCTCTAATACTGAGTGGAGCCAAAGGCGACCTCCCAGCTGTGAATGTGGCCAGGGCAGGAAAGGCCTCTGCAGCAGGTGTTGGGGGGCGGGGCGGTATCAGTGGTGGGAAAAGACGTGGAACCTGTGGCAATTCCTAGTGGGAGAATAAAAAAGTAGGCCCCCAGTGTTCTGGCGGGATGCCACTTCACCAGCAGCGGAGAGTTATATGCTCTTTGAAAAACATTTCCTGACCTGCTACCGGGCTCCGGTAGAGACAGAATGACCGAGCAAGGAACACCGAGTGACCGTTCGGCTGCATCTGCCCATCGCGAGCTGGGCAGACTTCGCACCTCATAAGGTCGGGCTGGCTGCGCCACAACGCACCGTATCGGATGGTGAGGAGGGTGCATCCAGGATTAAGCGTGAACGGCACCAGTGGACACGAGCACGCAGCGTGAGCAATGCAGCCGCGACTGTGGTACCGTGCCCCTGTACTTACGGCTGTGTGGGGATCCTACAGATGGAAGAAAAGGCCCAAGCTGGCTCTGTAGAGGGTGAGTTCGCTATACGGAGGCAAACCACAAATGGATGACAGCCATGCCACAGGCTCCCTCAGAGGTGGCCTTGATAGGATGTGGCGAGAGAAAAGCCTCCCCGCGGGCAGTGTACTTGGTCACCTGCTTTATAACGAAAGACAAGTGGCCCATGGCTAGGAAATCATGAGACTCATGGGACATCCTGAATGGCTTGGCTGGCTGGGCGGGACTGAGGGAGGAAAAAGGCTGGAAGATCACAGATGCATGTGATGGACGTAAGGAGTGGGCCTGCATGTGAAGACCTTTGTGTCACATGTTAAAACCCGTGCGAGCGTACCCTTGGAAAAAGCACGAGACAAGGGAACAGACAGAATGATCTGGTAGGTTTATACCAGCCAGTCTCTATTGTTAATCGCCCTGGTGCTGACGTGGTGAACCCATGAATGCAGTCACCGCGGTGACTACGCATGGGCCAGAGAGCACAGACTCCCATTTACCAAGACCCATGTAACCACGGACCCCATAGAATGTCTAAACTTTCAGCTTCGGTGAAGAATACGATGAGCTTCTGTCTTCTCTGGAGCCCTGCCCTGGTGCATTTCTAGTTGCTGGCTTCGTTCTAGATCAGCGGGGCCTCACATTCATTCTCAGGATAGCCTCTTGAGAAATCTGAGAGATGGTTCACTTTGGAAAGATTACCATAATACTTGGAATTCTTAAAACTTTCTACTCGGCGAGCTACTACACTGGACAAATCCAGTTTTAGCCCTAGTAGAAGGAGAGTTTGACTTAACATTTTTTTTGGTTGTCTTTAGACAGTTAATAAGTTGACTGAAGTTAATAAGTTTAGGGAAGAGGTCAGTTTTAATAACACTAAAACAGCATCACAGAGATTAGAGAAGGTACAGGGCTCATGCAAAGTGCTATGGGGAAAAAGGTGATTTTCTTTAAAACTCCACTTCCCCCACATTTTAAATCACATATTTTAAATTACCTCAGTTATTGTAGGAAAACTCAAAAGCATCAATATTGCCTTTTATCAAGTCACAGTATCTCATAATAATGGGTTAAAATCTTATAGGATGTGCTTTAAAAGACCAATGTGTTTGAGAGAAGAAAACCAAAGTGATCCTTCACAGAAGCCATTGGTCATACATAAGACCAATTCCCTGGCTGGGAAAACGTAAGAACATATATTTGTAACATCTGTAATCTGTCAAGATGGTGAGTATATAAAAGTCTAGCTTTTGAGAAATCTATTCTTGGAGGCAGAGTGATTTCAACGGAGAAAAGTAATCCTTGAACCAGTGAAGGAATTATCTAGAGTTTCAGCATCCAGATAAAGCCTGCTCATTTGGGATAAACCTGCTATGGGGCTTCCTGATTTGTAAAACTTTGCCCTGCCTTGCATTTTGAACTTATTAAAATGACCCACAGACAAAGAAGTCTCTATATGACTGCCATAGAGAGACAGCACCTTACATTGATCTCTTGGGGGGTAAGGGGTAGCAACGATGCATGACAAAGGCTTCTCCTGTTTTCTATGCTAGAAAACGATCGTCTCGTAACATGGTAAGCTAATGGCAGACAAGGTGCCTACATTCCTTTACCTCAGGCAGCTGAAGTCTCTGAACACCTAATAAATAATCCAACGGCAGAAAGAACATTAAAGAGATTGGGAATTCCTTCGGGCATTTTCCAAATACTAATTGTGCCTTTGGGAGACCTCTGATTTTAGAGATTTCAGGAGCAGAGTGATCAATTTTTCTCCTATTGAATTAATGGTATAAAAATGAGCTAAGTCATATTCGGGACTTAATCTTTGCTTAAGGGAAAACTTAGCTTTGCATTTCTTCGGGTTCCGATACCCATCTGAAATCTGGTACACCTGCCTTCCCGGTTTGCTGCTCCGCACGCCCTCTGCTCTCTATCTGTGCTACCTGCTGTGCCCTAAATTCTCTCTGTCTTAATGCTTCCAAGTCCTTGCTCTGTCGGAAATCCTTCCCTGTCATCTCTGATGCAAATATCAGTTCTTTGAAGAAAGCTTCTCTGATCTTTACAACTGCGGTCAGTCTCCTTGCTAAGATCACTCGCACACACAAAACCTACTTAGTACATCACAAGCCGAGGCGGGGATTGTCTCCCCCTCCTCGTCTCTCTCCTCCCCTTCTCTGCTATGCACACGGCTTCTACAGGCCTGTGCTTCTTGGAAGACAACACTTAACACAGATCCCTACCACTGAGGGCTTCGTTGTCTGCCTCCCCCCACCTCCCCCACCCTCACCTCCCCCCAATATCCTTCAGCTATACTCTAAACTCCAGGAGGGGTGGTCCTTCCAGAAGCATCTTGAAAGCCAGTGTGTCCAGCGTCCAAATCATTTGAAGAGCTCCCGACCCACAGAAGGCACTGAACACACATTCCTTGTCGCTTCATCCTCTGCGATTTCTTGCACCGTGGATTTAAATTGATATGATCCTTTTCATTTGGGTCAGACTCTTAATAAACCTCTCCCGTCGGTCCCGTGCTTTTGGAAATAAAACAATACTACTGTTGTCTAAGCCCAGCTCAGTTCCTCTAAAGCATAGTCAGGCGACTGTTATTCATGACTTAAACGCTTTGGAAGATTGCCAGACTGTTTATAGAGTCGAGACTGAACTTTGTAGGCCCCTGGCCTCTCTTAAGTCAGCCGAAGCCACAACGTACGGATAAAAAGAAGGTACACAATGAACAGAAGGTACATTTCCAATGTTGCGGCTTTTCCCTTAACAAAGGGATCATTGGAAAGCAATTCGTAATCCAACGTATATTCCTGTAACTTCTCAACATGTAAACATAAGAAGTTGTGGCGAATGCAAAACTAGCACTTGTTACACTAAATAAATTAGAAATGTGCAACATTTATACCTGTGGTTTTCCGATTTTGTAATTTGTACTAAAACTGCCAGTATCTGGTACAAGAGTTGGCAACACGCTTTAGTCCAAACACTGCTGCATAAACCAAATGGCTGTTCTGTAGAGGAAATTGGAACTTGGGAATACTTCAACTGAAGGCTGGAGTGTGGGAATTTCCATCCTCTCGGCCAGAGTGAAACCCTATTTTCGTCAAGTTTAGAAACTATTTATGTAAAATAACACGAAATCTTAGGCCTCCTCAGATGCACAAAACCAAGATTAAACAACACGAGTGACACAATCTGGAGAAAGGGCTGTTACTCCTCTTTAAAGCAGGCCTTTTCATGCAAATAAAATAGGTGATTTTTTCCCCCTAAGTTAAAATTGGGTTCATTTCAATTTAAGGTTGCTATTTGTTCCCAACATTTGTTCACTATTCTCCCAGCTGCATAATATCTTTGGACCATTCTCCCAAACCAAAGACCCAGACTTCTTCACTCCCGTGAAAGGACACAAATCCAGAGTGGAGATTTTTCATGCCCAAGCACATATTTTTGAACTCTGGAGGGGGAGGCCCACGGACTTCCCCTTTCCAATTCTTTCTTAATCATTTCTTACATTTTCAGGGACAAGAATAATGGGGTTGAAATGCAATGAGAGCTGCTTGTGTGAATTTATTTTGTTTTACTTACTTGGAATTGGGGTCATTGGCGGAGGCGGGGGAGGCGGGGGGGGGGGGGTGGGGAGGAAAATTTTGCTCTATGCTATCCCTGAGAACGACAAAACATAGTGTCGACTTGCTTCCTTCTCTCCTAAATGACCTTCCAGCATCATCCTCTCTGGCCCTGCACAGGCTTTTCTACCTCTCCTGTCTCTGAATTGGCCATTTTGTGCAAACCTCCTTTTCAACTCTGGAAACCTTTGTTTTTTTTGTGTTTTTTTTTTGAGCAGGTTCAATGTTCTTTAATGAACTTCTGGGTTCTGACTCGTGACCTGAGTGCTGGGAAGGGGAGGTGGAACAGACAAACTGGGGCAGAGCACCCACGGAGGAGGGGCGAGCACAGAAGACAGACTCCTGTCCCCTCTAGTCCTGTGGGTTAGTAGTTCTTGTACCCCTTCCCCTCAGGAAAGGGGGCTCTGCCTGCCTGCCTGCCTGCCTTCACCTTGAGAGTCTGTCTTAGTAGGTAGCTACTCAAGAGCCTGGCCACATCTTCACCCCTGGACCCAGGGAGAGTTCTCAGGTGGAAAACCTGCAGGAAATCCCACCCTGCCGGTCTTTGAGTAAGTTGACTCTGGTCTTTAAATAATTTTGTGCATATTAAAAGTGCTTGAATGTATCACAACTTGAGAAATGTCTTCCTTATCAGTTACAGAACGGCATTAAAAGTGTGGGCTCAGGAGTCAGGCGACGTAGATTCAAAGCCTGATTCCATTCTTTCGAGGCTGTGAGACCTGCGTCAAGTTACTTAACCGTCCCAAGCTTCCGTTCCATCATCTATAAAATGGAGATCATAATCAAACCCTCTCTTTGGCTTGTAGTGAGGATCAAGGGGATGATGTTTGTAAAGAGCTTGGCGGATTGTCTACCAGACATTCAGTGCTCCGTAAATGTTAGCTATTGTCTATATATGGGTTAACATTACTGCAGAATCTCGAAAGTTTCAGAATTCTGTCGGGAATATCACCCTGTTCAGCTCTTCATTATAATCATAACTGGGTCATCCTAAGTTATCTCTGCCAGAGGGGTGCTTCGGGCCTCACCTTACAAAGCACTGATATTAATTCATTTCTTTTTAATTTATCAAGGGACTTCCACTAGCTACTAATTTAGCAGAGCCCACAGTCTCCCTGTATGTCCTTGAGCTGAGATGCAGGAGACCAAGTACGTAGGAAAAAAAAAAAAACAACAACTGATTGCTTAGCCTTCCAGCTGTTCATTTGCTTGTTTTTCAAAATGGCTCTGAGCAGCAAGCAAGAGACAGGAAAAAAGTTGTTCGAAAGTGGAACTTGATTTAATGTATTCTGGACACAAAACTTTCACGTTCAGCCCCCTTCAGGCCTGAAATACATGAACTACAGCCTGTAATGTATTCAGTAAACGGCAAGTAGCCTAGAGGTCAAAGGCAATCTGGTACTATGGGTATTTGATCTTGTTCAAAAGGTGCTTTTGCAGGCTGGCTTTAGACTGTGCTTGACTGTCACCTTGGTTCTGGGAAGGCAAGAACGAGGGTGTTGTTCATATTGGTTCCTTTGGAGCCTGGAGAGCAAAGCCTCTCCTGACTCCTTTCTCTGACCCTTAAGGTCTGACTTCAGGGAGACCCAAGTGGCTGAAGTCAAGGCCATAGTTGTGCTGGGTCCTTGCAGAAGGGACAATTGTGGTATCGCCCGTGAGGCGGGGGGAGCACACTCTGTCACTGCAGGGGCCACGTCCTATTGGCCGAGATGGGGAGAAGCAGCGGCTTCCATTTTATTTACAGGAAAAGTGGTTTCTCTGTTTTTCTCCGTTTCAACTTTTATTCTAGTTTAAGGATCATCAGTGGTAAAATCTTTAGAACCTTAAAGGAGTTTTACTACACTGGATAACCTAAGGATAAATTTTCTTTTTCTCCACTCTATCTTCATTCAGAAAAAAATTGTAGACAATGCATTTAGGATGAAACAGGAATTTTTTCCGTTGGAATTATAATTCTAATACTAAGTAGTTGTTTTACTTTGGTTCCTTAATATTTCTGGATGTCATATTCCTCAGAAAATGAGGGGCTTGGAATGGATGAGCTGTAAAGCCCCTATCAGATTTAAAAACTTTATGGTTCTGCTGGAGGCTCAATTTATAAAGAAATATATTGTCCCCCTACCCCTACCAGTCAGTTCCAGATAATGTGCTATTTTTCACAAACGTTGCTGATATAGCGTCTATTTTCAGTTTCCAATGCAATGGAGAACAATGTGACCCATTTAAAAGCTAGCTTATGAGAGACTATTATCCACCAGTTATCAATCCTTCTATTTAGTTTTCTTGATAAGGACCATATGATGGAAACATTTCCTTGCTACAAAACTAACAGCGGTCTAGACTATAGTTGATAATACTGTACATGCTCTCCGTAATAGCTCTGAAAAATGATTTCATATTTGTTGCCAATTCAATTTGGATGAGTTGAGAAAAAGGAAAAAATTCACTCTTGTGCTCATTTGTCTTAAACAACGGAACAGTTAAAAAGACATATGGCTTCTCCAGATCATTAGAAACTGTAATTGTTAATTTCAATTTGGACTGCTCTTGAGTTTATAATACAGAAATGATTGCTGTTAAGATCATAAGAGATTTCGGGTTTTTTTGTTTTAAGAAAATATTCTCCTGTTCATATACATGCTTTCTTAGAATGAGTTAAAGGATGTTTACTAAGAAAGATGGGAAAGTAACTGAATAAATGGGAAGCAGTATTATTTCAATGAGCAAGTCAGTTCACGGATGTGGTTTCCTTAATTTTATTTATATAACAACAATCTGGCTAATGTCTATCCACTAGTGATAGTGAATAGAGTTTAAAAAAAATGGTTTCCTGGGGCGCCTGGGTGGCTCAGTCAGTTTTGCGTCCAACTTTTGATTTCATCTCAGGGTTGTGAGATTGAGCCCCATGTCGGGCTCCACACTGAGTGTGGCGCCTGCTTAAGAATCTCTCTCTCCCTGGGGGCGCCTGGGTGGCGCAGTCGGTTAAGCGTCCGACTTCAGCCAGGTCACGATCTCGCGGTCCGTGAGTTCGAGCCCCGCGTCAGGCTCTGGGCTGATGGCTCGGAGCCTGGAGCCTGTTTCCGATTCTGTGTCTCCCTCTCTCTCTGCCCCTCCCCCGTTCATGCTCTGTCTCTCTCTGTCCCAAAAATAAATACAAAACGTTGAAAAAAAAAATTTAAAAAAAAAAATAAAAAAAAGAATCTCTCTCTCCCTCTACCACTCATGCTCTCTTGCTCTCTCTAAATATATATATAAATAAAAATAAAATATAAAACATAAATTAAAAAATTGTTTCCTTAAAGAGGGACAAGACCGGGACATATTAGGTAAGTGATCTCAATGGTTCCTCGTTTTTAAATTCAATTTTAGTAACAAAGTTCGTATCCCAAGTTAGGGGCAAACACCAGAGTACATATTTTTAATGATATGTTAACTTCTAAATGCAGAATTTAAAAAAATACCATAGAATGATGGTACAGTAGCTAACAGATATTCTGTACAAGAAGATGCCGAAGAAAAGCTTTATAAAAACAAAAAGCAACCCAACAACCCTGACAGTATTACTCTTAATCCTTTCCAATTTCTGATGCCCTGACCAGGAACACCCCATACAAACACACACACACGCACACACACACACACACACTCCCTGAATGGCTGACGGTGGGAAGGAGGACACGCCCCACAGTGGCCCCAGCGTCAGGTAAACGCAACAGTGAAAGAACCCAGCGGTGCTTGGAACCCAAGTCCCGGCAGGGAGCACCGTGCGGGCGGATCTCTCATCTTCAAAGGCAGCTGGAAAAGAAGATCCAGGAGAGCAGAGGGCAACGCGGGAGCACGTAGCAGTGGAGCATGGCCGGCAGTGCTGCTGATGAACGATGCTTCTATCTCGGCTCACTTTTAAAATCGGAGGCACGGGGGCGCCTGGGTGGCTGTCTGTTGGGCGTCCGACTTGGGCTCAGGTCGTGATCTCCCGTTTCATGGGTTCGAGCCCCGCATCAGGCTCTGTGCTGACAGATCAGAGCCTGGGGCCTGCTTCATATTCTCCCTCTCTCTCTCTCTCTCTCTCTCTCTCTGCCCCTCCCCTACTCGTTCTCTCTCTCTCTGTCAAAAAGAAATAAACATTAAAAAAAATAAAACCAGTGGTATAGAGAGACGCGGTGAAGAGTGAATGAAAGAAGAGAAGGACGGAGAGAGGGAGGTACCCCCTACAACGGTAACTTGGCCTACGAGGAGGTGACTCTGCATCCTGGTTTGCCTGTTGTTCCCATATAATTAGCAACAGTAGCCTTTCCTCTCAGAGCGTCCCGCTGTGGATGATAAATTGCCACCCTAGATACGTGCCCCAAATACCGGTGGCACAACTAGTGACACGTCACCAGTCCTGGGACTCTGAAGGGTCAAGCAAGCGGTGCAGCCAGGGAAGGAGAACTGCCAACGGTCTGCAGGCAACTCAGACAGAAACCAAGAAAAGGCCACCGCATTTTCCTTAGGTATCTGAATATAATTTGATAGGCTTCTTGCAGCTAGATATGCAGAGGAGAGTGTTTGTATGAAAGATCATAAGCTGAGAGAAGGCTTTTCCCTCATCGCATCTCTCACGGTCTCTGTCTTCCTTTGGCCTCTACGGCAGCCCCCCTGGTACTCCTGGCCTCATGTCAGCCCCTCCCCGAGGGTAGCCTGGATCTTTTGGCTCCTTTCTGGCAAACAGGATGGGGCAGGGGCGATGAGATGCCTCTGCCAAGACTGAGTTATAAGAAGGTTCCGGCTGCATCCTGGCGCTCTCTCTCTCTCTCTCTCTCTCTCTCTCTCTCCCCTCAGGGAGACTGGCAGCCACATTGTGAGCTACCCTGTGGCGAGGTCCGTGTGGACAAGGAACTCACGTCTCCAGCCGACAGTGACCAAGGACTGAGGTTGCCAACCGCCACGTGAGGGAGGCTGGAAGCGGGTCCTGCCCCAGCGGAACCCTGAGGTGACAGCAGCCCCGGGCCACACCCTGACGACAGCCTTGCGAGCACCGGAGGTGGCATCCAGGCTGCGCCCAGATCCCCAGCCCATAGAAGCCGCGAGATGATAAATGTTTTCTAAAGCCCCTAAGTTTTAGAGAAATCTCTGAAGTGGCAACAGTTACGTAAGACAAGCACCACCTTTGTCCCCCTGCGGGGTTCACGGACGGGCTTCCCTGCCTCCCACTGACCGGACCCGACCGAGGCAAGAGCCCCACAATTGGCTGTCGTTGAACAACATTATTCAAATGCCTACTGTTGAGTCGGAGGGCAGGAATCTAAACAGGTTTTCGAGGGAAATGGCCAACTGAGAGGATTTATATGCAGGGGAGGCTTCAGGCTGGTGAACTTCCCCAGGGCAGGCCTTGCCTGACTCACTGGCTAAGCTCTCCAACTCCTACGGCTGGACGGTCTGTGTGAAGGCTGCAGCTACAGGCCTCAGGGCACACACTTCCATTCCTTAGGGAGCTGCTTTTCCCGCAATGGGACACCTCATCCGCGTTTTCCACGGGAGGCCCTACACCTTCCAGTTCCCTTCATTTGGGGCGGAGGCCAAGGCCAGGCCTGTGGTGTCCTTGCTCTTGCTGCATTTGAAAGCAAGGATTCCATTTCCTGCAGCTTTGCAGTGAAACTTCCGGCTGACTTGTTACACATTTTACTTTGTTGGCTTTAAAGCATCGTTTACTTATACGTGAGGCCACTATTTCTTTTTTTTAAAGTTTATTGATTTATTTTGAGAGAGAGACAGAGTGAGCAAGCATGAGTAGGGGAGGAGTGGGGGGGGGGGAGAGAGAGACAGAGAGACAGAGAGACAGAGAGAGAGAATCCCAAGCAGGCTCTGCACAGTCAGCATGGAGCCTGACACAGGGCTTGAACTCACAAACGGTGAGATGGTGACCTGAGACAGAATCAAGAGTTGGACACTTAACAGGCTGAGTCACCCAGGTGCTCCTTTCTGTCTTTTTTAAAAAAAGTTTTTATTTATTTGAGAGCGAGAACGAGGGAGGGGCAGAGAGAGACAGGAAGAGAGAGAATCCCAAGCAGGGGTTGTCGGCGCAGAGCCCAATGAGGGGCTCGAATCACCGACTGAGCGATCATGACCTGAGCTGAAATCAAGAGTCAGACACTTAGCCGATTGAGCCACCCGGGCGCCCCATATTTCTCTTTTTGATAAGGACTCTTCTTTGGTTTGGTTCACTCTTGACGGGTCAACAAAACCTGGTGGTTCAGAGCTTGGCTCTGGATCTCCACTTTCTGGCCTTAGGTTCTGGGTCTCACATTTCCCAGCTGTGCAACCTTGGGCAATCTGCTTCACCTCTCTGTGCATCCGCTCACTCAAACAAATATCGGACGGCAATAACTGTTACTGTGCACCAGTGAACACGTGTCCCTTACTTACAAGGGCTAGAATAGGTTAGCTGTTTCAGGATGCCAACAATCAGGAAATACATGGAGGACAGTCCCACGAGGTGCTGGGGCATGAGGAAATTAACATTGTGCAAAAGAGCACCGGGCTGTGAGTGGGCATTCTGTCCACCTCACCTACAACGTCACAGCATCACGTGGCACAAACATAAAGCAGTCATTTTTAAAAATCAAAACCATGTCTTGAGCTGGGACTGTTTTCTCTCATTTAAAGTTTTGGGAATTTGCCATGAGGTGCGAAATAACCCACTGGTACACACTGGATTCTTAGAGAGTGGTCCATGACTCAGGCTCCTCAAAGGAAGTAAGACTGCTCCACGCAAAGCCTTTAGAAGTCATTTGTAGTCAGAGAATGGGGATAAATTTGAATCGCTCCGTGGAAAGAGAAATTGCCTATTTAAGAGGTGAGTTCAGGGCACTGTGGAATCATTTATGGAATTTTGGAAGAAGCGCCGTTGCAAAACGAATGAGGTATCGTGGACAAGTCAGTTTTGTTAGTCAATGGAAACCGTGATCTAAATTTCAGCAACCCATATAGAGGAGACGGATATGGATGTGGTGGGGATGCACAGATATTCACAATGATCTCATCTCGTAGACATTATCAGGAGCAAATACTTTCTAGTAGGCTATGGAACATGTATGTGTGGCATGTTTGGATTATACGGCTTCTGTGCTTTGGAATTAAAACCCAGAAGGGGATGTATACCCATGGACAGAAACCCACATACAAGAAAACTTTCATGAGAGGCTTGGCTATATCTGCTCCCCGACTTCTTTCCTTCTTCCTGCTTCCTCAAGTCTATCCCCGCTTCCTTGACCTCCTGCCTGCTGCTTTACCCGACTGACCAATCCTTCTCTCGGCTGACTGGCTTGCTCCATCCACATGCTTAAACACAGGACGTGCAGGTGCTACAGGCTATTGGCTGGAGCCACAAGTACTCACACTGGTGATGAGAACGTGAAGTCCACATAATTTTCCCACAAGCACAAGAGTGGACATGGAGGAAAAAAAATCCAAGAATGAGTGTATTATATTGGAAAAAAAAACACACACAGAAGATCCTGTCTCTTGGACCACTGGCATTGGCACCATCCAGGAGTGTGTTAGAAATGCAGGGTATAAAAAAAAAAAAAAAAAGAAAAGAAATGCTGAATATCAGACCCCAAACTGGACCTACTAAATCTGAATGCTTTGTTTTGCTTTTTTTTTTTTGTTTAATATTTTTATTTTTTTAGAGAGGGAGAGCTAGCAGGGGACGGGCAGAGAGAGAGGGAGACACAGAATCCAATGCAGGCTCCAGGCTCCGAGCTGTCAGCACAGAGCCTGACGCGGGGCCTGAACCCACGGACCGTGAGATCATGACCCGAGCTGAAGTCAGTCGCTTAACGCACTGAGCCACCAGGGCTCCTCATGAATGTGCTTTTTTAGTAAGGTTGCTAGGGGGCTGTATGCACATTAAAAGTTTCCGAAGCACTTCCCGGGAAACAGATTAGATTAAAACTCAAGTTCTTATAGCAGCACAGCACAGCATAGCAGTAAAAACATGGAACCTGATGCTAGAATGCCTAGGTTCACCACCTACAATACGAATCACACAACTTTCTTCACCTCTCAGAGACTCACTTTTCTCATCTATAAAATCAGAATGATAATAGTACTACCTCATTGGGTTGTAATTGAATTAATAATTGTAGAATGCTTAGAACAGTGACTGGCACTTGGCAATGAAGTGCCACGTAAGCACTGGATAAGTAACACGTTTCTGAAGCTCAGTGTAACATAGGCAAAACGTTCTAGAACTTCTTTATAAACTTTATGGAGTGATAATCAAGGCCTACTGGACCCATTTCTCCACATTCTCACCCACTGCTTCCTTACTTCCTCTTTCGGGCTGCCTCTGAGCTGGGCGTATATATCAACTCTGTGCTTATTACTCTGTAATGTAATAATTTATCACTCTGCCTTCCACACCATACTACGAGCCCTTGGGAACAAGGACTGTATCCTAGTCTTTTTGGTATTGCTTCAGAGTCTGGCATCTGATAGTAGGCACTCGATAAATGCTTTTATTTTTCATTTTTTTTTTTTTTTATTTTTTTTTTTTTTCAACGTTTTTTATTTATTTTTGGGACAGAGAGAGACAGAGCATGAACGGGGGAGGGGCAGAGAGAGAGGGAGACACAGAATCGGAAACAGGCTCCAGGCTCCGAGCCATCAGCCCAGAGCCTGACGCGGGGCTCGAACTCACGGACCGCGAGATCGTGACCTGGCTGAAGTCGGACGCTTAACCGACTGCGCCACCCAGGCGCCCCTCATTTTTATTTTTTTATATTAAATACAATGTATTGTCAAATTGGTTTCCATACAATACCCGGTGCTCATCCCAACAGGTGCCCTCCTCCATACCCATCACCCATCTTTCCCTTCTCTCGATAAAAGCTTTTGAAATGAATGAACAGATGTTTGATTCATCATTAGTTCTTAATTTTTCTCAAGGCTTAGACATTTCTTTGTTTTTCTCATGCATTTTTCTCTCAATATTGTTTAACACCATCAATTTATATCCATGGGGAACCTACTGTATATAGCTGTACGTATGTTTTCATTCACTAAGTACATTTCACATTATTCATATTAGGTTTGAAAGTGGTGCCTGATAGTCCTGATAATGCAAAGCCAAGCAGATTTCTCTAACATAATTATTCCAGGGAGAGTTTCTGTGCTAAGTGAGTCTGGCCTTGTATCCTTCACTAACAGCAGGATGTGACTTCTTCCAGTTTTAGCTCCCTTGCACACACATTACGACGTGTGTTATGCCCTGGCCATTCGGACCTGATTAAGGCATACGTTCCTGTCTTTAAAGACTCAGCAAAAAGCTAGCAAACCAAATCCAGCAGCAACACACAAAAAGGATTATATACCATGAGACAGCAGGATTTATTGCAGGAGCGCAAGGTTGGTTTAACGTCAGAAAATCAATTAAATTAGTAATATGTTATATTGAGAGAATAAAAAACAGAATTCAGGTCTATCTGAATAGACCCAGAAAGACAATTGACAAAATCTACCACCTTTTCGTGACAGACACTCAGCAAGCTAGGAATGGAAGGGAATTTCCTCCCACTGATACAGAAAATCTGTGAAAAACTGTCAACAAGGTGACTGAATGGTCAAAGACTGAATGCTTTCCCCTTAAGGCTGGGGACAAGAGAAGGATGTCGCTCTCACCACTTGTATTCAACATTCTGCTGGAGGTTCTTCAGGCAAAGGCAGTGGGAATGACTGCTAATAGAGTTCTTTTTGAGAGGATAGAAATGTTCTCCACTTAGATAATGGTGATGCTGCACAACTCTGTAAGTATACTAAAAACCACTGAACGGTACAGTTTAAACAAGTATGTTTTTATGTTATATAAATTCTATTTCAACGTAGCTGTTAAAAAGCCATTATAATACAGGGATGCCTGGTTGGCTCAGTCAGTAGAGTGTGTGACTCTCATTCTTGGGGTTGTGAGTTCGAGCCCTACGTTGGGTGTAGAGATTACTTAAAAATAAAATCTTAGAGGCGCCTAGGTGGCTCAGTTGGGTGAGCGTCAGACTCTTGATTTCAGTTCAGGTCATGATCTCATGGTTTGTGGTCTCTGAGCGGATGGTATGGAGCCTGCTTAGGATTCTCTCTCTCTCTTCTCTCTCTGCCCCACTCCTGCATGCACATTTATTCTCTCTCTCTCTCTCTCAAAATAAGTAAATAAAAAACTTTAAAAACATCTCAAGAAAAAGTCATTATAGTACAAAATGACAAGTGACGAATGTAATAACCCCTAGCCTTTTCCTAAGCACTGAGGGCATACCAGGCAGCATACTAAAGTCTTTAAATATATTATGTCTGTAATCACATATAAGGTAAATGTTGCTATTATCTTGATTTCACGGCTTTTGGCAGATGGGGAAACTGAGGCTTAGAAAGCTTCAGTAATCTCTCAAGGTTACACAACTAACAAGGGGTGAAGCTCGAATTCAGTCTTAAATACTACGAGGCTACAATGTATATACAGCACGAGCAAAGGGGAAGGATCTTCCAAATTCTGTTACTGAACACACGCTTTGAATGTTAAATATTTATGCCATTATAATTCTGTGGACTTATACAGGCCACTTCCTTTGGTATGAGGTTGGGGACTGGACTTGGACCAGGGCGCTCATCTGAGGCATAAAACGTTGACGGGGGCTGAGCTGAAAGGCAGATTCCGGCACGGTAAGACCACACAACGTTTCGTTCAGCCTACAGCAATGATAGCGTCCTATCCAAAAACTCTTCAGCACACACATGCCTAACGGTAAGACCATTCTCTTCCTTCAACTCCTGGGAAAACAACAGGAAACTGCAGACTTGCAGCATCCCACGGTGGCTCCTAGGACACAACCCAGATCATGGAAAGTGAACATTCAAGAAGAAGGGGCGGGACAACAGCAGGTGAAAAGGGGCGGTGGCAGATTTTCCCTCCTGCTGCTAAAACAATGGGCAGACTCAGTGAGCTCTGAAGCACGGGCACCTTCTCTTCTGTGGAGGTAAAAAGAAAGCTTTACCCTCCCTCCTTCTCTCTGGCCTCCCTTTTGCGACCTGTCTTTACTTTCAGGGTGTTTGGATGTTTCTTTTGATGCGTTTAGAAGTACTGAATCAGAAGGTGAAAATAGGGCAGGGAGAGAAATGTGAGTTTGCTGGGCTCATCACCACTGTCACGTGTTGCCTGGGAAGTGACCTGCAAGGGAAGTAGGGACCTGCCACTGGTCTCCCTCCTGGGCCCTGAATCCGTTTTTCTTTTTTTTTTTTTTAATTACAAAAGTAAGACATCTTGTTTTTATACATTTCACCTCAATTTCACCTCCCTGTCAATTTCAGAGCAATTGCCCTATAGTTTTACTCTGGGAAAAAGCCCAAGTAAACTTCAGGCACTAGAAAATAGCTAGCAGGAGACCTTTAGAAGAGAAAACAAAATAACTCAGAATACTTTAAAAAAAAGCACGTGCATGGAGCCTTATACAAATCTTCCGAAAGAGGTAGGGAGCCACAGAAATGAATGACATAAATATTGTGATGTCCAGGTACTGAGGACCTTCTCTGTGCCAGTAAGTTGGTTGACCTCCAGAGCAGAAGCTTGGGCTCAGGGTCCCTCGCTTTCATGGAATCCCTTGCAAGGCCCTTGTGTGGTAGGATCCTCTCCCTAAGGAAAGAAAAAAACCCAAAACCCTCAAGGTGACCCGGCTATGCGCGCAGGCGACAACATCCCTCGTGACCTTTAACGGAGGCCACTTAATCAGACTGCATGTTTGTGTGTGTTACCATACACGGGAAACAGAGAAGTAAAAAATATATAAAAAAATACACCGTGTGGCGTTTGGGCACACACCCATCTGAGCGGTGCTGGCACGAATAAAGCTGCTTCCTGGAGAGAAAAGCCTGGGTGTCATGACTTTCTGTGCATTTCCACCTCCTTTGCCACCGAGGATGTGAATCTCGGGGCGCCAGGAGAGGCAGCTCACCTGGCACCAGAGGATCCACTTGATCCGCAGGAGACTAGCCCTCCCAGCACAGCGGGGTGGGGACCTGGGTGCGCAATGGAACCCGTGAGGCCCAGGAGCCTGCTCAGGGAGCGCCCGTCAGACTGGTGAGAGCCCAGGTTCGTTTTGGCAGACCTGCCCCTAAGAGGCAGAAGGGGAGCCTGATGCCCTCCCAGCGTTGCCCTACTAGGTCCAAGAGGGACGAGGAACGAAGCCGCAACTCTAAGGCACTGGGTGCTGGCTGGTGGGTTGGAGTGGCCATGTGACTATGCATGGGGATTTGTCTCTCCTTCATTTCCTACATCAGTGACTATGATAATTAGAGACAACTGTCTCTGGTCGGTTTACCTCAGAACGGGGACTTTAAGGAATATTCCCAAGCAGCTGCCAAAACTCCTTTTGTTTCAGGGAAACTCCCTGTCTTCTCCAGACTGACACGGACGGGGGGGCGGTGGGCGGGGGGGACAAAACAAAACAAAACAGAACTAAAGAAACCTGGAGTCTGCTCCTCTGTCTGACCTGATAAGATTTAAACCAAGGAATTCTCTTTCTCTGCCTTCTGCTGGCACCTCCCCTCTTCTGCCTGCCCTTCCCCCCCTCCTGTTTCTGCCCCACCTGGGGGGGTGGCCTGCACAACTGGCTCCCCAATGCCTCAGGCACCATCAACTCCTCCTCCCACCCTAGATGTTGAGGACCGAAGACCCCGGATGTCAGATTTTCCCACCAACGTTCCAGGTAAAAATTAACCACGGGGAACAAAGTGTCTTTTGTGGACCCAAGTAAAACATATGCAGTGTTTAAGCTAATTTAAGTTTTTGGTTTGAGATAGACAATGTTTGTCAACAACAACAACCAAACCCTTTTATTCTACCTAGATTTGCTGGAGGTCAAATGAGCTCATGTTATCTCTGGTCTAATTTGTTAGCAAAAGGATGACTTAAAGTAATGGTTAACTTTGGGGCGCCTGGGTGGCTCAGTTGGTTAATTGATTTGTGTTTGCATTCTGAGAAATTCTGATGTAACAGTTCACAGTTGGTTACTACTTAGTTTTCACTGGACACTAAAGTTTCTAAGAGTTAAAATTCCTGCTCAATGTCATTAAGACTAATGAGAATAAGGAAAGCAACTCTGCATGTAAAAAAGTAGACATATTAAAAAAAAAATATATATATATATATATAAATACATTTTTTGTTAAAGGTAAAAAAAAAAGAAAAATACTTTTGTCCTAAATGAGACTGGTTGTTTAGACACACACACACACACACACACATACACACACACACACACAGAAAAAAGGCTTAGGTCAAAATCTAAAAGCAAAGAAAAAATTGTAAAAGGTTTATAAAGAAAAATCTTAAAAAAATTTTTTTATATCTGGTCAGGAGGTCTAAAGTTAAACTATTAACTTATGCTAAATTATCCACTATCTTACAGACACAAAATAAAAGCCCGGTGGTCTTCCTGGAAAGGTTAAGGGAGGCTCTCATTCAATATATGGCTTTTCCCCTAACACTCCTGAGGCTGAGATGATTCTAAAAGACAAATTTGTCACTCAATCGGCCCCAGGCAGTAGGAGAAAACTGCAAAAACTGACTGTTGGTCCAGAAGGGACCCTGGAGGAGCTCTTATGAGCTGCCAACTGGGTATATTGCAACCAAGATCAAGAGGAGAATAAAAAAAAAGAAAAGAAAAGAAAAAAGAAGAGAAAAGAAAAGGAGGCTTAAAAGCAAAAGAAAACAATCTGAGGCCTTAGTTGCGGCCTTATGTGCTATGTCAGACCGGACTTCCCGAGGTCCTGGCACCAAGTGCCATTTATATGGCCGTTCAGAGCACTAAAATGAGAACGTCCTCAGAGGGGACAACAGAAATGAAAACCCCATAAGCCAGGCCCCTTGCGTGGAGACAACCACCGGAGATCTGAATCCCCTCGGGGACCTGTATCTGTGAAGCTCAGATAACCATGTCCCTGCAAGGGACTGACGGGGCCTGGGGCTCTTCACCGAGGCTCCCCTGAACCAACTGTCTATCAGAAACCCAGAGCCTCGGGTAACTCCAAATATAGAACGAAAACTGGTTGATTTCCTTCTTGACACCTGAGCTACCTTTTCTGTCCTCCTTTCCACTCCAGGCCAACTATCCAAACACAGTACGACGATTAGAGGCATCTCCAGAAAACTTCTTAACTAAATTTTTCTCTCAGCCCCTGGGATGCATGTGGGAAAAAACTAATTTTTTTCTCATTCTTTCTGGATAATACCGGAGAGCCTTACTCCCTTGTAGGAAGGGACATTATAACTAAATTAGAGACTATAATTCGAGTAACTCCAGAACAAATAAACAATTGTATGGATTTTGGGAAATTATTGGATATTGTAGGCTGTAGATACCAGGGTTCAAGAAAATGGTTTGCCTGCTATTATCAATTATTAAAGGAGACTCAATCCCACCTACTCTCCATAAAACAAACAAACAAACCAGGGCTGACTCCTAGGCACTGTCTCCAGCCCTTGGAATGGTTATAAACAGAGCAGGGCAATTACTATTACCAAGCTCACAGGGCTAAAAGATCATTAAAACACAGCATCAGGCCTTTCATTCAGGGAAGGACAAGATTTATCGAGTGGCCCAAAGGATGTTCACTGGAAAAAATTTGTCAAGGACAGTTCTGCAAGTAGTGTCAGCCTGTGAAGTATGTCTTGGAAACAGTCCTCTCAACAAACTCTCTCTCCCAGGCAGTCAAAGAACTGGAGGCTAATCCCCTGAAGACTGACAATTAGGTTTCACTCATATGCCAAGGTCGAAGGAATGCCAACATCTGTTGGTACGGATTGATACTTTCACTAATTGAGTAAAGGCCTTCTTCTACAAGACAGAAAAGGCACAAGAAGTAATAAAAGTTCTGCTTTATAAAATGATACCCAGGTTTGGCTCACCTAAAAATTTGCAAATTAATGATGGTAAATGGCTGCTTTGACTCTTCCTCTAGTAGGACTCCTGGCTCTTAGAAGAGTTTTACACCTCAAAATAAAGCAAACCGTCTGCTGATGCTCAGCAAAACTCTAAATCACACCTCACAAGCATTAGATGTTTTAAAAACATGTTTTTTAAATTAATCTAGGGCCGAACTCTTGGAAATAGAGCCACCATTGGTTACGCACTGCTCCTGTTCCTCCATCACCTGAGTGATGAGAGATCCCCTGACAAAGTCAGGGTCTCTCCTGGGTTGTTTGACGGGTTTGGGAACTAAGGACATTATCTTAAGACGCCATCTTGTTGGTCATATAATCGTTACTTTGCGTTTTTCTCTGTGTGTCTGCTGATGTTTATACCACCTCCTGCCTGCCAGCCTTCCTGTAGAAACATGCCGTGGGCCACTCGACCGACCCGTGGGTGGACTCTAACTGCTGTACCCCTCCCTACATCGCCCCCTGTCAGCTTGAAGAAGCCCCAACGGTCATCGTCTCTGTTCCCTGACAGCAGTTATAGGCCCTATTCCAGGGGTGGAATTGAAAGGGCGGGCCTACGGCGGCCGACTCCATCTTGTTCTGTGTTCTCCACCTTGAGTGACTATGTCCCCGACATGACCCCTTTTCCGGGAAAATCACAGAAACCTCAGACCTCGCCTCTTCCCCTTGAGTAACCTCCCGCTCACCCGTTCAAACTTCCTGATCAAAACTCGCCCAGCGACCTGCGTAACAGGACTCCGACCCTTCCCCAGCCAATCGGCTGAGGCCACAGCCATTACCTCACCAACTGCCCCTAGACCCCTGTAAAACCTTTGTGCTTTTGAAACTTTCGCTCTCTCTCCCTGGTATCTCACCGCTGCGTCGGTGCAGGTAGGGGATTGAGCTCGAGCTAGCTCGAATAAAGGTTCTTTTGCTTTTGCATCGGACTCGGCTCCCTGGTGGTCTTTGGGGATCACGAATTCTGGGCATAACAGAATAAACAGGGAAAGGGTTAACATGAGGCAGGGAGAGATAAGGGACCGCAGCTGCAGGTGGGAGGCTGAAGAAGCAGACGGGCTTCTCCCCGTATAGGATCTTTGACGGGCACCCTCCCCCCCATTGTCAAGGGCATAAGGGGGAGGATCTAAATGCGATGGACAACCTAACCCTAAGACAACAGATGCGGGCCCTGGGCTCTGCCCTAACCACCTTACACCCCTGGGTCAGGGAGCGATTGCCTGTGAGTCTGACCACAGACGCTCACCCCTTTAAACCAGGAGATGCAATATGGATAAAGGAGTGAAATGTCCAACCCCTAAAACCCCTCTGGAGGGGCCCGTTCACTATCACTCTGTCCACCCCTCTTGCAGTAAAGGTGCCCAGAGTGTGTCCCTGGATTCACCACAGCAGAGTGAAGCCGGCATCTTGAAACTGGGCATGCATTCCTGACCCATCAATGCTGTGCAAGCTGACCATATGGAAGATTCTGCAACTCCAGAGGCTCCGGGAGACTGCAGCCCTGCTTTAGTCACTCCGGAAGCTGCCTGATCTATGCACAGCAGAAGGCTGAGGGACTGACAGTCTGGTGAGACAGATGACCGTCTTATTTTCTATATGTTTCCTTACTTGCGATGCACTGTCACCCTTGTTTCTCACTATTACTGTGATGTTTGCTCTACTCTTTGTCACAGAATTGGCCTAGGCCGCCCCGGTTGGCTGCAAATGTGGGGAGAGGTTTTTGTGAACACTCCCCTTCCTCTTGTGGGTAGGATACTTCGCTGCTACCAACGTGGGAAAACAATGGCCATAAGAGACTAGAAAATTAGATCCCCACAAACTTCAGAGTAAAACAAAATACCCCAGTCCTACTACGGGGGTTTGGCTTCTCAAAAGCTCAAATAATTGGGAAGAACTTTCTTACCTAGTGGGGGAAAAGTTCATCGTCGTCTCTGTTAAAAAACTTAACATTCCTAGGCCAACTGAACTGCCAGGAAAACCCAATGGTGGGGGACCCTAGATCACCTTGAGCCAGATCCCCATCCATTTTCTAACTTTTCTCATCTCTGAGAGGCCTAGGACAGTGTCAACACAGCCATCAAATGGCGGGTCCCAGGTGGACTGTACTAGATATGTGGAAGGACAGCTCTACAGTACTTCCCTTGGTCTGGTCACGGTCACATGTGCTGGGAACTCTGCGTCCATCTTTCTTCCTGCTCCCACTTGCCAGAGGGAAACATTCGGGAGTCCAAGTGTATGGGGAGAGGGAGACGCAAAGAAAGCAGCATGCCTTACAAATTGGCAATTAAAAAGGCGATAAAGGGCCTCCCGAGCATATAATCCAATATTATGGCCCTGCCGCCTGGACAGAGGACGGGTCCTCAGGCTACTGCACTCCGATTTACATGCTAAGCCGCACAATCAGACTATAGGCAATTATAAAAATTACAACCAACAAAACTGCCAGAGTGCTTGACTTACTAGCCAAGCGCAAACCAAAATACACAATGCTACCTATCAAAATTGCTTGGACTTAGATTACCTGCTTGCTTCCCAAAAAAAAAAAAAAAAGTTTGTAAAAAGTTTAACATAAGCAACTGCTGCCTACAGATAGATAATGAGAAAAAAGACATAGAGGAGATCACAAATCAAATGAAAAGGATTTCTCATGTCCCCGTCCAGACCTGGAACAGTTAAAACCCCAAGGAGTTATCTAGAGGATGTTTTTCAACTTTCGGAGGATTCAAAACTCTCATAAAAATTATCCTCCTAATTCTGGGAGGTTGCTTAATCATACCTTGCTTAGCTCCCTTGGTTGCATGGTCTGTCTCCAGTCTCATTGAGACCATAATTAAAAAAAAAAAGGATGGTCACTCATGTAATGATGTTACAGAAATACAAACGTCTAAACCAAGATGATGCTGTTTGACCCAAAATAGAGGGTGTGAGTATCAAAGGGGGGGAATGTGGTAGGGTTCCCTGCCTAAGGAAAGGAAAAAAAACCAACAAAACCTCAAGGTAATCTGGCTATGCGCGTCCACGATAACATCCCTCATGATCTTGTAACATGAGACCACTTAATCAGACTGCATGTTTGTGTGTGTTACCATATATGGGAGACAAAGATGTAAAAAATATACAAAAAACTACGCCACTGGCACAAAAAGAGACACTCAGATCAATGGAACAGAATACAGAAGCCAGAAATGGACCCACAAATGTATGGCCAACTAATCTTTGACAAAACAGGAAAGAATATCCAATGGAATAAAGACAGTCTCTTCAGCAAATGGTGCTGGGAAAACTGGACAGAGACATGCAGAAGAATGAACCTGGACCACTTTCTTACACCATACACAAAAATAAACTCAAAATGGATGAAAGACCTAAATGTAAGGCAGGAAAAAATCCTCGAGGAGAAAGCAGGCAAAACCTACTTACTCATCATGTAGCAACTTCTTACTCAACATGTCTCCAGAGGCAAGGGAAACAAAAGAAAAAACGAACTATTGGGACCTCATCAAAATAAAAAGCTTCTGCACAGCGAAAGAAACAATCAGCAAAACTAAAAGGCAACCGACGAATGGGAGAAGATATCTGCAAATGACATATCAGATAAAAAGTTAGTGTCCAAAATCTATAAAGAACTTATCAAAATCAGCACCCAAAAAACAAATAATCCAGTGAAGAAATGGGCAAAAGACATGAATAGATGTTTCTCCAAAGAAGACATCCAGATGGCCAACTGATGTGAAAAAATGCTCAACATCACTCATCATCAGGGAAATACAAACCAAAACCACAATGAGATATCACCTTACACTTGTCAGAATGGCTAACATTAACAACACTGGCAACAACAGATGTTGGTGAGGATGTGGAGAAAGAGGATGTTCTTTTACACTGTTGGTGGGAATGCAAACTGGTGTAGCCACTCTGGAAAACAGTATGGAGGTTCCTCAAAAAGTTAAAAATAGAACTACCCTATGACCCAGCAATTACACTACTAGGTATTTATCCAAGGGATACAGGTGTGCTGTTTTGAAGGGGCACATGCACCCCAATGTTCATAGCAGCACTATAAATACCCAAGTATGGCCAAATAGCCAAGACAATAGCCAAAGTATGGAAAGAGCCCAAATGTCCATCAATGGATGAATGGATAAAGATGTGATGTGTATACATACATATATACATATGTATATGTGTGTGTATATATGTATGTATATATATATATACACACACATATACGTATATGTGTGTGTATATATATATACATACGTATATATATATACACACACATATACGTATATGTGTGTGTGTGTATATATATATATATACACACATATATATGTGTGTGTATATGTATATATATATATATATCATGGAGTATTACTCGGCAATCAAAAAGAATGAAATCTTGCCATTTGCAACTACCTGGATGGAACTAGAGGTATTATGTTTTTTTTTTTTTTTTTTTTTTTTTTTTAATTTTTTTTTTTTTTTTTCAACATTTTTTTTTTTATTTATTTTTGGGACAGAGAGAGACAGAGCATGAACGGGGGAGGGTCAGAGAGAGAGGGAGACACAGAATCGGAAACAGGCTCCAGGCTCCGAGCCATCAGCCCAGAGCCTGACGCGGGGCTCGAACTCACGGACCGCGAGATCGTGACCTGGCTGAAGTCGGACGCTTAACCGACTGCGCCACCCAGGCGCCCCTAGAGGTATTATGTTAAGCGAAATTAGTCAGAGAAAGACAAATACCATAAGGCTTCACTCATATGAGTGAACATAAGCAAAACAGATGAACATAAGGGAAGGGAAGCAAAAATAATATAAAAACAGGGAGGGGGACAAAACATAAGAGACTCTTAAATATGGAGAACAAACAGAGGGTTGCTGGAGGGGTTGTGGGGGGGGATGGGCTAAATGGGTAAGGGCATTAAGAAATCTACTCCTGAAATCATTGTTCCATTGTATGCTAACCTGGGTATAAATAAATGAGTAAGTAAATAAATAAATATCAGCACAAAACAAAACTACGCCACGTGGCGTTCGGGGCTCAGTTCTTCGGGTGCGAACCCAACTGAGCGGCACTGGCAGGAATAAAGTTGCTTCCTGAAAGAAAAGGCTTGGTGTCACAACTCTGTGCCCGAATCCTGCTACACTTGGAGAGGCTCTAGCAGTTTTATATTCTTGATTTTCTACATTTTTGAAGACCGTAATGTTATTGAAGTCTGACATCACATAAAGAAGACAATTTTGCATTATTTCTCCTGAGGAGGATCCCCTAGTCCCAAACTGTGTACGTCTCAGGCCCCACAAAACCTGCCTCAGCCTGCGCTTGAACTTGCTTCTGGAGAGAAGTCCTTTCCCTCCTCCTCTCCCATCCTAACTGCGGAATTCAAGCTTGATTACCAAAAGCCTCCCTGAGTTCGGAGTGCTTCTGGCCCCTGTTTTGCACTTCCATAAAGAGATCCATGAAATGACAGTGGTATCCGCAGGCTGGAATAATGTGCTCAAATCCTGAACGTTAAATTTGAAAGACGTAAGTGTAAAAAAAAAATCTAGCATTTGAGTTATAAAAGAAAAGGTACAGGACTGAGGAAACGGCTGGACTGTCATCCGTGAAGAAGGAGCTAAGTGTTTTGTTTCACCACGAACTCAGTGTGTCAGTAGGTGCTAATGAGGTTACTAGAAATATCTAGAGTTATGGGATGTATGGCAACCGGGCAAGCATAGAGGAGTCCACGGTGTGCAGAGCACATCTAATTTATCCTTCCGTGTTCTGGGAAGCCTGTCTCAGAAGTGGTAAAGCATACTTTTCTAGAAGGTAAAGTCACAGAAATAAAATGAACAGGTGTCAAGTATTTTATTTAAGTCGCTAATTAAAATCTACTTAGATGGTATTTTGACTTACAGAGATTTATGTTGTCCGCCAGACAAAATCCATTTACGCTGCCATGAACACGAATCATCTGCATTACCATGGGCATGCACTTGCCTCTGTTACCCATTTTCTGTAACTTCAAGTCTATTCCTACGGCCTTGTAAAATAGCCAAGCCAATTAAAGGCCATCAGAAGTGCACACCCTCTAGAATTAGATAACCCTCGAGGGTGTGCTAACAATGCTGTGAGCTCCACTGAAAGGGCACTAGAAATCAGTTTGGCCATTTCCAAAGATTTGGACCATTTTTCCTACATGAGGGATATCACCAAGGAGAAGGATGTTTCACGTAGAATAACCGTGAAAGCAGAAATCATGCATTCTGTGGACAAATGATGGGGGGGGGGGGGGGCTGTGTGGGATATTTTCAGCCCAGGAAAGGCAAGGTATATTGTACTGGGGGCATTTTCTGCCTGGCAAACAAAAGATGTAAGTTACCCAGTATCAAAGAATTGTCATGAGGCAAAGGGTTATCCTTATTCTCTGTGGTTTAGGAGGTCAGAATCAGGATAAAGAGAAAACAAACAACCCCAGGATGTTAAAGCACAGCAGATCTTAATTCAATATATGAAAGTCCTGTTCAGAAATGAAAGTGGTCATTTGCAGGTTCCTTGTCATTGAAAGTATTGAGGCAGAGGTTATTTAATTTTCCATATGAGTTTTGTGAGGTCAGTTGTTACATTTTTAAGAAATTGGTCTAGAGCAGTGCTGCCTCTTAGAGATATAATGCAACTTGTGTAATTTTAAATGTTCTTCTAGCCAGATGAAAAAAACTGATTAAATTGATTTTAATAATAGACTCTGTTTAACCTGATCTATCCAAATCATTACTATTTAAATATATAATCGATACAGAAAGCATGAATTATATCTTTTATTTTTTTTGTACTGTTTCTGACATTCAGTTTGTGTTTTTCATGTGGCAGCACGTCTCAGTTGGGATGAGCCGTATTTCAAATGTCCAATAGCAACATGGAGCTTTTATTTATCTTATTGGCCAGCACAGGTCTGGGCCACTGGTTCCCAAACTCTAGCCTGGAAGACTTGTTAAAATATTATTGCTGGGCTCCACCCCATTTCCCAGGTCTGGAAGGGAGCCCACTAACTTGCATGTCTAACAATTTCATGTCTAACAATTTCTCAGGGGAAGCGGATTCTGCTGTTCTGGAACCATGCTTTGTGTTTCTGGGACCACCTTTGTTCCAGACAAACCTAAGATCTTTACACATGAGGTGAGAAATGGTTCTCTTTTAGAAAATCTTTTTTTTTTTTTTAATGTTTATTTGTTTTTGAGGGAAAGAGAGAAAAAGTGCAGGGGAGGGGCAGAGAGAGAGAGAGAGAGACAGACAGACAGATGATCCCAAGCGGGTTCTGCACAGACAGCACAAAGCCGGATGCGGGGCTGGAACTCATGAACCATGAGGTGGTGACCTGAGCCGAAGTTGGACGCTTAACTGACTGAGCCACTCAGGCATCCCGAGAAATGCTTCTCTTGAAAATGGGTATACGTTTTGGACATCTGTTGCTTATTTTTGTTAAATGATGGTCTTTGTGTAATAAAATTGAGATTTTCTGGGTTGACTCCAAAATGATTCTGACTTTTTCAGTCTTCATTGAAAGTTTCCTCTTATACCATCCTCTCATTCTAGAGCTCCTCATGTTTCACTCATGTTTGTTTTTGAACAGAGGTACTTTTACAAATTTCACTGAGGCTGTATACACATTTACATAAAAGTCAAAAAGGGGAGTTTAAGGTGTTTGTATTCTTATAAAGGACATTCAGCAGTGGGGCATGATTTCTCGATGCATTAGACCCCAGAGACATAAGTCTCTGTTTTTCTTTTGTACCATATCTATAGGCTACTGAATTTATCTAAATATTTCTTGAAACTATAAATTTATTAAACTACATCATAATTTCATATCATACTTTTGAAGCTTATTAAATATATAAAGTAGACCTTTGAAAAGACTTTTCCTAAAATTATGCCTTTTAATTTCCAAGAGGAGCTTTGTTAATTTGATTATCCCAGAATTTGACAAACACCTCCATATCTAATTTACTGATCCCCCATTATTTCCCTGCTGGCACATGTCTAGATATCTCCTTGGAAACTTTAGTTAGGGTCTTACTCAATGATGCTTATCCATTAGCTATATCCACCTATATCCACAAGAAATTCCATTTTCAACTTCTGCTATTGAAAGCCACACTTCTTGCATAGGTTTTTTGGTTTGGCCTGTAAAACAACCAGTTAGCACCAAAGCAGTTATGAAAAGAAAGAAAAAGGTGGTGGGGGGAGAGGGAATTGCATTTCAATGTTTTGGGAAAGGAGACGGGCCTGGATGTTCTTGGTAGCCAAGAAGACAAATGTTTCTTCTCAGCAGATACAAGAAACACAGACTTTTATTTTTTTCATGTAACCAAGAAACAAGAGTTTCTTCTCCTTCTTAGGAAGTTTGGGAATACACCAAGGGCCATTTGCTCACGGTCTTCACAAAGGTACAAGGCTTCCATCAGATCCAAATACAGATGGGCTTGGATATGCATGCTGGTCAGGAACACCAGCTTCCCGGTCAGGTTGTTGTTAGAGAGGGGGTTTATTCAAGCTGGGGAGATGACCAGCGGGGACAAAAATCAATGGTTTAAAAGTACAAAATATAGACACGTTCAAAACATAAATTAAAAATTGATGAAGCTTTGCATGAAACAGAATCCATTTAGGTGTATTGTGGCTGAGAAATGCCACGTGAAAATAGGACTTTGACCTTCAGAGTGTCTATCATATTAACCAATAAGTTTGTTAGTTTTGCTTAGAAGTGTTTAAATTATTCCCAGTAGACCCAGAACTCTCCTTTTAAACTATTGGGCTTCCAAAACATGTGATAGGTTATTAAAAAAAAAAAAAGACTAAAATCTTATCATGTGAATTAGTCAACGAGTATTTATTTTGAGCACCTACTCTAAGCCTGAGGCTTACTAGGTGTTGGAGATTCAAAGATGAATAAAATGTTACTACTGACTTTTTGAGAGCTTATACTCAAGTGCTAAAGAAAAGCAGGTAAGCGATAATTATAGAGCAAATGCTTTGGGAATAGCCCGTTTTTGCAAAATGTGGGAGTTGGGAAAGGCTTCAAGTGGAAAAAAATTAGTTTTGCCAGCAGCGAGGGGGTAAGGAGGGCTGGGGGAGGGTGGGGAATGGAAGAAGGAGCAAGAGGTGTCCTCCCTTTGGGTAGAGGGAGCCCCATATGCAATACACATAATAGGAGGTCTAATTTAGCATTGTGATACGCAACTGTGTCTATCAGTAAATATCTAATACATTTTGAATGTCGAATGCATTTTTGAAAACCAGATTTTAGCTCGTCATCAGTCAGCAGCCATTTATTAATGATCCTCATATTTCTGGAGTTTTAACGTTCTATTACCGGAGTAATGAAAGCCACACCATCTTTGAAGCTAGTAGATTGTGTGTGTGTATTCTAATCTCACTGCCTATTGAGGCTGTCATGTTGGGCAAGTTACATTAACTCTCTGGGCCCCAGCTTCCTCATCTGTATAACAGAGATAATAATACTTTACAGAGTTGTCATGAGGATTAAATGAGCAAGTAAGTCTAATAGTATTTGATTCACCCTTGGTGGTCAGAATGTGCTCATTGCTGCTCTTGCCCTAAGTCCTTCCTCTACTGTGGGGTGAAATGTGGTTTTCTTATGTCTGTTCAGAAGCTTAACACTTAATTTATTTAAATCACTTGTAGGGGCTCCTGGGTGGCTCAGTCGGTTGAGCACCTGACTTTGGCTCGGGTCATGATTTTGCGGTTCCTGAGTCTGAGCCCCACATCGGGCTTGCTGTTGTCAGCACAGAGCCCGCTTTGGGTCCTCTGTCCCCTTTCTCTGTCCCTCCCCTGATGTGCTCTCTCAAATATATATATTTTTTAAAAATTAAAAAAAGAAAACTTTCAGAATTTTGTAGCATCTCTGGAGAAACTGGAGACACTTGTGGGATGGTTTAGTTCAGGTCTGCTCTAGCCTAGTGATTTTTAGCCCTGCTGTATATTAATATTAATTTGTGGAGCTTTTAAAAATTATGATTCTTGGCTCTTCTCCTCTCCCATAGTTTCGAACCCCTGCTGTTCATTTAAAAGAATTCTTCTGAAGATCCAACTGAGTGGGGGCCATTATTTTAGTTTTTCATGCAGACTATAGTCACTGCTTTGGGTATTTTGAATGAGGTTCAAAAGGATGTTCTTTCATAATGCATATTCAATCTGTGGAATCATGTCAATAATTTAGAATAGCATTTAAGTAGGCATATGGCTGTTCCCCAGTACCTTTTTCTAAAGTTCATTTTATCATGAGAGATTCTTTTTAGGGGTCACAAAATGAGCTAGGATTTTTTTTTTCCCCTGGAAGAAATAACATACTAAGATTATTTAATTTTGTTCACTTGGGATGACTTTAAGAAGTACTCTAGGTTAGAAGACTCTTCTTTATAGTAGGACAAGACTCAGCTCTGTAGATGTTAGTAACACATGAGTATATTCAAAAAATCAATGTTGAAGCTACTAGAGCCATTTGGATTTTTCATTGTGTTGTGAGTATCTGGGGTAACTCTACCAATTACGAGGGAACTCTTTCAGAGCCCCTGTGAAGAAATTCCAAGACGGTTGTTGGAGGAACTTGGAAACCCAGAGAGCACCAGTTGGAAGAAAGAAGAGAAGCTGGCTAGAGTTCTAGGCTGGGAATTTCTTGCAGCAGAGAAATGGTGAAACACTTTACTACAGACAGTGGAAAGAATGTCAGGCACTAAAAAAGAGACCTGAAGTGTCCACTAAAGGGATAGACTTGGGGGGAATCACATGACCTTTCTGAACTCTGCCTTTTTTATTTTTTTGTATGAGAGAGAGAGAGAGAGAGAGAGAGAGAGAGAGAGAGTAGGGGAGAGGAACAGAGGGGGACAGAGAGAGAATCTTAAGCAGGCTCCATGCTTAGCATAGATCTTGATGCAGGGCTCGATCCCACGACCCTGGGATTATGATCTGAGCCAAAATCAAGCTGGATGCTCAACTGACTGAGTCACCCAGGTGCCCAGGGATCTGCAAGGGCTCTTCTGTCAGCAAAAGTTGTGACAGACGTTTGAAATGGGCAAAAGAGATTTCTGGATGTCCTTGTAGTGGAAATCTGGGTATTGTGGGAGGGGCCTTCCCAGGAGAGTCCCATTCTCTGGGGCCGTAAGTCTATGTCTTTGCTCTATTTTGTAACTCCGTAGCAATAGAAACGGTGCCTTAAAGTCATTAGTTTATAAATGTATTGAGCTGCTGGGAAACTACTAGATTCTAGCAAGGCAAATAGAGAAAAATGAGATAGATTTCTAGTCAGTTCCTAGCCTAGAAAACGAGTCACATCACACACCCACTGATACTAAGTCATCCTTTACCTGTGCCCCTACCAACGTCCCCATCCTCAAATCCACCCAGGAATGGGGACTAGGTCAAAGAAGAAACGTTATGCAGAACAGTATGGTGGGCATGAAAACAACTGTGAATATTTTATAATGATAAGTTTTGTGTGGTCAGAGTTTTGGATTAATTACCGAGTGAATTTAATGAAGCTAGATGGTAAGATTTGGCCAGCTTTTTAAGGGTCTTGTGTTCCACACTAAAGGACGTGGATCTTAAATACCGTATGCGGCAGGGAGCCAGTAGGGATTTCTAAGCAGGGAAGAGACAGGATGTTACCTTCACCATTGATACGGAAGATGAGCACATGAGGAGAGAGTGAGGGCAGGACCACCCAGGTGAGAGCTGACAGTTTTGGACCATGACAGTAGCTGGGGGAACAAAAAGGAAGACAGGGGTTGAGAGTCATGCTTTGAAATGGAATTAACAGGATTATTAGAGAAAACACTGCATTGGTGAGAAGGAAGGTAGTGCAGGTTGATCATGAACTTTCTACATTGCGCCAACGGTAGCTTCCATATTGGCAGCAAACAACGTTAGAAAAGTGAGGTTGCTGGGGCGCCTGGGTGGCTCAGTCGGTTGAGCGTCCGACTTTGGCTCCGGTCATGATCTCACGGTTCATGGGTTTGAGCCCCACATCTGGTTCTGTGCTGACAGCTCGGAGCCCGGAACCTGTTTCAGATTCTGTGTCTCCCTCTCTCTCTGCCTCTCCCCTGCTTGCACTCTGTCTCTCTCTCTCTCTCTCTCTCTCAAAAGTAAATAAACATTAAAAAAAAAGTGAGGTTGCTAAACTAGGTGGGGTGAGTTGGGGAATGCGTTTAGCTGCAGACATGATAGGAGAAGCAACTTAATAATTACGAAACTAATTTATATTTGTATAATCATTGATAATTTTTAATAATTTTCATATGTATTTCTTAAGAATTGTGAGTTGATATTTTTACAGTATCATATTTTCATCTTTCATAGAGGGGCGTGCCACTCTTACTGAACATCACGAATGTATGAATGTGGATTAAACAATGTGTGTGTGCGCGCAGTTCTTTGCACAGTGAAGGCACACATAGTCGTTCTTTGGTTTGCAGTTGGAGCTTCTGCAAACTGGGCTTTCCCTGTTGATGGCTCTGTGGAAAACCTAACAGCTCCTCACCTCTGGGATCTTTCCCAATGGTCACACCACCATTTGTAAGGCCTGTTTCTCAAGGTCATTGCTTGAGGCATTCTGAGTGTGGGTACGCATTTCATCACGGTATCCCAAGCCTTGAGACAGGATCTACCACAGAGGACTTAATCGATAAGTGCTGCCTGAATGAAAGGATGGATGATTGAAAGGGCACGTTCAAGCCGTCAAAGCTTAGGCAGAGCAGTACAGTTGCAGTACTGATGGACTGCCTGGAAGTTAGGACTCGTCGTGTCCTTGAGCGTTGTTCACGCGTGACTTGGGCTTTTGAAAGTGCGTAAGAAGTAGGACAGAAAATGTGCAAAAATTCACATCTCAAACGATCTTCTTGTCTTCTTCCCATGACTTCAGCCCCTTGGTAGACTTACTGATAATTTCTCTCATATCTGAAATGTAAATATCCCTCCTTTCCCCATCTATGTGATCATTGGTTAAAGAGGCTTAAGGAAAACTAATCTAGAATAAGTTGTCTAAAACCAAACTATCCTGAAGGCAAATACCTAGAATTATCTACTGATTACCAGCAGGTTGTATTTTCTTTCTTTCTTTCTTTCTTTCTTTTAGAAAAAAATTTTTTTAATGTGTACTCATTTTTGAGAGAGAGAGAGAGAGACAGAACACAAGCAGGGGAGGGGCAGAGAGAGAGGGAGACACAGAATCCGAAGCAGGCTCCAGGCTCTGAGCTATCAGCACAGAGCCCAACACGGGGCTCAAACCCAGGAACCGTGAGATCATGACCTGAGCTGAAGTCGGATGCTCAACCAACTGAGCCACCCAGGCGCCCCCAGCGGGTTGTATTTTCATCTGTGGTCTCAAAGGGATATGGTCAACTTCCTAAGGTTTCCAATACATTTGAAGTCCTGAAGTGATGCGCTATTCTTGTATTGTTTTACACACTTTGGGCAATCTCACAAATGTACAAAAACATAAAGACCACTTCTATGAATATAATAATAATAATAATAATAATAATCAAACTAATAATGGTAATAATCAAATTAACCCAAACATAAAATGACCTAAGAAAATATCCAGGTCAAACACACTAAATGTCAGTTTCTTATCATTACAACCATAATAATTACATTATTTGAGTGTTTAGTACATGCAAGGTAGAGTCAGTTTTGCTCCAATGTGACACGCATGCTCTTAAAACCCAATGTGCTAGGGCACCTGGGTGGCTCAGTCAGCTAAGCGTCCGCCTCTTAATTTCAGCTCACGTCTGGTCCCAGGGTGTGGGATTGAGCCCCTCATCCAGCTCCATGCTGTGCGTGAGCCTGCCTAAGATTCTCTTTCTCTCTTTCTCTGCCCTCTTCCCTGCTCGCACTCTCTTTCTCTTGGAAAAAAAAAAAAGAATAATAGTTTTTTACACATTTCAAAGATTAAGAAATGCATAAATTCTAGGGGTGCCTGAGTGGCTCAGTCGGTTGAGTGTCTGACTTTGGCTCAGGTCACGATCCCAGGATCGTGGGATTGAGCCCTGCTTTGGGCTCTGCACGGAGTGTGGAGCCTGCTTAGGAATCTCTTTTTCTCTGAACCCACCCCACCCCCCTGCTTGCATGCTCTCTCTCTCAAAAATAAATTTGGGGGTGCCTGGGTGGCTTAGTCCGTTAAGCATCTGACTTTTGCTCAGGTCATGATCTCGCAATTTGTGAGTTCGAGCCCCGCGTCGGGCTCCGTGCGGATAGCTCAGAGCCTGGAGCCTGCTTCAGATTCTGTGTCTCCCTCTCTTTCTCTGCCCCTCCCCTGCTCACATTCTATCTCTGTCTCTCTCTCTCTCTCTCAACAATGAATAAACATTAAAAAAATTAAAAAACTCCATAAATTAAAAAAAAATGCATAAATGCTAAAATAAGTGTGGCATTTTAACTTGGAAAAGACTGATATTTGCTTGTGGAAGCAGGTATTAGAAAGGCTGCAGCTTGGGAGTTACTGTGAAGGGGTGGAAGATAGGTTCCTTGGAATCTGATGGACAGTCGTCACATCAGATGAGGATGGTCTGGCCGCGAACACACCGTAAACTGAGGTAGCTGTAGGTGTCTGAGGTGTGCGCCTGTGTGCACTTAGTGTAGTCCCTGCACCACTCAGTCCAATCGGGTGCAGTTTTCTGTGTTAGTCTGGTGTTTCTCACAGACAAAAGTGGCATAAGCAGCAGGGAAGTCTTGCTGTGCTCCAATTGTTCCTTACATACCAATTGCATGAGAGCAAATTTGCATTTTCAAAACAAGCATTCTCGTAGAAGTGACCGTTCTAGTCGAAGCGCATTATCTGTATGAACTTATGTAATCATCCCATCACCCTTTTGGCTTGGTACTATTATTGTTCCCATTTTATTGATGAGGAAACTGAGGCAAAGAGAGGTTAGATAATTTGATCACGATCAAACTTACTAAGCGACAAAGCCATTATACTATACTATACTATACTATACTGTCTCTCAACATTAAATAATAATGCATTTAATGAGAGAAGTGTTTCCATCAGACTGTTGGAGAGGACCACTTTAAATAATTCTGACTATCTGGTAATCACTGTGTCTCACCTAAATCTCTCATGTTGTAATTTTAGTCTATTTTTCTGTTATCTCCTTTGTCAAGGTGGAGACTGTCAAGTTAGAATGTTGTATGTTACTGCCCCTTAGGTAATTAACGCCCAGTTAAAAGCACAGTCAATCTTGTTTAGTGCTTAGCATGTACTCAGCACCAAGCTACATTTTCTCTTCCATCACTGGTAATTCTGCTAAAAGTAATAGTCAGTGAAGGCTAATCGATGGGGTTCCAATTATAATGTAAACATGCTGTGCTCCATTAGCATTAGAAATGTTTATTGTTTTGTGTATTTCATCAGTGTCCCTGGTTCCTCCTCATTACACAAACTCTTTATGAAATAGAAATATTTAATATAGAACATCTTGAATGCCTTCTGTTTTCGAAGAGTAGTATTTTAGGTTGCTAAGTAGGCACTTAATTCATATCCCATCGGGAGCTGGTTGTAAACACGAAAGGGTGAATGACTAATGACACTCTGAATGGGCTTTTTGCTACAATAGTGGCTAAAACTTGCCTGAGTGAGAGGTGGGAGAGGGTTACGGTATAAGCTTGGGCTGTAGAGCTGGTTGGACTTGATTCAGATTTTAATTCTTCCATTTGTTAGCTGTGTGATCATGGATAAAGCACTTAAATTCTGAGTTTCTGTTTCTTCATCTATAAAAAAAACACCTTTTGTCATATTATGAATTAATGAGCTAAAGCACATGGCACACTTAATACGTAATAGATGATTAGTAAATCGCCAGCTAAGTAGAGAGGACTCTGCCATCCACCAAGAGACATCAATCCTGGGGCTGTGAGTCTGAGTTTGCTCAGAGGCAGGATGCAATAGGGCTGGAGTGTGCATCTCAGTTGGTGTTTGATTCTTTCCTTTTTCCTTTCTTTTTTTTTTAGAGAGCAGGGGGAGAGGGAGAGGGAGAAAGAGAATCCCGAGCAGGCTCCACCCTGGCACGGAGCCCAACGCGGATCGATCTCACAACTGTGAGGTTGTGACCTGAGCCGAAATCAAGAGTTGGACCCTTAACGCACTGAGCCACCCAGGTGCCTTGGTGTCTGATTCCTAACTGTTCCTACAGCCCACATTCTCCTGGTGGTGGTGATGGAGCACATTAGCCGACTTCACCAACTCTAAAGGCAGTAAATTTGGCAGCTCAGAGCACGGGTTCGAGAGACAGACCTCAGGTCACCCACCACCTCTGTCTGTGGCCGTAGACAAGTCTGAGCCTTTGGTTTTCTCACCTGCAAATGAAGCGATATTATTGGAGCTCGTCCGAGAATGAAAGGAAACACTGGGAAATGCTTTGCATAGTATCTGTTACATAGGTAAGTGCTTGCTTCAGTTCTCCGTGCTGCTTACTAAACCACTCTAGAGCTTAGTGGCTTGAAACACTGATTATGATTTCTCAGAGTTCTGTGGGCCAGGAATTCAGGCAGGGTTTTTCTGTCACACATGCTGCCAGCTGGGGTCACTACCAGCTTTCAGGTGGTAGCTAGGCTGGGCTGGAAGGTCCCCGAGGGCTTTACGCGTGCACCTGTGCCTCTGAGCCCCTCCTCCACCTGTCATCGCCTACCTAGCTTGCTCTTCCTCACAGCATGGCGGGCTCAGGGTGGGAGGGTTTCTTCCATGATGACTGGTTTCTGAGAGCAAAAGAATTGGTCAGCCCACTTTAAGGCTAAGCCCACAACTGTACGGGGTCACTCTCTCACCGTCTGTTGTACAAAGCAGGTCACAGAGCCAGCTCCGATTTAAGGGGACGGCAAGAACTGTGGCAGCCATCTTTGGAGACAACCACAGTGCTCAAATGATTACTTTCCTGTGAATTGGTTTGTCATCTTGTGTAACAGGCATCCCTTTAGGTCCCGGAGCTTCATGGCCTGTTACAAGGCAGAGTGAGGCGTCAGAGCTGCTGTGGGAACTAAAGTAGGGATGTGGCCACGGGGCTGTTCGAACATCTGACGGATGCTGTTGTGTCTCCACGTGTTTTCAACACTGTTGTTCTGTCAATACCACGTCATACTCATTCAAGCATGTGATCTACTGGGTATTTTATTTCATGTCGCGAGGTTATTTTGAGACTTTTAGAAAAGGAAATTTAGAGCAAACATAAAGATACCTTATCAGAACATGTCATTTTTGCTTTTTTATTAGCACCGCAGAAAACCTTCTATTAACACCATAGAGAAAGAAAACAAACTTGACCAAAAGGTCCAAGCCGTGCTGGCTTCTGTATTTGAAGTTTTGTTCTTTATTTTTCCACTTGACCGGCATGTCTATTTTGCCTCCCTTCCTTTTCCCTTCTGCGGGCAAAAGAACACTTATTTATCTTTCCATTTATAGGGCATTTCCTTCATGAAGCCCCTATTGACACACCTGCCACCAAGTAAACTTGATCACTCCCTGTTTTTGTGGCCCCGCTGCTCCCTGAAAGCTTCTACCACAGTAATCACAATTTTTATTGCACTAATATATTTATAAAGGCTGATCGGGTCACCATATGGCTGCTGGCACAAGGAAACTAATTCCTAAGTGCCTACCATGTGCTACGTGGGGGATACAAAGAGGAATTCAGATGGACTCTTTGCTCGTGAGGGCTCATTGTCCATTGGAGGAGATGGCTATAAGATACGTACTTCCAACTTAGTCTTAATTTCAGGGCTCGAGATCTGTACACGGTATATGGAAGCGCTCAACCACTTGAGTGGGAGTTTCATTTGGCAGAATACTTGCAAGGTTCCCTAGAGAAGGTTTTGCCTCCTAATAAAGGTAGATTTGAGAAGCATCAATATAATGATCACACGGCCCAACGGCAGCCATTTTGGTTCTAGGTGGAGGGGCCCATGAGTAACTGCTGTGATCTCAGACAAGGGAAGAGGGTTCTACCCATGTTTACTCAGAGAGGAGGCACATTTCTCATGGAAAAGGGCTTGCGCACCGTGTGGTAAGATTGTGAAGATCCTAGATAGGGCCGGGGCTCCTACGAACTTTGCGAGGTGGGATACGGGCCCTGCTTTGCAGTGTTTAGTTTCCTTGCAGGCCAGAGAGGTTCTTCCACGCTAAAGAAAAAGATGACAGAAAGCATTTCAGGAGATGAAACTTGCCCTTGAACTCACCGTTACCTGATGGGCTGCTGTAGCAGCTAGGTTATGCTAGGCTGCTGTAAAAGATTATCCTCAAATTTTAGTGGCTTATGAAACAAACGTTTACTTCTCACTGACATTACATGTCGACTTCTGGTTGGCTGTGGCTCTGATCTATGAGTCTTTTTTGTGCCAGGATCCAGAGTGACTGAAGAAGTAGTGGCTTTCTTAGACTGGGTACTTTTGGGACAGAGGGACAGACAGGATGGTAGAACCACATGACAACTCCTAAGGCTTCTATTAGAAGTGGCATGTGCACATTTACGCGTATTTAATTGGTCAAAGCAGGTCCTATGGTCAGTGAAGTGCCATCTCACAGAGAGGGGCAGAGAATGAAAGGAACCATAATAAAACCTACCATGGCTACCCAGAACCTGAACACTGAAAGCTGATGGTTCTGAAGACAAAAGATCAAGGAGAGATCAAACAAAGGTAGGGTGATTAACACAACTTTAAGTAGGCAAAATATGCGATTAATCTGGTAAGGTAAAAAATGTGAACGAATCAGAACTTCTCGCCTCAAAGCAAAACTTGAAAGTTTCAGACATCAAAATACGTAATGAGGAAAATTTTGATGTTGTGAAAATTAATCCAGGGAAAATTCACTAAAATGGAGTTGGGAAGCCAGGGGGGAGCACAGCGGGGGGAGACATCACTCAAATGTCTATCATAGGAAGAATTGTCAATTACAGACTCGAACGGAAGAACTGTTCACAGGAAAGAATCATAAATTATGGGCCCCGATAGGGACTGATGGTTCGTTGTATCTCCTACAAGAAATGAACCACCTTGCAACTCAGCCAATGAGAAACCATTATCATCTTGAACTTTCGCTTTTCTCCAATGGACTTTCATTCAAAACAACCCCTTCCCACCTCCTCTTTCTCCATAAAGTAGTGTTCCTCTCCTTTGTTTGTTGGACTTGTGTGTGGTTTTGCCACAGCTTACCTTTTCTGAATCGCAATTCTCTGATATTCCTGAATAAATCTATTTTTGCTGGTAAAATGGCTGACTGTTTTGTTTTTCAGGTTAACAATGTCTTCACTGACAAAACGAAAATCAGACAAACTAAACCCAAGAAGGGTCTTACTCCAGTCACAATCCCACTGAAGCATGCTTTTTCTGAGTAATCTAGATTGGTCTTGGCAGGTCAAGGAAGACACTTAATGGAAAAGTGGGTCCACAAAGAGCACTTCGTGATTTGGTATCATTACTTGTGCTTAAAATGCTGTTGGCTCACTCACTGCCTTCTACATCCTACTCAGCCTTTTTCATTTGCCTTAAAAGCCATCTTTCCCAAGAAACTCTCCTTGATCATTCCCATCTGTATGAATTGCATCTTCCTTGCATGTAATGGTGTTTGCATTTCTATTAAATATATCGCCTTTATTATAGTTAATTATTGACTGATCCCCCGCCCCCCCATCCCAAGATTTCTTGGGACTGATTGTGAATTTCTGTGGGCAGAAAGAGTGCTATTCATTTTGGGCTCTCCCACAGTGCACAATGCAGAGCGGTACACAGGAAGGAACAAAAGTCATGGTTGCTGAAGTTTAGAAATTTACAATCTGGTTAGAAGCCATTTGATATCCATAGGTTAGCGCTGTCCTTGAGGTGCTCCCAGAGCATAAGAGGTACCCAAGAAGAATGTAATAATTGTTCATGACTCGTCTAGAGCCCAAACTCAACAACACAAGGAGGAAGTCTGGGTAAGGTAGGCAAAGGATGGGGGGAGATTGGGAAGAGAGGGGTGTGTAAGTCAGGGATGCCGTGAAGCCATCTTAGTGCGTCTTTGTTCCTGTGACATCTAGATCAGTTTGTCCCTTTTAGTTATTTCTATTTCTGTTTTCTTAGTATCAAATAGTAATAGTTATACAGGTCTTAGTTTTAATAAATTGTTCTACTGATGTGGTTTGACCTCAGTTATGCAAACACTATAGAGCAAGCCATAGAAAGTTCATTTAAGGAATCAAATATGCTATTAGGTTGAAATATTTTAAAATTACATGCAGGGATATGTGGAGTACTTATGTTCATAATATAGAGCAGGGATATTTTTAGATTCTCTGATATTAGATTTAGGTGTGCTTGCTCTAGTTTATAAATCAAAGAATTGGCCTATATCTTCGGTCTGTGTGTTTAGGTTTTATGGTGACAAATACCTTATAATAGCTAGAAATAGAAATTCCATCTTTAGTGATAATATAGTACAGGGACCTGAGAAGAGGTCTTAAGGTGCTGTTAATTAGCAGAAATCTGAAGCACACAGTCTCAAAGCAATTAAGGCTGTTAATTGAATATTTGGATGCACAGTGTAATGGCTCGTATGTCGCTGGGTAGGGTATCCTAGGCTTGCGGTGAGGAGCTGCGTTATACACATGATGCTGAATAATTCAGAAAGAATAAATATGGGTAAACGTATGTTTGTCTAGTAGTTAACTGCATTTACAAATAGTGATATATTGTTGGCTATATACAAAATGGTCTATTAGCTGCAAAATTCAATATTGGTAATCCAATCTTTCAGCCTATCTGCTGTAAACATGGCACACCGTTTGCTCATGGAACCCTGACCTTTTTGCCATGGTGATTTGCTGTTCTCTGGTTTGGTAAACATCTCCATAATTCATGTGATGCTTTAAATGAAATTGGTGGTCACACAGGGCTACAGTTTGGCATCTGTGCATGTGTGGGGTGCAGGGGAATGCACGTTGCTCATGAGCTCAGGGTGGCAAAATGATTTTATTATCTTCCACAGGTTCCACTAGCTGCGGCATTTGATTAACATGTGAACATACTTCTAGCAAGAAACGTGAAGGAAAATGTCGGCATTGTGAAAAGGTATTCAACAATGGAAAGAGAAACGGAATGTTCCTTTTAGAAGCACTTCGGTGAAAATGGTTAATACTTTGCGTCGTGGATGCTATGATTTAGGAACCAGCTACTCAAACTGCTAACAGACATTTTGGTGCGCGCACAGAGCATATAAAAACACATTTTGCTTACGGATCAATTCTGAACTTATGTATGTACACTTTCTAAAAATATGGAGTTAACCTGCTCAGGGGTTATTAGCTTGGGCTTTTAAAATGCATTGAAACAGGGGGCCGAAGGCATGAACTCATTGGGAAGCACGTGTAAGGTAACAATGGGACCTCTACGGAGCAGGCAAGTTCCTGTTACGCAATGTGTGCATTTCATTATTTACATGATTTCACGAGGCATTTTGGGAGCGGTGTGCACAGCAAGCTGCGCCTGCAGCGGCACCCCAGACTCTGAAAGTAAAACCACACGCCCTTTCTTTATTGCTTTTCACTACTCTTGCTTTTGAGATAATTTTTTTTTAATGGAAAAAATTCCCCGGATTATATTTACTTCTCTAGATTAAAACAATTTTGTCCGAAATGGTTGTAGGAACTACAAGTTTCTCGGGAATTTTTCCATTCCCGTTTCCGTCATCCTTCAAGGGCGAATTATATAGTAAACCGCCAATAATAAAGATCGGGAGTGGGAAACTTTTTTCTTGAGGTCTCCCAGTCCTCTCTTTCTCCTACTCAAGGCAATTCATCTCGCCTCTCCCCGACCTCCTCCCCCACCTTTTTTCTTTTGGGCATTTCCTGCAGTAAAGCCTAAATGAACTAGACGGAGGTCGAAAGCCCCGGGTCAAGGCCCCGCACGCGGGGGAGCCCGAGGGCAGGCCCTGGGTGACTCGCGGGCTCCTGGAAGGTAAAGCGTGGGAGAGCCGGCCGCGGGGAGGCGACGCCGCAGGTAGGGGGCGGGGCTTCTGCAGTTTCCCTGGTGGGGCCCGGCAGCCCCGAGGCCTTTCCCCGCCGTCCGCCCCCCTGCGCGGGGGCCACGGAGCGAGCGGGGCGGATCCTCCCGTACCAGACACGCCCCCGTCCGGTTTATAATTCACCGGCTGCCGCTCCCGGAGCCGCGGCTCCACTCGCGCTCCGCGGGGACCCGGCACGCTCTCGCAGCGCCCGCCGCCCGAAAAGTCCGGCTCGGCCCGCGCCCGCCTCGCGCGCTCACGCCCCCACGAGCGCGCCCACACCCCCACTGGCTCACCCGCACCCTCGCACGCGCGCACTCACACGCGCTCACGGTCCCACTCCTGCCCGCTTCCCTGCGGCGGCGCGAGAGCGCCGAGGGGACCCACGGCCTTCCCATGGCTGACCTGAGCTTCATCGAAGATTCCGTCGCCTTCCCGGAGAAGGAGGAGGATGAAGAGGAAGAGGAGGAGGGGGTGGAGTGGGGCTACGAAGAAGGTAACCGGCCGCGCGTCGGGCGGGGTGTCCGGGGTCCCGGGCGCCGCGCGTGCGTCCCGCCGAGCGCGGGGTCCCCGCTGCGCCCCGCTCTCCCACGTGCGTGTCTGTCGCGCGCACCCGCTCCACTGGTGGAAGTGGCTCCAGGAGAGAGGGCGTGCCCGCCGTCCGCGTTCGCGTCGGGGAGCCCGGCTTCCTGCCCCGCGGCGGCTGGCACCTGCGGCGGTTTGGAGGGCCAGCCTTCGGCCGCCCCGGAACACTTCTGTGCGCGCGCCGAGGGCCCGCGAAGAGCGGCGTTACGTGTCGCTCAGCACCTTCGGGTGCACGGTGCTGCCGCGACCACCCTACGGGCAGAAAGTGTCCTTGCCGCCCCTCCGTTCGTGAAGGAAACTAACAGTGTTCAGCTCTTTCTAAAGAAGGCCTGGATTTCAAGCTCGGTCAGCGGGTTTGGTCCGAAGGGGGCTGACTTTTTAAAAAGTTTTGCTTGCTACATTTATCCCGGAAGATGTAGGAGTCCTCATACATGTGACCACGGGGGCTGGTGTTGAAACAGATGTGGAATTTTTGACTTTAATTATAAAATAGGGAAAGAGAATATGAGTCTGTATTGCGTGAAGATATAGGTGTGGGTATACGTACGTATATCCACTTCGAAATGACCATCTTTGCAGTCTGTTAAAGAGGTGTTCATTCACTAGCATCAGATTTAGTGGTTTTTGGCTCTCCTCGAGCAAGTTGAGTTACAGGTATTTCCCCAGTAGTGCATGTAATTGAACTCATGAGCAGAAAAAAATTTTGTGGAATTACTGTTTTTTTAATCACTTAAAGATGAGCTAGACTTCCTAGAGTCATAAAGGATTACATCTATGTGGACAAATACAAATAGGCTATTTTGTTAGTCCGGGATTTTATGTATGTATTTGATAGCTTTAGATCATTCGGAATATGAATGCAGAAGTTCTTCCACATTTATCGTATTTCATCCGTCAAGGATCATAAACAGTGTTTAAACTAGCCTTTGCATGTTAAATTTTACCGGAACTTTTTAAAACCTGTTCTAAATTTGCTTCATTTTGTCCTTAGGTGTGGAGTGGGGCTTGGTGTTTCCCGATGCTAATGGGGAATACCAGTCTCCCATTAACCTAAACTCAAGAGAAGCTAGATATGACCCCTCACTTCTGGATGTCCGCCTCTCCCCAAATTATGTGGTCTGCCGAGACTGCGAAGTGACCAATGATGGACATACCATTCAGGTTATCCTGAAGTCAAAATCAGGTATATTAGAAAACATTTTTGAAAGGATAAAAGGATGAAATAATGAAGATGGCAGTTTGGTTGTTCTGTGTTGTATGATCTTGCTGGAACACCCTTAGTCGGTCGACTTAAACTTGGTGGGATTTGAGGAAAAGTATATGCAGGTGTACTAATTTGCATTTTGTCCTAAATTGTTGTTTGGCTTAACTCGTTCAGATAATTATTCTCTTCTTTCACTGCTTGGTGAAACTAAAGATTAGGATTTTTTTTTACCTAATCTGGCATTCAGGATAAACTTTTCAAATTAATTTTCTCTACTATATGAATGTGACAAGAAGAACTTCAACTAATAGCAATCAAAAACATCTCTAAACTTAGTAAAAGACTTAAATGGCCAACAAAACTCCTGTTTTTTTAATTCTTCCCCTCCCCTTTGAACTCATCTGAGATGGATCTGAAATGTTTTGTGGAAAAGGTGTTGGAAATTGTCAAGAAAGTTGGCTTAAATGTAGGAGAGAGGAAAGAAGAATTTTGAAAAATTAGCATGCATATTAATGTTTTTCTTAGTGAATAATAGTTGTATTTCTCGGTAAGAATATAAAATTAGAGTATGTTGAAATGCTAGGAAATACTAATGAGCAGAGATCCTCTGTGCCCAAATTAATTCCGAATTAATAAATTTTATATTTCAACCCATAAAATCTTTGGGTTTATTATTTGGCAGGGCAGGTACTGATTTCCAATGGTGGATTTTTTTTTTTTTTATGTTTATCTTTATTTTTGAGATAGAGACAGAGCATGAGCAGGGGAGAGGCAGAGAGAGAGGGAGACGCAGAATTGGAAGCAGGCTCCAGGCTCTGAGCTGTCAGTACAGAGCCCGATGCGGGGCTTGAACTCGTCAACTGCGAGATCATGACCTGAGTCAAAGTCGGACGCTCAACCGACTGAGCCACCCAGGTGCCCCCTCTCCCTTTTTTTTTTTTTTTAACTCATTGTGAATGTTCCTGAACTTTAATTTAGAGTCCATGAGCTAGTCACAGATGGATGTAGTTTTCCCTGCTGTTCTGAGTTTCATGAAGGTATGGACATCATCAAACAGATTGTAGGTGTTACTATATGTAGTCAAAGAGAAACCGCTTCAGATATAAATTTGGATTTAAGTAAGATTTTGTGGGGGAGGGTATCCAGGAGAGACATTATGTGGTACTTTTTAAGAACACAGTACAGTTATTAAATGCTGACTGTTCTGGTTTATGAAAAACATTTGAAGGTAATAATAAATGTGTATTGGTATGTTGACATGCCTTGGTATTTCTGGAAATAAACATTTATAAATCTATACAACAAAAATGCATTGCACATCAGCACTGTGGTGAGTATAGGTTGTATACAAATAGATAAGACTGTTCTCCAGGATTCATAGTTTAGTGAAAAACACGATCCTTTAAATTTTCTTTTTTTAATGTTTATTTTTGAGAGAGACAGAGACAGCACAAGGGGGGAGAGGCAAAGAGAGAGGGAGACACAGAATCTGAAGCAGGCTCTAGGCTCCGAACTGTCAGCACAGAGCCCGATGCGGGGCTTGAACTCACAAACCGTGAGGTCATGACCTGAGCTGAAGTCAGATGCTCAACCGACTGAGCCATGCAGGCACCCCAAAACACAATTCTTTAAAGCATTAGTGTAAATGCTAGTGGAAGTGTTATGAAATATGGGAGCATAGAGGGATGGCTGAGTACAAATACTCTGCTGTTAGAGCCAATTTAACGTGATGGAATTGAATTTAACATTTCCTTCTGGTCCCTTCACGATTTTCCTCGGCCCCCTCTCTTAGCCCAGAACAGACACTATCAAGCAGTGTCTCAACTCTCTACCTGCAAGATTTTCCCTTTCAGGGTCCCTCCACCTTCCACCCCTGACCCCTGACCAGCCGGGCAGAGCTCTCTGTATGGCTGTCCTAGCCTAATTTGGAGACACATGTTCCACACCCTTTCCTCCTGCCTCCTTAGGGAGCTTTCTCCTTTAGATGCCCTGTCTCCTTGCTGCCATAACAATTTCTTCTTCCTTGTTTCCTCCTTTTTAGTATTTCTCAAACTTAAAAAACAAGTAACAACCAAAAAAAAAAAAAATACCATGTCTGGACCATTTTTTCCCTCCTAGGATATTTGAGCTTCTCAAAGGAGTAGTCTGTAAGCCCCGAACACCCTGTCATTTATTTATTTAATTCAAGTGTTATCTGTATCAAAATAGAACATAGCTGTAATTTAAATAGCTGACTAGTACTACATGTTTCTCTCTCTCCCTGGTTATACCCTTCCCCCCGCAAAAAAATACTTTTTGCCCTGGTGACGGCCACTTTTAGCTCTTAGCCATTTCTCCTGCTCTCTCCTTCATCCTTTACGGACACGTATATACTGTCATGCTTTGACATTTAAGATCTCCATGGACTCCTTGCTATGGAGAATGAGGCTGGTTCTCTTATTCTCCTCCCCCATTGTGGTTTTGCCCCTCTGTTGTCCCTGTATACTTAAATTGCAATTTTTATTTAAACAATATGCATTAATAAAAAATTTTTTTTTTTGTAATGTCTATTTATTTTTGAGAAAGAGAGAGAGACACAGCACAAGCAGGGGAGGAGCAGACAGAGACAGAGAAACAGAATCCGAAGCAGGCTCCAGGCTCTAAGCTGTCAGCACAGAGCCCCATGCAGGGCTCAAGCTCACAGACCACGAGGTCATGACTTGAGTCGGAGTCAGATGCTTAACCCACTGAGCCACCCCAGCGCCCCTGCGTTATTTTTTTTTATCATTACGAGTGTGTGGCTGTTGTTTCCAGCTGAGACTAGATTCCGTTTCCTTTATTGAACAATATGGAGTTTTTCTCCCCTGGAGTTCATGCATTTTTATTTATTTAATTGCATCTTTATCTCTCATGATTTCATTTCCAGACTCTTGACAGATGGCAGATCATCAAGAGGTCCTTCCACCCTCCCTTGGAGGCCTCTCCTCCCTTCTTCTGCCCCACTTGGGCGCATGCTCTCGAGGCCTGCCCTGTAGCCATCACTTGGAGCTGCCTGCACCTTATGCCTAGAGAGTTCCTTTGCTGGTCTCTTGTGTCCAAGCCCATGTTTCCTGGATGCTGGGCATCCACTTTTGAGGTTGATCCCTCATTTCAGGGAGTTTCTAGGTTTATTCCCTCCTGTGGTCTATCTTCCAGTAACTTCCTGGGAAGAAGGGCATGTGAGGGCTAAATGTTTGGACACCGTGTGTGTGTCTGTCCTGGGTACTTGGTGTGCCTTTTGCTCAGAAGAATTGTGTCTGTCATTTTTTAGAAATTTTCTTACATTATTTAATAAGTTTTCTGCTTTTTTTTTATTTTCTTCTTTTGTAAGTCCTATTTTTTTTTTTTTTTTGTCCTACTTTCTGGTAGATTTCCTCAATTTATATCTTTCAGTCTTTCTATCAAACTTTTCATTTCTGCTCTAACATTTTTAACTTCTAAGAAAATTGTGCCTGGGGCGCCTGGGTGGCTCAGTTGGTTAAGCATCTAACTTCAGCTCAGGTCATAGTCTTGAGGCTCATGAATTTGAGCCCCGTGTTGGGTTCTGTGCTGACAGCTCAGAGCCTGCAACCTGGTTTGGGTCTGTGTCTCCCTCTCTCTCTACCTTTCCTGCTTGTGCTCTTTGTCTCTCTCTCTTTCTCAAAAATGAACATTATAAAAAAAAAAAAGGTGCTTATTCTATGACTTTTTTTTAGTTGTCTAAGTATACCTTCTTTTCTTACATTATTAATAAGTTTTCTGTTTTTTCTTTATTTTCTTCTTTTGTAACTCTTATTCTTGTTTTTTTTTGTTCTGCTCTCTGGTAGATTTCCTCAGCTTATGTCTTTCGGTCTATTAAAATTTTCATTTCTGCTCTTATATTTTTTTAAAGTTTATTTTTGAGAGACGGAGAGAGAGAATGTTTGTGTGAGAGAGGGGCAGAGAGAGAGAGAGTAAGAGAGAGAATCCCAAGCAGGCTCCATGCTGTCAGCATCAGAGCCCAATGCGGGGCTCGAACCCACACACCATGGGATCAGTACCTGAGCCGAAATCAAGAGTCGGACGCTCAACCAACTGAGCCACCCAAGTGCCCCTGCTCTTACATTTTTAATAAGAAAATGCTTATTCTATGATTTTTTTTTTTTTAGTTGACCAAGTATACCTTCTGAAAATTATTTCATAAATGCAGGCTCTTTCTCCATTCTTTCCTCTATTGCTTTTTTTCTGTTCTATGTCTCCGCTTATTCTGGGTTCTTTCTTCTATTTGTTTGGTCTCTGTTTTTAAGATGAGTGTTCTTCGCAAATGTCTAGTTATCTCTGGCTCTTTATTCATATTTAGGAATGGGCCTAAGAATTGTGTTAGTATCTTTTTACCTTCACTGTAGTTCTGCATTTTTGAGGATGTCATCTAGTTGGGATCCTACATTGGCTTCTTTCGTTCTTTCACTCAGCAGTATGCATTGGCTTCTCATGCTGGTTTTATCTGGCCTGCCAAGGTGCAGGTGGCAATCTTTGTTTTACCTTTTTTGTAAGGTATTACCCTTCTTGGATTGGGTAAATATAAATGAGGCCTGCACCCTGCCTTCAAGAAGCATACAGTGGTGGGGGTGCCTGGGTGGGTCAGTTGGTCAAGCACCTGACTCTTGATTTTGGCTCAGGTCACTCGTGATCTCGCGGTTCATGGGTTCAGGCTCCGTATCGGGTTCTCCACTCTCAGTGCAGAGCCCGCATCAAATACTCTTATCTCCTTCTCTCTCTGCGCCTCCCCTGCTCATGCTCTCTCTCCCCTCTCTCTCAAAAGTAAACGTTTAAAAAAGAAGTTTGCAGTGGCGGATCGTGAAAGATAGGTGTAAGGAAGAGATTATTTTTGGCTGACATTATTAAGGGAGGATTGGCTCAGGAAGTAGCATTTGCAGAAAACACAAAGACTGAAGAGCCTTTGGATTGGGATTATTGGAATGTGTATGGGGAGAGAGGGCAGTAAGCAGAAAGGACATAGGATATATGGGAAGGTGTAGACGTTGGATGAGGAGAAGTGAATCCTGAAGTATAACTGAAAGAAAAGATTCGTTCGTGTTAAATGAGATTAATCTATAAATGGAGTGGCTGTGTTGGAGCAAACTCATGAGGGATCTGGAGCCAGGTGTAAAGAGTATAACCTTTTTTTTTTTTTTTCCTCTGTAGAATATGTTTTAGGAAAATTAACCCGGCCATACCAAGTAAGATGGGATCTGGGAGAGGTCGGGAGCCAGTTTGAAAGTTATCACAAGAGATTAAGTTAACCAAAGCAGCTTCTGTGTTGGGAGTGCCATTGGAAAGGCAGGGGTGACAAGGGGCGGGGGCGGGGGGGTGGTTCTGAGATGCCGTCCACAGGGCTTCGGTGACTGATTCCGTGAAATGGCAAAGATGGGAATCGTCAGAGACGTGCGCTGGGGTGGAGCCCCTGTGACTGGACCACACTTTGGATCCTGTCACTGTGCTTCACCCTTTGTGCATATTTCAAGGTGACAGAGTGCCTTCTAACTTGGGTTGAGCCGAGCACCACATTCCAGGTCCTGTTGTCTCTTGACTATGGGGCATTTTACTGAGGCTGCCACATAGACGGCTCCGTTTCCCTGTAGGACACGGGAATCCCTGTACTGCAGGAATCGTAACGTTTAGTGTGCACAAATTAAAATCAGACATCTTACAGCGGTATGAAAAGTAGCTTAAGTATAAAAATAGCACTGTAGATTTCTATAGCCTGAGTGGTTTAATACTTAAGTCACGAAAAAGCATGAGACTGGCCAAGCTTCTGGAATAGAATGTCTTTCCTTCTGACGACAAACAGTGTGTTAAGGGTAATGACATTTTTAACGGCCGTCAGTATGGGAGAGATTGCTAATCAGGACAGGTCATTTGTACCCTTCGCAGTAACTTATTATAGAAACCTTAATAAAGAAAATTTTACTTCTGGGTCTTTTATAATTCTCAATATTAAATTTAGACTAGATTACTTTTATTGTCAATCATGCTTCCCCCCCCCCCACCAAAAACATGACAACTTTTTATAGTGCTTCTTAACAGCCTTGCTGATTTAAAGATGAAGTTGTCAAAAATATCTTTAAGTTGGGGCGCCTGGGTGGCGCAGTCGGTTAAGCGTCCGACTTCAGCCAGGTCACGATCTCGCGGTCCGTGAGTTCGAGCCCCGCGTCAGGCTCTGGGCTGATGGCTCGGAGCCTGGAGCCTGTTTCCGATTCTGTGTCTCCCTCTCTCTCTGCCCCTCCCCCGTTCATGCTCTGTCTCTCTCTGTCCCAAAAATAAATAAAAAAGTTGAAAAAAAAAAAATTAAAAAAAAAAAAAAAAAAATAAAAAAAAAAAAAAAAAAAAAAAATATCTTTAAGTTATTTTCACTTAGGAAGTGGCTCTGTATCGTTTATTTATAGGGATGTCAGGGTTGAATTTCTTTCTGATTATACTTATTATTAGCTAACTTTGGGGGTCTTGCATCACCTGGAAAATTGCCTTAATCTTTCTCACTTTGCTTATACAGAGCAACCTAACTGGCCTCCTCCCCCTACTGTCAATGTTACATCCACTCTTAAAAGCTGATGATATTTGTTCTTTAATATGAAATGAAAGTGTAGGTTAAAAGCTAAAGACCATAAAATAATTGATTTTTGCATTTATGCCTTCAAATGCTAAAAAAGAACTAATTTATACTATTTTTGGAATGTTTTATGACTACCTTTTGGATTCCTTAAAATTTAAACTGAGGTTATGAAACCTTCAGACCTGTCGAGAATGAGCTGTTTGTTTGGGTACAAACAGGTAGACCTGTTGAGAATGGGCTCTTTGGGTCTTGAGATCCTTTGGGGGACACATCAGGGGCCATTAATATTGGTTTCCCTCCGTGTTGGAGCTATGACTCTGGCAGGCTCTTTTTTTGGGACAGCCAGGTGGTTAGGCTTGCCCTCTGATGGTCCACCATCCAGGTAGACCTGTCGAGAATGAGCTCTTTGGGTCTTGAGATTCTTTGGGGGACACATCAGGGACCATTAACATTGCTTTCCCTCCATGTTGGAGATATGACTCTGGCAGGCTCTTCTCTTGGGACAGCTAGCCGGTTAGGCTTGCCCTCTGATGGTCCCCGTCCAGGTAGACCTGTCGAGAATGAGCTCTTTGGGTCTTGAGATCCTTTGGGGGACACATCAGGGACCATTAACATGGGTTTCCCTCCGTGTTGGAGATAAGGCTCTGGCAGGCTCTGTCTCCTGGCCTCACCGTGTCTGCCTGAGCTGGGACAGCCAGCCACTTAGGCTTGTCCTTTGATGGTCCACTGTGCAGGAAGGTATGGGAGTAATATTTTAAAGGGCAAAAAAATATTAGTTCTCTGCTTAAAAGCTATCAGTGATTCCCTCTGTGATAAACTCCAGCTCTTAGGTATAGCCTACAAGTCCCCTCCCGGGGCTCACATCTTGAAGCCTACCTTTTTTCTCTTGAAACACACTCAGGGTTTCTCAGCCTCTTCTGGCCGCTTGGAATGTACTCGCTCACTTCTCTCGGCTTGATCTTCCAGACTCTGCTTAGTTATCTCCTCTGGAAAGCGTTCCATGACTTTCTGACGCCCCGTTGGTTTTGGCGTGGCTCTCGCTTGGTATCCTCCCGGTTCCTTGGCGCTTTCTCTTACTGCTTTTGATGTAATCTGTTTAAACTACAGTATTAAGTTCACGAAGCACTGAGAATGTCTTGCTAGCCCTGAGCCTATGTCCTTCTTTTGAGATTCTTGGTGGTCAGCACGGGTCTGGGCGTGGAGTGTATCTCAAAACGTGTGTTAAACTCAAATGAAATGACGGGGAATAAGCCTTGATCAATAGCCTTTGAACTGTCTGGAAAATTTGTTTTCGGCAGAGGATTGTGGAAGCTTAGTTGGACTTGGGTAAATGCTTCTATATCATGTCTTTATGGGATTCTCAAATTCTGCAGAGGCTTCTGAAAGGAGCGCTTTTTATGTGGATAAGCATAATAGCCATGCCTATTAGAGAAAATGCAGACGGTGGCAATTGCATGGTTTATTTTATATTCTTTCCACGAGTGTGCTATTCTAAGGAAATGCAATGTGTCATCAGTGTGAGTTTCATGTTGTTTCGGTGTAATTTTATTGAACATAATGACATCACAACTAATAAACCTGCCACGTAGTGACAGAATATCACTCAGCAAAATTTGATACACATAAATGTAAGGAGAGTATACCGCTTTTGCTATGACTAGTTTCCTTATGAAAAAATAGGCTGGGAAAAGGGAGAATAAGAGGATGTTGCCAAATGGGTAAAACAGAGCTATTACTTATTTTTAGTCTATAGATGCAATCATTCTTGGGGGATGAACAGGTAATGCTTTTACTTGGCACCTCATAAAATTCTGAAGTCAGTATTTTGTCATTTTTTATGGCTTTGCACAGCCCTGTGATTTTAGTGTGGTTTAACTTTGGATTATTCATCTGCAGCAAAAGCGAAAGGTACCCAGGGCCCGAGTGCTGGCCGAAAGCTGCGTCTTTGTCACCCCTCCCTGGGGACCAGGTCTGGGCAAAATGCTTCCCTCCTTTGTGTTTATTTTCAACCCAATAGAATGTAAGACCCATGAGGCTCTTGTTTCATTATAATTTTATTGAACATAATGACTTCACAGCTAACAAACCTGCCAGGTAGGGACTAAATACCACATACTCAGCATTAATGCATGAATTTGCATTTTATCCAATAGAATGTAAGACCCAGGGGACTAGTGAATTTTGTCGGTTTTATCATAGGGTATCTTAAGTATTTAATATGGTACCTGGTATAAGAATACTAGTTGAAAGGATGAGTAAATAAACCCCCGGGGGCCTGGAATTTCTCCCTATGAAGACACAGATCAAAATATCAGCTCTGTCCTCAAGTTTCAAACTAAAGGCTTTCATTCCTGTTGAAGAAATACCAGGCATCGATCAGATGGAGGTTGTATTTTGGTCTCCTGAAATCACTCAAGGTCCGTTTCCTCTTTTTCTATAGGAGAGTATTAGTGGACTGCCCTGTAACAGTTCAGAAACGCTGCGTGTGTGTGTGTGTGTGTGTGTGTGTGTGTGTGTGTGTGTGAGTGCGCCCTGAAAAGAGGTTTTGGGGAAAGATTTTTTAAAATCCTCTTTCCCATTTCACATGTGCTTCATTTCACGATGCTACCCTTTCTTTTTCTTTAGCAACGTGGAGCTAAGCCTCCTCTAAGACCATTTTTGCCTTCTATTGAAAGAGTAGAGAGTGAGAGAACACCCGTCTCCCCCCACCAGGCCTCAGGTCGGGCTGTAGCTGTGCATGGTGAGGGGTATGTTTTCTAGTTCTGATGATGCAGGCTGGGGTGTGGCACGGGACGTACCAGAAACTTTTTCCCATTTATTCTTTTTGGTTTAGGAGGTGGGGTACATTCCACCTTTGGGAGTGGGTACAGCCCAGACTTCCTTCCTGGTTTTTCTCAAGACCAGCATTGGACAGCCAAGGGAAAGGAATGATTTTTATTCACAAACTGTGGCATGGTGGTTGAAATAGAAGCATTTCATCCACAGCATGGATGGGTTATTGGACACGATGCCATGCACTTGCTCTGCAGTTTGGGACATCTGTAAACCTTTGTGATCTATGTATTTACATTTTCTTTTTTGATGGTTCTGGAAAATAGGATGAGGTGTAGTAGTTCTCAAAAGAAGGACTGCAGCTTAGAAATCCAAGCTTAAAGAACTCATTGTTTTTTTTTTTTAGTTCCTGCAAACAGATGCAGAGATTTGGGTCCCCCTGTCCTGTATCAGTGGGCAATGTGGATCAGAAGAGTGGAGTTTGCTAGCTAGCTGGGTGCCCAGGGCTGGTCACACTTTGCTCCTCTTGGCCACGTTTTCTCCCCTGTCGATGGGGATGATTAACACCGACTGACCCTTCTGATTTGTTGTACGATTTAAAATAAGACCAAGCGTGAGGAAAACGTTAAAATCGCGCCAGGTAGTGTTCTCCTAAAGACCATGTGTCTCACTTCCCTTCCCCGCTGGTTGTGAGGTGTACATCCTTGGAAAATTATCATGGTGTTTTGCTGCTGATAGCTCTTTTTCTTCTTTGAGCTGGTAGAAAGCTTAAAACCAAGTTTATAGGGTACTTTTGGTAAGGATTTCACGGCACTCGTTTGCGTGGCAGCCGCATTTCCCCGTCTGTACCTGTCTCTGTCTTTTGTTTTCCCTTTGCTCTTCCTTCTAATTTATGCCTTCTGGCTGTATTACACGTACTGGATGTCAGAAGCCCTAACATGTTTTTAGAACCAAGTTATTAGATGAACAACCAGCCAAACGAATAATGCTGCACCAACTCCCTTACTTCTCCTTTGAGGTTTAGAGTAAGGATGGACAGCAGAACTGTCCCTCTGTGTGGCACTCATCCTTGGGCACCATTGCTTCCTTCACAATGGTGGCCCGAGTGTGAATGCTAATTTCTTTCAAAGAGACTGCTTCTTGGGGGAAGAGGTAAATTTTTTCAGCTTCCTAACTGAAAGAGTAAAAATAACTTACAATTCTTAGCCAAATACCATCTAGAGTTAACATTTATTTTTAGGAAGAATGCAAACAACCTTCATTGATGTCAAAATTGGTCATCTGTAATAAACTAAGTTTTTTCGTATGCTGTCACGGAATGTTTAAGGAAAGTATGTTATTGCTTCGAGACAGGTTCTTACACAAATGTACTTTTCATCATCCTTAGAGTGCTCTTGTTTGGGACAAAGTTCTGGGTTATATCTGGAAATAAGACATAGAGACACGGCCCCCGTAGAACAAACGTTGATGTCGTTTTTCCAAACGTTGACATTTTAAATATTGTTAATATTCTATCATAATTTTATTTCACTTGCATGTCTGTGGTTCTAAAATGGTAAATAGCTTTTCAGGTGTTACTTTGTTGTTGAGAAATCATATGGCCATAATCATTCTTTTCATGGAAAATTTTGTTAGCTTACACTTTTTAAATTGACAGTCTGGTGCAAATGGATGATCTTTAATGGATTTAATTTATTGACAGGTTTATAACAAATTATTGGTCAGTCTGAGGCACAGATTCTATTCTTGTCTCCTGAGCAGTGTGCTAAATGTAAGTCTCAGGGAGAGTAGGTACTGTGTGTGTTTTCTGTGTCTACTCCTTTACCTGAAAGACACAAGAAGTTGATGTTCTGCAACATTTCGAAGTATTTCAGTGTTTGAACTTCAGTTTTGAACTTACTGTTGTAAGAATTCTGCTGCCTCTGCAGATTCACTAGGTCAGTTTTGTAGATGCTGTGGATAGATGATAAACTGAAAATCGGTAACTTTTGGGGAAACCTCAACACTAGACTCAAATCTAGTATCGATATGATAGTGTAAGCGCATCCCACAGTTAGAATATATTTCTCATTTTGGCTGTATGAATTCAATCTGTAGAGCTCATGAGAGCTTTCTGGCAAAAAATGTTCCCCATGTTTAGAATGCTATACTGATGAGTATGTTTGAGATGTAATTAAACAGAACTTAATTTTCTTTTTTCAGTTCTATCAGGAGGTCCATTGCCTCAAGGGCATGAATTTGAACTGTATGAAGTTAGATTTCATTGGGGGAGAGAAAACCAGCGCGGTTCTGAGCACACAGTTAATTTCAAAGCTTTTCCCATGGAGGTAAGAATAACAAATCCTCTTGTAAAACTCTTACTGTTCATGTAAAGTGTTCAATGATTTACTGAGAATGGTTTAGTTTAGAAGTAGTTGCACATCAATTGGATTTTATCAATTGATATTAAAATGATAAAGTATTTACGGAAACGTAAGCTCAGGGCAGCAGATGACGCTTCCCAAGAACTTTGGTGAGCTTGAAGGATGCACATGGGCAACTGGCTGTAAAGGTAATCTACACTAACAAGTTTCCTTTCAGCATTGGTACTGTTCTAAAAATTCTGCTGCCTCTGCAGATTCACTAGGTCAGTTTTGTAGATGCTATAAATACATGATAAACTGAAAACCAGTAACTTTTGGGGGCACCTCAGCACTAGCCAAAAGTCTACTTGAGCTCTGATTAAAATTGGTAAATTGGTTTTATTCACCCTAGGCATTTAGAGATTTTTAGACATTTTGTCTGAAGAATTCCCTCCTTACTTACTGTCCTAGTCGGTTCCTGCTGCTTCTTCAATACCTAGTGGACGTATCATTTCTTCCATGGGAGTTTTTCTGAGTTCCTTCCCTAAGCAGAATGAGTTCTCCCTCTTTGGTGTTCCAAGTGTACTTGACCGATTGCTGCCATGGCACTCATGGGTCATAACCTTTAGTGCCTACGGTGTCTTTCTCACTGATCCTATGGGTTCCTTTATGGACTGAAGTATTCGCGGCCCCCGTTCATATATTGTAACTCTACCCCCCAATATGATGGTATTAGGAAGTGGGGGCTTTGGATGTAATTAGGGTTCGATGAGGTCAGGAGGGTAGAGTCCTAATGAACGGGATTAGTGCCCTTATAGGAGTCCAGAGAGAGCTTGCTTTCTCTGCTCCTTGCCATGTGAGGACGCAACAAGAAGATGGCTGGCGATAAGCCAGGAAGTGGGTCCTCACCAGACGTCAGATCTGTTGGCCTCTTGACGTTGGATTGCCCAATCTCCAGAACTGTGAGAAATAAGTGTTTGTTGAAAGTCACGCCACCTGTGGTGACTTGGGCCCAAGGTGGCTAAGACAGCTCCTGAGGAAAAAGTCTCCCTCTCATTCTTTTCCTCACACCCATCATTTAATCCACTGCTAGGTATGTCTCTGTGAAATGCAGGTGATGTCCCTGTTGGTCCAGGCCTTGTTTATATTTCTTTCTATAAGGACCCATAGTTCTCTCCTTGCTCGCAACTGCACGCATCCTTAATTAAGTATGGAATTGAACATGGCTAGACACTGTGTCTAGTCCAGCCTAGTGACTAGAAATCACTACTGTATAATTTATGGAAGTGATATTTGTATTTCAAAGAATGAAGGTAGAGGAAGGCCTTCTTGATATTACTTTAATTATCATTTTTATTTTTTTAAAAATTTTTTTTAACGTTTTATTTATTTTTGAGACAGGGAGAGACAGAGCATGAACGGGGGAGGGTCAGAGAGAGAGGGAGACACAGAATCTGAAACAGGCTCCAGGTTCTGAGCAGTAAGCACAGAGCCCAACGCGGGGCTCGAACTCACGGACGGTGAGATCGTGACCTGAGCCGAAGTCGGCCGCTTAACCAACAGAGCCACCCAGGCGCCCCTAATTATCATTTTTAAAAAGTCTCTTCGGGGGCTCCTGGGTTAAGTGTCCGACTGTTGATGTTGGTTCAGGTCACGATCTCCCGTTTCTTGAGTTGGAGCCGCGTGTTGGGCTCTGCACTGACAGTGCGGAGCCTGCCTGGGATTCTCTCCCTGCCTCTCTCTTTGCCCGTCCCCTCCTCGCTTTCTCTCTCTCTCTCAAAATAAATAAGTAAACTTCAAAAAAAATCCCTTTGGAATCTGAGGATAACCATTTCATTAAAAAAGACTCAAGTCTTAAAAGTGAAATATTAAGTGTTTTAAGGATGGAGGGAAAACAGTATGTTGAGCAGCACCTGAGTTTGTGATCGGGAGGACCGTAAAGGAGGGCAGCTCCTTTAAGGCCTTGATGGGGAAGGTTGGGTCTTCAGACGTTACCATTCTAAACGCTGTGTTTCTCAGTGCCTACAGACATCGTCTGACTTCCACCACCTGAAAACAGTTCTGCCGTGTCTTTGTGTCACCTCTGGCTACTGTGCTGTCCTCACCCGATGTGACAAGGAAAAGTACACGCCAGGATGCATCAGGGAGGAGAGAGGGCCCAAAACAGTCCAAAACAGTTAAACCTGCAGGGTAGTGGAGGGCAGAGTGAGGGGCAGGTTGAACAGTGGACGGCCAGTGCCTCAGCTCTGCCCTCTTCTTCGAGATTGAAAGACCGTTTCATCACTTCCTCTCAACCCATCTTCCAAGACGTAGTGTGATATAAAAAAATTTAGTGACAGATGGGAGTAATTGGGTAGGCAGCAACTTGTAGGTGAGAACTTAGCGGCTTTGCTTGCAACGCACGGAATTTACAGCCTTGAGAAAGCTTGATTAGATTAAGGGAGTCGGTGGTGTGTGTGCTTTGCTCTTCGGTGGATTAGCATTTCCAGACCACAGGTTCAGACTGGTTCTGTTACTTGGTGCCACTTTAACTGCTCCGGTCCATTAAGCACAGGTAATGGTTTGTTTTGAGTGAAGATTCAATTCTGATAGGCTTTGTTTCTGCAGAAATATTTATATTTAGGGTAATGGAATTACTTGCTGTAATTTTTCCAAAATAGGTGATGAGTAATATTTATACTCTTTGTTACCCCAGATTATCCCTGATCCAGTCCTAGAGAAAATACTCGTATCACCATCCGATGTTTGTGTAGTGTTGTATCCCATGGAGCGCATAAATGCAGGAGCGTGAGTGGGCAGAAGCAGAGGGAGAGATCTATAAGCCACGTGATTTCTGTTTGTGTGTTTTGTTTTGCTTTGTTTTAATGGTGGTTGTGAATACCGAGCTGGGTGTTCCGGGGGAGGGGGCTCACACACGGTGTGCTGAAAGAGAGAAGAGAGACGCTCCCTGTAGAATTGTCCAAGAGGGAATGAGATGGCTGATGTGGAGATAGGTAGGTGACTTGCCACTGGTCCCCTGGTCCTGAACTGCCCTCACAGGCCACCTGGAGCACAAGGGCATGGCAAATAGGACAGTGGAGAGGGAGGGCATCCAGTACCCTTTTGGGCGTGTTATTAAAAAAATGTTTCTTAAAGATACTTTCCATATTTTACTTCTACTTGAAGACTAACTTTAATCTCCAGATCACCTATCTATACATACTTTCCTTTTATTGATTTCACTTAACCTGAAATGAATGGCTTACTAAACACTACAAACAAATATTGACCACGTGTCTTACGTGAAACATAAGAATGGCTTCTAACAGTCATTCATCAGTCTCCCCACTAACTTTTTAAAGTTATGAACATACACAGTAAAAACAATTCTGAAGGTTTTTGATGGTACTAGTAGCCAGCACCCACATCCCTTCAAATATTAACACAGTTGGTGACTTCAGACAGTTTAAACTGCAGCTCTTTTGCTAAGTGGGATGGATAAGGCACACCATTTCTGCTTTTGCTTCTTGAACTTCTTACTTTTGAGGCACAGATGAGCTTCCACAGCGTCTGACATTCTTGCTGTTTTTGTCCCGTACACCTGAATTCTGTGGTTCATACTCCAGGTTTGTGCTTAGAGGACGGTGCCTTAGCAAGAGAAAAATAAATTGTGCTGCACTTTTCTTCCTGTTAGCTGAACACCTAATGAGTTTGTACATGTTAACTACATTCTTAGAAAAGTCTGAGTCATGTCTACCAGCTGGAATTCTCTTACTTAACGTGTGGAGGTTTTGCATTGTGGTATTGAATCAAGATGGCAACAGGAGGGGGAGGTTGTTGATTGCAGAGAAGTCTGAGATCCAGTCAAATGAATTCCTGTGTCTTTGTCCTTCTGGTGGCTGCAAAACCTTCATATTCTCTTTAGACATCATTAGATACCATAGCTCTTGAAGTCCAACTTGAATCCTGTAAGAATGTTGTCATTTTGCCATAGCAGTATATCGCATTCACTCACCATACCATAAGGATAATTTATTCCATTCACATTAATTTTTGTTACAGATCTAACCACTGGAGGAACTGCTAGGTATTTAGGGTCACGTTCAACTTTCAGGCTGTATGTTCTGTTTCCGCCACTTGCCTAAGAAGACTCTCAGCTGCTTTTCTACTTCAAGTAGCCTAACGTGGTCCGTAGAACTCTTGGTAAATTATGATTATCTTCACCCATGAGTTGCTACTTTAATACTTCATGGAAGAGTGCTTCCCAGGCATTTAGATTTTAGGAGCAATGAAATAAAAAAAAATCAGAGGATGGGGAAACAGATAGTGTGGCCAAGTTTTGTTTTTTTTTTTTTAAATACGAACATTATTAACTATACCGTCCTCATCATTTGATAGAGAGAACATCTTTACTAGATGAGTGTAGGAAGGATACAGTCTGAGAATGAACACGGACCTGTAAGTTGAACAGACTTAGCTTTTAAAAAACTCGTAACCTTAGTTCTGTTTTCTCATTTCACTATAGATGAATGATAGTCTTGTCAGGAAGGGCACTGGTCCTGCCCACAGACCAGCAGGAGGTCATGCATGGCGGGCAGGTCTTTCTTGCCCTCTGGGCCTAAAAGTTTGTAATTTGAGAGTGAATTACCAAGGAAGAGCATGTTGTAGGACAGATTCTTATTTTTATCTTGTATATTTAAAGAGAAGCTATTGCTCTGTATTCTCCGAAAGGACTCAGCGGTAATTGAGCCACATACCAGCTATTTATGGGAAGTTGGGTGCATTAGGTAAATATTAAAAAAAAAAAAGTAAGTTTGTGCAGAGCAGGACTCTTTAGTTGTGAAGAGTCTAGGCCTTGGTTGTGAAATAGGCCAACAGAACATTTGTTAAAAATTTTTTAAAATTTTTTTAAATTTTTTATTCTTGAGAGAGACCGAGCGTGAGCGGGGGAGGGGCAGAGAGAGAGGGAGACACAGAATCGGAAGCAGGCTCCAGGCTCTGAGCTGTCAGCACACAGGCCACCGCGGGGCTCGAACTCACGAACTGTGAGATCATGACCTGAGCTGAAGTTGGATGCTTAACCAACTGAGCCATCCAGGCGCCCCAGGCCAACAGAACATTTTGAACAGTGTGTCTCCTGATACCGTACCAGTTCTGAATATTCCACTCTCCACTCTCCAAGTCCCGGGTCTTCTGTGTATCCTGTACTTTTCTTTTCAGGCAAATACTAGTGTCTACCATTTAAGTTTTCTTTTAGTAAAAATGATCAGGCCTTTTGCTTTTCCTAAGCTATTTGCATACTTGTATATTTGCCTGACTGAAAGGCCTTTGTCAGTTTTCCGGGCTCTGGGGAGCACCAGGAAGAGTTTTCATGGTCAACAGCGAAAGGCGGGGGGATCTGTTCAAGTTACTTTATTCCCACGGATGTCTCAAATAGAGCTTCGTGTTTGTGACTCGCTTCCGAAATAGACTTCCCTTGACTTCAGTGAGAAAAATATGATGAGATTAGATCTATAAGATATATAGTTAAATAATTTATTTTTAAAAGGAACTTCAGAGATCACCCAGCACAAACTCCTGTTTAACATAGGAGAAATCTGAAGCTGCTAAAGATTAAGGGTCACAGGGCAACTTGGTGGAAGCCATAATGTATGGCCCAGGTGGAAGAGGGGGTATTTTAGTTAATTAAATATTCCACTTAACAAAGAGTCATCCTCTGCTACTGGTCTTTTCTCTAATGGGTTAGATCGACAAGAGACAACACAACAGTCTTTGTCTCCCTGCCTCCCCCCACCCCCAACATGCCTGAGAGGGTCTTGTATGTGTGCATGCACCCCCATTCAGAGATGGGAGTGTTGTCGCCTTGCATAGGACTGTACTGAAGCTGTGGCATGGTCCCCTGGCCTTACTGGCTGTGAAGACAAAATTCAGAGTGGCTTTGTGAAGGTATAGCAGTGTGGGGTCATGAAGGTTGGGACCCTTGCTGCCCCCCGAGAACCGGCGTGGATGTAATGGATGAGGTAGTCCCTCCGCTTTGCTGGGGTGCTCACCAAGGTCTGGAGAAGAAGGGGACTAGCTCAGGCAATGGCAGGGGTCACAAGACCTATTATCTGCCTTCTCCAAGGAGTGCTCCCCCGCCCCAGTCCCCCACTTTCCAAAGCCCATTATTCCTAGAAAAATCAACTCTAGTTTGAGATTGTATTTGTAATGGTAGTTAATACTTTGGATTGAGGTTGCTTTAGAAGAAAAAAGCGAAAGAGGAGGTAAGACTGATACTAAAGGAATGACTCAAAGTTTGAATGTTCAGCTTCTTTGGGAAATTGTATTCTTTTGATCAGAAAAAAGGAACAAATTGTACATATGATTGTTATGATTATAATTTGGCATCCTGGAATATTCCACAGGGCTAGCAGATTGAGCCTCACAGATAAACAGATGAAGGAATTAGAACCTTGTGCTGTGGCCTCTCTGTGGTCATAATTGCGGAAACTCCCTCTCATATCTGGGTTAAAAAAAAAAGATAAATAAAAACAAATTTTATGTTTCCTGAATTCTGATGAACACTTGCATTTTTACTACATAAAAATCACAGTTCCTGCTTTGATTTAGCGTGTTTATTTTCTCATTTATGAAAATGTATTTAGAGTAGAAACTTCACAGTTTACTGAATAGAAAATAAATTACAGTGTTGAGCAAACAGAAATGTTCTTTTCGCTGTACCACATGATGTGGCAATCTTCCATTCCCACTTAGAAATAGAAGTGCATGAGGCCAGTTTGACCTTTGAGTCGTCTTTGAAGCTACCTTTCATTTTATATTTGCAACTATTTCTTTTAGTAGATTATTCTTTGTTGTTGTTTGAAGATGTATAAAATGTTTTCGGCAAACTAAATTTGGAAGAATCATTTATATGTATATTTTTACAAGTAAGGCAAATTTGTGCAAAGTGAAAAATTGTTTCTGTAAATGTATATGGTGTATAATTAATTTACAGGTGTAATAGGTATAAATAATTTATAGACTTGCAAGAAGAGAATATTTTAAATTGGGTTCTAACAGATATAAATTCTACAGTAAAATAGATCTCTTAATGCGTCTTCAGGTAAGAAATAGACTCTGATTTAAATATAGAGTCCATAACCAAGTGGCCACCTTTAACTCCTTTCCATCTATTCATCAGTTTATTCATCTGTTGTTTTTCCATCCTTCCATGCATCCATGCATCCGTGCATCCAATCAAGTGTTTCTTGGGAATCTACTGCTCAGGCTCTGGGCTAAGTGTTAGGGATACAACGATGAGTGTCAAAGACAGCCAGTGGAGTTTATTGCACTGGGGGGAGTGCAGATGCATTTGTATGCAATTTATCTCCTCCCCCCTTTCCCCCTAAATTGATGAGCTTTCAAATCAGTGTTAAAGGGCCTTATCCCCTCTACCCTGTCTATGCAGTATGCACACTCAGGCTATTAGAAGCTAATTACAGGAAGGTTTTGAAGATACTTACTAGAAAGCAAATACATTATTTGAAAGGTAAATGATTGTCAACCAAACAAAACATTTATTGACTAGTATGTGAAAGGCACTGTGTCAGGTGTAACTCTGCCACAGGGTTAATTTAACTGCGATAACCTAACAAAATTAGAATCAGCAAGACACAGGATAGGAAAGTTTTGATGGTGGGGGGGGGGGCAAGTTAGGAAAGGTCTAGATTCTGAAAAGCTGCTGGAGCCCCCCGGCCAGTGCTGCTGCCCCATTACCTACCTATAGATTACCGGTGGGATGGGGTGGGGAGGGGTCAGTGTGCTGGGGTTGGTGAGAGTTTAGGCCGGTACATCAGAAAATCCAAGATTCAGATCCAACCTCTGTGACCTTGGGCAAGGTAGTAAACCTCTTCAGATGTTCCTGTCTACGAAGAGGGTTCAAAAGTAGCTCCAAAGTTGGCAAGGAGTAAACCTTTTAGTATATTAGGAAGGTGTCATTATTCCATTATTATTATTATTATTATTATTATTATTATTATTCCTACCATGAGGAAGAGATGGGAGGACATCAAGGGGCAATTGTGATTGTGATGGTAAAAATCTAGTTAAGGGACACCTGGGTGGTTCATTTGGTCAGGCGTTGGACTCTTGAATTCGGCTCGGGTCATAACCTCATGGTTTGTGAGTTTGAGCCCCAGACAGGACTCTGTCTGTGCTGACAGCACAGAGCCTGCCTGGGATTCTCTCTCCCCACCCCTCTCTCTGCTCCTCACCCACTCTCTCTTTTTTTTCTTTATCTCAAAATAAATAAATAAACTTTAAAAAATTATTTTAAAAAATCTAGTGAAAAGTTCCTAAGGGAGAAAACAAAAGGCTTTTTTGTTGTTATTACATGGAATATGAATGGAGAAAAAACGTCTTTTGTTTTCTTTGAAACCCCGGTTCCACCCTTTACTTGAATATATCGTCCTCTACAAGTCTAGTCAATATGTTCCCTGAGACATGTTTTTATGATTATGGAGCATACACATGCAATAGAATTTATATCACCAGCCTATTTTGTAGTGAAAATCAAATAAATATTTCCTGTGTGAGGTGAGTATTGGCGTGATAAAACTTCCAATCGAATGGGAGACTATTGAAAGATTTTTAATTCCAGAAGATCTTAATTAGTATAGAAACTACATAAGGTGTGGGGTTTTTTGCTTGTTTGTTTGTTTTTGGTATTTAAGAATGACAGCTTAAAATGGCCCAGTGGTATTGGTAAGATAATTGTGCTTGCGCCCTGGCCACAGCTTTGCTGTGCTTGAAAACATGTCTCCTTTTAGCTTCTTCGTGTTACGCACAACAGGAACTCACTATGGCATCCTAGAACGTTGGGCCATGGACCCTGTGGGAAATGGGAACTTTTGGTGCTGTGGTTTCCCAGACGGAAGCCTGCTCTGGTGATCGGTACTCTCCATCAGAGAAAGCCCCACTCGGATTCCAGCTCACCATGGTATTTGCTATAGGACTTCTTTGTAGCCATTCCAGTTCAATTCCTTTGCTGGGACATAAAGATAATACAGTTGTACTTAACCCTTATGGAACTTAGGGAGAGGCTGTAAAAATTAATGGTGTAATATCGGAGGCGGCACCACGCACTGAGTATCTCATATGGTGGTTTAAACACAATCTGGTGTTCGCTTAAAGTACTTTGTAAAAGCATTTGAAGGGCATAATTAGCTGCAGTGTATGTAAATGTAATTTATGATAGTATAGTTGTCTCGGGTTTTTTGTTTTTTAGAAGCCTTGAGTAGAAAAAAAGAAATCCAGATTTTAAACTGTTAAATATACACATTAAGTATAGAAGGAAGACATTTATGCTTGTAGGACCCGACAGATGAAAGATGGACCTTTTTTCATCAATTAATGTGTTCACTTGGGGCCCTGAGGCAAGCATGTTCTCTAAACCCAGTTAACGAGTCACTTAGAGCTCTGGTTGATAGAGCTTATTCAGTGGAACCAATTTATTTGGCTTCGGAGTTAATGTATTTCTCGTGAACGTTCCTTGATGAGTTCTCTAAATTGATGAGTTCTCTGAGGAGATCTATAAAGGGATCCCTTTCTCCAGCCTGGGTTTTGAACAAGTAAGAAATAGGGCATTATTAGAGTCATCAAATGGAGAACAAAACGTTACCTCTGTTGTGAATAGAACTATACTGGAGACATAGCGTAGAAGGAAAAGGCTCTGCCCACCTAGTTACAGGCAAGGGGCGGGTGGCAGGGTGTATTAGCCTGCTCTCTAAGGTAGCTCTCGTTTCAAAAGAGGAAAAGAGAAAAGAGGAAGGGGTTAGTTGAAAGAGTGGAGAGGAAGGCCAGCCTTGTTGAGGCAAAATCCCTCTTTATAGGGACGGGCAACAGGGAAGAGGCATTTCCTGTTGATAAGACAGACTCTTTTTTTTGTTTTAATTTTTTTTTTTTTTTAACGTTTATTTATTTGGGAGACAGAGAGAGACAGAGCATGAACAGGGGAGGGTCAGAGAGACGGGGAGACACAGAATCTGAAACAGGCTCCAGGCTCTGAGCTGTCAGCCCAGAGCCCGACGCGGGGCTCGAACCCACGGACCGTGAGATCATGGCCTGAGTCGAAGTCGGACGCTCAACCGACCGAGCCACCCAGGCGCCCCTAAGACAGACTCTTAAAAATTCTCCCACTTATCCTTTAACATTTGATGGCACTGGAGCAAGAGACCAACTCCGTTTGGGAATCAGCGGCGAGAGTGTGGTTTCCTTTTATTCCGGTTTGCTCATTTTAATCATCTGGGACCAAATCCCTTTTTGCTAGCTGCCCCTTTGTACCTAAGATAGTCGCACAGTCTCCTCCTTTCTAGAAGGAGCTGGGAGATGGAGTGAGCGAGGATTTTGATGCATGTGCAGGATTTATTTTTTTTCTTTCTAACCTACGTGGGGGGGTTTCTGCCCAATGTAGCATCTCAGCTTGGGCCGGTTGTTTAAACCAAAGATATAAATGTATTTATAAAAAGAACTGTTTTACTTCCCCCAAATTGCGACCTAAGTCCAAGGCTTAAATCATTAATCCTATTCCGAATTTGGGTTGCGCAGTGCTGGAGCTATTCTGCAGTAATTTTTAAGAACAAATGTCACTTATCCACCTTGTCATGGAGAACAAATAATCACAGATTTTTATCAGTGGGCATTGTTTCTAATTAGCTTATCAGCCATGACGTGCTTTAACTCTGCTCCCAATCTTGCTGTTTTCTGGCCAACCTCGAGCTTGCCTGTATCGGTCAAGGACTTGGGTCTAGTGGAATAAAGGCTGTGCCATTAGTAATGTCTGTCTGTTACTGTTTCCTCAGCTGAGCTCCAGTGGGTTGCCTCCTTTGAGGCTTTCTCTCTGAGGCACTGTTTTCCCCATGGGCAAGTGAGAAGGAAGATACTACTGGGTTTTGAGTCTCGTAGGAAGACACGATGGCGGAGTGGTGCTTACCATTCGGTTCACAAACACCTGTCAAGGACCAAACCCTGTGAGATACACAGCATGTAAGACAACAGTACTTGTGTGCGGTGATTCTGTAGCCTGGTGGGAAGAGGTTGGATTAAGATAAAAACACGTGAAGAGATAACAGCAGAAAGGTTAAATGAAAAGTGGTTCGAAACGCATTTAGGGAGCAGCTGCTGTGTGTTTGCTGCTGGGTGTGGTGCCGACCTTTCACAATAAATGAAAAATAATCCAGGTCTAGAAGAGGTTCATGTTCCCAGCAGAGTGACAGGCCTATGAAAAATGATGACATCTATGGGGCGCCTGGGTGGCTCAGTCGGTTGAGCGTCCCGACTTCAGCCCAGGTCATGATCTCACGTTCCGTGAGTTCGAGCCCCGCGTCGGGCTCTGTGCTGACAGCTCGGAGCCCGGAGCCTGTTTCGGATTCTGTGTCTCCCTCTCTCTCTGACCCTCCCCTGTTCATGCTCTGTCTCTCTCTGTCTCAAAAATAAATAAACATTAAAAAAAAAATTAAAAAAAAATGATGACATCTAAAAGGGAACCGACACCACGGAATAGTGGCTTTCTGCTGGACTCAGGGAGGGCTGTGGAAAAGAACGGTTACTGCAGCTGGGCCCTGACGATTGGGTAGGAGTTTGCAGGATAAAAACGATACGAAAAAAGGAGAGGTGGATGCAGGAATGTCGTAAAGGACAGGTGCACTGGGGCTTGGCGAGTGATGAGAAAAGGCCAGTGTGATGCTGAGAAGTGGACCTTCTGTAGCTGAGATAGTCATGGGACAACGAATCGGAAAATCAGGGGGTCAGAAAGCGAGGTACCATGGTGGAGAGAGGCTGATACATTTGAATTAATACAAGTGTCACTTTACTCATTTCAATCCATATTGTTTTTAATCCCAGAATACTCGCAAATTAGGTAAAAAAAAACAATAGGAGTTGGGGTAGCAGTTCCTTGAAAGGTTGTAAAGATGCTCTCAGCTGTAGAGAAGGTGAAGAGAGAAAAACACTTGAAGTCCTACTAAGCCTCACACAATGTGAGTCTTAATGAAAGCAGGGCTGATCTTTCTCCACACAACAGAAAAGTGAATTAAAACTGAGGATTACCAGAGTTTAGTTTGTGTTTCCTGTTAGTTGGAGTTGATTTGTTTTTGCAGGGAAAGAATTTTCAGCTTTGGAATTTTCATCCCCTCCTTTTAGCTTGATGGTCTGGCTGTATTGATCCTCACAGGGTCACATGTATTTCTGCCCGGGTTTCCTAGGCAGCATCCAGGAGAGCCTCTCCTTCTTGGTGTTGTTTTGGAAGAGACGTTTCTCTTGATATCTGTGCTCCTTGGAATCACTAGGCTTGCTCTTGGCAGTGGCTGTTCCTGGAGTCTCTCCTCCTTTCCTCTGGCTAGGTTATTTTTTAACATGGATGTCTGTGCGCTGTCAGTGCACCTGATGGCCCTTAGAACTCGCTGGATTTTAAAAACTAAAGAACGTGGCAGAAATAGGATATTGACAAGGAACACCATAAGTGAAGATGCATCAAATTACACGGATATTTACATTTCCATATATCTAAATTTTATTAGAGATTTTATTGTGAATTTGTCGTGAAAACCGTATTTGTGCAGACAACACAGCATTTTGTTTTAGGTTATTAGGATTTGTGTTACGGGGGTTACTGCTCTGCTGAGCCAAAAGGCTCTGGAGAACTAGGTTCCAGTCAAGTTTGCACCGTCTTTATAGGAAGAATTATCCTTTGTTATTTGAGTCTAATATCAGAAACATCTCGGTTGCATCCCTTACTGAATAAATATTGAATCCTGTGGGGACAAAGATTTGAGATAATGGCAGATTGTTTTGCCTCTCTTTCCCAGCCTTTTTCGGGGGGGGGGGGGCGGGGAGTGGGGGGCATTGGGGAAGATAGTAGACATAAAATTGGACTGACCAAATACTATAATTTGGGGGTGCATAATAGTAAGCGTGTACCTCACGTCACACTTGTCAGAAAAGGAATGGAGAGGCACCTGGGTGGCTCAGTCTGTTAAGCTCAGGTCATGATCTCCCTGTTTATGGGTTCAAGGCTTGTGTGGGGCTCTGTGCTGACAGCACGAAGCCTGCTTGGGATTCCTGTTCTCCTTCTCTCTCTCTGCCCCTCCCCGGTGTGTGCCTCCTCTCTCTCTCTCTCTCTCTCTCTCTCTCTCAAAATAAACACTAACAAAAAGAAAAGAATGGAGACTTTGAGCGGGAGGCCGGGGAGCACTGTGTATTGTGAAATGGCACGGGGATGCCAGGAGGGAAAGGGGATTGAAGCAAAGATGTCAAGGCCAGCCGAAGTCATGCTGAATTTGAGACTGGTTGAGATTGTTACACAGTTGAACTCAAAAGATGAATTGGAGGAATTTTCACATTGGGAAGTTTGATTTCTGATAGACTCTCGGTTCCTGGCATAGAGAGGGCTCTAAATAAATATAAATAAGTGAGTGAAAGAGTAGACGGTAAAGTTCTAGGCATCGTACCCAGGTTCTGAGGACGTAAATAGGACAGTTGGGACCTTCTCCCACCTGGGGGATTTTGTCCTTGCAATTCCCCTGTCTGGAATATTCTTCCACCAGGTAGCCATTAACTTGCTCCTTCAGCGCCTTTGGGTCTCTATTCAGATGTCACATAAGCAGAGAGGCTGACTTTAGCTTTCCTTAACCTACTTGGTTTTCTCCACTGCATTTCACGGTAATTTAGTAATACATATATATGGTTATTTAAGCATAAATTCTGTATATGTGTACCGTACATATGGCTATTTTATAGTAATGTATTGTAGCTGGAGTTTAGGGGATCTAGAAATTAAATAGCTGGAGATAAATCTTGAGTGGCAGGGTGGAACAAAGAATGGAAACCCTTAAATGTCAGGTTGATACTGGTATCCTTTTCTTTGGTCAGAAAGGTGATGTATATGTGGCATTTCACTAAGGGCGGTGGGGATCACTGTTCCGCATTTCACAGTTACACGTTTTTTCATGCATTCACCAAATATTTGTTGAGCACCTACCATATGAGTTGCGGGCAGTCTGAGGTACTAGGGACAACACACCGGTGACAAACTACGCAGAAATCACTTTCCTTCTCAAAATGGTACTTCTAGTGAAATGTAATCATTTTCATCGATCAGTCATGTGATGCTTTGGGGAAGCCATGACGTCACCTAGGATGTCGTCGGCTTTGACAAAAAAAGAAGGGAGTGTGGGAAATGATGTGGGGAGAGAGCTTACCAAGAGTTTTACTAGCTTGTTTGGAGATCAGGTGAAAGGAGCAGTCCGTGATTCCTCTAAGATTTGAGCCTCCATAGCTGGAAAAATGGTGGGCCTCTTAGAGGAATGCCAGAAAGGGGGACGGTTTTGGTGGAAAATCCTGGTGTATACTTTGATATGTTTTGAGTTGGACGGCTGCCTTTCATCCAAGTGGAAATGCCCAGGAAGAGGCTAGAAATGCAGATCGGTAACTCAGAAGAGAGGCCACGTTCAGCATGTGCTACAGCAGCTGATACTGTTTACTTATGTATCTATTTGAATCTGACTCCAGGTAAACGAGTTCATATAAAAGAGTTCATGCAATGTCATGAGAAAACAGTTACAACTTTCATTTGGTATCCTGTCACTACTGCTTATTGGTATCATAGGAATATGTAATGTTCCTGAGTAAGCTTAATCATGCAGTACTTTACCAAGGGGAAATTATATTCTTAATCCTAGGTAATGGCCACCGGTTTACATACTGTGATTGTAGTGATTGTGATAGCATATGTTCTCTTTATCCACACCAATAATTAATCCATCCTTGAAACTTAACTAAGCTACTTACTTCAACAATAAACTAATAATAAAATCCACTGCTTATTAAGAAATATTAATGTGAGTGTAAGATTTAGGACTAGATTTACACTCCTAAAATTGCTTTAGCTGATGATACATTTTCTGCTTGCTGATAACCGGTTTCCGTGCCTCATGTCTTTATATTTCAGGGTATTAAAAATGATGATATAGAAAACGCGTCTTAGAATATTTTCTGAAAAGCCCTAGATCAGAGCACAAAGCTCAATATACTTTTGTCTGTTCTTAGACATAATTTTACTTTTCAAGAAATGCCACATTTTGTCTACCAGAACCCCAAATTTGAATTGAAGTAAAATTTTTCTTTTATGTATTAAGTTATTTGGCTGTGTGTACATCTAAAAGATTTGATGTCAGAAACCAAGGGAGTGCTTTTGTTCAGCACCCAAATCCCTTTTAGAGGAGCACCTTGCAACTCAGAAAGCGTCGGACATTTTTCCTTCCACGTTGTGAAAAGTTCTAAAGGGCAGCTCCTGGGTTGGTTAATTCAGCTGCTAAGCCGTGTTTTGAAGGGCCAGCTGCTTTGTTTTCCTGCTAAGTCATTTCAGGACTTTGGCCCTTTCCTGGAAATGTTCATTCAGGGTTGCAGGATGGCCATATCACATCTTAGTGGCACATCCTCACAGACTAATGATGAAAGGTTGTAAGAGGACTCCATTTTCTTACATTAATTTTTTGGTAACAAAAAATTACAAGTGGCGGAGGAGCAGAGAGAGGGAGGCACAGAATCCAAAGCAGGTCCCAGGCTCTGAGTGGTCAGCACAGAGCCCCAGTGTGGGGCTTGAACTCGTGAACCGAACTGTGAGACCATGACCTGAGCCAAAGTCGGAAGCTTACCCGACTGAGCCACCCAGGCGCCCCTGTTTTCTTGCATTACAAAAATGTTTTATTGACGCAAAACTTACATACCATGAAATTCACCCATTTAAACTGTACAGGTCAGTGGCTTCAGTATATTTACGGTGTTGTGCAGCCATTACCATGGTCTAGTTTTAGAACCGTTTCATCACCCCATAAAGAAAAAGTTACTCTTCATCCCCTACCCCTATCCCTAGGCAACTAGGAATCTGCTTTCTGGCCCTGTAGACTTTCCTATTCTAGACATTTCATAGTAACCAAACGATGGCTGTTTTCAAGGTTCGTTTATCCATGTTGTAACCTGTGTCAGTATTTGATGACTTTGATTGCCAGAGAGCGTTCCATTGTGTGGATATACCTCCTTTTGTTTATCTGTCAGTTGACGGACACTCAGTTTGTTTCCACTTTTTGGCTGTTGTGAGTAATGCAGCTATGAACATTTGCATACAAGGTTTTGCGTGGACGTAAGTTTTTCATTTCTCTTGGGTGTGGAATTCGGGGTACTATGGCAGTCCACACCTAATTTCCTAGGCGTGGAATAACTGGGCGATATGGTAGCTCTGTGTTTAACATTTTAGGAATTGCTAATTTGTTTTCCAAAGGGACTGCATCATTTTCCCAATCCTGTCAGCACTGTCTGAGGGCTTCAATTTTTCCACATCCTGGACAACACTGGCTGTTGTCTTTCGTTTTGATGAGAGCCATTCTAGTGGGTTTGAAGGAGTTTCTCCTTGTGGTTTTGGTTTGTATTTCCCTAATGATATATGGAGCGTCTTTTCGTGGGTCTGTTGGCTATCCGTATGCATTGTGTTTTCGTTTTGCTGATGGTGCTGCTTGATGTCCAAAACTTTTTGATTTGGATGAAATCTGATAGATCAAATTTTTCTCTTACTGGTTCTGATTTTGGTGCCATCTCTGTTTTTTACAATAAAACATCTTGTAGGTAAGTAACGTACGTACAGAAAGGTGCCCAAACCACAAACAGACAGTTCGATAGTTCACTGCATTTTCAGAAGGTAAACATACCTATGAAAAACCAGCATGCAGATTAACAGAGCACGACCAGTATCCCAGAAGCTCCCATCACGGTTCCTCCAAGGTTAGTTAACCGTGATCTTGACTTCCAACATCATAGGTAAGTTTTGCCTATTTAGGGGCTTTGTATAAATTGAATCACATAGTAGTTGTTATCCTGTGTCTTCGTTTTTAAAAATTCTAGGTTGGAGTCTGCTACACTGTAGCGTGTATGTTTCCTTGTTTACTTTCTTGTGTAGTAGCATATCACTGCGTGAGTTTTTGAGGGTGTATTTTTTCCACTGTTGACCGGCATTCGGATTACATTCAGGTGTGGTCTGTTAGACTAGAGCTTCTGTGAGTATTCTGTTTGGCGAGCATACACTTAGAAGGGTAGCCTGTGTAGGAAAGGCGTAGTTCAGCTCTAGCAGTTGTTGCCAGTTAATTGGCCACAGTGTTTGTCCTGCTCCATGCTGTTACCAGCCTTAGGAATCTCTTTTTAGCAACCGGATGTTTTCCCAGAGGTCTTCCTCGCCCCTGCCATCCAGCAGAGCTCCCCTCAGGTGTCATTCGCCAGAATTTCTGTACACGCGGGTTCCTGGGATGGTCATTTCAAGGGAGAAGACAAAGCTGTCACTCTTGGCTTAGTCAGGCTCACTCTGTAGGGCTGAGGAGGGCTCTAGGCTTGTCATAAACACTTGGTCTGATATATAGAAATGCAGCCGGGGGCGCCTGGGTGGCTTGGTCTGTTAAGCGTCCGACTTCAGCTCAGGTCATGATCTCACGATCCGTGAGTTCGAGCCCCGTGTCAGGCTCTGTGCTGACAGCTCAGAGCCTGGAGCCTATTTCAGATTCTGTGTCTCCCTCTCTCTCTGCCCCTCCCCTGTTCATGCTGTGTCTCTCTCTGTCTCAAAAATAAACAAACGTTAAAAAAAAAATAAATTAAAAAAAAGAACTGCAGCTGAGGTTCTGTCTGCCTGGAGGAAGGGGGAGGGGAGACAGCTGTGTCTGCAGAAAGTGGGAACATCCAGTCCCACCAATTAGACACTACCAGAGGAGTGGCTTTTTGCTCCCCAAGATCTCTCTTCTGGACTTATTTTCAAAATTTAGCGGGAGTCCTCCGTAAGTATTTTTAATAGTGATTGTGCTTTTTTGCATTTTAATTTGTATTTTTACAAGATTACATTTTCACTAAGCCTGCTGTAATAAATCGACCTTTGGACAGTGTCGCCCGTCGTTGCTTTTGTCTTCATCGTGGTGCCTCATTGAAAATGTGCGGCGGGGAGCGCTCTCCAGAAAGTGGTTACCATTTTCCCACGGAAACAGTGTTTCCTTAAGCTTTGGTTCCGGCTTAAGCCTTAACAGCACATTAATTAAAAATATCAAACACCGTGTTATGTAAAAGCAAAGGTAATACAATAACTGTACACGTCCACAGTGATTTTAGCAGAATTATCTTCTGAGTTACATTACTGTCGAGCAAGGAAGGTCCTTGCTTCTCGGAGGGGCATGTCTCTATGACTTCACATACACTCAGAAATATAGTTTCACTCACTGATACATTTCATTTGTCTAAAACAAATGTGCTACCTGTAATAAAGACTTTTGGAAAACAATAATTGTGTTTCTATCTGAATTTACATAGGTTCTTTTTTGAGAATGGTTGTGGATGGCCAAGATGATAAAGCATCGAGTAGCACAGTGAAAGCACTGTTTCCACAGCCATGGCTGTGCAGACCAGGGGAATAAGTGTTGTAAAGCAGAGTCTAGTCAAGCAGAGAGCCTAGTCAGTTCTGGAGAGATCGGTCCCGTTGGTAGGCAGATTCAGGCATAGGTGACGTTCTCATTTCCTAATTGGTGTTTCCATATCTGCCCTCTGAACATTTGCGGAAAGCACGGTGGTCACTGGTGATTATTCATTTTGGATTATGTGTAAAATGTAATCCTCTTGTTTTAGAAATGTTTTCCCCCTAAGTCATAGGAGCTGTGCAAAATCCAAGCGCACTGCCATGTAAACGTAGGTTAAATTTCCTATCAGAATTGTTGTGCTTTTTCTCGTTCACACCCATTCATGCCTTTCCTGTTCCTGGTTGACCTTTTTTTTACCCGAGTTGTTTTGGTACAAGTTCCATCTCAGTCAAGCAGAGTGATACTTCACCTTGTCATAGCATTGAAAGCAAACCTGGACTCCATGTTCTAGGTCAGGGGTAGGTTAAAACCCAGTTTTCTAGAATGCCTTTTAAAATAATTTGATTTGCATTTGGTTCCCAGTAGCATTGCTCCCGTGTTAGCCTGAGAGTCTGAGACAGACTTCAGGGAAACGTGGTCCCCTTTAATTAGCACTAGAAGTGATGTATGTAGTTTACTGTGAGTTTGCTGAAGAAAGGTTCTTTGTGCAACTCTCTTGAGCAACAAGTGAGCTGGATTAGTTTGTTATGGGTTTCCAGTAAATTACAAAACTTCTATCAATAAGGAAATAATTTGCGGGAGGAGCATAGGTGTGGATCTTTGCGGAGCTTTTTGTCTTGAGGATGAGGGCAGTCTTGAGTGTTCGTCTAGTTGTAGAGGCGGGGATGTCCTTGTACTTGTGCGGGAATGTTTGGGCGAAAATCTGTTACATGAATTTCTGAGTGTACGCTTATTTCTTGAGCCTGTCAGAGTTCACTCTTCTCTCAGTATTTCAGAGATGCTGGATGTTTTTATTGTTGGAAAGTTTTGCGTTGTTCTCATGTCCTCGCATGATCTCATATCCATGGAGTTAATGCAAAGACTCCTTTTACTGCAATCCTCAGGGAATTGTGGAGACAGTGTTCACGCTCATGAAGACCATCCATGTGCCAGACACATGCCATATCTTATTTAATCGTTAAAATGTCCCTTAGAGCTAGATGTCATGTGTATTTTTCAGTCGAATAATCAAGTCCTGGGGCGTTAAATAAGTTGCCCCAGGTACATCAGTAATGGCTGAGACTCAGACCAAGTACCATTCTTTTCCCTCTACGATATATGCCTTCTCATATTTCTAATAAAATGGTTCTGATTTCTGCTGTAGATAATTGCAGTTCAGAAAGTAAAAGCCTCTGAGTATGCATGCTGTGTTAACAGACAAGTAGCTTTTCAGGTACAGTGAGGAGTAAAATGGACTTTAACATTTTCAGATAAATGCATTTTATCGTGCAATTGTAATATTTTGAATATCGTAATTGGCTTTAAAATATATTTCCTGAAAACTAGGTTAATAGGCAATGTATTAGGTGTATAAAGTTGGAGGATGAAAACTGACAGAGGTGTTTTGATACAAGGACATATTCTTGTGCTGTGCTGTGCTGCGTATTGAGGAATTTGGATTGTATCCCGGGGACAGTAAGAAGACTTAGTTGGGCCTTCCTGAGGAGAGTGACGTGATCAGATTTGCACCGGGTGACTGCACGGTGGGAGTTGCATTTGAAATGCCTGCTTTGGAGACATGGAGATAAGTTGAGAGACCTGGGCAGTAATTCTGGCAATAGCTGATGCAGATCTAAACTCAGGAATTGCTCGTGGGAATAAGTCAAGTGGACGGATCTGGGAGATTTTAAGGAGGTAGAAGATGGCAGAACATAGCTCTTGGTTGTTTTGTAAAGGAAGAAGAGGATGAAAGAGGTTTCTGGCTTGGGGCCATTGACAGAACAAGGTGCACAGAGTGGGGGACACAGCTCTGAGGAGTTGGTGGACGGGCTTCAATTGTGAAATGCCGATTTTAAAATATTTCAGTGGGCAGTTTAGTAAAGGGATCTAGACTCAAGACAGATTTCGGTGAAAGATGGTGGTTTTGGAATCATGGGCATCTAGATGGCAAGGGAAGACCTGGGAGGATTTAAGATGACCCAATGAGAATTTGCTCGGTGGGAAGAGAAGAGGCAAGAGGGTATGTTCCTCAGTTCTCCCGTCCCTGTTCACCCCATATTTTCCCTTATTGGTTAGCCTGGTTCTTAGAGGCACTTGAATTTGTGACTCTGATGGAAGGGATCCAGCTTTCTGTAATGAAAAGCCTTATTAGTGATCTTGGACCTTTAGCAAAATAAAATAGGTGAGGTCGGGCAGCATAATGAGCAAAGAACCAGACTGAAGGGAGAGGAGCATACGTTTGTTTTCAGAGACTTTTAGTACAGTTTTGATACGATACTGTTCTGCTGGCACTTCTGCTTCTCCTCACCCTCCCCGGCACTTAGGTGATATTTTCCAGGAGCTTTCCAGATAGTATCTCTTGCCCTTGTAACGGCCTGAAACGTTAGATAGTATCAGCTCTCTTTGACAGTGGAGAGTCTTAGAGCTCAGGTAATTTCTCCCGGAGCTGTGCACTCACACCTCGGCCCTGTGTGCTTGTTAGTATCACACAGCCTGCCTGGATTACTAGCCGTTTCCTGGTTTGCACGCTCTTTATTCATTCTCTTGTCCCTGGTTTTTCTGGTCTCTAGAGAGAGCGCTGTGTGTCGTTCCTCTAGGCACCGTGTGACCGTTCACGCTGTGAAAGCTACGCTCATCGTCTTCCACCTTGCCTCTTTGGAGCACAGAGCTGCCGTCCAGGTGCCGTAGCCACGTCCTCGCTCTGCCACTTGTGAGCTGTCTACTTTGTCTTCTCTGCCTCCATTCCCTTCTTGTTAAGATGGGTGTTGGTGACAGTCCAATAGCATCTGTCGTTAGAAAGGTGATCGCGAGGACCGAGGGAGATGTTTGCGAATGTTCGTGACGGACCGCGCCTGGTGGAGAACGTGACGTCAGTACACATTAAGTAAATACAAATACCCAGAGCATCCTCTAGAATGTATGCTGCACCCTGATGCTTTTCACTTATCTTTTCCTTCTGTTGAAGTAGAAGTTTTGCGTTTGTATTTATTCACACCCTGTACTCCCCAATAAAAAGATTTGAGGTCTTTGTATTTCCAGTGTTGAAGGCAGTGAGCGCTAAAACCCAGGTATCATTGGTGCTTAGTAAATTTCAGAACTGTTTTGTCAAATGTGGTTTTATTTGGGAGCAGTGGGGAAAGAATACGGACGTTATTTGCTGACGGACCAGACGGAGCAGACAGATGCAGTCTGTAAATGACTTCCACTCTATAACCCCAAGACCCTTTGACATCTCTTTGCTTTCTTTATTTCATAGAATAACAAATGAAATAGGGAGACGTTTAGTTAGAGCGATTTAACTGCAGCCACAGCCCGCAATTCAGATTTTCTTTTCTTTAGAAAATAAGATGGGTGATTAAAAAAAAAAAAAAAAAACAAGATTGGATATTTCTCGGAAAACAAGGAAACCAGTGTCAAAAGAATCAGTTTTAATTGCTTCTGATCTTACATTAAATATGAATTAGGTCGAAATGATGTTTGTTTTGATTCTGAAGACTGCTCCAACAAGCCTTTTTTCCAATGCTTGTTAATGAACTTCCTGAAGGAATCTCCAGTTTTCGAGAGAAGAGTCCTAACAGTACTCAGATGCCCTCTTCCTAAGAGGGCAGCGATGTCAAGGTAAACAAAAGAAATTAGCATTCCAAGAGGAGGTCATTCTACTTTGAGAAAAATCTTTTGTAGATTACATAGAACTCTAGTGCCTTTTGGACTGAGAATTCTAAGCCCCAAGAGCACTGTAAATAGCTTTTGATACTAATAAATCAGTAGATGAAGTTGCTCTGAAATGTTTTAACACATCCTCCTCTATTTTTCTTCTACCTCATGTGAGAGGCTACGTAATTTTTAGGCAAACATAACAAGTAAGTGACAGATAGAATTTCAAATAATTTATTTTCCATTTCATGCTTTACATCCCTTTGTCACTATTTGTCTACACCTTGGATGTCCTTCTCTGAATAATGGCTGTATGATAGATTGACAATGACATCTTAAAGTGCAGCAGCACCTGGAAATAATACACACTAAATCTCCGTTTATCTGCAGAGGTAATTAGGAGTGGATCTGGAGAGAGAGGGTGCTTTCTCTGCTCTTTTTCAGTTAATTATTGCTCTCATCTTGTTACTCAAAACATTTCCAGTTTCCTGTTCTTTTTTAAGTTGGAATGCTTAATGTCTTCTCTGTTTCAGCCCTCTCCTTATCAGAGGTGTAGCTGAGACCTTATCTTTTCTTTCCCTTTTTCTAATTCCATAGCTCTTCCGGAGTACTCTGAGAGTGGGTGTTTGGAGTGGGCCAGAGCACAGGTGCGGTGGCACTCTTGGCTTCTGACACTCAGAATCTGGTGGGAGACCGGCTGTACCTCTCCCCACGTTGCATTTCTTTGGGACTAAGGAAAGCAGTTCGCCCAAATCAGGACCCAGAAACCAGGGTCTCTTCTTGACGAATCTGTAATAGGTAGTGGCCCAGCTCACAGGAAAGTTCTCAATGACTATAGTTTGGCAGAAGAATGCTTTTCGGGCACAGTTGCATCTGAGTTCTTAGGTGCATTGAACGCTTCCCTTTTTTTCTTTTTTCTTACATTTATTTATCTTTGAGAGACAGGGTGAGACAGAGGGTGAGTGGAGGAGGGCAGAGAGAGAAGGAGATACAGAATCCGAAACAGGCCCCAGGCTCCCAGCAAGCATTCAGCACAGAGCGCGACATGGGGCTCGAATCCACGAACCGTGAGATCATGACCTGAGCCGGAGTCGGACGCCTAACCGACTGAGCCACCCAGGCGCCCCTGAATACTTCTGATTTATCAAAATGTATAGCAGCTTGTGATTCTCCCCAGTTTTACTTGTACCCGTTGAAAGAATAGATAAAAAGGACACTGAAAGTGAAAGAGGACTTCTCCTTGAACTCAAGCATACTGTTTCTCCTTACTTGAAGAAAGAGCACTTAGCAGTCACTTCAGCCACCTTTTGATTTGTTTTCTGATACTCGCTGCTCACCTTCTTGGGTGAGTGGCCTTGCCCTGCTGGTTTTTTCCTAAGGCCTTTATTTTATTTCCTTAAAGTTTTATTTATTTAAGTAATCTCTACACCCTTCATGAGGCTTGAACTCATGACCCCAAGATCAAGAGTCACATGCTCCTCCAACTGAGCCAGCCAGGCGCCCCGACGCTTACTAAGCCTTTATACTCTGCTGCTTTCATTGTATTGCCACTGCCCTCTCAATAACCTCTAAAAGGAGATGGGTCCCACATCTTTTCCTTTCCTTATTTTCTTCTGTTTCTTTGTAGCTTTGTTGGTAGCACAGCCTTAACGCTTCTCCTAAAATGATTCATTTGTCCTAATAGGTCTTTGGAATTTTCTTGGTTTCCTCCTCCAGATTTGGGGTCTGAAATTCCCCTTTTCCTCATCTCACCATTTCCAAAATCTCAGTCTTTGCCCTTCTGTCAGTCTCTTTTATGACTGGACCCATGGGTGACCTGACTCCGTAAGGCTGTCTGTCTAGATATCTGAGGATGTCTGCAGTCTACACTGTCAGCCCTTCTTCTTAAGGCAGTTAGTTCTTCGTTCTGCACGTCTTACCCCTGGGAGACCAGCTGGACTGTTGAGACGTAGCTTTCAACTCTTCTCTACAGTCGAACTCTTATTTTTGGTCAGCGATACAGGTTAGAAACCTCAGTGATCCCTTCTCCTTCGTGTCTGTTGGGTCAGGTTGTATCTCTTTTCATCTCTGTTATCTGCATCATCAGTGTATCTGTCTATTAAATGCCTGTCAAGGTCCAGGAAGATAGGGAGAGTTTGGATGAGTCTCCTGACAGTCTCCGTTCCAAGCGAGTGGAACATTAAACAGAACAGGAAGGCTGTTGTGAACGGTCAGGAGTCACACATGATTTGAGTGTTCTGGAGATAGTTAGGATGGGGAGGGATAGGGTTAAAGAAATTTGATCCCATGTGGGCAGGAAATAAAGCAAATTAGACATTTTTGAACAGAGGGAATGTGGTGAAAGCTGCATTAAAGAGAAATCGGTTGGGTTTTATAATGGAAATGATTAGGAGCTGGGGAAAGGCAGAGTTGGAGATGGGGGGGCAGGGTCCAAGGTCCCAGGTCCTGGAGGTTGGGGCTCCATGGTGGGAGAGTAAGAGTAAGGGAGTTGATGTCCGTTCTAGAGATACTCAGCTTGAGCTGACGTGAAGCCATTCGGAAGGAATTGTCCACGAAACACCGGAGGAGAGTTTTCACAGAACGTGTATGAGCGAGTGCACAGGGCTGGGGAGAGAAGTTTGTGAGTTATCATTGCCTCTTCAGCCGTAATTTACTGCTTTTTCCATTCCTCATGATTCATTCTTTTGTACTTTAGTGCTGTCGTGTTATTTATGTTAATAATAAACATCATTTATCTTGAAGATAGCTTTCTGTTAGGCCGCCATGAAATCTTCAAACTTCTTTTTCTCGGTGACAAATAAGTGATTATAAGGCTGCGGCTTGTCACAGTTTCATAACTTTGGACAAATTTATCTATTGCTGTGAGTTAAGTACATTAAGATTAACGTTTCACGGGTACTAATGGCTCAGCAGCACAATCAATTGCAGGAAATTTGAATTTGTGAGCCATGTAGCAGAAGCTCAAAGATTTTCTCTTAAACTGTGAAAGGATGCTTTACAATTGTTATCGGATGGTCAGCTTTTTTCTTTTTTTTTTTAATAGGCAGGGATGATGGTCACGATGCCGATAGAGAAATTATGGATCTTTGCTTTTCCAGTTCTCTGTGATACCTACCTTGTAATTCATATGAGGCCACATGCATTGAGGCCTCGGGGTTGGCGGTAGTAGGGGTTGGGGGAGAGCAGTAGAAGTGAGGAAAGAGTTGGCTTTGCTAGAGAAAACCACTTTCTTCTACTCAGACACAGCCAAGGTGGGAGGAGACCAACACCTTTTGTCCTTGGAGGGAGAGTGAAGGGAGAGTGGAGAACTGCCCATTGTTTTGATTGAAGACTTCTCCCTTTTTCAGCTGCTAAGGCAGAGTCCTGCTTGCTGTCACCTTGAGCCCCGGAGACCCTGACGGAGTGAGAGTGTAGGCAGCAGATGTAGTGATAACACTCCTAACCCTTAGACTCCGTAGAGACGGTCAGGGGCATGTAAATACTTGGGTGTCACCATCACTTGGTCGGCCGCTCTCCATTCCCAAGATGCTTCATCCTGCCTCTTTGCCTTTGCTGCCTGCAGAAAATTGATGCTGATGAGTGCAAAACGTGCTAGAAATCTCAGAATCAAGAGAGTATGGTGAGCGGGCAGAGAGAGGTGTGAAGAAGCCGAGCTGGGAAGACACAGCTCTCCTTGTGTTGCAGATCCTGAGACTCGGACAAGTCAGTGACTTGTGAAGTTCACAGAGCTGAAGAGCTGTGATTCTGAGTCTAAGAGTCTAAGATTCTGGATTGCTAGCTCAGAGATCTTTCAGGAGAGCCTGTTGCCTCTAAGAATTCAGGAGTGGAGTTGCAGAGGCAGTGCCCATTGTTCCCGCCTCTGCAGTCTGCACTGCCCTGCACACCATTCACACCCCAGAGCACGGCTGTACCGTCAGGCTTTGAAGTTAGCTTCCAAGTTCCCTTGACTGCTAAGGGCTGTCTGCATGGACCTCTGCTAAGCCCCCCTTGGGCTCGATTGGCCGCTTCATCGTTTTCTGAGCCATGTTCTTAATATCATCTGCCTCTCCATTCAGACTCATTTGTCCCTACGCAAATTTTGGAGCACATATCCTTAACATCGTGCATGTCTAGTAGTAAGTTATACACGGGCACCAATATGGGTTTTGCCTGGATCTGTCTTCTTCTGTTCGTACAATTATGTTGGGAAGCACAGGGAAATGAAATTTTAAAAAGGATGAAAATAAATGGGTAGAAGTTCTAGTCTGTATTTTCTGTTCGTATGTGGGTTGTTTTGTCCCTCCACTCCTCTTCCCTACAGGAACTACACTTAGGCTTAGGAGAGTAAATTGCAAATGCTCTCACTTTAATTGTTAGAGTCCTTTGTCTTTATTCATATTGCTGCTAGAATTGTCCACATCTAAACGTCCAGTTGTTTCCACACTTTTTGTTTGGTCGTTTGTGCAGCCCGTATTGGTTAGGGTTCTCGAGAGAAACAAAATATATACTGAGCATATGTACCTGACACAGAAAGAGACACTGAGATTTGTTTTAAGTAACTGGCTTATTTGATTATAATCACATGGCCGGTCTGGAATCTGCAGGCAGACCGAAGATTGGAAACTCAGGTAGAATTGTTATGTTATAATCTGGAAGTACTGTTGCTTCTTCTTCAGGGGACCTCAGTCTTTGCTTGACAGGCTTTCAACTAATAGGGTGAGGCCCACCACATCATCTGTAGAAAGTACTTTCACAGGGGCGCCTGGGTGGCTCCGTCAGTTAAGCGTCTGACTCTTGATTTCAGGTCATGATCTCATGGTTCGTGAGATGGAGCTACGCGTAGGGCTCTGTGCTGACAGCGTGGAGCCCGCTTGGAATTCTCTCTCGCTCTCGCTCTCATTCTCTTTTCTCTCTGCCTCTACCCCACATATTCTCTCTCTCTCTCAAAATAAATACATAGGTATTAAAGAAAAAGGACCTTCACAGCAAAACGGCTAGACTGGCATTTGTCCAAAAAACCGAGCACCATAGCCACGCCATATTGACACATGAAATTAAGGAGCTTTTGTGGTACCCTCCTAGCTTATCTTCCAGTCTCCTATGGCCATCTTCCACTTCTTTTCCACCCTCCTTCTGTCAGGAGACCTGAGAAGGACAGACATCGGCATGGGAACATTTCGTTCTAAGCAGCGTAAGTAATAATAATCCTCACTGTGCTAATACCTTCTTAGTGTTCCCCAAGATACAGTTAGGATAAATTCGAAAGTTCTGTGCCACCGGAACCCCTATACCTTCCAGCCTTGTCTTTCCTGTCTTGGACAGACTTACGTATGCTCTAGCTACTCTCAGAGGTACTTTTACTTCTTCCTGTGCACTGATAATTTCCTGTCTCTATGGCTTTGCTTTATGATACAGAAGCAAGACTAGTATAAAGCAAAATATAAGATGGTAGGAATCAGGAGGGGGCTGAGAGAGAACAGAAGTCAATGTGAATAATTCAAGCTTTTGAGCTCTGAAAACACTTCATTAAGGTGGGGAGAGAGGAAACGGTGAGATAGATGGTGTTATGGGCCGAATTGTTCCCCCCTCCTCCATTCATATGTTGAGGTCTTCAGGATGTGACCATATTTGGAGACACAATCTTTATAGAAGTAATTAGGCTAAGATGAGGTTGTTGGAGTGGGCCCTTAACCCAGTATGACTGGTGTCCTTATATAAGAAGAGGGAATTTGGATACAGACACACACAGGGGAAAGATGATGTGAGGACGCAGGGAGAAGGTGGCCATCTACAAGCCGAAGAAAGAGGCCTCAGAAGAAACCGAACCTGCTGACAGTGGTCTTGGACTGTCAGCCTCCAGAACTGTGAGAAGACAAATTTCTGTCGTTCCCATCGCCCAGTCTCTGGTGCTTTGTTACGGGGCCCGAGCAAACTCCTTCAGGTGGAGTGAGGAGGGGCTCAGGGAGCGCGGAGAGGGCTGAAGCGGAGAGGCGGCAGAAACGTGGAGTGTTACCTTAGTGGATCATGCATCTGAGTTACTACTACTAGGTTACAGCCGATTTCCACAACGTGTTGGACCTCAGCCTGGTCCTTGAATTAACCGTGTTCAAATGGTGGGGAACAGGGGTCTTTCTTTAATGGTGTCTTACAGCGAGAGCAAGAGCCTCCAGGAGAAGAGGGTGCCCAGTTAGTACCAGAACAGAGCTTTGTTTTCCGAATCTTGGGTCCCTTGTTGATTGTGAGGGATGAATCTCTTCTGCCTCTCAACTGCCAAGTCGCAGGTGATTATTTAAGACCCAGATGGTAGAATGAGCAACAGGTGGTAGAGATTCTCTGGCTGTTTCATTTTGTGTTACGTGCTAGTCACACAAGAGTCATAGTGAGCTTTCGTTATTATCCTTTTTTAGCTTGGGTCGGCTGAGGTGACAGCATTTCCCTTAAAAAAAAAAAAGACTTCGTCTTTTTAGAGCACTTTTAGATTTATAGGGAGACTGTGGAGACATACAGAAAGTTCCCATATAACCCATACCCAGTCCCCTGTTATTAACATATTACCTTAGCATTTTACATTTCTTATAATTAGTGGAGCAAAATGTATACACACGTAAGATTTTTTTATTTTTATTTTTATTTTTTAATTTTATTTTAGAGATAGAGAGAGTGAGCGAGTGGGAGAGAGGGAGAGAGAACCTTCTGTGCTAGTCACACAAGAGTCCTGGCAATTTTCCATTATCCACACTGAGTGCGGAGCCTGACGCGGGGCTCGAACCCACGACCCTGGGATCATGACCTGAGCCGTAATCAAGAGTCAGATGCTCAACTGACTGAGCCACCCAGACACCCCTATACATTAAGTTTTAATTTTATTCAGTTTCCTTAGTTTTAAGCTATTTCTTTTCTGTGTCTCAGGAGCTCACCAGTGATACTGTGTTACATATAATTGTGTCGTCTTGGGCTCCTTTTGTCTGCGACCTTTTCTCAAGCTTCCTTGGCTTTTGTTGACCTTGACGGTCTTGAGGAATACTGGTCAGGCGTTTTATAGAATGTCCCTCTACTGGGATTCGTCTGATGTTTTCTTCACGATTAGACTGGGGTTTCAGGTTGTTGGGAGGAAGACCATAGGGGTAAAATGTTGTTTTCACCGCATCCTGTCGAGGGTGCACGCTGTCAACATGACTGATGACTGTCGATTCTGACCTTGCTCACCTGGCCCAGGTAGTGTCTGTCCCGTGTCTTCACAGTAAAGTTCCTCTCGGAAACCAAGTCACCGTGTGAAGCATATGCCTAAGGACTGGGGACCCTCGATTTCTTAAACACAAAATACCCTGGAGCAGTTTTTGAACGCAGGGTGTGAGTAACGATGTTGCTGAATTACAAGGAGTGGCAAAGCAAAACAAAACCATGCTTTTTTTTTTTTTTTTTTTTTTTCTTTTTTGCTCCTTTTGTTTCAGAAAAAAAAAAATACTTTGTAATGTTGCTATGTGAAGTAAGAAAAATGTTGATTGGAACTTTGCAATTTGTTGAATAAAAATAGATTTCAACCTTGGGCCTTCTTTGTTTATCTAATTAAGGCGGTCAGTTCTTATCTGTATGCTGTATACTTATCTGTACCACGGGGACTCCCAGGCTATTGTTACAGCCAGAAAAGGAAAGATTAAAATTGGTCTGTCTTTCATTATTAATTGAAATGTTATAGAACATTGTTTTCTCAGAGGCAGTGCCTTGATAGTTACATTTATTGGGCGGTCACAGTCCATGTTGGTTTTTCAGAGCCTGTCCTAGCTTGGCCTTGAATGTGGTCTTTTTCTAGGTTACTGTTTCTATTGTAGGCAGAGGATTTCATTTTCGCCCTCTAGTGGTCAGCTTTATCATCTCGAATTCTAGCTGGACAAATTCAGAGGTAGAAAAATCAAATTACTGACTATTCTCATGGTAATTTTCCCCTCACGTTTTAATACGGATGCTAAAATGACATGGTGATGAATTTTAGCTACGTATTTTTGGATTAGAACTAATATTTAAATGGGACAGTGTTTTAAAGTGGTAAGGAATTCTAACTTGATTAAAAGCTATAGTGATGAAAGATAGCATTCCAGGTGGACGATTTACCTAGCTGCTGCTTTACTAAGAACCTCAGTGGGCATTTGAATTTAACCAGGGAATGGAATCTGGCTTCTTGCAAGTGTTTTATCACTGCTGTAGGAGCAAGTGCATATTCTAGATAAACTTGAAAGCTACAAAGCTTCATGAAGCTAGGAGTGAGGGAGTCCTCTAGAGCACTGTTTGTCATTCCTTCACAGATAACATTTTATCTCTGCTGCAGGAAATGGCCTTCTTTTAGAGCTCTACATCAACATTCATTATGTTACCGTGACTTTTAAGAAGACGCAGCATTATAGGGTGCTATCTCTGTTTATCCTTAAGAGAGTTGAAATAATTTACCAGAACTTGAGGCTGGCTTTGTCTTATTCTTGATGGAAATCGTGGGTGACACAGTATTTGATTTTGCAGGTACTAATCCTTGGAATGAGTTCTGGTGTTTGTGCCCAAACCCGAAGTTTTGTTCTGTTGAGAACTAGAGGGGGATGCCATTTAAGGAAAGGCAACTAACTCAGTGTGAAATCGGCCACTCCCCTTAGATGCAGTCCTGATTATGATCAAAACATAACTCAAGAGGCAATGATCCACTGAGCCTTGCTTCTGTTCAGAAATAAGAAGGGGGGGCGCCTGAGTGGCTCAGTCAGTTAAGCATCCGACTTCGACTCAGGTCATGATCTCGCGGTTCGTGAGTTCGAGCCCCCCGTCGGGCTCTGTGCTGACAGCTCAGAGCCTGGAGCCTGCTTTGGATTCTGTGTCTCCCTCTCTCTCTGCTGCTCCTCTCTCTCTGTCTCTCGAAAATAAACATTAAAAGAAAAAAAGAGGTAAGAAGGAAAGAATTCCTACAGAGCGCCTGAATTAAAGCAGTGGTCTGTTTGGGTCTGTTGGGTATACTTTTGTTTCATATGATACCATAGAGATGTAATAGATATAATTTAGGAGAAATGGATGTCTCTTTGTTCTCACTGGAAATACGTTAATGATGAGGTGACCTGTCTGTTGTTTACCCAGCTTCATCTGATCCACTGGAATGCCACCCTGTTTGGCAGTATTGATGAGGCCGTGGGAAAGCCACATGGAATTGCCATCATTGCTTTGTTCGTTCAGGTAAATGGTCTTTTGCTGTGACTGTTGGATTGTTCAGAGATGCTTATTTCTAATTCATTTGCAGAATGTTTTTTGTTCTTCCTCAATTTCGTTACTTATTAAACTCCTGTACAGAAAACACAGATAATTTAAAGTTGGAAAACTTGATTTTTCTGGCTCATGGGAGAGCAACCATATTCACTGGTAGAACGTGGTTCATTTAGTTAGTAGAACTGTTCTTCAAACTGGCCTTCAGCGTCTTGGGCGAAACGATGGAGAAAGTGTCTCCCGAAGGCAGAGTTCACTTTATTAATGAAAAAAAAAATGTTTTTAGAAAATGTTTTTGGACCCTGGCTTTCTGTGAAATTGAAGAAAAGTCAATAACATAATCACATAGTAGATTGTTTTAGCACTTTATTGTGAATAATTTTCACTCCAAGCAGATTTGAAGTGTGTGATAGAAAACAGTGATAAAGTAAGATGTTGGTAGCAGAGATCTTGGTGGATATAGTCAATAAATAAGTAAGTTTAGATTTGAGCTCTGTGGTGGGCAAAATAATAAATGAACACAATTTATTACATAAATTTTGTGAAACCTACAAAAAAACAGACCACATACTTTCAAAGGTAAAAATTTTAATCTAGTTCCTCCCGCGAATCTTTTTAACTTTGTCTTATCACCCGTTGGATGTCCTAAAAGGTTAAGAGGTGAAAGAGATCCGACTTTCCCCTTCCCCATCCTACAGAAGAGAGACCAAGGGCCAGAGAGGTTAGGCATTGTTTATAGTCACAGAGACTTAGTGTCACTGACAAGACCAGGAACCATTATTTCAAATATACGTGGTTCCGAGCTGCCTCTTGGAGAATGTGGGACCAGAGCAGTAATATTAGCATAGTGATCTTTAGTAACTTAATCTTCGAAAGAGAGTTGGGCCTTTGCAAACCTGCTTTTCTTGTGTGTGGTATAGATCTCTTTTCTTCTCTTCTTCATTTTTTTTTAAGTTTATTTATTTTGAGAGAGAAAATGGAGGAGGGGCAGAGAGCGAGAGAGAGGGAGAAAGAGAGAGAGAAACCCAAGCATGCTCCACACTGTCAGCACAGAGCCCCACGTGGGGTTTAGTCCACAAACCATGAGATCATGACCCAAGCCGAAATCCAGAGGTGGATGTTTTAACCAGCCGAGCCACCCAGCTGCCCCTGGGTGGTATATATTTCAATAGTATTATTATGTACAATAATTTTCCATTATAAATTTCTTTCTCACATATTTTCCTATTGATGTTTGAAAGCAGCCATCTGGTTTTAGCCTGTTAATATTTTAAAATCAATATCTTGAAAGTATGACACGTGTCCTAGAATTGAAAAACAAATTCTTACAGTTTTAAATGAACCTTCTTACTGTTTACTTCATGGGTCTTTTACAGGCAGGGCCCTATATTACTTCTGTTTTATGACTGCATTTTGTAAATGGAAGGAAATCAGGGCATCAGGATATCAGTAAAAATGTTTTTAATTATAAATACACATTTTGATAATCTTTAGTGTTCCTAAGTGTGCTAGCTATTGAAGTCTATTTTTTGAAACCTGAAAAAGTTATTAAGCATCCAAATTTGAGATGTTGAGGCAAGAGAAGTAGAAGGCAATATCTTATTAGTAAAAACTAAGAATAAAATAATAAAATAAAATAATACAGATAACTGAGCACTCACAGAGAAGGGAAGTGACCGCATTAGATTCATCTCTGCAGTTGGTACCCAATAAATATTTGTGAGTGGAATTAGACGTGATAGTATTTTCACTTACTGATTCTCAGCATATTACATGTGACACGCAGTAAGAGAACACTAGGCGGAAAGCCAGGACTCTGGGGACCGAGCTTCGATATTCTAGGAAGAAGCTCCTTGTTGTAAGCAAGGGGAAGCCTAAGAGAACGCACCCTTGTTCTAACTTTCCAAAGTTTGCTGTGAGGAAAAAATCAGATTATCTAGGAGACAGTAAAGGTACAGACACTTTGAGAGCCAGATTTCATGAAGGAAAGAAGCACTGAGCAGGAGTGCCCACTGAAGCAGAAAGGAGAAGGACTGAAGTCCATCTGGGGGTCTCACACTTAGGCGAGAGGAGTGGAAAATGAGCGAGGAGGCCGCCAGAGACCGTGAGCATGGGCTTCCCGTTCAGGAGGCTTGGCTCAGGAAGAGAAAGGCAGATGGGGTAATAACTCGTGCTGCTGCACAGGGATGTTCCCTTTGTTTCATTTTGAGATCTGCGGTCTGCCTGCATTTTAATTTTGTGCAAAAAGCACTGGTGCAGATGCAGAATTTAAAAATACTGGAAAGAAAAGGGATACTTGATACAGACAAGTTCTGGGGGAGACAGGAGGCTGTAGGATGACGAACTTTTGTGGGAGACTAACCTTGGAAAGAAGGAGGGGCCACCCTTTCTTCACGACAGGGGGTCAGAAGAAAGACTGGGTAGAAATGGCACGAATTTGAAGGTGGAGGATGGCTGGAAATTAGAGGAACTCATGCCTGATGGTCATAATCTCTGAGACATACAAAGCAACATTATTTATAAAGCAAGGGAAGCATTGGTGTGGGGTTGGGTTTAGAAATAGCCCAGGAGGAGATGATAATAGCCTTGACCGTCGGTCTGGGAGACCCACTGGGGAGCGGACATCCTAGATTGTACAGCACGACATATCGTGGATGGTTCTCTATCCAGGTAGAAGGGTAGAACATTCTAGCAAATTGTTTCATTGATCTGTTGCAGTGCAGATGATTTAGGAGGACACAGAAAATTAGAGAATTGGGGGCGGTTGAAGAGTGGTCTCCTTCAGGGTAGGCAGGAAGGGAAAGAGACAAAGCCAAGAGGCCCCTGAGAGTCTTGGCTCCTTAGAGGAGTGAATGTGGAGAGAGAAAAAAGAGCGAGAGAGCTAGATGGCTGGGAAACTGTGGTGAGAGGGAATGGTCTTCGGAGCTGACGTGTTCAGAGTGAAAACAAATTCAGGGAGTGTTCTCGGGATGGGTGCCGAGGCGGAATGGTGCTAGAAACCACGGACGGCGGGGGGGGGGGGGGGTAAAGACACAGACCGGCGGTGAAGCCCCCCGTAGTGACAGCAGGAGGTGATGCGTACGAGGGAGTGACCAGTGAGTCATTTTGTAAAAACGTTGCCCCAAGTGGATCTTGACAGTGGGTGGTGCACTCAGAGGACGACGGCCCCGTGCACGTGGGTCAGAGTATCCATCGGGGCGGGGAACAGCAGGGCTCTGACCACAGCTTTCAGCCCTGTCTCTGACTGTCATTGAGGGAGACCGCGCAGCGCCCGCTGGACAGGTCCGGGAGAGCTGCGCCTCGAGCAGACCTGAGGGGGATCGGTAGACCGGGGGGTGGTGGCCGAGCTTGTCGGAGATGCGCCGGCGCCCTGTCGCAGAGGGCTCGGTGGAGATGAGGCGGAGTGAGAAGGTAGAAGAGCACAGGGCCGTGCAGGGCCCACGGTTTGCCTTTTGGATGACAGCGAAAGATGGCGAAGGTGAGAGGTAAGAAGTGACCTGGCCTCCCTCCCGGTCCTTGGCACCAGGCCGTGCTGTCACCTGCATTGCCGTGGGATCTTGGGGGCCGGGGCGTACACAGTATCGTCTGGGCTTGCTTGTGGTGGTGATAACCTCTTCGTACAGAAATTTGGCAAAGGAGGAAAGGAAGAGAGGGAGCATTCGCCGGGGTTTGTTGCAGATATAAAACTCTCGCAGAAAGTAAAGAATCTTTGTAGATCGAAGGAGCCAATGATAGTTGAGTGCTACCAGATGTCACAACTGTTTGATGCTGTGTGACATTCTGAGCGAGGATGATAATGGGTGGTATTAATTGAATTGCCATGTTCCATGTCCTTTTGTAGTCTTATCTTCCACCCTATCAGCGCCACCCCCGCCCCCCCCCCCCCCCCCCCAGATGAGGAATCTGAAGGACATAGAGGTTAAGTAAACTTGCTTAAGGCTGAAAAGTGAGTCCCGCTCAGAACCCGGACACCCAGCATAGGTGACCTTGCTCCTGAACCACGACACTGAGGACTCTTTCAACAAGTTACAGTCTGACAGCAGATGCGTTAAAGGAAAACGGACCCCATCGGGAATCCTCCAGATGCTACGTCACGGTTAACCAAGTACAACAAAGAGAGAGGTCCGTTTCCCCAGAAGACTGGGCAAAGCCTTCTGCTAACAGATCCAGGCTTCTGCACTCACGACTGCATTTGCCTTCGGTATTATTCTTTAGCTTTAGAGGGTTCATTTTCTGTCTTTAAAGCCTGTCTGAGGAACTGCAAACACTTGGAAAATAGTGGAAGTCTTGGCTGTTTGGAACTGATTGGGCTGTCTTGGGTTATGTGAGTTTCTTGTCTCTTTTCTCTCTCTCGCCCCTTCACCCGGCATGCTTCGCAGTTGCTGCTCGTGGAGAGACCTGGAAAATGGCGACACGTTGACAGCTTTTCTAGCTCCTGTAGGTCATTCTCCACACCTTTCTGTGGAAGAGAAAAAGCGAATGATAACAGTGTTTATCTAAGATTTTAAGTTATCTCTTGCTGTTGCTGTCTTCCGTTATCACAGACCATTGAAACCTGGTCGAAAAGTGGAAATCAGATGGCACTTACAATTTCTAATGTTAAAGTCAAGAATACTTAATGTCAGATTTCTTTGAAGGCTCACGTTCTTTGAAGCATATCATACCCTAAAAATATGTAATGATACGTAATGTTTTAAAATAAAAATCAATGAACAGCATATTTTGATGTATTTAGGAATAAAAAGGTGATTTTACAGTTATGTCCAGTGGTAATCAAGAGATGTCCTGATTTTGGTGACTTTAAATATGAAATCACATACTTACTTTTCTGAGTTAATACAATTTTTCAACGTTGGTAAAGTCTTTATGACAATGGTCTAAAAATGCCAAAGGTAAAAATGAAAGTGTTTGGAATGTGATGAGCAATTTTAATAAGAAATATCCTTGAAATACCCTTGAAATTGTAATCATTTGATAAACAGTTGGCCCTTGAACAAACATGACTTTAACTGCATGGGTCCATTATACATGGATTTTTTATGGTATAGTACTGTAAATGTTTTCTCCTTCTTATGATTTTCTTAATAATATTTTATTTTCTCCAGCTTACTTTATTGTGAGAATACAGTATATAACACGTATAACATTCAGAATCCGTGTTAATTGACTGTTGCTTTCAGTAAGGCTTCAGGTCAACAGTAGGCTATTAGTAGGTAAGTTTTTGGGGAGTTAGACATTATACGTCATTTTCAAGGGCACAGGAGTCAGTGCCCCTTAACCCCCTCATTGTTCAAGGGTCAATTACATAGAGCAGAGTGGGTGATAATCCATACAGAGCAAGATGAATTTAGAATGAATTGTTGGAAATGTCCAAGAACATAGCTAATACTTTCTTATAGTAGCTTCTCTTACAACTTTAATTGCCCTTAGTAGAAGTTGACCTGGTTATTAATAAAAAGGTCATTTACTTACTCCCTGAGAAGGAAATTCAGGTGGACTTGAACTTTACTTTCTGTTAGTTATTTTGAGTAAAAGCTGAGTGTTTAAAAAATTTTGTGGTGTGGTTTATGCTTTATGTATTTCAGATAGGAAAAGAACATGTAGGTCTGAAGGCTGTGACTGAAATCCTCCAGGATATTCAATATAAGGTAAGTTATTATTTCAAAGAAAATGAAAGTACTGGTTATGGCAGAGGTCCCCAAGACCATTCTCAGATTGATGATTCGCTAAAAGGACTCATGGAATAGCTGTTACGCTCATGGTTGTGGTTGATTACAGACGGAGGACACAGGTGAAAAATGAGGGCAGTGCAAAGGTGCATGGGGCAGAGTCCGGGAGAAACCAAACACAAGCTTCCTGCTGTCCTACCCCAGTGGAATCGCCTTGGGATGAGCCTGGTTCTTTCAGCAGTGATGCGTCACGGCACGCGTGAAGTGTCACCCATCACAGAGAAGACTAGCTGAGCCTTTGTACACAGGGATTTTATTGGGGGTCGGTTATATGAGCACACGGTGTCTGTGTCACTGACTCCATCACTCCCACCCCAGCCCGAGCAAAACCACGCGTTTTCAAAAATCACGTTGTCAGGGTAAACTTATCTGGTCCGGCTGGTAGAGCGTGGCCCAAGGTCTCAGGCATACAGAAACATTCTTATCGGCCAGAATGTTCCACAGCCTTCGAGCCAATCAAGGCCAGTCCTGAAGACAGACCTCCTTTTGAGCAACCCAGGCCTGCTGAGCTCACCTTTTCCACTTACTGGTTGCAGGAAAGTTGTGTAAATGAAACAAAAATTACGGCACTTAACACTTCAGAAAGACCAGCACGCAGAGGCTATAGGATCCTTTATCTCAGAGAAGGTGATTGAGTTGGATATGATTCTGTGGTGATTCAGCCCAGCTTTGCTGGAAACACAAGTTCTGTTTTAAACTGTACTTTTTAGCACTCACATTGGATTGATTGAATCTGAGTGGCCTTGGAGGGCAACAGCGTAATCCTGGGTGGCTTCTGGAGATACGGCACAGGATTCAGCGATCCAAGGCCAAACCAAAAATCAATCTGGGAGTGAAGTCTGATTAGCTCTAGGCCGGCACAAGCCCAGGACCTCTCGAATGAGGCAGCAGCCTCTACTGAAGATTTCCTGAGCAGGCTCAGAGTGAATCCAGCTACCCGAGGGAAAGCGCAGAGTAGTCAGAAAGCTGGTAAAAAGGAGGAAGGACACATTTTGACTGACACGTGTCTACTAGAAATGGATTGAGAAATTTTCTTTCATTGTTTCTGCTCAGATGGCATCAATCTTTCTGGAATACGGGGGGGTGGGGGAGAGTAAGTACGCGGGATTCTCTCTCTTTTTTCATGTTTATTTTTGAGAGTGAGAGAACACACGCTGGCACAAGCAGGGGAGGGGCAGAGAGAGAATCCCAAGCAGCCCCGCACGCTGTCAGCACAGAACCCATGTGGGGCTTGAACTCACAAACTGTGAGATCATGGCCTGATCTGAAATGAACACTTGGATGCTTAATTTTTTTTTTTTAAATATAATTTACTGTCAAATTGGCTTCCATACAACACCCAGTGGTCATCCCAACAAGTACCCTCCTCATTGCCCATCACCCACTTTCCCCTCTCCCCCACCCCCCATCAACCCTCAGTTTGTTCTCAGTATTTAAGAGTCTCTCGTGGTTTGCCTCCTTCCCTCTCTCCTTTTTTTCCCCCCTTTCCCCTCCCTCCTGGTCTTCTGTTAAGTTTCTCAGGATCCACATAAGAGTGAAAACATATGATATCTGTCTTTCTCTGCCTGACTTATTTCAGTTAGCATAATACCCTCCAGTTCCATCCATGTTGCTGCAAATGGCAGGATTTCATTCTTCCTTGTGGCCACGTAGTATTCCATTGTGTATGTAAACCACAATTTCTTTATCCGTTCGTCAGTTGATGGGCATTTAGGCTCTTTCCATGATTTGGCTATTGTTGAAAGTGCTGCTATAAACATGGGGGTGCAAGGGCCCCTGTGCATCAGCACTCCTGGATCCCTTGGGTAAATTCCTAGCAGTGCTATTGCTGGGTCATAGGGTAGGTCTATTTTTAATTTTCTGAGGAACCTCCACACTGTTTTCCAGAGCAGCTGCACCAGTTTGCCTTCCCACCAACAGTGCAAGAGGGTTCCCATTTCTCCACATCCTCGTCAGCATCTATAGTCTCCTGATTTGTTCATTTTAGCCACTCTGATTGGCGTGAGGTGATATCTGAGTGTGGTTTTGATTTGTATTTCCCTGACGAGGAGCGATGTTGACCATCTTTTCGTGTGCCTGTTGGCCATCCGGATGTCTTCTTTAGAGAAGTGTCTATTCATGTTTTTTGCCCATTTCTTCACTGGAGTATTTGTTTTTCGGTTTTGGATGCTTGATTGATGGACCCCACCCAGGTGCTCCAAGTAAGCTGGATTCTTTAGTGTCTCAGATAGTTCCTAGAAATAAGGAAGAGACCAAGAGGTTATGCATTAACTTACCCTGTTATGTCTGTATTGATAAAATAATCTTATAAGAGACATCCAACTGCTGTGACAGGTCTGTTTGCCTCTAGGGCCTGAGCATTTTAAGAGGCGCTTTGTAAAATACCAATTGTAAATGTGAACTGTTGAATAATGCCACAAATCTTTTATTGAAATTTAAATACAGCTTTGATAAAAGTTGGTAAGAATTGAATATTTTCACTCAGGTGTTAGTTTTCCCTCCCTGGAGGAAGAGAGCACCTAGAATACATCGTAGAGCTGGGTTACCAAATGCAAATGGAGCAAAATGAGAGTTTCGGAGGCGGGTTATAATGCCAAGAAGGCTAGGAGCTGAGGGCAGAGCAGCGGGAGGAAGGTCATTTCAGAAGGATTCCCTGAACCAGGGTTCAGGCATTTTACACCAAAGCCCGTCTCTGGTGTGGATGTGGTAGGGCCAGAAAAGTACCTAGCGTGGGGCCTACAGACGCTGGACAGACAGAGTTAAATTTCACTCCGGGGATTAAAGGGAAAATTGAACCGTGGTAGCAAAGAAAGAACCATAAGCTCAAAGCAGGAGTATCTTGTTGGAACGAGCCGCTGTTTCTCCAGTGAGGAGACGGAATCAGGAACCCACAAATCTGTGGTGTTGAGGCAGCCGTTCAGAAAAGACTTCAACCTGGATTTTTAGTGCTAATGGATTTTTATTATACGATTTAGAAGTTTTATCTTAACATGGGGTAATTTTTTTTTTTTTTTTTCTTTTTCAGGGGAAGTCCAAAACCATACCCTGCTTTAATCCTAACACTTTATTACCAGGTAGGTGCTCATCTTGATGGCATAAGAGGAATTTTAACCGTGTGGATACGACCGCACTGTTTCCCTCATAATACATATAACTATGTATTGTTAGTGAATACAGTTTCTTTACAACTTGTATTCTCCGTAGTAGGTACCAGTTTCAGGTTGCTCTGAACATGGGAGTAAACCTTTTGAAATAATAAACATTTTGTCACTTGTTCTATTATTCTTTGAAGAGTTTCCTTTGGATTTTTAGCTGTAAAAATGGCTACCTCTGTGAAAAGCACGAGCATAACATGACCTTGATACACTTCTAGGATTGGTCAGCGAGGTTCTTTTTACCCTCTGAGTGAAATAAACTTCGTATCTAATTGCAGTGATGCTATTGTTTAGGTGTTACTCTAATCGTTTAAGTATACCTAAGCGTGTAAGAATCGTGTATACGATGCTCAAAACATAGTTTGTGGTTAAAGGTTGTTTGGTATAAAAGTTTTGTCTTTACATTTCTCTGCCTAAATTTTATGCTATTTCTTAGTGTTTTAAACAAAACCAAATAGGCTGACGCATGGTTATCTTCGGCTTCCTACATTTAACTGCCTCACGGCAAAGCGGTTTTTGCCGTGTGTTGAACACTTACCCATCATATTCGATTGCGAATTCCTCTAATGCGGAGCTAAAGATTTCTTAGGAATGATTTCTTTTGTCCTGTTATAATAGGACTTTAATATTTTACTGTTGAGGGAGCGGTATAAGACGCAGCTACAACAGAATGGTTGAAGACACAGACTTTGAAGTCAGACTGCTTGGGTTTGAATCCTGGCTCTCTGCCAGTTATTAGCTGAGCGACCTTGGGCAAATTATGTAACCCTCTGTGATTCAGTTTTTCCGTCTGAAAAATGGGGCTAATGACACTACGTATCTTGTTTGTTGTAAGGGTTAGAGGAGTTCATGTAAAGTGCTTAGAACAAACAGTGCCTCACATGGAGAAAGTATTGAATTAGTACTGAATTACATATGAGTAAGTCAGGTCAGTCCCTCACTAAAGTACAAAACACCACAGATACACTTCTTCCGAAGTGACCAAACTTGGTATATACGTACACGTGTGTACATATATATCAGGTTTATATAGCCATATTTGGAGTATATAGTGATACGATGATAGAAATCGCTAGAAACAACAGAAAGAATGTTTGTCATATTTTCCCATTCGTTATTTTCTTCGTGAACATTAGTTTAAGAATACATGTGTGAGGCTCTAGCTTAAAATGACTTCAGTCTGAAAACTGTCGTTCGGGCAGTTTGTCATTTTAAAAGTGATTATTGGAATCTTCAAGACTGTTGTTTACTTAAATCTTCGTGACCTGTCCATGTGGTTGCACAGATCCTTTGCTGCGAGATTATTGGGTGTACGAAGGCTCTCTTACCATCCCACCTTGCAGTGAAGGTGTCACCTGGATATTATTCCGATACCCTTTAACTATATCCCAGCTACAGGTGAGTACAGCGTTTTAAATCTTTCAGAAGAAGTTCTGAGTTAAAGGTTAAATACTGTTTCTGTAAAGAGAGAAATGTCTTTTATGTTTTAGCTTCCTTTAGATCTGTCACATCTTTGCAGATGAAAGTTAAATAAATGTCTCGAACCAGTGAAAGCAATTGAAAGGTCAGGGACGAACGAAACCAAGCTATCATTTATGAACTGTACTGTAAAAGTTAGTTTTTATAGAGTAAATAGAAGTCACGGAAATAGTCAGACTTTTGATTAGTCTAGTTATTTCTTTGTGTAGGATTCCCCAGGAGTGGAAAGGGGAAAGGTCTTGGAAATGAGAACGTTGGTTACTTCTGTGAGACACGTGGGCTTTATAATACTTCTTCCTTGTCTTGCATGAGAAAGTTTTGTAAGCAGAAGGGTGAAGGGGAGGTAAAAGGAATGCTCTGGAAAGATCCGGATTGTTCTCTAGCCCCACGTTTGGTCACTTAACTTCCCACCTTAGGCTTTGCACAGGTGCTCTAATGCTGATGCACAGGGGTGGAGGCCCCAGCTTGCATGTCCTGGGCTGTTGGCTGGTGGAACATGAGGCGACATCATTATAACGTGTTTAAATAATGATTTTGATATTATTACAAGAGAGGTACTTCAAATGTCTCCTGTCCTCCAGGGATCTAAGGGATGTGTTCTAAAAGGCTATGTTTTTTTTCTTCATGATCAATCTCAGAAGTCTTAAGCTATACTCCAAACAAACCAAGTTTCCTTTAATAACGTTTTATAGATTCTTATTATATCCCCTATCATTTTATAAGAACTTTAAGTTTACTAACTACTCAGCAAACCCTTCTTTTTTGCTTGTCCTTAAATCTTCAAAATCCTTTCAGCCTTTAATAGTTGCTTCTTATTTTTCTTTTTCCAAGGATTAATTTTAAGGGTTACCAATTTAGCTTCGCCATCCGTTTACAGACTTTGATCACATCACCTTTAGGCCTTCATATTTTTAATATACCAGATCCCTTGTTGATTCATTCATCCCTCTGGTCTCACAAGGAACTATGCCCAGTGCCAACCAGACACACAAAGAACGTAGAGATTAAAACGTAGTCTTTACCCTCAAAAAGTTTGCCGTAGAGTTGAAGAAGCAAACAGCCACACAGATAATTATGTTCATTGTGAGCAGCGAGGTGTGCTGGAAATGCGTAGGAGAGAAACCCATCCCTGACTGGGAACTTTTAAAATTAATTCTTAGAAAAAGAAGTAAGTGGACAATTCCTGAAAGGTATTAGGAGTAAGTCTAGTAAAGGAGAGAAAAGGAGTTAGAAATTGGAGTCTAATGTCAGGAATAGAAGTTTGGACTACTGATTATGGGTTTGGATTTTAACACCAAGATCGTAGCTGCGGTAACCGGTCAATGTCAACATTTCAATGACTTGTCACAGAAGAAATTTATTTCTTACTCAGAATCCAGCAAGTGGGTTTCTTCTTCCTGGCGAAGGCTCCTCTCTGTGCAGTTGTCTAAGGGACCAGATGGAAAGACACCGCCTCCCTCGCAGAGTTGCTCTAGGTGTGGGCATGTAGCCAGCAGAAAGGAGAAGAGTGTGAAGAATCTCCAGGAGGATTTTTTAAGGGCCAGTCCTAGAAACGGTGAACACTCACGCTTGCCTTCTCTTGGCTGGAACTCAGCCACATGGCCACATCTGACTGCGGGGGAGGCTGGGAAGTGCATTCAGGCTTCACGCCCAGGAAGAGGAAGAAGTGGATTTGATGCAGAGCTGTGCTCAAGTTGAGGAGGAGACAAGACACCGGCTGATTAGAGAACCTCAGGGCAGCTGGAGGCGATGGTACCATGCAGGGCACTAGGAAGGACTTGAGGACAGTCAGGAGGGAATGATGTCCTGGGATCCAGGATGGGAGAGAACACTGCCAGCGTGTAGAGGAGAGAATTTAATAGTGACAGATGCCTCAGAGAATCTCCGTACGATGAGTGCTGCCCACCGGAGTGGCAGTTAACTCTACCTTACAGAAATGAGCCCAGATGCCAGTAGGTAGTCGTGGGGATCCACCCCGATTCCGTGTGATTATCAGTACTGGGTGCCTAAGCACTGTCGCCTTTCAAGTCTTGCCCTTTATGACGTTACAGTTCCTTTGAGACCCTCTTTTTTCCATGTGAGACCTTGACAGGAAATCTCACTGGTATCAGAGAAGGTTTCTGCCTGCTTGGCCTATGTTTTGTGTCCTCAAGTAGGAAGAGTTTGGTTTCTTTTGACAGTTGGAAACAGAGAGCAAGATCTTCAGAGGCCGATTGAGGGAGGGATCATTGGCATAAGAGAAGAAGCCAGTGGACACAAACAAATGAGATACCAAGAGAAGAGTATGGGCGAAGAAGAGTCGAGAAGATGGTAGAAACATTCTCTTGGGACTTTTTCCTGAGGGCATCCTGTCTTTTAGAAGAGAACTCTTCTAAGCTGGCAGGGTCCCGTGGGACGTACTACTCTCCTTTTGCTGTCTGGTTACCCCCAAGTCTGGTCCCCTCACCGACGTCACATTTCCAAAGCAGGGAAGAAGGTCTGGGATCAGGAAGTGGGCATGTGAAGGCCGTGTTTGTGGTTGGCCAGCCCGTCCGGGTCAGACTGTGAGAGATTACAACCTCAGCGGTCCTGATATTATGATTGTTCTGGGAATGACGTATATCAGAGATCAGACATCCCTCTGCATTTACTCTTCCTGTAACTTGCTTCTAGGACCGTGATACACGTTTCCTTGTTGTTGCTGCCAGTAGCATAAAATCTTAGATGACCAAGTTTCAAAGCATTGAGGCTTGATATACAGTATATTTTGTGATGCTGGGGATGCATTCATTGGCTTTTACATGTCCCTGACCCTATTAATGCAAGAAGTTAACTGATAGTATTTTGCCATAGTCGTGTCCTGTCTTCCTTTACCCTTGTCAAAGACGGATGTTAGCATGGGGAAGATCTCCTTTGAGAATAATATGGGTAATTTATTCATTAACTCATGCATTCATGGATCGATTGGGTGATCTGGCATTTTCTATATTCCAGGTACCATAGTAGGCACTGAAGTGGAGGACCAGTAAGACATGGTTCTGACCTCAAGGAGTTCACCCTCTAGGGGGAAGGCGAATATGTTCACACTGAAAGAACCGTAATTTGGTGTGAACAGTGCCTTGGTGTGACGTGAATATGGTTTTGTGGTAGCACAGAGGACAGACATCAGATAAGATTTAGCCATCTAGTACTCCTTCCCCGGCCAGGTGATGCGGTGTGGCACGATTGTTACTGGGCATTGCCAAGCGGGGAAGAAGTGTCGGCACAGGGCACGGAGGACTTTGGAGACGCACGCTGTTAGTATAAAGGGCCAGCGGCACGAGGTGAAGTTGGAGAGGAGATGAAGGGCCTGACCTTCATCAAAGAGCCTTGATATTGTGCCGTGGAGGCTTCCTGAAGGCAACGAATCTCTGGGATGTTGTGAGGAAGAAAGAGACGAGGCCAGGTTTGAATTTGAAAAACCTCTCTGTAGGTACAGGATGGAGATGGAAACCTCAGGTAAGACCGTGACAGTGAGATGAAAGGAGAGGAATGGCTTTAGAAATAATAAAGTAGTAGAATTGGTGACCGATGACGCTGGAGGGTTTTCAGGGAGTTCGAACCCACATACCACTCCCTGGATTTTGGCTTGAGTGACCGGTGAGTGTGATGTTGCTCTCCACCATGATCGGGAACAAAAGTGGAAGAGCTGGCTTTATGGAGAGTATTAGGAGCTTGTGGCTGTAAATGCGGAGAGTTCGAGATGCCTTTGTGACATCCAAGAAAGGGGCGTATTACATAGGTGATGGTTGACGCCCTACGCGTAGAAGAGGAGATCCTTCAGGGAGAGAAAGGGAATGATGCTGGGAGTGGCAGCTGATGAGGGCATGCGTTGCAAGAGTTGTCCCCGTGCAGTGACTCAAGAAGGGAGGGGACAGTCAAGAGGTTGATGTGGCGTAATGTCTGGAAGCCACGGTGGGGCGTGGGCGTGAGTTTTGAGGAGGAAGGAGTGGCGAGATGAGAAGTATCCGATGCTGCACACACATTAAATGAACGGCTGAAAAGTGTTAGTTGTATTTAGCCACGAGGAGAGGTCTCAGCAAAGTATTAGTTGTATTTAGCCACGAGGAGAGGTCTCAGACGTGAATATGACGTGGAAGAATCTGAGTCTGCGGTCCTATTTGTTCAGCATCGCTTTGTTTAGGGTACTTTTCTAACGATAGATCAAACCTTACAGTGAAAAATAAAACTTTAACACCACAGTACATTTCTATTTATTGGAAGTTAGGATTAACCTTGGTGAGCCAGAAAAGAGAACATTCTCCATCCCTCTCAGAACTCCATTAAGGATTCCCTTGCTAGCATGTTAACGCACGGGGATGTGAATGTTGAACTACATTGTGAATGTCAACCGATGTTCTGTAAATCTGAGCAATAGTGTTTTACTCCCCTGTTGACTAGCGTGCGATGCTAAGATTCAGAGACAGAGCACTGGGCCTTTGTGTCTGGCTGGCTTCAAAGGGGACCTTGCTTTCTGTTGTCCCTCTGAGTAGGGTCAGTGACATACTCTAACCCTAACCCACCTGTTCCTCGATTGTTGGGAAAAGCCGTATCTTCCTCTCTGGGAGCCAAAACCAAAGGCATGTGTATTGGAAGGAATGATCCCAACTCCTCTTGAAAACAGATGACTTCCCAGGTAGCTGTAGCTTTTTAAGAAAAGATTTAGGTACTATTTGCACAAAGCTCCATGCTAGCATCTGTTCAGAGGGCAGCAGTGTTAAAATGCACACATACACATATTAGAATGCATTTTAATGTGGTTTATATATACAACGGAATACTACTTGGCAATGAGAAGGAATGAAATCTGGCCATTTGCAGCAACATGGATGAAACTGGAGGGTATTATGCTAAGTGAAATGAGTCAGGCAGAGAAAGACAGATGCCATATGTTTTCACTCATATGTGGATCTTGAGAAACTTAACAGGAGACCGTGGGGGAGGGGAAGGGGAAAAACAAAGTTACAGAGAGGGAGGGAGGCAAACTGTAAGAGACTCTTGGATACTGAGAACAGACAGAGGGTTGACGGGGGGGGGGGGGGGGGTGGGGGTGGGGGCGAGGGGAAAGTGGGTGATGGGCAGGGTGGAGGGCACCTGTTGGGATGAGTACTGGGTGTTCTATGGAAACCAATTTGACAAAAATTATATTTAAAATGCACACATACACATATTAGAATGCATTTTAGAGTGATTTTGGAAAAAATCATAATTTTGGGAAGATATAAATTAGTCTGTCGGTTGACTTGAATGTTTCACTGTTGCTGCTCTTAGAATTTCAGAGAAAGCAGAGCAAAAATGGAAAAGGTCTAGAGAGGGCAATAAAAATGAGAGGAACTAGCGGGAGAGATGTAGTTCTAAAATTTAGACCAAGAAAATTGAGACCTCTCGTATCATTATTGCCCTTAAAGAGGAACAGAGAAAAGGGGAGGGATTGTATATAAAATAACAAAAGGAACAGCAAATAGTAGATAGAGTCTTTGCATAGCTGACTATATTGAGAAATATAAAACTGTATTGAGGAAGAAATGTTTACTTTTAGATGCCAAGGTTAACATGTAAATTAAGCTGCTGGGTATTATTACAGAAATAATGGGTATCTTGAAATAAACCATCTGCCATAGGACAATAATGTCTGCACTAGCCACATTAAAGAAAAAGCTCTAAATCATCCTACCTTTTAATGAAATGCACAGCAGCTGGATTTAAGGAGGAGTCATCTTCTGTTTGCCGATGGAGAGTTGACAGTTAAGCCTATCCTGGAGCATTTTCGCCCTTCTAAGTACTCAGAATTCTAGAGTATGGATCTGGGAGCCTCTGCTTGGTTGAATTTGTTCATATTATTCTTGGTTAGCATAGCATATGCTAGGGGGAAAAAGCATGCTATTGGATGGATTTGAATGAGTGTAATTTTCTTTTATTTTGCTATGATCCATAACTGTTAAATTACTTTTCAATAAACAGTGGTCTAAGCATTAGGATGCTACAGGAAAATTTTTTTCCAGCTGAATTATTATGTTTGGAGATGAGATTCCAAGAATGGAATAAAAAATAACCAGATTTCATCAAGTCTGTCAACAGAATTTTCAGACACATCCTGATTTCCAGAGACAATAAAATGTGAACAACACTCAGGGTTGATAAAATGTGGTTATTTTGATATAATGGCATGTGTACAAGTATGTGCACGCACACACACGCAGATGACTGATAAAGTTTTACTCTCCTTTGCCTTTTTTCTCTCTTCTGTTTCCTCTTACTCATCTGTTCCTATTTGTTAATTTATCTGCTTTCTCCAGTTAGATGTGCCTGTCTTTGTTTTTATCTCTTTCAACGTTACGTGATCCCAGTGAAGCACAGGAATATAAATGTGCTTATTGTTCTTCACTATGTGGATATTTGTCTTGTTAGAACTTGGAAAACCACTTTTAATTTTCTTTCCTTCTCCATTTTCCTTCCTCTTCATCCTTCCCCATTCCATGTTTCTTAGAGGTTGGAAAGCGGGACTCTTGCTAGCCCCAGCAGCCCGGGTCAGGTCATGATGTGTGCTTAGCCAGTGGGACCTGGGAGCCCACCTGGTCCTGGGTGGCCAAGGGGGTGTTACTATATCCAGGGCTCAGCGGCAGGAGCAGGGCCCCTGTTTCCGTGTGCTTGCTCCACATGGGTTTTGAGGTGCCGTTAACCCTAAAAACCAAGTTGCTGTGGGACCATGGCCTGGTCATGTTTGAAAATCATTTCAGGGGCACCGGAGTGGCTCAGCCAGTTAAACATCTGACTCTTGACTTTGGCTCAGGTTATGATTTCACGGTTGTGAGATAGAGCCCCATGTAGTCGTGGAGGCTACTTAAGATCCTCTTTCTCCCTCCTTCTGCCCCTCCCCTGCTCATGTGCTTGCATGTGTGCGCTCTCTCTCTCTCTCTCCCAAAAATTTTTTTTTCCAAATCATTTGGAATATTTGTTGTAAATTTTCTTCTGTATCCATGATTCTCAAACTTGTGGGCTGGTTAGAACACAGATTGCTGGGGGGCTCCTGGGTGGCTCAGTCAGTTGAGCGTTGGACTTCAGCTCAGGTCATGATCTTGCGATTCATGAGTTTGAGCCCCACACTGGGCTTGTTGCTGTCAGCACAGAGCCCACTTCAAATCCTTTGCCCCCCTCTCTCAGTCCCTCCCTCCCCCCCTCAAATGAGTAAACAAACAAACAAACAAACAAAAGAACACAGATTGCTGGGCCCCACAGAGTTTCTGATTCAGTATGACTGGGGTAGGAACTTCTTCCAGGAAGCACACTTTGAGAACCCCTATTTCTTGTCTACTTGTATTTACCTCCGTGTATAACTTAGAACAGCACTCTAACACGGGAATGCGGAGTTTCGAAGGTAAGTATTGAGTATCCAGTGGAAACACAGTATGAGCCGCATATGTAAGATTAAAACTTCTGGTAGTCACAATAAAAAAAAAATCTCAATAGATGAAATTAATTCAGATAGTATAGTGGTGGTCCTGAACTCTAGACTATAGTTCTTTTTTTTTTTTAAAGTCACCAGCCATTTATTCATCCAACTAATATTTTTTGAAGATTCATTACAAAAGAAAGAGTGAGAACAGAATAATGAACAACACAATACTTCCTTTTGGAGGTTTCTTACCTAGAACAGAGTCAAGGAGGTAAACAGTTATAACTCCTTGCATAACATGATCGGCTTGGCATTTTCTTAATTAATTAATTATCTTCCAAGAGTTTATTTATATTCAAGTTAGTTACCATATAGCATATAGGGTAGTATTGGTTTCAGGAGTAGAATTTAGTGATTGGTCGCTTCCATATAACACCCAGTGCTCATCCCAACAAGTGCCCTCCTCAATGCCCATCACCCATTTAGCCCATCTGTCACCCTCCAGCAGCCCTCAGTTTCTTCTTTATACGTAACAGTCTCTTATGGTTTGCCTCCCTCTCTGTTTTTATCTTATTTTATTTTCTTCCCTTTCCCTGTGTTCATCTCTTTTGTTTCTTAAAATTCCACATATGAGTGAAATCATATGATATTCGTCTTCCTCTGACTTACTTATTTTGCTTAGCATAATACACTCTAGTTCCATCCATGTTGTTGCAGGTGGCAAAATTTCATTCCTTTTGATGGCTGAGTAATATTCCATTGCATATATATATATATCACATCTTTATCCATTCATCTATTTATTAGTTGATGGACATTTGGGCTCTTTCCATGATTTGGCTATTGTCGATAGTGCTACTGTAAACATTGGAACATTGGGGTGCGTGTGCCCCTTCGAATCAGCATTTTTGTATCCTTTGGATAAATACCTAGTAGTGCAATTGCTGGGTCATTGGGTAGTTCTGTTCTTAACTTTTTGAGGAACCTCCATACTGTTTTCTGTAGGGTTCCCCTTTCTCTGCATTGTCGCCAACATCTGTTGTTTCCGGAGTTGTTATTTTTAGCCATCTGACAGGTGGTATCTCACTGTGGTTTTGATTTGTATTTCCCTGATAATGAGTGATGTTGGGCATTTTTTCATGTGTCTGTTAGCCATTGGTATATCTTCTTCAGAGCAATGTCTGTACATGTCTGGACTGTAATTTTGATGATGTTTGTGTATGCGTAGCTCATCAGTAACCGTCTTCAAGCAAAGATGGGAAGACAGTGACAGAGACCAGGACTGAGGATTGGAATAAGGGAAAGTTGACATCATTGTTACTGGGGAGAGGATATTCTCTTCTCTAAGCTCTTAGGAAAATTAGATCAGATTAAGGAGTCAAAGACAGATGAGTTGGTTTATGGATGAGAAGTTAGTAAAAAAGAGGGAGCAATGGCTTTAGAAAAAAGTGAGATAGTGGGTTGAAGAAAATGAAATAAACGAAAACAAGTCTGAGTACATGAAAGCTGGAGAATCCTATAAATGACATATAACGTATAATCCCAGGATATAGACGTGTATATGGAGTATTTAAGTACAGCCTGCTTTTGACTTGCTTTTGATGGCTGCCATAAGGAGTTACATTACTCGAATTCGTTTATTGCCATTACCTGATGATAAAATAATATGAGAACATTGACTTTTATGTGTTATTTTTCTCTTTTAACATGATAACAGAGATGTAAGTCAAAAGAAGTCTGGTAGAGGATATTTATAGAAACTTGGGAACTTTTAAAAACAATTAGTGCCAAACCTGAAGCCATGTAAATTAGCACTTTAAATGCACTCCTAAAGAATGCAGTTTTAAAGCTGAACTTTGAGTGAATAATCTGGTTCATGAGTCACTGAAGGTTGGAGTAAACGCTTTAGGCTAAGTAGAGTTCAGAGACCAGTCACTGTTCAACTCTGCTACCTTCAGGAGATGAGGATTTCTCCCTGAAGCTTGGGTCTCTGTTGTCCCTCTCTCTCTCTCTCTGTCTCTGTCTCTGTCTCTCTTAAATTGGTTAAAAACAACCATGTTTAAGTAGAGTAGTATTAAAAATCAACGAAATCATCCCTACTGATACATGTGGCAGTGAAAGTCTCTGTACTGCCCTGACATTTGAATTTCATTGCAGACTTTTATCCTGAAAATATTATTCTGCTCATTTCTCAGTGTCTGTCTTTTCAGTGGGAGATAACCCGGTATGGTCTTGAAACCATTTGAAGTGACTAAAGGTTTTGGGGGGGCGATTACTTCAGAAAAATTGGCATTTCAGAAGGACATGTTTTTCCCTCCATCTCTGTTGACGTTTGAAGTCTTCAAAGTGTTGCCTATGATCAGAGAAACACGTTTCTTGTGAAATAGTTCTCTCCAAGAATGCAGTGATTTGAGGCTGGCTCGCTGTGGATTCAGCTCATCTGTTCGAGAAGAAGCTGTTTTCACTGAATTTGCTTCAGGCTGAGGTCTGGGGCTTGAAAGATTTATTGTCAGCTCCGAATATGTAAATATAAAATTAACCTAGTTTTAACATAAGCCTCAAGGTCAATCCGAAAAGAAGCATTTCCTAAAATATATGTACGCAGTACGGTTTCTAGTCTCTGTCGCTCCTCAGTGACCCGGTGCATGGTATGAAGATTCTAGACGCGGCCCTTACGTGGGGTTGACACATCAAAGTGAATGCAAGAAGGGAGCCCTTTCTGTTTTCTCAGTCAGTTGGCTTCTGACCTCCAGTCTGCTTTTTACCTATCAAGTTGTAGCTAAATATTTATCTCAGGATGCTAAAGGTTTGACTTCACAAGAAGTTGTGCTAGTAGCTGCCGAGCACGTCTGCGTGCTAGACGTGTGCTGAGTGATTGTCGTGAATTATCTCACTCCTTGGACCGTCCTCGCAAGTACTGCCATCGTCATCGCTTATACACACGTGGAAACTGAAGCCTAAAGAGGTGACCTGATCGGGTCATTGGGGTCTTAGGGGTCAGAGCCGGGGGTGAACGGGGTTTTGGATGCAGAACCCAACTGCCTTCACCTCCATAGTCGCCTTCTTGAAGAAGCTCGACTGGGTTCCTTTCTGCTCCGTGACAAACTCGAAGTCAAAGCACACTCCACGGATGATGACAGGGGATTCGCACGCAGCCTTGCTTCTAGAAGTTTTCCAGATGCAGTAAGCAATAGGTGCCGCCCGTATTCTCAGCCTGAGATCCCAAGGAAGTCTAGTGAAAAACCACTGTGTAGACTAAACAGCCACTTGCTCATCTCACTGGCACTGCTGTGCAAGTACAGCACACAGGTGTTGTAAAAAAGCAGACAACAGGACAATAGCAGGTGGGTCAGCCTTCTCCCATTTAGGGAAATCATTTGGAATGCTGAGAAAATAAGCCCTTAGATTTCTAACTTGGGTTCGAATCTAACAAGCTACTTACTCTTCCCTGTGCTCCATTTCCCGACGTGTATAGGAGTGGTGGGAATATTAGAATCCTGTGAGACTTAACTCTTTTGGAGTCCAGGAACCTCTTCTTAGGAAAGGCACATGTAAACATTTGCATGTCATCCAGGGGTTTCATGGGCCCTCCAAAATCTCTTGGGGTTTCTAGACTTTTATTAGAACCCCTGAATCAGTTGATCTCCTGCATTTCATTGTAGCTCACAAATGGCAGAATCCCGTGGCTCTGCTGTATGAAGAACATTTGTAGACAAAGCCCTGTTTTCCTGGTGAACTTTTGGTGAATCGATGCTCTTTAAAGCACATTTGTTCCACATCCGGGAATATGGAGATACAGGTTATACTGAGTTGATTAGAATTTCTTTTTAAAAACTTTTTTTTTAAGTTTTATGTATTTATTTTGAGAGAGAGAGAGAGAATGAGACAATGAGAATGAGTAGGGAAGAGGCAGAGAGAGGGAGAGAGAATCCTAAGCAGCTTCCACACTGTCAGTGCAGAGCCTGCTGCGGGGCTCAAACTCACAAACTGTGAGATCATGAACTGAGCTGAAATCGGGAGTCAGATGCTTACCCAGCAGAGCCACCCAAGCGCCCCTGAGTGATGAGAATCCTGAAGAGGTGGCAGTGAAGCCAGGAGAAGAGCAGGCTGACTGGGACTTGTCAGACCTGGCTAACGTGGAAACTTTCTTAATTGTTCAGTTTCTCCTTTTGTGGAAGGGGCAAAGAACGTGTCCTGTGACTGTGCGACATTTAAGCAGAAGAACATCAGGTGATGAGTCCTGTAGCTAAATCGACGAATGCGAATGAGCCTGGTGAATGTTCATCACGTTTGCTTCTGGCTTCACTAGTGTTTGGTGGGTCCCGGCAGCGAGTGGGTTCTTGGGAGATGGGGACCTGGCAAGTTGGATACACTGATCCTTGAGACACTGGGGATCTCTTCCTTCCTGTGGAATGAGAATCCATGGGATCTGGGGAAGCCACCTGAGAAAGGGAGATGCACTTGAAAATCGATATTGCTAAGGGGGGGAAGTTGGGCTTACGGTTTTGGACAGCCGGAGGTATTCACTGGGCCTGTGTGCTCCAGAAGGCTGGAAGAGCGGCAGAGGGAGTCTTGTGATAAAGGAAACCTCCATCTGATAAATCCAGCATCTAATCAGGATCTATCTAATCAGGATACAGCAGGACCAGAATCCATTAATGAAAGCTGTACTTGGGAAGCATTTAAGAGCACTCATTCATTTGTTCGCCTTGTCTTATCATGCAAGCTCTTGGGGAGGTGTGTATCATTCTCGCATGAATGAGTCCAGCAGGTTTCTGTGTCTGTTGGGGTTGTCTGGAGACTTCGGTGTCTCCTCTTCTCCGGCCTTCGTTGCTTGGGTGCCACTTGTGTCTGATGCCTTCCTCAGGTCTGGAAGACTTAAGACGGTTTTGCTCTTCCTGAAGATCAACTTTAATTTTATTTTTTAAAACTCTTACAATGTATGCATCTTTGAAGTCATTTATGAAATGTCTAGCAGATAATCAGCTTGTGTTGCTCTGTTTTTATTTTCAGATCGAAGAATTTCGAAGGCTGAGGACACACGTCAAGGGAGCTGAACTTGTGGAAGGCTGTGACGGGATTTTGGGAGACAATTTTAGACCCACTCAGCCACTTAGCGACAGAGTCATTAGAGCTGCATTTCAGTAGCCAACGAGAACAGGAACGAGACTGCCTTCATCTGGGTATGTGCAGATTAAGGAAAAGAGGGCACACAGTTACGTGAAGCTGCCATGCCAGAGTTATTCTCATGGTGCTGCTGATAATTTAGCAGTGTGAGTGCACTTCATTTTGATGAAACGGATGACACGTTCGCAAGCGCTGTTAATTACAAATCAGGTGGCTTTAAAAATTTCACGCAGCGTTGAGACACAATCTGCTGTCCTTCTATTTTCCCACCAGAGCAGCCTTTAATTCTCGTTTTGCTTCAATATTGACCTTGATGGGATAAGGAGCCTCGAGGCAGAGAGGCAGCCCCTCTTTACTCCAGGTAGAGGTTAAGTCCTTTTTAAGCGCTCGCCATGCCTTAGCCTTGAAACGGCAGCAGTCGCCTCCTGATGACTGAGGAACACAAAAGAGGCCACTGGAGGCGTGTGTGAGCCTCAGAGTTGACCCTTGTCTAATGCAGATTCGATCTTATTTGTCGGGGTAGGCGAGGGCAGATCTGGCACGCATTGAAACCCTTGACCTGTGCAAGTGCTTTCATTTGATAGATCAAGAAACACTTGTCAGTTACGTGAATATGGTACGTTTCTTTATTGTCTAAAACATAATCTATGCATTTTAACATACCGAATTCAATATGTGTATACCTAATCCCCATAGAGCTGACAGGATAAAACGTCACAGACACGGGAAAGCTCAAATATACATAAATGGCTGTATATATGCTGGATTATTTCTTTACCTTGTGAATTGCCTAAGAGTGCATACAGAGGTCAGTTCCCTGAGCTGGCCAACCACTGCTTCCCACAAGAGGAAAGCATCTGTCGGAATTAACGTAGGCAAACGGGTCAGAGCTTGGACTTTGTTCAATGGACCGTGGAGAGTGTGAGCTCACATACTGTGTGGCTGGAACGGTGTGTGGGAGTCCCAGGTCAGTAGAAATCTCTAGCCTCGAGAAGCTCACGGTCTCACCAGCTAGACAGTGGACGTTGGAATTTTAAAAGGTGATCATTTTGTCCACGTGTTTCCCCATCCGTTTTTCTTGCCTCTCTCTGTATACCACATATTCCTAGTGTTCTGTCCAGACTGTCTTTTTTCTTATGTGAATGTGCTTTGCTCATACATTCTTTCCCACCCCTGCAGGCCCAACTCAAATACTGTTCTCAGCACAAATTCTCTGCTTCTCCCTTAAATTGTGCCTCTCAGTTCACATTCTTTCTTCCAGTTAGCTATGTGTGTATTTCTTAGTTTTTGTCTGTTAGATTCAAGGTTTTTAAGAGTTGAAGCATCTCCATTGTACCTTGAATCCATCATGACATATAATACTTTGTGTCTTGAATATCTATAGGCAAATTAGAAATTCTTTCTTTATTTTCTAAAAATGTTTATTTTGAGAGAGAGAGAGTGCACGCGCTCGTGAGTAGGGTAGGGGCAGAGAAAGAGGGAGAGAGAGAATCTCAAGCAGGCCCCGTGCTGTTAGCACAGAGCCCGATACGGGGCTTGAACTCACGACCTGAACTGTGAGATCATGACCTGGGCCAAAATCAAGAATAGGATGTTTAATCAACAGGGCCACCCAGGTACCCCTGGAAATTCTTTAGAACTACGCATAGCGTGTATCGGCCAGCCACATTCCAGTCATTCACTGACTCTCCATTGCTTAGCCAGTACAGTTCGTCCCCTTCTGATTTTGGAGATGGTGAGGGCCAACCAGGCAAAGTTGCTTTCGTAGGAACGAGTGGGGACTTAGAGTAATCCATATACGGAAACAAGGGAGAAAAACCCAAGAGTGCTTTAAGCTAAGTCTTACAATGGAGGAACTAAAGAATTAAAATACATTTGCTCAAAAATCATTATCGAGCACCTACTGTGTGAGGGTTCTGGGTATCCAAAGGTCAGAAGAACCTGTCTCTGTTCTCATGAAACTTAGAATCTCATGTGGGGAGCCTGACAGAGGAAAAACAAATACTTCAAAAACATACAGTTACAGCTTATAATGAATCCACGAATGAGAAGAAGAAGAAAATGCAGCGAAGGAGATTTCAGATAGAGGGAATATCTCTTGCAAAGGCCCTGAGGGGCTGCTCCCTGTGGAGGAGGTGAGAATTTGATGTGTTGAGGTACAAAGGGAGACCCTGTACATCTGGTGTGTAGGAATCAAAGGGGCAGAGCTCTTATCTCGGAGGCCCCGAACCCTCTGGCTGCCGCATGAAGGCATCTTTATTTTGCTGTTGATGTGCTGAGAACCCATGAAGACTTTTACTCAGGGGAGTAGCTGGACCTCATGTGTGTTTTCAATAGATCACAGTAGCTGGGGAATGAACAGATCAGATCATAGTGGGGTAAGGGGGAGGGGGAGGGAGATATTTTAGAAGTCTGCCGGGTAGCCGAGGTGAAAGACACAGAGTCTTGGCTACTAGAATAGGAGCAGTGGAGATGCGGAAAAGTTAAAGTGTGTTAAATAAACATTGCAAGTGAGACTTAGTTGATCAATTGGATGATGGTGGAAGGAGATGGAAATAGCCAAAGATAGCTTCTGGGAATTGGGGGCTTTAGAAACTTGTGTGGATGAAGTGCCATCGAATGATGGCAGGAAAGCCAGAGCAGACTCTGGGCTGGAAAGACAGTGGAGTTGGAGCTCGTTGAGTGAGAGATGGTCTGTCAGTCACAGTAGTGGACCCCTCATGCCGGTACTAGAGTTTCGAGAGTGGAGATCAGAAAGGAGGTCTGAACTGAGTATGGTCGTCACTGGCATGGAGATTACGTATATGTATATGTATGTGTATGTGTATAATATTCTGATGCTACATGGGATCATCTCATTAAATGCTCCTAAAATTTAACAGGTGGCCTTATAAATAGGTTCCTGAAGCACAGAGAAATTAGATCACTGGCTAAAATAATGCAGTCCTGAGTGGCAGAGCTGGAAATTGGACCTGGGCAGCCTGACCGGCAGAGCCCTTCTTCTTACCCCTTGCACGGCAGAGGTCAGAGAGCATCCCCACACTGGCGGTGGGGGGTGGCGTGCTGAGGGAGGGATGTGTGTTGCGCAGGCAGGCCCGAGTTGAGTGGGAAGGGAGGAGGGGGAGGTGTCTTGTGATTCTTGTTGAGCTGGGCTGGGAGTAGAGCGGAACCCCCCCCCCCCGCCCCCCCCCCCCCCCGCAGCAGTAGGGGAAGGGATTGAGGGACACTTCCTTCTTAAACACACACACACACACACACACACACACACACACACACACACACAATACTAGCAGCTGTCTGTATGTTGGGGTGATGAGCCAGGAGATGGGAGGCGATGAAAATGGCATGTCTCAGAGGGGCTGATCCTAGCTGTGAGGTCCCTGAGGAGTTGAAAGGGGAAGAAATCTGGGGTGCCTGGCTGGCTCAGTTGGAAGAGCACGCGACTCTTGATCTGGGGGCCTTGAGCGCAAGCGCCACGTTGGGTGCAGAGACTACTGAAAACGGAGAGGGATGAAATCCTAGGCAAATGTGGATACTGCTTTGTTACGAGAGTGGACACTCTCTGGGCTCTAATAGGAAGGGAGAAGGAGGTGGCGGGTTGTAGCTTTCGAGTTTCCCTGACTTGCCTTTGTTATTTAAGGAAGAATGGGGCTGCAGCCAGGAGGCGTGAGAGCAGGAGGGAAGGTGGGAGATTGGAGCAGAGAGAAGGGAGGGACGGTGGGTTCACAGGAGCAACACAGTAGGAGGGGTGGGCAGGAGGTGCAGTGAGGCTGGGTGAATGTGAATTTATTGATTTCTCCAGTCTAGGTTTTAGTGTACTCTGTGAATATCAGTACCTATAAATGAAATCAGATTATTACCTTGAATTTTTGATCCATATCTAGTCCTAGGCCAGGGTTGCCTTTCTGTAAAGATCTAAATAACCGTCGCTCTTTTCTGTCTCCCCCACACATGGCACGCAGACCACAATGTTGTTGACGAGATGATGTGTGTTTCAGATACTTCGTATTCCTTATATGATAGGAAGGTAAAGAATAAGTTTTCAAGGCTTTAAATCAATTATGACCTAGGCATTTTAAAAGGAGGGTGGGTTTGTGTCCTCATCTTTGTGGCCAAGATTACTTAAAGGGTGTCACTTTCCCCCAGATTCCTTAGACTGGTGTAGAAATTCTTTCAAAGGCAACTCCAGTTCTGACTTCATCCTTCTATGAATATATTTTTGACCCTTTTATCTTGAAATGTGTAATACAAATCTAGTCATAGTTCTACATAAAATTATATTGGGAAATCAGACTTATGGATGTGTGCTTTTTATTTGATATTTAATAATGCCCTAAGGGCGGTAATTCAAATTTTTATTAAAGTGGAATGATTTGACAGTCAGACTTTGAATTTAATGCATGAATGTTTCATTTAAGCTCTTGGAACTGAAAAGGAAAAAAAAAATTCTGGTAGTTCTCTAAAAAATGTTTAAAATAATTCAGATTTATTTTAGCTATGTCTTACTAAAATAACTTTAGTTTTTGGACTTAGAATGACTTTTTTTTTTTTTTTTTTTGTTGCATGACATGGCTAGACATCTGGAGGGCTTTGATAACCAAGACTTATTATTCCATGAATAATCTGTGACTTTTTATATTACCATTTAAGAAGTATGAGCTATGGTTTTCTACTTGTTTAAAGAACTAGGTTCTAACTCATCCAGGTGCTGGAAATTCTTTAGTTTGGCAGTGCTAGTTCAGGTTTCTGGGAGCCAGTGGACATGAAATGATCCATTACTCATTGAATTCTCTGTATGAGAACCATATCTGTGTAATAACAAACAAAAGACAAGACCAAAGTTTAGGTCCAGTTTACTCTTTTCTTTTTTCCATTCTCTTTTTATTTGGCATTTGTTCATTTGATACATATATAAAAATCTATACAAGGTAAAAATACAAAATAAGTGTTTCTTTATGAGTTATGCAGTTGGATAGCTACAAAGTTTAAAAGCCATTGCAAAAAAAGAGAGAAGAAAATCGTCACTGCTTTATAGTCATTCACAATAACATTGGTATAAAATGTCCATACAACACACGTGTGCAAAATAGTACACAGTTCGTAAAAGCTGTGCAAAGACAGGAAAAAGACAGTATACTTTTGTTCTCGGTATCTCTATACTGGTACTTATGTTCTGATGAGATGATTATTTGCCTGTTCGTGTCACAAAGCATCAGCCCATTGTTTAAAGCTTTTCTGGCCGTTCAAAGACTTGCCTATTTCCCAGCGACTCAAATATTGTTAAGCTGCACACGTTTACAGGAGCTGTACTTAATTATAATGTTTATTTTCTGTAAAAGCAGTGCCACAAGTCTCTTTAAGTAGTTTCCTACCCCCCACCCTTGAAATGGGGAAAAATATAAGTATGCTTCCAATTAAGTTAGGGAAAAAAGTAGAACAAAAAAGAAGAAAAAAGAGGGGCTATTCAGCAAATGACTTTGAACGATCCCTTTGTCAGACTTGCCCTCATTTTTCTTTCTGGGTCTTTGAAGCTATCCTGAACTGTGTTGAGCTCTTCCCCACATATGCTTTTTCAACTAATAATGTTGTCTTTTTAGCTTTAATAATGCTATCACAAGCATCAGTTTCATATCAGTTCTCTTTTATAACCCAAGAGGAGTTCCAGGTTGGAAAAGGATAAGGCATTATAGGAAAGGAGGGGCTGTGTGGGGAAGGGAGAGTGTCAACTCTGAATGACCAAGTAGGTAAAAGCTATTATGCTTCTAGGACAAATGGAAAGCTCAAAGCCATATTTTCAGTCAGTAGAACTTGGACTTTTCCTCACTCTAATAATGTAACTCGATGCACAGCATTCGGGTGAGAAATGAAACACTCGATGGTTATAGCTGTTTCCTGTTTACTGTATCCTATAGAATTTCCTGAAAGTGCCATGGATTTCCTAAAGGATTTCAAAATAATTTCAGGCAAAGGCCAAAATATCAAGGGTGCTCAACCTATCTATTGTGTTTTGGTCACGTGATATAAAAATTGTTATTAACCCGACAATGAAAAACATCAAAGCTATATCAGCATTTCTTCGAGATTACTCAACAAGGAAAATAATCCCTGCTTCCGTATTTATCCTTTCCTTCTTTTTACGTTTTAGAGATGTTTTATTTATTTATTTATTTATTTATTTATTTATTGTGGATAACAATTGGGGAATGATTTAGTTTTTATCTCCCCCCCCCCCCCCCATGACTTAAAACAAGATTGGGTTTGGGAGAAAGATAAGAGAATATTTGGCAGTCGTGGGCCAACTTGTATGTTGAACGTTCTTATATTCTGATACCTTAAGGATGGTGGGGTTCGTGATTTTACATCTAGAGAATATATTTTCCAGTGAAAAATTACTGAGACCAGGTTACCTTATCTAGACACGTTCTGGGGCGCCTGGGTGGCGCAGTCGGTTAAAGCGTCCGACTTCAGCCAGGTCACGATCTCGCGGTCCGTGAGTTCGAGCCCCGCGTCGGGCTCTGGGCCGATGGCTCGGAGCCTGGAGCCTGTTTCCGACTCTGTGTCTCCCTCTCTCTCTGCCCCTCCCCTGTTCATGCTCTGTCTCTCTCGGTCCCAAAAATAAAAAAAAAAAAAAAAAAAAAAAAAAAAAATAAACACGTTCTATTATGCCTTTTACATCATGGGTGCTCGTTTTTGGTAATTTCCCCAAATCAATTTTTTGACTCCATTTTCCCACTTTGAGACTTCTTAAGAAAACGGTATTTTTAAGGAGGCTCTCACTTCAGTTTTCTCCTCCTTTATCTGCTGTCCATTCTCTTGAGTTTTTCTTTTTCGTGGTGAAGTTTACAGAGACTTAGGAAAGCAGTCATCCCAGAACGAGGGAAGCATGAAAGCTCAGCCCTCGAATGGACCTTCAGGGAGGCCGCTTACTGTTGGGAGCGTTCACAGTCCAGCCTGTGACGCGTGCTCTTACCTAGACCTGCGGTTTCTGTGGCCACCCGGTGCGGATGACCCATGCATTGGTAGTCCAAGACCAGGTCTCTCTACTAAGTTCTAGAATTGAACTGAATCCAGAATTGACCGCCCAGCTGTCTGTATGACTTTTCTTTCGGATATGTCAAAGACCTCTTGGCCTCACCATACACAAGAGTGAATTTATGATCTTTCTCCGAAGACCTGGCTCTCTTCCAGTTTTCTCAGAAACCTGTTATACCTGACACCTCTCTTCCTCACCTCATCTCACATTTCCAATTTATCATCCAGTTGTGCCGATTTGCCTTCTGATCGCTCCCAAATCTATCTCTGTGTCCCCTTTCCCAACATCACACCCCGTGAAGTTAGCCTCATCCCTTACCTAGACCATCACAAGAGCGTTCCGCTCTCTTCTGCATAGGATTATTAAAGGAAGATGTGTAAAGATCAAAGACCTGGGTAATGTGGAGCCCTCAGACTTCTGTGTCCGCTGTGATTGGCTGAAAAGGAGACTGAATCCACTTGTGAGCCTAGTGGGAGGGAATGCTGTGACAAATTGGCATCATCTGCCATTGGAGTCGGGTGGTATTGTAGTTTGTTCTCGCCATCCATAATGAAAGGTTCTATTATTGGCATCTATTATTAAGGTGCAGAGTCTTTTGAAAATGTGCCTTGGGAAACTTATCTGAATTAGATCTAGTGATACGTTGCTAGGTGTTGACAGTTATCAAGGGGATATGGAAACAGGACAGAATGACTGAAGTCCTCTTTTTAATAGTTTCATTTCGTTATGTAATAGTCACGGTCCTGAAGGTTGTATATAGCAAATTGCTTACATATAGCAAAACCTAGGGAATCTGAAATCTCAGCATGACAATGAAATGGCAGGAGGATGAGGAAAGAATTATGGCATGATAGCATGGAGAAACCTACCCCAGACCTCTATATTAGGGACAGAAGCCATCTCCCAAAGAAGGGAAAAGGATAAGTTAGAGAAGAAACCACGTAAGAGAAAGATAGATATTGACGTGATGCTCAAAAGGGAGCATATTGAGAGACAATATATTTTAAAATATTTTTAATAAAAATGTGCCATAAAAAGTTGTTTTTTTTAACGGCATAGACCTTAGGGGTGTGTGTATATGAATATAGGTTTGCCTTATTTGGGGAGATACTTCAGTTTTAATTAAGTAAACATTCCAAATAAAACTTGTTTTCATAATATACACAGCTAAAATGATCTAGACAATACCCAATATCTTGGGAAGAAATACATATATGTTTGTTAGATAATGTGGGGGTTTCTCCAATCAAGAAATTTGCCACTAGGTAGCTAACACATTCTCAAATTTATTGTTAAAGAAAGAAAACCACATTGGTTTTGGATGGCTTCTCTTTTCCATTACAGTGCTTTTTTAGTTCCCTTCAAAATTTTTGAATTCTCGTTGTACTTTCAGTGGTTAGAAACTCATAAAGGTCTTTAGGGCTTGTCTACAGTAAATCTTTTTAGGACATCTTGGAAGCATGGTGTTGAATTGGACCTTAAAAAGTTACTTAATCTAGTCGTCTACCTGAAGAGGTCTTCAACTCAATTATTTCAGATGGTTGCTCCCTGTATCTAGAAACAAGCAAACCAACCTTTGTTGTTGGAGAATACCCATTTCAGACTTTGTTTTACTCTTCTGTAATGCAAAAATGAAAAAAAAAAAACCTCATGAAATAGTCTCTCTGTAAAGTATTAACGGAATTTGGAGTGCCATTTTGATAGTAATATTTTTACGGTTTACCATAAATATTTTTTATTAACGTAACTGATTAGATTCCAAGATTTATGTTTTTCTTCTGTTTGCAGCATGTGAGAATTCCTGTAGCTTTTATGCTGCAGAGAAACTCATCTAGTTTTTCACAGATGTGAATGTTCGTTCTGATTTTGGTACAACTAATGATTCTCTAATGGTATCTTTTCTTTAACGAATGATTATATTTAGTGGGTCCCAGCAATAAAATCACTGTAATGAGGAATAAAAGATTGTAAATAAGAATAACAATGTTATTAATCATCTAAATTAGTCATTTATGGCACATTCCTGTACCTGAAATATTTCCATTCCAAATAATGCTAAAATCCACATTTACTTATAATTAGACGTAATACAAACCTTCTCTCATTATAATAGTTGCCCAAATCCCAATTCAACTTAATTTCATTGACTCTGATTTCTGGACTGAAGGCATTAAGCTTGAACTAGTGAAAAATGTATAATATGTGCATTCAATTAAGAAGTAATTAGATACTCAATCACCCTTACAACACACCAGGGATTAGGGAAGAAGGAAGAAAAATGTGACTGACTGTAGTGTAGGAAAGTTTTGTTAATTGGTTTACTGCTAATTGAGATTGAGAAAGTGTCAAAGTATCATAACATAGGTTTACTGCTGAACAGTCTTAAAAGCTAAGTTTAATGTTTCATGATTCTCTGATGCAGAATAATGTAGAAATTACCAAGCTGTATGATTTATTTTAGAGTTCTTATTAAAGTTTATGTATTCATTCTAAGTTCTACATACTAGTGAATGCTGAGAAGAAGAAGAAGGAGTGCTTTGTTAACAGTTCAGACACGGTGCTCTATTGTATCTCATTTAATTCCCACAGCAGTCCTGGGAGGCATGTGTTCTGATTGTCATTTTAGAGATAAACTGAGGCTAAGAGGGGTTGACTAACTTGCTCAAGGTCACAGCCAGTAAAGTGCAGCACAAGAGTTCAGACCCAGGTAGGCTTAACTGGAAACTCCCGAGCTCTCGTCACCGCGCCACATTTCAAATAACAAAGGGCAGAAAGTTATGAAGTCCTTGTATATATTTGCCTCCTTCTGTCTTTCGGATAATTTCCTGGGGCTGAGATTTCTGGGAGCAAGGGACACACGTGTTTTCGTTTTTGGTAGCATATTGCTAAAACACCCTCCCTAAGGGATGTGCTAATGATGCAGGCTCACTGGGGTCTCGGACCTAGAGTGGATCCTGCAGGACCAGCCAACATAGTCCTTGGCTTCGTGCAGAGTGGAAATCAAACTCCGGCCAAGAGGAAGTGAGAGCCGAGTTTACTGAGGACGTAGAGTGCAGATAGAGTGTCTGGGAGACTCGAAAAGGAAAAGAGAGGGAGAGTGAGCCTCATCCTTGCTTGGGACCTGGGCTTTTTATCGAGGATGGTGGTCCAGAGCACGTGGCTTGGCAGGCATCTGGGAACAGAGACAAGTATTTAGGTGTCCTCTGTAAGTCAGGTATGCCCTGGGGCCAGGGGGCTCGGTGACTCAGTGGTCTTGGAAAACATTCATGACGACCCTGCCTGGTCACTCCTTAGGTGTTACCCACCGTGCTGGAAGAATCCAAAGAGATTATTGACTTCTCTGCAACGAGGACATACATTTATCTGTTCTGTGAGGCATGTGGAAGGCAAGGGTGTAGGTCCCAGCAAGAATAAAAACAGGAAAAAGAGCCAAAAAAAGCAGTTTTTCATGGGGTCCCTTCAGTTTCCCCGTCTCACCAACGTGTGCTTGCATCATTGATTGACTATTTTATAGGTGTTTCTGCCATTTTTTTAAATCACTCAGTATACTTTCCATCTCTCCCTCATCTTTTTTCTCCTTAATTCCTTGAAATGTGTTCATCTCCATCTGCCTATGGAGTCACCTTTGATTTCTTTTGTTTGTTTGTTTGTTCTTTGTTGCCATGTCTCTAAGTATGATACATGTTCATGACAGAAAATTGAAACAACATAGAGGGAAATGAAGAAGCGATGACGTCCTAAACCCTCCTGTCAGTGACAGCCATCACCAGCACTGGGCTGAACGTGGAGGCCCCGTAGCACAGTGGGGATGTCTTGGGTTCCATTTTGACTTCACCACTAATCATTTGTGTGATCTTGAAAAAAGTTGCTAATTTCTCTAAGTTATTTTCTTCGTCACTTAAAAGATGTCCTTAAGTGTAATGGTGAAGGTACAAGGACATTGAATACAAAGTGCTTAACGTGTTTTTGGTCCATGATGTAAGTATCCAGTGAATACTTAGCTTTATTTTTATTTGTGTCCATTTGATCTCTCACTATGCATTTATCTTCAGTGGGATATGTAGATATATAATGTTCTTTATGGGATTATAGTCAGGCTATTTTTATTTTTCTTATTTCTTTAAAGATTTTCGACATTTTTTCTTATTTTTAAGTCATGTCTGCACCCAACATGGGGTGGGAACTTACAACCCTGTGATCCAGAGTCACATGCTCTGCTGACTGAGCCAACCGGACACCCCATAGGATCTGTGTTTCTTTCTTTCTTTTTTTTTTTTTTTACTATTGTTTTGTTTTGTTTTGTTTTTACATACGGTGGAGCTTTACATACAATGTGGGGCTTGAACTCACAACCCTGAGATCAAGAGTCTCATGCTGTACCATTTGAGCCAGCCAGGTGCCCCAGACTATTTTTCTATCTTTTTGATAATATATATATTTTTATGTCCTTAAATAGATACATTCCATACTTTAGATACATTCCATACTTTAAAATGATTTTTTTATTTTAATATTTTTAAATTTATTTATCTTGAGAGAGAGAGTGAGCGAGCAGGGGAGGGGTAGAGAGAAAGGGAGAGAGAGAATCCTAAGCAGGCTCCACACTGTCAGCGTGGAGCCCGATGCGTGGCTCGAACTCAAAAACTGTGAGATCATGACCTGAGCCAAAACCAAGAGTCAGACGCTTCAATGACTTAACTACCCAGGTGCCCCCTAACTGATTACTTTATTTTTAAATTTTTAAAAACTTTTTTAAATTTATTTTTGAGAGAGAGAGAGACAGAGCACGAGTGGGGGGAGGGGCAGAGAGGGAGACACAGAATCTGAAGCAGGCTTCAGGCTCCAGTCTGTCTGCACAGAGCCTGATGTGGGGCTTGAACTCACCTCGAGATCATGACCTGAGCCTAAGTCGGACGCTTCACCAACTGAGCCACCCAGGCACCCCTTACATGATTACTTCTAAATAAGTTACCTGCAAGTATATCCCCGGATTTTGAGGACATTATTATTATGCATTGTACGTTATTATACATCCTCTATTATTATACATTTAGGTTACTTGTAGTATTTTGCTGTAATCACAATGGTTGATTTATGCATCTATTTCCTTAAAACATTCTTGGCGATGAGATGACAGGGTCAGAGAGTTGGAATTAAGTACACGTATATACAAATTACTCTTCCATTTATGCTTCCATTAACCAGTAACCACAGTTCTCCTCACCTTGACCAACATTAACTGTTTTCAGGTTTTTCATCCTTGCCCATCTGAGTGAACAGGGCAACACTATGATACAACATTTTCAGTCCGTGGCTACTTGGTTCTCTTCCTGAAGGCCCTCACCTGTTGCACCAATCTGCCTATTCCTGAGCGTCTCCCACATGCTCGTGTATGTTTCAGTGTTTGGTAGGACAAGATCCCTCACTAGTCCCTTCTGCAGAATTCTCCTGGCGATTTTCGCATGCTTGGTTTTTCCCAGATAAACTATAGGATCATTTTATCGGGAGGATTGAAATAGAGAGTAAAAGAAAAGAGAGTAGGAAAAAGAGAGTTTGAGAAAAGGAAGAAAGAATCTTGCTAGAGTATTACATTTGGGTTGCGTTGAATGTATGGAGTACATTGAGGAGAATTGGTATCTTTCCAGTATCAAATCTGGATCAAGGAATGATGCATGGGTCGGTGCTTCTTAAAGTTTTTACGTCCTTCATGGATTTACTACAGGATGTGCGTTTGGGCTCTGAAGTCAACCTTGGGTGTGGCTCGATGGGGAGCACCGCACCTCCAGTTGGTTCTACAGCTTGGGCAGATTATTGAAATTCTTTCAGCCTCGGTTTCCCCCTCTATGAAGTAAAGGTACTAAGAGTAATACCTCATAGAGATGTGAGTGTGAAGTGAAATAAAGTAAAATGCAAGCATGGTGCTTTGCAGAGGATTAACATTCCACACATGTGAGCTATTGCTGTTGTTATTGTTACTGCTGTCATTATCGATTTTGATCAGTGTCATTTGGCATTATATTTTTCTATTGGTTAATATTTCTTCATTGAACAAATAATTGTCCTTGGCTTTCTTAACTAACCTTTTGCATAGTTTCCAGTAACATTTTAGCTGATTATTTTGAATTTTCTAAATAGACCATGATCACATATGTAAATAATGACAATTTAATAATCTTCTCCTTTCTAATTTCAATACTTATGGCACCGTGTAGTACGTTCAGAATAATATGAAATAATCTGGTACCCCTTTCTGACTTCTGATATGTTTTGATTTCTTTTTCCACATACAGTGGCATTTTCCTCACTGTTTTTTCTTTGAATCTTCGAATGCATTGGGCATGCCTGACCTCTTCCTTTCTCTTCCTCCTTTCTTTATTTTCCTTCCTTAACCTGATGTTGTTGTCAGTGGGTATGTTGGGGGGGGGGGGCGGGGTGGAAAGCTGGTCATGTGCCCTTGCTTGTAACGGGAGAACATTTAATGTTAGCCTTCTGTTTTGTGTGTGGTGGTATTCTAGGGGCTGTGTGAAAATGTAAACATAATCAGACATAGACTTTGCCCAAGAGGGCTTACAGCCTAGTGTTGGGAGTAAATCAGGAGCACGGCTAACTCCAAATTAAAGCAGTATGTGAAAAATGCCCTGAGAAAGTGTGCTTCTAGTGAACAGGCCAAAGCGACCACTCGGAAAGAGAGAATTCTCATGTCTGTCATATCCCTATTTCTTAAAAGACTCTTATTTTGGAGATTTTACACCGAATTCTCTTATAGAGGGAAACGTTAATGGGTTACCAATGAGCTGAGCCAGACTCACTAGAACTCAGGTCAGCCCTGGGGCCTGCAGTGGCCTCAAAAGCAGGACACGTATGCGCGCGTGCCTTTTATTACTTTATTATTTGTTGTTATTTTTTAATTTTGCATTTTTGCATTTTTGCATTTTTTGCATTTTTTAATTTTTTACTTTTGAGGTCTTTTCAGGAAATTCTCGCAGGAGTGATTCGATATGCACTCATTCCCTAGGGTCTCTTCATAGGTCATTTGAAGTTCAGAAATAGTCACAGGAAAGATAGCATCTGTTACAATTATACTGAAATAGCAGGTGATTTAGAAGACTTGTTAGGCTGTGGCCATACTTGAGGGTCTCACTATGAATAGTGATCATCGTATAATAGAACATTCTATTTTTAGAGTTAAGCTTTCTCATTATTTATATATCCATAAGTGGGTATTTGGAGGAGGGCCCAAAGGGGGGCAAGCCCAGCTGACCACCTTTATACATTGACAGTATCATTTCTGTAGATGGTCTTACTGAGTAAATTTATATTCTGATTACCAAGTAGTATAGTTAACGGTAGAAACTTTAGAAAATACACAAATGTGTGAAAAAGAACTTTTGTGTCAAATAACGATAATCCATGGAACACAGACAATTAATTTTGGTTCCACCACAAATTGCATTAGCATAACAGGAAAGATTTTATTTGAAGTGCCCAAACCTGCAAGGATAGAGAAAACAAAAGAGACAGCAGCAAAAATATTTTAGAAGCTGGAAGCAGATGGTTGTGAGGTAACAGATTTAGCAGATGTGAGGAACAAGCCTGTTTACGTGACAGAATCTCTCAAAGTCTCAGGAATTGGAGGCAACAGATAATCTCTAGAAGGTGGAGTGAGAGGGAGCTAAAGTCATCTGCAGTGGTTAGCAGCTGACGAGAGAGCCTGTTAGGGGACATGGGTGCACTGGGTGTCAGGACACCTCACTGAAAAATAGGATTGTTAAATCCCACCATCCCATTTATCTTCCCTCCTCCCCCACTTGGCCTCCAGAACACTGGCAGAAAGGCCTCTGCTCTCTAGGCAGGGGGCTGGCTGGCAGGGTCTTTCTGGAGAGTCTGAGCAACCCTAGGGACTTTTTAAATTAAATGGCCCAGCCGGTTCATTCTGTGGTGAAGGCAGGACAGAGAAGTAAGTGCCTGCTGTGCGCACAGAGCCCTCACCCAGGTTTTCTTACAATGGTTGTTCCCATTCTTAGATAGGGCCGCTAAGGATATTTGAAGAAAGTCTGTAATACGGAAGGGCCCAGAAGAAACCGAAGAAGGTAAGGTATAAGAAATAAATACTTAGGAAAAGAAAAAGTTCAAAAAAGTGATCATTCATGTCTTCAGAGAGGTAAGGGAGGAAATTGCCACCATGAGCTGGAATTGGATGCTAGGAAGAAAAGGAATATTCTACAAAGCTTTTGGAAATTGAAAACATAATAGCAGAAATGAAAACTTTTGTAGTAGAGTCAGAAGGCAGAACTGAAATTTCTTAGAAAGTAGAGCAAAAAAAGGAGATCTAAAAATAAGAAAATTGGAGAACCAGTCTAGGAGGTCCAGCATTCAAATAATCGGCAAAGTTAGAGAACAGAGAAAATGGAGGAGAGGAAGCAGTAACAAAACCATTTAAGCATTTTCTCCGGACTCCTGGGTATAAATTTGCAGTTTGAAAGGACCCATTGAATTTCCAGCACACTTGATCAAAATACACCCACTAGCAAGGCACTATCATTTCTGGACACTGAGGGAGGAATTACAGGAAGAAAAAAATTTGAAATCCAAGAACCTGGAATTTGAACATCAGACTTCTTTTTTAAAATTTATTTTAAGTTTATTTATTTATTTTAAGTTTATTTATTTATTTTGAGAGAGAGAGGGAGAGAAAAAAATTCAAAATCAAAGAACCTGGAATTTGAACATCAGATTTCTTTTTTATTAATTTTTAAAATTTATTTATTTAGAGAGCTAAACCAAGGAAGGGGAAGAGAGACAGAGAGAGAGAATCCCAAGCGGGTTCATTGCTGTCAGTGCAGAGCCTGATGTGGGGCTTGAACCTACGAACTGCGAGATCATGACCTGAGCTGAAATCAAGAGTCAGATACTTAAGTGACTGAGCCACCCAGGAGCCTCTTGAATGTCAGACTTCTAAATAGCAACACAGGAAGCTAAAAGTGAAGCATGAATTCTGAGAGAAAATTACAGCTAGAATTTTTTTCCCCAAACTTCAAGTAGTCATTTTTAAATATCACAGGTATTGAAAATTATTTCCTAGGAAGCCACTAGACGATGTGCTTCACCAAAATGGACTAAGCCAAGAAAACAGATTATGGCAAAGGAGATGCCCAGAATGATTGTGAAGTGAGGGTGTAAGGGTAGAGGTTAAGAGTCCAGATGTGAGCAGATGAGAACGTTCTAGAGATTTTCCCAGAAAGATGAAATGGATAGACTGCAGGATATGTCTTTTAACTTCTGGGGAGTCAGACAGTTGGGAGGTGGTTTTCGATTGAGTACATAGAAAACTAAGGTGGGAAAAAAACCAATGTAATTATTCACTCCACAGGAAAAAAAAATTGTGCAGGAAAAAAAATTGATACACTAATGCACATAATTCAGCTCTGAATAAGATTTACATTCTCACAGTAATAGAAATAATAGAATAGAAACTGATCCAGCCAAAATGACTGTATAACCGTATTAGAAGGACGGAGTGAGGGAAGGGTGTGTATGCACGTGGGTGATGTGGTGGGGGGGGGCGTGGGGGTTGGATGTCTCACAGGAGGAAGGAGGGTCGCATTTTCTTTCTTGGTGGGGAGAGTCAAACAGACAATACTAAAAATCGAAAAGGAGTAATGCCATCACACTATAGCCGTGTGGTGTTAGTATAATGATCGGCTAAAAGAGTTGAGGAAGTTGGTGTCATAAGAGACAGGACTGATAGTTTTCATAAGAAACCTTTTAGAACTATTTAACTCTTTTTGTGAATGTGTAATTTTGATACAAATTTTCAAAAATTAAAGTTGCCACTGTCATTTTGTTACACTTTTTGTGTATGTGTACACACACACGCTTGCACTTTCCTTGGAGAATTTGCTGTGGGCCAGATACTGCTCTGGACCTTGGGAACACAGCGCCGATGAGATCAAGTATAATTTCATTCCATGAAAACTTCTCTGAAATTCTGAAAAGTAAACTGTGAACACATGCGATGGAAAATAGTAGGCCATAGTGTGGTTCAATTTTCGGTTAGTGAGACAGACGTCTGTTAAATCAACTGAAATCCTCACTGGTAGCTCAGTTATGTACCCAGGACTCCCTGTTGTCACATTTTATCAGTTGTCCTGCTGGATTCTCACACAACGCTATGAAGGTAGCTATTGTTATCTGAAGCCCAGAAAGGGCAAGTGGGTTGCCTGAAATCTCACAGCAAGTTGATGGCAGAGCTGGGATCTGAATCAGTCTCCCTGATTCCAAATCCATACCCCAGATTGTGATCAATTGAAATATTTTCCCAGATAACCTGGTATCTGCAGTGAACAAGATCAAGCATCTATCTTTGGAGGTTGGGGGGGGGGGCAGGGGCGGAGGGGAGCTAATACAAAGATCGTTCTCAATGTGCCTTGTAGAGGAGAGAAAGCTCCGTAAACATGGGGTATCCTTAGTTGCTCCTTGAGGGAGATTTTAGCAGAGTGAGTGCCTAAATTCACCAGGAGGGTCCACACTCTGGTAGACTAGAATTCACTTGGCATCTATTGAGAACCATTTACGTCAGACCCTTAGAGCTTCAAAATGAATAAGACACCAATGAGCATGTGCTTCCGTTGCCCTTTGGATATATGTTCAAGTGTTCAAATGCTTTGGGTTAAGATGTAAATTTGTATGATTGGGGAGACTGCATATTTACTTTAACTATCTTTTTTAATTGATGTTTTGGACCATGGTAGTTTAATTTTAAGAATTGTTTCATATATTCTTAAAATGAAATTTCATTATTTTCATAAACTTGGAATATGTTTGTCTTGTGGACTAGCCTTTTCCAAACGTGTTCTATGCAGCCATTAAGATACCCACTAAGGTGTTTAAGTCACAAGCTGATTGTCTACAAATTTAGAGACCCCTGGACATAATTACCTCCTTTTGGAGATTTACAGTGCACATCAGTGTGTTAGAGACTTTGAGGTGGTTTTGTATAGAAGAACCATGTATTACTGTATTTAACCAGAGTTTCTACAGTTTTTTGGAACATGGATTCATTTTTCCAAGTAATTTTTAGTTATGTGGAACACATTTTAGGAAATGGGAGACTCTAGGTTATTTTACTTTGGCAGAAAATGTATACATCATGACCTTTAGGCTCCTTTTCGCTCCGAAATGCTGTGGCTTCAGAATTGCAGTCATCAGTTTCGTGTGTTACTTTGACTTACAATTTACTGAGTTATAATTATCACATATATACACAAAGTCCTATTTTACCTTTGAAGTTCTATCTGGGATCTTAAAGATTTGATTAGACTATCTTCTTTGAAATGTAGTTTGGAAAAATATACCCCAGCATTACAAATATTTCCTAATAAATTGTTCCAGAAATAGTATTTATATGTCTACATGCATACATGGACAGACACTATGTATGTATGTATGTACAACACATCCATGCACACATCTCATATGTGGACCTGTTTAAAGTGCTCTATTGTGTCATTCTTTATTAAGGAAGGAAGTCACTTGTTTCCATTATTTTGCTGCAGTGAATATCCTTACACATAAAATCTTTGATTGAGTGGTTGTATCTGTACAATAAGCTCCTAGGAATATAATTTCAGCTCAAAAAGTATATACATCTGGGGGCACGTGGGTGGCTCAGTTGGTTAAGCATCTGACTCTCGGTTTCAGCTCAGGTCATGATCTCATGGTTCATGAATTTGAGCCCCAGGTCCGGCTCTGCACTGATAGCATGGAGCCTTCCTAGGATTCTGTCTCCTTCTCTCTCTGCCCCGCCCCCTGCTCTCTCTCTCAAAAAGAAATAAACTTATGCTGATTCATAGGGGCACATGTACCCCAATGTTTATAGCAGCGCTTTCAACAATAGCCAAATCATGGAAGAGCCTAAATGTCCATCAACTGATGAATGGATGAAGAAGATGTGGTTTATGTGTACAAGGGAATCCTCCTTGGCAATGAGGAAGAATGAAATCCGGCCATTTGCAGCAACGTGGATGAAGCTGGAGAGTATTATGCTAAGTGAAATAAGTCAGGCAGAGAAAGACAGATATCATGTTTTCACTCATATGTGGAACTTGAGAAACTTAACAGAAGACCATGGGGGGAGGGAAGAGGAAAAAAGTAGTTACAAACGGAGGGAGGCAAACCATAAAAGACTCTTAAATATGGAGAACAAACTGAGGGTGGATGGGGGCAGGGCAGGGGAAAGGGGAAAATGGGTGATGGGCATTGAGGAGGGCACTTGCTGGGATGAGCACTGGGTGTTGTATGGAAGCAATGAGTCATGGGAATCTACCCGTGAGCACACTGTGTATACTGTATGTTAGCCAACTTGACAATAAAGTATATTTTAAAAAATAATAAATAAACTTAAAAAAAACTATATGCATCTGAATTTTAAATAGGCATTTATTGTCCAAAATGTTGGACCTGTTAACCCACAGGAAGTGTATGACAGTTGGCCACTCCCATCACTGGGAATGTGTGCAGATGTCACTGAAAAGAAAATCTTAGCTGAATGTTTTCCTAAATGGGAAATTCATTATCCCAAAAAGGACTATTGTTTCATGTATTATTTTATATTTATTATTTATCCATTTAATAGAATTGAGTCACAAAGTTACTTGGAGACTGGGAAGAAGTAGTCTTCATGCTCAAGCAGTTACCGTCTGTGATTGTTATATAAGAAATTAATGACAATACCTTAAAGCTTAATTTTCTTATTAAGCTTATTAATTTATTAATAAGCTAATAAGCTTATTAAGCTTATTAATTTATGATACATAAATTTGTTGTTTAGCAGGTCAAGCATTTATTTCGATTCAAAAGATTTATCTCTGGGGCGCCTGAGTGTCTCCGTCGGTTAAGTGACCGACTTCGGCTCAGGTCGTGATTTCGCGGTTTGTGAGTTCGAGCCCCGCGTCGGGCTCTGTGCGCAGCTCAGAGCCTGGAACCTGCCTCTGATTCTGTGTCTCCCTCTCTCTCTGCCCCTCCGCTGCTCATGCTCTGTCTCTCTCTGTCTCTCAGTAACAAACATTAAAAAAAAAACAAAAAACTTTATTTCTGTGCAATTTTGCATTCATCGGTTCTTTTCACAGAAATAAAAGGATGGTAGGCTTTATGGGAAAACCGCAGACACGACAGACTTGAGCAGGAAGAGATCATTGACATTTCCACGTTTTCTTATGAAATCTTAGCGTGCACTGTCTCTTGTTGGACTGTGAAACAGACGTCTCAGTCTGCCGTGGAGGGATGTCAGTAACATAACTGATTCGTTCTTTTTGCCTCAGGGAGGAAGACAACGATCCTATAGTGCCCTTGGATGAGAAACGGAAACTTTTGAGCCGCACCTTCAGTTTATCCTCAAAGCCTGCGTTGTTTGTCTTCATCTAATCCAGCTTTGATGGACATCTGTGACAGTTGCCTATACACGTGCTCTAATGAAATATTAGAAATGGCTGTACATTCCGAAGAAACCCAGTGTTGTATCCCCACGTCACTGCTGCTAGTATTCATATTTTTGCACATACTGTTGATTGCTTATGTGTAGAAGAAATGAAACTAGTTTTCAGAGTTGTTATTAATATGAATATATATCATGTATTAATACCGAGACAGGAAAAATACATTCCCGGTGTTAGCAATCCTTCATTTCCTGTCTCCGAGAGAAAATTCCGTCATTCGGAGAATAATGCAATTCTTGATAATAAATAAGAGGTTTGATCAGGAACAGCACACGGCTTGAAAATGGAATGTGAAGGATTAGTAAAAGTCCTATCTCATGTTGTTTTCAGCCCTCATAGCACAATTAATGTCAGGCTGGTTATTATGCAAAACAATTTGGGAGTTAATGCAAGAACAAAATTGCTTTATATATTTCTCAAAGGATCGAATTGAATGTATGAATCTAATTGTATTTATTTGACATATTAGAAGCTCTCGTTTCTAGGAGTTTGAGAAAGGCATAAAAATAGGGTAAAACGCAAGTGGGTACAACATACCAGGAATAGCTTTATTTTCCACGATAGAAGCGTAAATTTAATAGCATTCTATAGTAATTTAGTGTTGTACGTTTCGTAAGACCTTAAGGTATTTTATTCTATGGACTTTAGTATATTGAGCCATTGCTTTCCAAGATGATCAGTAATATCTTTATTTTAATTAATTTTAAGCACTACTGGTAAATGTAAGCATATGCTTAGATGCAGTTAGATGTGACAGAATGAGATAATTTTGTAAAGCAGTAGAGTGCCTGGCACAAAGCAAGTACTTAATAAATGTTATCTGTTGTTATAATTACTGTTGTAAAACCGAAGACTTCATAATCCCAATTCGGAGGGATTTTGTGATGCCAAAAGTTGGAAATCCTACAGGTGCAATAAGTGTGTGTTGTGAGATTTTAGGTGTGTTGGATAGAGGCTGTAGTAGTGAAAACATTAAATACAAATAAAAATATGCTGAGTATCCCTGAAAATGGCAGCAAAGAAGGACTGTGGTGGACCCTTGGGCAGGGAGAGGAGGGACTGGTGTGGCAACAGAGTGAGGAAAAGCCTGGGCTTGCAAAGGGTCAGGGTCTGTCCTTAGACCAGAAACCGCAGCAGGGCAGCAGCAGGCAGAGCCTCTGAGAAGTGGAGACAAGCCCTGGGAGTCTTGCTTTCTGTTGTTTCTTGTATGCAAAAATAATGAAGAAATGGTTACAAAACTGTCCCGTATTTAAAGACTTAATGTCTCCTAGACGCAAACAGGCCACACACGCCGAACATTGGTTGTAGGTATAGCCTCGTTGTACTTGACATCCAGAGATGGCATCTGAAGATCTCATTTTCTTGTGGATTCGGAAGGCACCTTGGTGTTCTTTGGGTAGAGCCTGTGTTCAGGCCCTGGAACAAAACTGGGTGCAGGCACCCAGCCTCTTTGCTCCTGACACAGTTGGTGAGTGAACATCCAGGGTATGTTCTTGGACTTAACGTCCAGTGCTCCTTGCAATCTCTAACCATCTCTCCCTGAAAAAAAAACAAAATAGACATAACAAAAAAATAGTTCACATGTCCTTTAGGGTCATAACTAGTTGATTATATTTCCCCCTGCAATTTTTTTTTTTTAATGGAAGCAACCACATTTACTTACCATACATTTTTTGAGTCAAAAGACTGAAATGAACTACTTGATTCAGCTTGTGGGGTCCATTGGTGTGGTTGTGTGGGGGCTTTCTAATCTTTGATCTGGAAAACCCCTTCTTCTTTCCACATTTAGGTACCTCAGACTCAGAATATGAATGCTGGTGATAGGGATGCTTACGTAGGACTGAATTTCAAAGGGCCATTTGTACATCAACCAAAGTACAAACAACTGACCTGCAGTCCATCCTGTTTGATGGTGTCCGGGGAATGAAAAGTAAAAGATACGTGGTGGACCCTGAAATTGAGGAAGGAACTTCCCAAGGCAAAACTGTGTGTGTGGAGGAGTGGTTAACAGGATAAATGACACATTTCATGGATCTTGAAATGTAATTTAGGGTGCGTTTGTTTATCTAACAGGAAAAAAAGGCAACAAACAGGTGCTTTTGTTCACCTATCTCACACATTCAAAAGCGCCTCTGATTCATGGTAATTAATGTACCTGATGGTGTGTATAGTAATATTCTCAGAAGGTTTGTCAATTAAGATAATTTGAGTCTATGTTTGTTGGTCATTCAAGCTAGAGGCTTGCCAATATTGTTGCTCTTCTCAGAGAACATTTGATTTTGTTGGTTTTCTCTATGTTTCTATAACATATTTTGTGAAGTTCTCCATATTATTTCCTTCCTTCTGCCTGCTTTGGGTTTGGTTTGTGATTTTTCTAGTATCTTATGGTGGAAGATTAGTTATTGGTTTGAGAGGTTATTTTTAAAATAAAGCCATTTACATTTATAAAATTTTTCTAAGCATTGCTTTTTGCTGAATCTTACAAGTTGGTTTTTTTTTTGCTGTATTTTTGCTTTCTTCTATTTCTAAGTATGTTCTAATTTGCCTTGTGATTTCTTCTTTGATTTAATGATGATTTAGGTGTGTGTTGGTTAATTCTCACATATTGATGAATTTCCAGACTTCTGTTACTGATTTTTAATTCCCCTCTATTGTGGTCAGAGAACTTACTCTGCATGTTTTCAGTCTTTTTAAATCTGTTGAGGGTTGTTTTATACCCTAGCATATGTTTATCCCCGCATGTTCTATGTGCACTTGAGAAGAATGTGTAGTCTGCTCTTGTTGATGTGTTCTATAGATGTCTGTTAGGTCTAGTTGGCTTATAGTGTTGTTTAAGTATTCTATTTTGTTGATCTTTCTATTTCTGTTATTGAAAATAGGAAATTGATGGCTCTTTTATTATTGACTTATCTATTTCTCTTTTCATTTCTGTCAGCTTTTTCTTTAGGTATTTTGGGCTCTATTGTTAGGTGCATATATATGCTTACAATCTTCATGTCTTTCTTGAGGAGTTATCCTTTTATTATTATCATTATTACTTTTAAAGTTTATTTTAGAGAGAGATAGAGCATGAGTGGGGGCGGGCAGAGAGAGAGAGAGGGAGGGAGAGAATCCCAAGCAGGCTCTGTCCTGACAGCACAGATGTGGGGCTTGATCTCATGAATCGTGAGATCATGACCTGAGCCAAAATCAAGAGTTGGATGCTCAACTGACTGAGCCACCCAGGTGCCCCTCCTTTTATTATCATAAAATGCCCTTCTTTATCTCTAGGAACACTTTTGCTTTACAAAAGTACCTTTTAAGATATTAGTATAGCTATTGCAGCTTTCTTATAGTTGCTGTTTTCATGATTTGTATTTTCCATTCACTCTCAGTCTATTTGTAGTTTTGAATCTAGAGTGTGTCTCCTGTAGACAGCTTAAAGTTGGATTTGATTTTTTCATCCAGCCTGACAACGTCTCTGACTTTTGATTGCGTTGTTTAACCCATTCACATTTAGTGTTATTGTTGATATAGTTGGATTTATGCCTGCCATTTTGCTTTTTGTTTTCTACATGTCTCATGTCTTTTTGGTTGTTGTTCTCTATCCCTCCTTTATTGCTTTCTTTTGCATTAGGTGAATGTTTTCCACTGTACTATTTCAATTGCTTTAATTTTTTCCTTTCACTTTCTTTGCACTTTATTTTCTTAATGGCTGCTCTAGAGCTTACCATATTCATGTTAATTCATTAGAATGTACTTCAGATTTATATTAACTTGATTACAGTGAGACCAGAAACACAACCTTTATATTTCTCTATTCTCTCTTCTTTTTGTGCTATTATTGTTAATATTATTATTATGTGCTATTATGTGTATACACACACACACACATATAATGACAAACCCAACAATATATTGTTATACTCATTATTTTATATAATTGCCTATTAGAAGCTAAGCAAACAAAGGACAAGTAGATTTTCTTATTTATGCAATTTCTTTTATTAGCCTTCTTATTTACCATTTCTGGTTCTTTGGTTCTTTGAATTTGGCCCTGTGGATTCACATTACCATCTGTATCATTTTCTTAGTCCATTTTCGTATTGTGTTCTCACCTACCTCCTTTATGTTGTTATTGTCAAATGTGTTACATTTCTATACGTTCTAAGCCTAATAGTATAATTATATAATACTGTTTTATACAATTGCTTTTTAAGTAAGAGAAGGAAGAAATATACACATATACTGCCTTTTACGATTACATAATTACTTTTATCAGTGCTGTTTGGTTTCTGGTGTGAATTCAAATTACTGTCTAGGGTCACTTGGTTTCAGGCTGAAGAATTTCAGGTAAGGCAAGTCTACTAGCAACAAATTCTTTTGTTTATGTGGGAATGTCTTTATTTTACCTTTATTTTTGAAAGATAGTTTGATGTATATAAGATTCTTGATTGACAGGCTCTTTGGCCTCCATTGTTTTCATTGTTATTCTCATGAGATGTCAGCCATCAAGCTTAATGGAGTTTCCTTCTGACAAGGTCATTTTTATGTTGCTGCTATCAAATTATTGTCTTTTTTTCCCCTGCCCCTCCTGTTACCTGCCCTTTCCCACCCATTATTCTTACTATGATGTGTCTAGGTATAGATCTTTTGTGTTTATCCTACGTAGAGTTGGTTGTGCTTTGTAGATGTGTAGATTAATGTTTCATCAGTTTGGGTTGTTTTTGGTCATTGTTTCTTTAAGTATTTTTTTCCGTTTCTCTCTCTTCTCTCCTTCTGGTACGCCCATTATGCATATGTTAGTGCACTTGATAGTGTCCCATATTTCTCTGAGCCTGTACTCATTTTCTCCCCTTTCCACTCCCTCCATCTCTTACTTGTTTTTGTTGTTGCTTGCTTTATTTATTTAGTGATTTGGCAGGACTATTTGTATCACATCTGTTACTTCATGCACTGTGGAGCCCCAGGATGTGGTTCCTCAGAAAACTGTAACTCTGGGCATGTGCACAGTCATCATGGGACTACGGTGATGGTAACAGGGCTCTCTTCGGCTGTCTCTTTCCTGATCTCTCTGCTAAGCAGTTTGCCTGGCAAACACACCCAGCTGTTAGGTCCACTCCTAGGTGATTGCTTCCTTGTTTTTGACAATGTCCTGGGGCATAAATTGCTCCATATCTGGTTCAGTTAAATTTAGACCCCTTTGCAGGAGTGGTTTTGAGGCCAGCTGTGAGATTTGTTCTGATCATAGGAGGGTTCTTAGCTGTCTCTTTCCATGGTTCTATCTGGTAAACTAGCTAGTGACTTAACTTGCTACCCTCATACAGCTAACAGTCTCCTCCTAATTACTTGCCACCAAAATCTCCATTAGTTTCCAGAGTACCCTTAGGCTTGAACTTCCCCACACTTTGTTACTAATGAAGTTAGTTTTTTTTTTTAGAGAAAGCTTTGGTGCTTTTTGCGCTCATCAACTGTCCCTTGCCCTAGGCAAGATCTTTAAGTCCTAGCTCTTGAGCTGTGGATGGGGTCAGTAGATTATTTCTTATGGAGTGACACTCCTGCTTTGAAACAGGGCTCTCGGTAGGGGCAGTAGCTTCTGATCTTTGTGGCTTGCCTCTCCCAGGATGCAACTCTACCACTGTACGAGTGAGCTGGGGCACTTGGTGCTTGTGAGTGAGCTTGCTACACCTCGTATAGAACCTCTGCTCTGTGAGTGGGGGCTGATGGAAGAAGGGGGCCTGTGAACTCTTGGCTGTAAGCCCTCAGGGGCTTAGCCTCTGCAACCTTTTTATCGTCCCTTGATTGGGAATTGAGGGAAGGGGAGCCCCATCTTCCTGGCCGTCCCCACCCAAAAGTGGAGATTTATTATTATTTTTTTAATGTTTGTTTATTTGTGAGAGGCACAGAGGGTGAGTGGGGTTAGGGGCGGGGAGGGAGCAACAGAGGATCTCAAGTGGGCTCTACACTGACAGCAGCAATCCCGATGCGGGGCTGGAACTCACGAACCAGGAGATCATGACCTGAGGCGAAGTCAGACGCTCAATGGAGTGAGGCACCCAGGCACCCCGAGAATGGAGATTTAATCATGCTAAGCTGGAGTAAGAGAAACAAGGGAGTGGGTTCATGGCTCAGTTTCCAAATACTCTTTCTGCTTTTACTTAGATTTAGGAGATTTTCTTGAATAAATGCTGCTGCTTTTGCTGTATGTCCTTAGAAAAATTTCTAGACTGTTAAGTTTCTTCTCCTCCCCCTCCCCCTCCCTCTTCTTCTCCTTCTCCTCCTCCTGCTCCTGTTCCTGCTCCTTTTTCTTTTCTTTTTCTTTCTTTCTTTTTTTTTTTTTCAATTCTATCACTTTTGGTTGTTTTGCCAGGGAACAGGTCTGTGGAGCTTCTCACATTGCCATTCTGGATGTAATTTTCCCTCATTTAAGATAGTGTATTCATCAAAATGCCTGGCTATCAGTTCCTTTTTGGAATTTTCACTTGACTGAGCATATATTTCAAGTTTTTGTGTCAAATGTCATAATTGTGATTGAGGGTAGACTCGTGGCTTTTGGTAAAGTTCCTCAAAATGAAAATGAACTTGACATAACAATATCATTAACTTGCCGCATTAACTACTCTGAGATCTTATCCCTGTAACTAAAGTCAGTTAACCAGCACGCGCTGATGGTTTTCAAGTCTTAGTTCTACAGACTTAATCCCGAGGTGGCATAAATGCATAAATGGAACTCCCCCAAAGCCTCATTTTCCTTAGGCTCTGTTCACCTCTTTTAGAACATATCACTATAGCAAAAATCCCTATGAGAAACAACAACCTATATCAATTTAGTACAGAATATCATCTTGGGTCATAGAACAGAACGTTGTGCAAAAGATGAGGCAGGCATTGTACAGCGATGATGTAATGCAAGCAGTAAGGATATGCACCCGGAAACATTCTTTCCTTCTTTGCTAAGTTCCCTTCCTTTGTTTAGAGTCGTTTCCTGCCCCACTTCTGTGTGAAACTCTTAAGGGGGACTCACTGAGCGAGGGAGGTGGTGAAATACGACCCTTCAGACGTTTTCAAGAAAGATAAAGACAAAACGGAAAGAAGATATTTTAAATTGGAACGTCTGTGTTGTCTCGGGCTTCGCTTATGTTTCATGAAAGCGTCCTAGAAGTTTCGTACTTCAGGTTGTACGGGAATGCCCACTGGGAAGTGACATTGTTGAGTTTGAAGAAACTTTTCAGTTTCTGAAACTCCAGTGAATCTGTACAAACTGCCTCCTGAGGCTTTTATCTTTCCTGCCTCCACGGAAACAGTACAGCTTTCGAGAGTCCGCAGAACTTAAGAAATGTCTTAGAGCCACTCCAAAGACCTAATATGCTTGTTTTACCGCCTTTGGGCTTGATCCAGTTCTGGAATAACTCTGCCGCCTAGTTCCTTTGATAAACTTTAATTGCTTTCAAATTATATTGGAATTCAGTCAGCCTCAATAGGAATTTTCCTGTGAAATTGTATTAGAATCTGGCCCAAAGGGATTTTTAAAAAATGCAGATTAAAGTCCATACGTTGCATGAAAAACACTTTATCTTTTGTAACATAAAGATGCTTCTTTATGGCATAAAGGAGATCTGCAGTATTCTTGTAGCACAAGACTGAGATGAAAATTGATCCCTGGAAATTTCAGTCATATTAAATAAATTTCCGTATGAATACTTTGTGGGACAAATCTCATTTGAATGAAATGATCTTAATACAAAAAATCTCCTGTAGTGTATGTGATTTCTTTACCCTTTTTTCTACTCCTACTCAGAAATTATTTTCATATGAAGTAGTTCCAAATATTCAGTAAACACATTTGAGGCATGTAAAAAAGTTCACATGCAAGTCTCGTGAAGTCTCTCATGGTGGCTTTGCAGAAAGGAACTGCCTCTGCTCTTAGGGTCAATAGTCAAGGTGGCCCAGTTCAGCCTTCACCCATAGCCAGAAATGTGAAGCAGCCTGGGAAAAACAGAGACCAGAGAAGAGAAGCCTATAAGTCCACAGGTTTATATTTCCTAAGTCCACACAAAGGAGATGTGAATATTGTTCTTGTGGGTAGACTGGTCTTCCCAAGAAGAGAAATTAATATTTTTGAGCCCCAAGGAGGGGATTTTCTGTTCATAGAAGTGTGAGAAAACGTCCTAAGTGGTACTCTGTCGTGCAAGACGATTGGCAGGTGAGCACTTAGCTCTAAGGAATGGTGCATCGCGCACAGGTTAGGGCCATTATTACTGCTAGTCCTTTCACGGAACCACATGTTGGAAAACATTGGATAGACTTTGATTACCCGTTAACTTCCCACTGCAGTTGGGACCCTTGGGTTCCAGCCTTGCATCTCTGCTCTCAGTATCTTCCTCAGACTGTAGGATACATTGCTGCTAACTCACACATCGTTGGCAAGATGATACATATTTTCAGTGGTATCCCGGGAGGCCTTTCCTTTCTTCTGGGTTGCTGGAAGTTGGTCTGTATTTTTACATTCTCATGAATTTGTACTAAATACATTTTTTATCGTTGTACTCACTATAATATAGGAAATTAGCTCAAAGGAGGCAGACCATGTTTAAGCCAGAAGAAACTTTCTTTGTTTCCACATCACCTTTTAAAAATTGTCCAGATAGGATGATATTACTGATTTCTGGGATTTCTTAAGTCTGTCCTCTGATTTCGCCAAGGGAAACTTTCTTTTTTTTTTGACCAGAAGGAAAAAAATGTGTCAAGTACATATGGTCAAACCTATGAGTTTGATGAAGAATTATTTGTACTTTCAGCTTCCTTTAGAATATTTCCGATGTGTTGCACAACACCCTTAACAAAACAGACCTGCCTCACCAGCATCAATTCCACCCTGGGAGGTGGAAAACTCAGGAATAGGAAGCTATGGCACATCTCTACCAACTGACAGGTGCAAAGAAAGACCCAACACAGCCAAATGGAGGAAAAGCAGGACCTTCAAATAGAAAGTGATATATAATAAAAGAATGTACCTGGGGTAGGAATATAAGTGAAAGAACCCATGAGGACTTCACAAAAGGAACAAAGAAGATCAGTGCAGCCAGACGCACAGTAAAGTAATGGCAGGTCAATACCTTGGATGATTCAAAGTAGTATTCATCACACCATTCTCTGGGCAAAGTTTGTGGCTGACTCCAAGTTACGTGCTCCCGTCATGTCGTGCGGTCAGATGGGAAGGTCTTAACGAGGTTCAAGGCCTAGACCAAAGCCAGGGCCTTGATTTGAATTCTGAGTCTGAGTCCTGCCAATGATATGTGACCTTGGGCAATGTACTTAATCTCATTGGGTATCCGTTCTTCATCTTTGGGTCTCAGGATTTAAATCTGAAGTTCATTTTTTAATATTTTAGCACTCATGGGAATATCTGAATAAGTGTTTGCTATTACTGTTCCATCACTTATAGGAACGTCTAAGACCATAGAGAAGCCCTTTTACAATTTAGTTGTTTTAATAGTATATGAAAGATGTGTTCGCTTGTTCAACAACTGTTTATGGTGCAATTTTACAAGTTCCAGGCATTGTGCTAAGTGATAGTGATAGAGTGATGATTGGGTCAGAGCAGTCCCTGCTTTTGTGGAGTGACAGGCATTACGTAGGTAGGCTGCCTGGTGACCTCAGCTTGCCAACCCATTCTGCACTCTTTCTGGAGACTTTGCAATGCACACACCTCTGTGTTCCGCCTCTAAGCATACCAAGGCTACCTAGCCAAGATGATCGATAGTGATGCCATCCAGTTCTGGTTTTTCATTCCTCAATCGGAACACTGAGTAATAGCCATATGACAAAAGAGCAAACAAAAACTTTTGTGACATTGAGTACAATATAAAGACTGAAGGATTGTCCAGTGGTTTCATTTCCACCCCTTGTTATGGCACGCATCAACTCTGTCCTGAGGTTGGAATGGACCATCCTCAGAGTTCTGTGCTTTCCTAGTGATGGTTGGCAGATTCACATGCCCACGGATGAAGGGGGCACCTCATACCACTAGTGGCCAAGAGCCCTGGCCTGTTGGAGCAGGCCTGCCCAGCACAGTCCCCTTCTCTCTCCTCTTTTGCCTTCTTGCAAAAGGTTGCGCATGCTTTTTGTGCCCACTGGCTCTCCCAGGGCCTTCGAGAGTGATGAACTTGCCTGTGGAGCACACGCCTGAATTAGTAACTCCCATACTGAGAGAGGAGTATCACTCCCCAAGGCAAAAACCTCCTGAGATGTTTCTCATCATTTCTCTTCTTCTCACATATGGGACACTAAAAGTAGCTGTATTCCTTAGGAAGGATCCATCTCAGATAGATGTTTGAATATCAAAATACTTGAGGGGAGATGATGAGCAATAATTTGTGAAGGGTGAGTGAAGCCAGACTCTGAAGTGAGGAGTAAATCTGTTTACCAAGTGTAATTTTATATGTTATTGTTTGTTGATGTAGACACATGATTTAAAAAGTTGACTATGCCTGCTTCTTGTATAGTAGACAGTCTCCCGAGGGTACAACTTCTTGTGTTTCAGAGTGGCGGGGGGACCCTTAGAGATGCAAATGTAGGCAACTAGGCACACACCATTTGGAGCAGAGGAGTGTGAGAAAGATCTCTGCTTGGCAAGGAGAGCTCTGGGGGTAGAGCTGACACTATTTCCATAAAGAGCTAGGGTCTTCTGGGAGAAAAGAGGCCAAAGTCTCAAATGAGTTTGAAAAGTAGGGAAACCATGGGGCGCCTGGGTGGGTGGCTCAGTCGGTTGAGCATCTGACTCTGAAGCTCCACTCAGGTCATGATCCCTTGCGTCGGGCTCTGTGCTGAGTGTGGATCCTGCTTGGGATTCTCCCTCTCTCTCCATCTGCCCCTTTCCCCAGCTTGTGCTCTCTCTCTCTCTGTCTCTCTCTCTCTCTCTCTCTCTCTCTCTCTCTCTGTCTCTCTCTCTCTCTCTCAAAAGAAAGGGAAACCTGTGGGAATTCACTGCTTGGGAAGGGCACCCCAAGGCCCAGCAAAGCAGTGCGCCACACGGAGAAGGGCAGGCTATTCGGTGTCACCTAAAGGATGCTAAAACCTTAGGATTGTGGACTAGGGCTGGTTGCAGTATTTTGGGCGCTGAGGCCAGAATCTTCTCAAGATCTCCCCACCCATCACAGCCTTGGGTAACAACGCAGAATACAAGTGACCATGTGGGTTATGGGAGGAACAGGCTGAAGTGCCCAGACTGGCATGAAAACGCTGACTGCTTGGACAGCCTTTCCCAAGGGGGTGCTTAGACTTTCTAGGCATGAGGATATGTGGAGCTACACGTGCCACAGGAAAAAAAGAAGTTATGTGATCAGTTTTGATGCCCAAGCTGGTGAAGGAAGTCTTACTCCTTGTTGACACACAACAAACTAGGAAGAAGACACAGGGGATTGAGATACAAGTCTACAGTCCCTCCTCATGTGGCAAAGGGCACAAATGCGGACCTCTCTGGATCCTTTCCTTCTGTTGCAGATTGTTCTCTTCCAAGCCAACTCCCTTTTTTTCTCATTGTAAGTTTTTCCTCAGTGCCAAAAATTCTTAGAGTTTTGCTTGTGTCCTTGTTCAAAGTGCAGCCTTTAAGTCCGGAGTGTTTTTTCAGCAGATTCTTTTGAAGGCTCTCTTTCCACCATTACGTTGTGTGAGATGATGGCTGCCACGTGGACTTGTTAAAGAAAATGGCCACACAAGGCCGCTGGTCTCTGCCCCTCCTGTCCTGTATGCAGGTGCTTGGTGTCCTAGATGGCTGCTTCTTTCTCTCTGGTGGTATCATTCTCCACTATGTCACGATAGATGTTATACTGAGCATCAGTCTCGTTGGAAAAAGTCACTTTCTTGGTTGGAATCTTACTGGAATCATCTCCCACATTCCCTCACAACACCCCAGACTTCCAATGCTGTAACATGAAATCTGGGTAGCATGGGGCAGCATTTTTTAACCAGTGAATTCCCAGGTCTGTGAATGTGAGGTAATGATTAGGTTAAGAATTTCTAGCCTTTCTTTTCTCAAATGGCAATAGAATATTTAATTTCCAAGGGCCACTTAGATGAGAAAGAGTTGAAAACTCGGTGGAAGGTAAGTGCAGTTGTTATCTGGAGAGCTTCCTGTCTTCACTGAATATCAACATTCATTTCTTTTGCTTCCAGTGGAGAGAGAGCGTTTGTTTCGTCTGTGGTCTGTTTCATTGCCCACATCAGTGAGGCCTCTCTCTTCGGGCCATATGGGCGAATGAAAGTAACTTCCTCAATTGCCCACCTACGTTGATAAGTCAGACTTCTTCATAATGATAGAGCACGCCCAAGGCAGACCACTGGAGTTCGTGGATCATTTGCTTCATCTTGGCGTGGGCAGAAAAATGAGTAACTTGGCACAGAGGTAGATTTTCAGTTACCCTTCCGCCGCCAAGCAAATATACAACACTAACAGAACTTTCCTGAATTTCTGCCTGAAAACACTCTAGCAAGAGAATCTGAAGCAGATCAGATAGATGGCCATGTGGTTCATGTGAACCGTAAGTGACTGAATTTGACCTAGTTCTAGTATATTCAGATTTTTTTTTTTTTTAATTTTTTTTTTCAACGTTTTTTATTTATTTTTGGGACAGAGAGAGACAGAGCATGAACGGGGGAGGGTCAGAGAGAGAGGGAGACACAGAATCGGAAACAGGCTCCAGGCTCCGAGCCATCAGCCCAGAGCCTGACGCGGGGCTCGAACTCACGGACCGCGAGATCGTCGCGGGGCTCGAACTCACGGACCGCGAGATCATGACCTGGCTGAAGTCGGACGCTTAACCGACTGCGCCACCCAGGCGCCCCTAGTATATTCAGATTTTAATAGCTTTGCTTTAACTGGGTTTTAGGCAAGGTTCTAAACAAATCAGCAATCCCCGAATTATTGACTCGCAGGGATAGGAAGTGGACAGCACTCTTTGCGGTGGCACGCTGAGTACAGAATTAAGCGACAAGGAGACTTGAGGGTCACCCTGGGACTAAAAGTCTCCTTCACGTACACAATGGACAAGTCGCTTCTTGGACAGGATGTTGGTTTGTGGGAGGTGAGCCAGAATCTAAGTGTGAGTTAACAGTAGTCTTTTTAATTCCATTCTTCCATATTTCTAATTAACCCCACCCTATGGAAACACTATCTTCTCGTGCTCCTTTATAAATTTATATCACAAGCCCCCAATTTTATGGTGTCAGCATCGATAAGTTTTCTCGGTGCACACATTCCATTTATTTTTCATGCCACTCTCTAGTCCGGACCAGTGAAATTTATGTAACAATATATTATTATATGCCACTCAGCTTCCGCCCATCAGAAATATTTAACAGATACCCTATGTAATACTGTGAAACTATTCCTAAAGGAAATTATTTTTGTGGATGCATTTAGTTGATGCATTGCTTATTATTATTATTTTTTAGAGATGTAGAGATTTCTAGAGTGCAGTCCCACTGACAGGGGTGCCGAAATGTTTGGGGTAAGTGCCACTGCTCACCGAGATGCCTCTTGCGATGATGGCTAGACTCACTTTGAAGCCGAAAATAGAATAAAATAAGGTTTACACGTAGATGGGGTCAGCTAAGTCCATCATGGTGATTTGGCCTAATGCTTGTCAAATAGTCTCTAGTTGTCTTTAGTGTAATGCGTGGCCCTCTGCAGATTTTACGTTTTGGTGAGCAGGCATCCCTATCTACAAATGCGAGGGCAGTTGCACAGTGGGAAGGCTGTATGGAAGATGGCTGTGGGTGGCATGGACACGTGGCAAAGTCAAGGGCCGTCATTAGGCTCCTCCTTCTGTCGGTTTCTCCTCTTCTGTTGTAAATGAAACATGACTGGTATCATCCGACGTTTCCCCCTTGGCAGGGAGGACGAAGGTATCGTTTACGTATTCAGTGAATATCTGCTGAGTTCTTATCCTGTGTCCATTGGTGTGCTGTGCTAAGGGAAGTTCAACTCTTGCCCGAAACACACCTACATATGATTCAGAGCGTCTTCTGGAGCCGTATGGATGGTGCAAAGGATCTGCTCAAAAAAGAAAAAAAGAACATTCTGAGGTGAGCAGGCACCGTTGCGTTGGGAAGGGGGCCTAGGACCTGAAAGTTGCGGAAGGAGGTTAGAGAGGCAGGTGAGGAGAAGGCGTCCAGGGATGGAGACCAGTGAGAGAAGAGGTGTGGGGGTGCGGGACAAGGTGGCCTGGCACAGAGTGGGTGATTGTCCATGTTAGCGGAACCTAAATATAAAGTGAAGAGATGTTCCGATAAAAGGCAGGTGAGGGAGTCACGCTGAGTACTTTGAGAGCCAAATTGTGAAATTTGACCTTTATCTATCTACGGGCGGTAATGAATTCATTACGCAAGTTAATTATGAGCACATAAGTAGCGCGCACGATATTAGACGCTGGAGAGACCGGAGGGTAAAAGATCCACAGCCACTTCCCCAAACAGAGGCAGCAACAAGGCCCAGAGGAGTTTTGAACGTGGGCTTGGTGTTTTCTAGAGATTGGCGCTCCGCGTCGTTCACGGTGGCCTGGAATGGGGGGCAGCGGGGGCTGGCAGGCCTGTGGCCCAGAGGTGTGGGCAGGCAGACAGGTCAGGGCCAAGAAGCAGGATGGAGAAGCGGCTGAGGTGGGACAGGTGCCTGGGCCCCTCCTGGCTTGAGAGCCGGGGTCTGAGGCTGCCCAGGCCCCTCTCCTCACGAGCCCCCCGTCAGACAAACAGAGGTGTCTAGACGTAAGTGACGTGCTGCCCCTCGGCCTACTTTGTGGTGCGAGTCATTTGCAGAAACGTTACCTCACTCCTCAGGCTCCAAGAAATGTAAAATAAGTCCCTCACAGGCTTTAAATGCCTTGTTTGTACATGGCTCTCAAAAATTCGTATTGTGCCCACGTCTGCCCTTCTCAGGTAGCATTTAAGCACCTCAAAAAAAGGAAGGACTATTTTCCATCCCTTTGATAAGTTCCCACAGTTCCGTAAGTTCCCCCCATATGCCTTTGAGGCCTGACAGATTTCCCAACGAGGTAAAACATCCTGAACTCACTGTGGTGCACAGACAAACATCAGTAACAACTAAATCACAAATTGACTTACCGTTTTGGAAATGTACGTTATAACGTGTGTGTGTGTGTGTGTGTGTGTGTGTGTGTGCGCACCCACATGTATATATTCCACCCCCTGTGGCCCATCCTTTCTCAGCAATCCTTGCTGAATCCATGATTTCATAGTAAAAATATTTGCAATCTGGAAAACACGTTATCCTAAAGCCATATCACGTCGCCCTTTTTCTTTTCTATTTGCTGACGACACAGTTGTTCAGGGTCATGGACTCAGGATGGGCGTGTCTTCTTGATAAAAACTAATGGACATGTGGTGGTTCTATCCGCTTCTGACCTTGTTTCTGTTTTCTAAAAGCGTTTCCTAAGAGGATGCAGAAGCCCGGCCCCCTCAGCTCCCCCTCAGCGTCCTGTAACCCTGTATGTAGGTCTCCATTTTCTCCAGACCCAGGAGACTTCTCCGTGCCATATAAGACGAACCTAAAAGGACTTTGGAGGTGGGCATCTACAAGGCAAAGTAGAGGAGGTGGGAGCTGGGTGTTCCCCTGCTGGCCCGCGGAGAGCTCCTTGAACAGAGCGGTCCCCAGGCTGAGGGGTAATGGAGAGGGAGCCTGAGAGCCAGCCCAGAGGGCAAGCGAACCCACCGTGGTGCTCCCGTGGGGCCATCCCTTACCTGGTCGGTGTCCAGGAAGGTGTCTTTTTGGCTTGTTTTAAAGCAGCGCTCCTTTGCGTATCTGTATTCCTTTAAAAACTGATTTATCCTATGCTGCCTTATGCCACACGAGTGATTTTTCATTTAATGTAGGCTAGTGCACTATTTCTCATTTTGATGGGGATTTGTCTTCAGAATTAATTTCAGTCATTTCTTCTTCTCTTCATATCTTTAGCAACTTGCAAACATTACTTGGAAAGACTGGTTTATATGATTTATGGGATCTTTAAAAAACCATTAATATCTCTTCCTATTCCATAATTGTTTCACTTAAAAGGTGGCAAAATTATACTTTCTTCTTATTTAGAAGCGAACATAAAAAGAAGCAGCGGCATTCTGTTTAGGTGGTAAATACGGGATGAGACCACTGACCCGGATTAGCTCGTTGGGTGCACCTGTTTCAGAGGATTTTCTTCAGCCTTTGCAAATTCAGGAGCAATACTATTATTTTTCTTTTACTTTAAACCGACCAGAGTAGAGCTAGAGCACGAAGCAGTTTTTCACCTGGCGGAGACTGTCTTTTTGCAGCGGTCTAACAAGAGTGTTGCCTGAAAGCCTCGTCCCTTAAATGTGGCGGTGAGGGGCCATGCCTGGCACGCCGCGTTGCTTTGCCATGACATCTTTCTCTGCCCGAGCATTCTGAAATGACTGGATGGATGCACTGTCTTAAAAGGACAGCCTGCTGTGACTCGTAATCCCGGTGCTGCGACAGTGGGCAGAGCTGCGTAAGACAAAAAGGCTTTTTCCCAGCTTCGCGTGAATCACCACTCAAGCATTTAAAAACACGGAGTCCGTTCTTTCAGTGCCAAAGCACTCCTGCTAATGTTAATGAGAAGTCACACATTTTACCTCAAAGCCGGAAGAGATGCCTCAATCTTTCCCCAGGAATCCTAGATGATAAAGAAAGAGTCTCTGTCCCTTTTTGTCGTGGAGCGGAAGGGCATAATGGAGCTTAGGCAGAATCTGGCAACGTTTAAAATAAAGCTCCCCATTTGTTGACGCTAGACAAACACGGTGTCAGCACAGAAATGCTGTGTCTCCACCTGTGCCCGATACGTTATAGATTTGCCTCTTTTCCACCTTGAAGTGAAAAGGAAAACCGTTTTGATTTTTGCAAGATACAAGGGAGTTTTAAGAACATTTTACAGACACCAGCCACTCATTTTCTCGCTAATTCAAATCACGCGTTTTATCAGTAGCATCAGCAAAGGAAAGGAGACGAGACACAATAGATGAAAGACAGATGGAAATAGTGGCAACGCGATGGGTCTGTTCCTCATCTCTTAAGGGACCACGGTCTGTCGTTCCTATTGAGCTGAACCACCCGTGATGTTGGCTGGCTAAGTGCACAGAAAACGAGGCCTTTTCAAAGTATCAGATCAATTAGCAAATCCTTACAACCAAGAGTTAACAGAAAGCGTTCGACAATAGGGCGGTATTATGTAGCATTGTTCTTCTAAGAATTACCGTTTTTATGGTTCAGTTTTCTATGTCCATCCACGTGGCGAACCCTATTCACTTTGGGAATTTGGGGGTAGTTCTGCATTTTGCTAAAACACAGGAGGCTAAAAAAATAACAAAATAAAATGTAGAGAGTGAATAAAATACAGGAGGCGAAGCAGGCTCCAGGATCTGAGCTGTCAGTACTGAGCCGGAGGCGGGGCTCAAACTCCCAAACCGCAAGATCATGAACTGAACCCAAGTGGGACGCTTAACCTACTGGACCACTCAGGTGCCCCAAGATGATCGGTTCTTAAGATGAATCTTGGCCTTCTGCTCTGAGGTATCACCATTATTCCAAGTGTATTATTTTTATAATTTATACTAACAGTAAAGGAGTAAAAATCCCAGAGCCACCAGCATCCATTTATTTAACAAATGTTTGAGTGCCTCTTGTATCAGGCACTGTTGTACTTGCTGATGCTGGTGATAGAGCAGCAGGGATGTGTGAATTTCAATATAGATGCAGGACTGAACCCAGAAACATACTCCAAATGGGAGTCAGCATTTGGGTCCTGGAAAGATGACTACAGATTTCAGTTTCATTGCTCATGTTCCTGGTCAGGAACGCCAACCAGGAGGTTAACACCAGGCTGTCTGATTCCTTTCTTCGGTTAAATATTTGTACATCTGATCCAGGTCTGGCCTGATTCTCTTTGCGCTAAAATTGGAAAAATGGGAAGATAATTTTACAGAGGGTCTCAGGATCCATGAATGAAGCATCCACAGATACAGAGGCAGGAAGACCACGAATATGGCCCATTTAGCAGTGCTAAATCCCGCCCACACCGCCAGATTGCCTCGTTACTGTATCAGGTCTGTTTGCCAAGCCTCACACTACCAGGAAGGATCTTAGTTGGAATAATGGAAAGTAACCCTCTACTAGGATATTACATCAACTGATTTATCTAAAGCTTAAATCTTCCCTTTAGGGCTTGTGTCGAGGTTGGCTTCAACGTGCTTTACTCAGTCTAGTGTTGGGCACGAAATGCAATGTTCAAAACGTAGTGTTATGTGTTGGGTAGAAGAGCACAAGCTTCGAAATCAATCAGATTCATCTGAGACCTGGATCTGTCACTTAGCATGTGGCAAACTCTTAATCCATTTCGAAGTCTACTGAAGACTCCACTGAACTCATGCTACAAATTTCTGTCGAGTTGTTTTTCCATTTATTCTAATCATCTTGCAGCTAGAGCCAGAGGTTATGGCGAGATTGATGTTGCCACGATCCGATGGAAAGAAGTCAGGGTCTACAAAATTGTTGGAAGGGGTCTGTAGAATCGGAGATACTTCAGATATTGCCTATCAGTATTCAAGTGTCTAAAAGATCATCTTGAATTAGTAATTAAATCAATCTTCTTTAGAAATACTGCCTAATTCAAAACAGTTTCTGCAATTTTTTTTTCCAGTCAGTGGATTTTAAGTGCATAAATAATATCATGGATGACTGATCAGAGTCTTGAAATTTCAAAAGGAGATCTCTAAAAAGCTAGGAATATTTTAAAAGATGTTTCTCCCTATTTATCTTGTTCTGGTTGTTTTGGCTTGCTTCCAGTCCTGTAGCTTGTCCTCCTTGCCTCCTTTTACCTTTTTTCTCTCCAACTGAGGTTCTCTAATTTTTCCTAGACCACTACTGGCTCACACTATAAAAATAGTCCCCCTGCAGACAAATGGTGGCCATTGCCTCTTCCCTTGGAGTTTCTTTCAAAGAGCCCTGAGGAAGTATATAAATGATACAATTACATAAATTATATAAATCATAAATTATATAAATTATCCATCTCACGGTACTGAAAAATTTTTTAACGTTTATTTATTTTGAGAGAGTGAGAGAGAGTGCACGTGTGCGTGAGCAGGGGAGGGGCAGAAAGAGAGGAGGGAGAGAATCTTAAGCAGGCTCCACACTCAGTACAGAGCCCGAAATGGGGCTCAACTTGGGGCTTGATCTCATGATCGTAAGATCATGACCTGAGCTGAAATCAGGAGTCAGATGCTCAACTGACTTAGCCGCTCAGGCAGCCCTGTTTGTTTTTAATATATATATAATGTGTGTGTGTGTGTGTGTGTGTGTGTGTGTGTGTATGTGTGTGTGTGTGTGTGTGTGTGTATATTTAATTTAATATATATAACATATATTAAAAAAATATATATATTATATATTTTTACTTTAGTATATATTTTTAATTTAATTTTTTATTTCATTTTATTTTATTTATTATATTCTATTTAATTTTTTAATTTTATTTTATATATATTATTTTATTTAATATATACATATTTATTTATATATATTATATATTTTTATATTTTATTTTATGTATATTTTATATACATTTTTATATATTTTATTATATATATATATTTTATTTATTTCTGAGAGCAAGAGAGACAGAGCACGAGCAGGGGAGGGGCAGAGAGAGAGGGAGACATAGAATCTGAAGCAGGCTTCAGGCTCTAAGCTGTCAGCACAGAGCCCAGCTTGGGGCTCAAACTCATGAACTGTGAGATCATGACTTGAGCCGAAGTCAGAAGCTCAACCCACTGAGCCACCCAGGTGCCCCTGAAATGTTTGTTTTTAAGTGGCTTTTTATCCCCCTCAGCACTGTGGGGGTTCACAGTGCACATCTCAGCATACCAGTTTTGTTATATATGTTATATATACAATATATATTTAAAATATAATATATATATAGTAAATAGAAATATAATAAATAATAAATGTGTGCATATATTCACCTTCGGAGATTTCAGGGTATACTGAAATCCTTCCTGCCACAGCTTAAGAAGGGGACTGTATAAAGTCGCATTTACTCAGCTCTGATCCACTCAGGATTCCACCACTCCACACAAACCACTGAAAATCGCTGCTAAATTCTCAGACTTTGAGTCTCTTATTATTTTACTTTTATTTTGGACAACAAATTCGTCAATTTAAAATTTACAGAAAAGTTAAAAACAATGAGAAAATTAAGTATACTGATTTTGGGGGGCACCTGAGTGGCTCAGTTGGTTGAGCAACCCACCAACTCTTGCTTTTGGCTCAGGTCGTGATCTGAGGGTTGTGAGATCAAGCCGTGCTTGGAGCTCCACACTGAGCGTGGAGCCTGCTTGGGATTCGCTCTCTCTCCCTCTGCCCTCCCCTGCTGGCACATGTGTTCTCTCTCTCAATCTCTCTCTAAAAAAACAAACAAAAAAACCAAAAAACGATTTTCTTATCACCAAGAGTTAAGTATAAAAAAAAATCTGTCATCTCTGCTTTTCCTGTTGGTTAAAGATGTGAAACATATCATGAAGCTGACATCTCCTTTGACCACCATTACCCATCCCATCACGTGACCCATTTTTCCAAGGCAATCACTACAATTAGTATGTAGCTTTCTCGTTCATCTAAATGCATAACTATGTGACTACATAATATTACTTTGGTACGTTTTTATTAATGTATTTATTATGTTAGTGTCCTTTTATCTTGCCTCTTTTTTTTTTTTTTTTACCTGCGATTATGTTTTTGCTGTCTCTGCATGTTCTACAGTGTTGTATTTTATGCCCGTACTCTGTATGTACATTTGTTCCCGACTTGGTGGCCATTTAGATTGCGTCTCTCTCAAGATGTCAGCAACATCCATCTTTGTATCTGTATGAGACATTTTCTAACATACACCATTTGTAAATTTTGTACTATGGGAGAGATTGTGGCACAGTGTTAAAACCTTAGAATTCCTCTTGTGGTAGAGTTATACTGATGCCAAAATTCTTACTTTTTCAGCATCGATAGCATTGCCTTGTTTTGCTGTGTTTTCAAAATTTCATTCTCCATCTTCCCCTTCGGTTATCTGTGTCCTTCCACCTGTCTCCTGCCCCTCCTCATAGATTTGCTCATACGCCAACATCCCATCCCATTAATGCTTTACCGGTGTGGTTGCTCAGAGATGTACATACATATTGCTTTCCTGTGACACTTTTCTTAGAAATAGCAAAAATAAATCTGATGGGAAAAAATCACATAGAAAGATCTATTCTTTAAAATGTCAGCTATCAGGCTGATATGAATGACTCAGATTCAGGAAGTGACAAGGAATGTATTGTCATTTTTGAAACAGAAATTACCAATCTTTAACCCTTGACCAGCCAGATCATCACAGATAAGATTCCTTGTTAGTCCGTAGATGAGGGCAGCAGGAAGCCTACTCTGTACAATGCATATTCATTCCTCCATATATGACATCTCATCAGTGACTATTTTATGACGGTAGCCAGGTAATTAAAGAAATATTTGAGGGAGCAAAGGGGTCAAGTGACAGGGTGAGGAGGAGGGAGAAAGTCTTAGATGCTAATAGTTCATGTTCTAGAACTTAATTGGTTTAAAACTCTTAGTCATAAATAGACAAAGAATTGTATTTTTACAGATGAGCTTTTATATTTCACTTCTCTGTTTATGCATGGCTCATGAGGAGGAAACTGAGGCCTGAGTGGAGGCCACACAGATCTTACCAGAGGCAAGGTGGCATTTGAATGCACGTGAACTTCTCGGAGTTCAGGTGCTCTTGCCATTGCATGACTATGCGGGTTGTGGCATCTGTCTCCAAAGATAATACTTCACTTTTCTACACATGTTGTAAGTGCTAAATGTCATTGCAATGAACAGGAGCACTTGGCGTGGACAATGTAATGGTTTGGAAAGAGTTTGAACTCGCAGTCGCAATCATAATGGCCTCTCATCAGTCGTGTGGCCCTGGGCAAGTACCCCTCTGTCCTTATCAATAAAGTGAGCGAGTCTTACACACACAGGAAATTCTCAGATTTCACCGTTGTCAAACATCAGTTTCCTTTCTTCTGGCTTTTGTCCCTTTAGAACTCCAATAAGTAGCAAATGTATTCATTGAAGTTTTAGACATAAAAATTAGTATGATTTAGAAAAATTGTGGTTGGGTGAGTGAAAGAAAGCTTTATAGGATAATTTTTAAAAGTTCAGATGTGTTAATTGCACACAATACATTTACACAAATAACAGAGTACTTCCAATATCTCTTTTAGAGATGCTTTGCTAGAATGAAAATATGATTTGTGATTGTCATTATAATCCTGGAAATAAATATCTGTTGGTGTAGGCTGTTTAAATAGATTTAAGTGTGGGTTGCATTTGCACTATTAATTCCCAAGAAACCATAAAATAATAGCTAATGCAAAACTTTGGCCCATGAAGAGTCAAAGGCTTTGGAAATTGCTCTCCTTCCATGAAACCTAGACTGGACTGTGACCCCAAGAGAAGGAAAACAATGGAGTGAGCCCTAAAATCACCCCAGGTTCCTGCTGTGGGTCAGTTTCCAGGCCATAAGCACAGGACAGAGAACACAAGTGGGCCCAATGGTTTGCTGACTGGAGGAGACAGAGACTATATTTTAAAGAGGCAGCAAGTAGTCAGAGTACCAGAGAGAGGGCTACACAGACAGAGAGCTCTGGAGATCAGCATAAGGTTCTCTTTGAGTCCCCACATACAGGGGGCAGGAATGAATTGTCGTGAGCCAGAAGAGCTGCCATAGTCCAGTGGGCAAAATGATTCCCAGAGCTCACATGGTTTGAGAGGAATTTGCATTCTTACCAGCCTGAGTGAAGAAATCTGGTATGACATGGGGTTTGGGGCAGAATCCTCAGACAGGCTGTGACATTATTTCCAGGCAAATTAGCTCTAAAGTAGGGGCTCTGAGCCCACCCTAGCAAAGCTTAAGCAAGCCTTGAAAGGGTCAAAATGATTTGCAAGTAAAATTCCATAACAAAGCCAAATACTAAAGGAAAACGACAAAATCCAACACCAATGACAAAATTCACAATGGCCAAGAAATGATTGATTGATTTAAATGTTTATTTTTGAGAGAGAGAGAGAGAGAGAGAGAGAGAGAGAGAGAGAGAGAGATTGAGAATGAACATGGAAGGCACACAGAGAGAGGGAGACACAGAAAACGAAGCAGGCTCCAGGCTCTGAGTTGCCAACACAGAGCCTGACCTGGGGCTTGAACTCATGAACCACAAGATCATGACCTGGGCTGAAGTCAGACGCTCAAACTACTGAGCCACCCAGGTTCCCCTGACCAGGAAATGATTTAAAAAGATCACTCTTCTTGCAAATATGTAAGAAAAATATGCCTGATACCCAGGAAAAAGATCCATCAGTATAAAAGAAAAAAACCAACAGAGTTAAAGGAATTAGGGGATAAGGATCTTAAGACAGCATTTCTAAATCTTAAATATGCTCGAGGATGTAAGAGAAAATATGAAAAAGATGAATAAAGAAATGGTAGATATGATAAAGAACGAAATGAAACCGAGAGGTGAAAAATCCAATATCCACAAAGAAAAACAGACTGAATGAGGCTAACATTAGATTAGACCCTGCAGAAGATCAATGAACTTGAAGACAAAACAACAGAAAGGATCCAGAGTAAAGTGAGAGAGAGAACAGGACTGAAGAAAATGAACGAATTCTCTGTGACCTCATGTGATACAATACCATGCAGTCTAACATACATTTAGTTAGAGTCTCAGAGTAAGAGTACAAAAGAGAGAGTGATACAGAATAATTTGTTAGGGTGCAGGACAATCAGCCAACCTCAGGAAAACAAAAAATAGAGAAAACAAAGATGTGTCAATCAGTGTCCCATTAGAAGAGGGAAACCACATGGTAATTTGGAGCAAAAGGAGTTTGAAAGGGAAGGTTTCATACAAAGAATTATTAATTGCAATAGGGGATTGGCATAATGAGTGATTCACTAGTAATAAATTAAGATACTAAGGAATACAGGAGCAACGGTATAAGCAGCAGCCGCCACACCTAAGGCTGAGGTAGAGCACTTAAGGAAGATACTCTCCAAGGGCTGAGATCCAGACCTCATTGCAGAGGCACAGCTGTGGTTCACTGACGGCAGAGAAATCGCCGTGGTGCCATGCTGTGGAACTCGCTGGAAATGTGCCCTCTGGAACTTGCTAAAATTCCATACTCTAGGGCACTGGGGAAAGCTGTTCATGGGGAGGTGTTTCACTGAAGGCACTCTGCTACAAAACCACCTGAGTAGGGTGCCAGGGGAAGTTGCTGGCAACGGTCTGCTGCTGGCTGCGTGCACTGCACAGTCCTGCCAAACGAGCACAGCACAACCTGATGGAAAGCCTTCCTTCTGCAGTGTCTTTCCCAGCATCCTTTATTGACAAAACTTACAACCATTGGCAGAGGAAAAGCTAGATAAAGGGTCCAGATCCATTTTTCACAGAGTAGGCAGTGAAATATAAAATTGGAGCTGAGAGACAATAAATTGATAACTGGCACAGTCTACCTACTGACTACTGAGCTTCCATATGTGCTCTTCTACACACATTTGAGCCTCCGTACATCATCAGAACAACTCTATCTTTGCACCTAATAAGATACATCCATCCATCTGACAAGTAAAAGTTTCTATCCTTTCCCCAAAAGGAAAAACCTCCCAGTCCCAATAATCATTGTATCCATTGCTGTATTAATTCCTCCTCAAATTTAGCTGCCAGACTGTTCTATTGCTTAAAAACTGAAATGTAAATGCAATTTCTAATAATTTATATAGAAAATAAGAATAGTAAGAAAGAAGTAGGTGGCCAGAGAATACAAATATATGCACATAATGAAGAGAAAATGTGTAAAGCTCCTTTAGTCATCACGTCTGTAATTGGTCCCACGATGGTGGTTGTTAGCTGTGTCTTCCTTCTTCAACTACTATCCTGTATCTCCCTTGCTCTCAACCAGTATCTCAGCTGCCCTGGGTTCTTTATCTGGTGGAGTGACCCAAACATTCTTTCCTGAATGGCTCCACTCCTCAACCATTCTGCTTGTTGTTGTAGTTTTTAAATAACTTTTACTATTGGGCATAGAAGTACCAAGAGGCATCCTTGAGGATCCCCTAGGTTATTGACATAATTTTCCTTGCCTTCACCGTATGGCAGCAATTCAGTTTTCCTTTGGTTGGGAGCAATCACTTCAATGAGTAGACCAACATCTGTCTGTTTTATCTATTGGCTCAGTGGTATAAGTAGCCCCAGATGGCCAGGTAGAAGTTTTAGTGACATCACTGTTGTATTTATTCCTGAGGGAAGCATTTTGCCCTTGAGAACCATTGCCAGAATTCTATACCCAGCAAAATAGTCTTCAAAAATAAAGGCAAAATAAAGACTTTTTCAGACCAACAAAACTGAGAGTCCTTCTTTGTTTATTTGTTTTTTTGTACGTGTCATTTAAATAAATCTATCCTTTATTCAACTAGATTCTTTTAAAATTGTATATTTGTTTTGTTTTTTTTTTTCAGTTTCACTATAAGTATACATGTGTATTTCTTTCATATTTTTTTGCTTAGTATTCATTAGGCTTCATAAATATATGAGATGATATCTGTCATCGGTTCCGGAAAATGGTTAGCCATTGTTTTTTTGAATATTGCTTCTGCTTCATTTTTACTGTTCTCTCCTGAGTCTCCAACTAAGCACATAATAGACCTTCTTCTTACTATATATGCTGTATGCTTTTGTATATCCTACACTTAAAAAATATTTTCTATCTTTTTGTTTCTTCATTTTTCAGTTAAGTTCTTCTGTCTTCTGGTTCACTAACTCTTACTTCAGTTGGATGTATTCTGAGAGACCCCTCCATCGAGTTGTTAGTTTTTCAGTTTTTCTACTTGGTTTTTCTCCAGATCATCTATTGCACTGTTTAATAGTTTTCATTTTGGTGCTGATAACTTTAACCTTGGCTTTATAATAATATTAGTAATTTCACAGTCTGTAGTCTGATAATTCCACTATCTAGAATTCTTGTGGACCTTGCTCAGTTTTCTTTTTGCTGATTCTTGTTCATGGGGTCTTGTTTTTTTCTAGGCTTGGTTATCTTTGAGTCTGTTGGACACTATAATTATGGGAATAACTTGGGGCCTCAGATGATAAAATCTTCTCTTGAATATTTTTAAGGTCTTTATAAATTACAAAATTCTGTGGTATCTATCTGAATTACTTAGTGTACTACAGATTCAGATTCCATTGTGTTGTTGAGAAATATATGTATACATCTGCCTTTATCTCTTTATATTATTAAATCCATTAATTTGGGGAAGCTAACTTGATCTAATAGCTAACTTTGGACCAGGCATTTGGACCAGGCATTTATATTCCTGGTTTTTTTTTTTTTTTTTTTTTTTTGGTTTTTGGTTTGTTTGTTTGTTTTGCATATTTGATTAAGACTTATTTGATTAATGATCTAGGTTCTAGTTTTTTAAACCCTTCTTGTATATTTCTTTTTAAAGAATTTTTTTAACATTTATTTATTTTTGAGAGAGAGACAGAGTATGAGTGGGGAGAGAGCAGAGAGAGAGAGACACAGAATCTGAAGCAGGCTCCAGGCTCTGAGCTGTCAGCACAGAGCCCAATGCGGGGCTCAGATTCATGAACTGTGAGATCATAACCTGAGCTGAAGTCAGAAGCTTAACCGACTGAGCCACCCAGGCACTCCTCCTTCTTGTATATTTCAAACATTAAATAAGATTATTCTAGATATAGTACTGTGAATCACATGACTTTTAGAGTCGTAAATGATTAATAAATATATTTATATTGCCTGAGTGAAAAAAAATCTTTTTTTTTTTTTAAAGAAAGTTCTGTATGTGATCTCTGTTTATTTCTACTACTGTGGAAGATAGTTGGGAGTAAAAGGAACAGACTAGTAACGGTGCTTTTTCACAAGAACAGCCACACAAATATTACACTGTAATTTGTCCTGATTGTAGTGATGTGCCTTACAGAATCTGAGAGGTTTGATCATAGTGATATGGTCCCCAAAAGTCTCTATCCAGTAGCTACTTGCCTGATATTACAGACTGCTGTAGATACAAGAAATATTACAAGTTACTTTGAAATAACTTAGGTACATTAATCATTAAGCATGGATCTTACCCTTTTTGAAGAGCTGCTAATCATTGTCCTTTTTTGAATTCAATATTCATTCCAACAAGAAGGTAAAACCAAATTAAAGCAAGTCATAAGAATTCCTCTTTCCTTGCCCTCATTTCTTGCCAGACTGTCATCTTATTTAACTTTCTTCAGCTTTATTACATCTAACCATAAATATCTTACAGCTATCCCTCTGATTATAGCATTGTTCCTTTGGGAAAAATGAAGCTTTGAATTATACTATTTTTCCAAATGCTTCTAGGATTAGACATATAATGTTACTCAAGTAATATGCATATCAGTTTACTTTAAATTTATTTCTTTTTAAATACAAGGGCAAATATTGGTCTTTTTATAACTGGATCACCAGATATATTTCTCTTTTTTCATAGGGGACAAAAATCATACTCAGGCTTAGACATAAGAATATGTATACATGAGGGAATTAAAGTTATTTTGAATCTATTATCTTCCTTTCTGTCCCATTCTTCTTTTTTTCATTACATTATCTTCTCTTCTTAGAAACTCTATGTTTAAAGAAAAGAAAAAAATGAGATGGCAGATGCAGAAATACATTTTTCCTTCTTTCATACACAACCCACCCCCACCCCCACCCAACCCCCCCTGACCCGTATTTTGTTCTTCTTGGGGGAGAAATTAATGTAGCTTTTATTTGATTGTATTTTCTTATTTGAAGAATAGACTAGTGATTTCTCACTTCAATGTTTTTTAGCCTTTAACATTTTTTTTTAAAGTAGAGATAGTCATATCATCTTCTCACTAGCTTTCTCAAAAATTTAAATACTTTTTTGTCTTTTGTGAAATTTGGACTTAAGGTAATTTTAATATTTTAATTTTTCCCAAAACAAGGATCCCCGGAAAAGCTCAGAGGGGTGTAAAAGGGAGGGGTAATGAAAGAACAAAGTAGATATCTAAATGACCTTAGCCTAGGATTATATTTTATAGGTCCTCTTAGGTTCTTTAACTATGTAAGGTTCACTGAATGTTTGAGATGGAGCCACACCTGCAGCCCGGGGTCAAGAGACTAGATGCCAAGTCAGGCATTTGAGCCTCAACACCATGTCAGACCCAACTCCTTGGTGCATGATCTGATCCTTACTACCTAACAACTAAACTGGACACACTTTGAGTACTTTAACCAAACTATTATAGCACTAAATCAGGTAAAACAAAAACAATAAACAAACGGATGAAAAATCATTGAAAGGCCTGGATTATGGGGCAGTTGGGTGGCTCAATCGGTTAAGCGTCCTACTCGACTTCAGCACAGGTCATGATCTCATAGATCTCATGAGATCAAATCCGTTGTTGGGACCCGTGCTAGGTGTGAAGCCTGGATTATATTATGGTATATGTATCAATTAGCTAAAAATATAAAATAGTCCTTTAAAGAACCAAATTCAGGGGCACCTGCATGGCTCATTCAGTTGAGCGTCCAACTTTAGTTCAGGTCATGATCTCACAGTCCATGTGTTCGGGCCTGTGTAGGGCTCTGTACTGACAGCTCAGAGCCTGTTGCATGCTTCAGATTCTGTCTTCCTCTCTCTGCCCCTCCCTCCCTCTCTCTCTCTCTCTCTCTCTCTCTCTCTCTCTCAAAAATAAATAAACATGGGGTGCCTGGGTGGCTCAGTTGGCGGAGCGTCCGACTTCGGCGCAGGTCATGATCTCGCGGTTTGTGGGTTCAAGCCCTGCGTCGGGCTCTGTGCTGACAGCTCAGAGCCTGGAGCCTGCTTCAGATTCTGTGTCTCCCCCTCTCTCTGCCCCTCCCCCACTCATGTTCTGTCTCTTTCTCTGTCAAAAATAAATAAACATAAATAAACAAACAAACATTAAAAAATTTAAGGAACCCAATTTTTTCTCTCTGTGGAAGGGATAATATTAGTGTTTTTTGATTCTTACGAGACTGACCTCCCTGTATCCTATCTACCGTCTAAGTCAGTGTGTATTCATCATATTGGCACTGAATGTGTCTTGAGACCTTCAATTATATCCTGTTCCCCTTGGTGCTTTCATAAATACAACATTGATTTCCCATTTAGTGCGGCCAAAGCTTTCATTGTTTAATTTTTGCCTTTGTAGAGTTCATTGTTAATAGCATCATAATGCCTTTGGTACTTAAAATCTGGACAAAACATTCCTTCTCTCTATTGCGTGAAAGAATAATTAACAGGCAGAGGCTCCAACGCGTCGCTGGCTTAAGAACTGCACCGAGCAATTGTAGTCTAAATCCCCATAGGACAGATGCAGGAGGTGGGAACCCAAGTCCCAGCTAATTCAACCCAGCATCTGTGGGAGCCAGAGTAAAACCATTGCTTCTCTTTGACTCTTAAGTATTATGAGGTGAAGTAACCAAAAAATGCCAGTACCCAGTGGCACCAGAGATGGTTCTGATAGTATTGTTTTATTGCTATTACTGCTTTCATCAGAAAGAAAGTTCTTGGTAGTTGGGGTCACCATTGCTGTCCATATCTGGTCTAAACCTTGTATCACACAGTTGGGACCAACGTCATCATTCCTGGAGAAACTGAGACGCACTTTACTCAAATGATCAGCAATCCCACACGATCATCTTTGTAACCCTTCATCCAAGAATGAAAAGGAGGCAGCAAATCTGTGGACCCCCACGTTTGCTGGGATGGGAGGCAGGCAGGTCATACCGGTCATTGGGTAGCATTCTCTTCCAACAGTTCTCTTCCTGACTCTGTGGTAGGCAGATTAACAGTCCCCCAAAGAACTCGTGAATGCGTTAGGTCACATGGCGAATGGAATTAGGGTCAGATGAAATTACGCTTACTAATCAAGCTGACCTTGGGATGGAGGGATGATCCTGGATTCTCCAGGTGGGCCCAGTGCAATCTCCTAGTGCAGTCTCAGACTCCTTAACATGTGAAAAGGGGAGACTGGAGAGGAGGTCAGAGGAATGCAACGTAAGAAGGCTGGGAATTGCAGAACTGTAAGGTAAATGTATGTTATTTGAAGCCACTAAGTATGTGGTGATTTGTTACAGCAGGAGTAGGAAACTGAAACAACACCCTTAATTATCTCATCGTTCATTCTGCTGGATCATGAAGCTTAATGATGAAAAGCGGATAAATCATGTGTTTAAAATTGTTTTAAGTTCACTTATGCTACTGTGAGAGAAGACCGTATCTACCATCCAAACATCCCAGAACCATGGTTTGTGGACACAGATATTTCAAGTGACATCAGGGACACTTTGCGGCACTTAGAAGTTTTAATATAATTCAGGAAAATTCTGCCTCTGGAATGTTCCCGAATAACTCACATAGACTGCCTTTTTAAATTGAGAAATAACGTCTAACTACGGAAGTTAAAATTAAAAAGAAGTCAGTGATGTGCCAGAATAGGCTTGCACTGGTTTGAAAGAAAGAATTGTTAACATTTTAGGAATTTGGGGAGGCGTGTATTTACTCCTTAGAAATCAGCAGACCCTACTATGGAAGGGCAGATGCCAAACCTGTATCAGCACCGCACCGACTTGAGTTCTCTCGGGCAAGTGTCTTTAACACACCTTGTGCCTCCTCACTCTCAAGTTTTACCACCATCATGAAGATAGCATGAATCTTCCAGATGCCTTTCCACATACTTGTATATTTTGGGGTTTCCAGATAAAACATCTGATTTTGTTAGCATTTTTTTTCTCTCCTTAATTTTTCAAGTGTCACGAGAAACTTACTGTCCTGGAGCTTGCTTTTTTTGTCCCCTTGGCAAAATCTTGGGCGCCCGCCCACATTAGCTCATGTAGGCCTGCCCCATCTTTTACGTTACAATGGATCACGTATCATACGGGTAGAGTGCATATACTATCAGGTTGTTTAATTTACGTAACAACTGCTCTATTTATGAATATGTGCTTCGTTTTCAATTTTTTACCACTACAAACACTGCCCCAGTGGATGGCCCTGTACTTGCTTTCTGGCCATTGCAAGTCTAGGATAAACAATGACATTTGGAATATCTGGGTTTAAGGATAGGGGCATTTATAATTTAAATATATATTTTCAACATGCTTCCCAAAGAAATGGTAATAATACACAGATCTACGCAGCAGTGGATGGCAACACACTTTCTCTAATGTTGACCTAGGTGTAGTTAATTTACAATTGCCAACAAAATGGATAAAAAAATGGTCATTTTATTTTTATTTTTTATGTTTCTTTATTTATTTTGAGAGAGAGCATGTGTGAGTGGGCGGGATAGGCAGAGAAAAAGAGAGGGAGAGTCTGAAGCAGGCTCCATACTCAGCAAAGAGCCCCATTTGGGGATCGATCCCACGAACCATGAGATCATGATCCGAGCTGAAATCAAGAGTCAGACGTTTAACCAACTGAGCCACCCAGGCGCCCCGAAGTGGCCATTTTAATTTGTGTTTCACTTGACATCTTCTTATGTTTATTAGACATTGTACATGTTTTCAGAGAATTTCCTCTTCCGGTGTTTTCCTCACTTTTCTCTTTGTCTTTTTTTCTGACCAATGTGGAGGCTATATTCTGGGTGCTAATTATTGGTTTAGTATTATGTTACAAATATTTTCCCTCAGACAGTCCTTTAATATTATTGTTTTTTTCACTGTAAATGGCCTTTTGATTTTAGAATAGTGTCCAATTTACAGAGAAGTTGCCAAAGTAGCATAGAACCTTTCCCTGCCCACCTCCTTGATTCTGTTCCCCCTCTCGTTAACATTTCACATCGCCACGGTACATTTGTCACAACTAATGAACCAGTATTGATATGTCATTATTAACCAAAGCCCATGCTCCACTCACATTTTATTAATTCCCCCCCCCCCCCCCCCCCCCCCCCCAAACCTCTCTTCTGTCTCAGCTTCCATTCAGCAGGCCAGGTCACATTTAGTAGTCAAGTCTCCTTAGCCTGCTCTCTGATTTGTGACTCTTGTCAGACTTCCCGTTTTTTTTTTTTTTAATGATCTTGACAGTTTTGAGGAGCGCTGGTCAGGTATTTTGTAGATTGTCCTTCAATTTGAGCTTGTCAGATGTTTTGTCACAGTTTGGCCGGGTTGTGATTTGGGGAGGAAGGTCATGGAGGTGAAGTGTCCTCTCATATCAAGGGTGCATGCTCCCATTATGATTCACCCTTAATCTCCCGGGGGAGGGAGTGTTTGAAGTAGGAGGTATGAGGTGAGTCCTAGACTTGCAGCCATATGTCTGCCTTTTTACTTTCCTTCTTTAGAAATCGAGTATCACTTGAGCAAGAGCTAATTGGCAGAAAAAGAGAAATTAGGATATAGGTATTTAAGATTATTGAATATTCCTAAGTAATTGTGTGTTTAATATTGATAAAGTCTGTTGTTTTTCTTTTTTTTTTTTTAGTTTATTTGTGAAGGATGGATTTTGCCCATGGGATTACACTGGTTAAACTTTCTCTGAGGCTATTGGTAAAAAGGGATGGTTTCTTATGTTTTGTTTATTAATAGTAATAATAAGTAATATGACAGGAAATAAACAAAGTAAAGAACAGTACAGCGCATATTGCATTTATAATAGTATAAATTTGCAATTACATCTAATGACCAACATTAAGTACAGTGTATTAAATTATTCAAATTGCTCTTCAGTATAAATTACGCCATTGATTAGATTTACGACGGTAGCTATGAGATGTAAACTAAATATTGTGACATTCTTTAATTGAAATAAATGCTTGTACTTCAATTAATGGCAATTTTTTAGCTCATTAACTCTAGAAATTTGTTTTTATAGTCTATTCAGAATTCTACAATCAAGTGAATTGAGACATAAACAGCCTGGCTTTATTAAGAACAAATCAATGTCATATAAACCTGATCATATTTTTTTGATCTAATGATAAGGTAGCACATAAAATTTGCAATGCAAAGAAGTGAAGATGTCTGTGCTGGTCTCTCATAAATCTTGTTATGTCAAATACGTCTACGTTCCAAATAATGCTTTGTGGGCAGACGCTACGTGGGCCTTAATAGTGTATGAATTTTGCTCTTCTTTGCTTAATGCACCTTAGAATTCTTCATTAGCCCCATTAAAATATAGCCATATTTTGGGGCTCCTGAGTGGCTCAGTCACTTAAGGGGCCAACTCTTAGTTTCGCCTCAGGTCATGATCTCACGGTTCATGGGATTGAGCACGGAGCCTGCTTGGGACTCTCTCTCCCTCTGTCTCTGCCCTTCCCCCCGCCACAATAAATAAATAAACATTAAAAAAAATGCAGCCACATTTTTACCTCAAGTACAGAGTACGCAAATTTAGCATGGCTGTGCCAAATGTTCTAGGGAGTGGGCGTCACCCGAGGGAAGGGCAGTACGCGTACAAAATATAAAACTCTCCCAAACCCTTGTCATGTCACTTAGGCAATAGTAAAGGGGTACAAACTTTTGAAGGACACTGGACAAAATATCAACATCTAACTGACATTTCTCAAAGCATAGGCCAAGGACACATTTCAAAATGACCTTGAGTATGCATTGAAATGCAGACCCGCTGAATTAGATGCTTAGGAATCGGGGAGGTGCCTGTACATTTACCGGCACCTTGGGTATCCTTATGCAAACTGAAGTTCAGGATCCACTGGTATGAAGGGCACAGTTTTGTTTACAATATGTGAGGGAGAATAAGAATGAGTGCATGGAGTTCTCAATTAAAAAGGGCTTCCTACCCAATGGAATATTTGTGAAAGTGGTTTTGTGTTTCTGAAGGGTATCATATTCCCTATAGCTTGTCTTCAACCCTTTGTGGTTATTGACCCTGTCACACTCCGCCTTGTAGTTATTATGTACCTCTACTCTACCAGACTATAACCTCCTTGAGGGCAGGAGTCATGTGACCTCATGTCTACATCCTTCTAGCACCGATTTGATTGGGGGTACCTGAACGTTTGATGATCCGAATTGAGAAAACAGCTGGCTAATTAGCTTGAGATAAAGTGTAACCATTGCTGAACCTTTGTGTTATTATCAAGCCTAATGGCAAATTATGATAAGTAGCATTAGAACAGTAGGCATAGTTCCTGCCTGCCAGAAATTAATTCAGTTAGTTCTGGTTATTTCCTAACATTGTCTTAGGTTATTCCATAGCAAACCTTTTCTATCACTTTGGTTTACATTTATACAACAATTTCTCCCCAGCCTTGAGGGACATTTTTCTGAGGCACACAAAGGAATCTTCATTAGGTACAGAGGAATCAGTGTTTGGATTAAATGTACAGACTCTTATAAATATTATTTATGGCTATTTAGGGAATAATAACAATAATAATAATAAAAGTAATACAGAAAGACATACTAAAGGTACTTAATTCATTCTAACCTAGTAATAACAGGGAGATGTTATGTTTTGATTTCCCCTGTCTACTTCTTACTTGTTAGAAAATTATGAGCTCTCCTTCCCCTTAATGAACTCAAAGTGCTTTTCTTGCTCCTTGGGTTTGGGGATGGTAGGGGTTGGGGGAGAGCAAGCCTAAAGAGACTCCATGGTTGTGTTGTTTTATGACTTCATCAGTCCAGGCCACACAAAGAGCTGGTGAATGGCAAGGTGATAGCACCATCGTATAGGTCACCTACCTCTGGAGATGTTACCACATAGGGAATTATTTGTAAACTTAATACTTTTTAGCTACTAACATTGAAGAACTGCCTTCCACCAGCTTATCTCTGAGCAGTCCTGTCCGGCCACTGCAGATCACCCTGGGAAGTGTGTTCCAACCCAATCCTTCCAACAGGGGTGTTCTAACTTTACCGTCCTGCACTTGGTCTTAGTATCTGGTATGTAAGGTGTGTCCTTTTCCTCTGGCTTTCTGTGGTGCTCAGTCCCCAGACGTTGTCATAGTGTGGACTCTGGCTCTCTGGTGGACGGGGAGTTTTCTCATAAACCCCATCTTTCTTGACTGGGACTCCAGGCCAGCCTCGGCTCCTTATTTGCATTGCGCATCATCCCAGTGATTAAGCAGGGGCGTGGTCAACAGTGGCTGTAGACTTGGCTGTCTTCGACAATCAAAGGAAACGTCACGTCTGTCCTACGTATTTCTGTCTGACACCCTGAATTATGAAGCAAGACTTAGCTGAAAATTTTACTCATCTTTTACTTAGAAGACTTGGGCCATGTTAGGATTAAAAACAAAATTAAAATTTTGACAATCTACAATAAAAAAAAAGGTGAAACATTGAAAATGTACACAAAAAAGATTTTAAATAGAGTTACGTGGTCGGGTGCTCTAGATCTAAGACCAGATGAGGGGTGGAAAGGCACATGCTAAGGTGGGTGACCGTGGCTGAGGGGGTGGGCAGTTGCCATCTTTTCTGGTCACCTGCCTATGTGAACCCTTCTCTGCTCAGTGTCTCTTAGGAGAAATGCTTCTCCCTCAGTGTGCCTACTCTGGGTGGGAGGTAAATTCAGGTGCCTGCCCTTTGTGAGGGAAGCCAGAGGGATCTCTGTGTCTCCTTCCTCCAATCTTTGTCACCATAATCCTGCACATGGCAAAGGCGAACCCACGGAAACCGCAGAGTTGCCTTTTCCTGGCTTTTCCAAGCGGGGTTTTTCAGTCTGTCCTCCAGACCCGGGAGCTTTCCTGAATTTTTTTAATACATTACCGTTTGCTGCTTCTAGCCAGAGTTCAACTTTTGTGGCTTGAAATTGAAGAACTGTCAGCCAGTAAAATAGGTGAGTCGTGGGGGGCATCGTGTTGTCTGGGAGGCACTGGCAATTACCTGTTTTTGTTCCAATCAGGGCAAGGGGACGTCTATCTTTGAGGTCACAGTGTTGTTGTTTTCAACCTATGATTACCTTAATGATGTTTTGGTCCGTGAATCAGGAACACATGCTCATGTTTATCTTCTTCACATCCTAAAGAATTTACAAAGGAAACATCTACGAAGTGGTAATTCCCATGGAGGGGGACATCTCTGGGAGCCAGAGCCCCCCCAAATGTTATCAGTACCACGACGTTCAACAGCTAGTCATGTGCCACATGCTTTAAACTTTACATTAATCAAAACTATTCGTGAAATTAGCAATGCAAGCCAGCCTCATTAGTTTTAATTCATTCTATGATGTGCGATAAAATACGAAGAACACGTAGCCTGTATCAGGAGGCATGATGATCTCAATAGCTCTCATCACCGGTTTAAACAAATGCTGCTTCTCACCTAATTCACAGGTTTCAATCGCCACATACGCTTAATTAATTCATAATTGACGCCTTAGCCGTCCCATTCCCAGAAAGACTGTCATTGTTTACTGATTCCTCTAATTTACTCTTGAAAAAAAAAAAAAAGCAGTCTCTGTAGGGTTTGCAGTTTGGAAGCCAAGCACTCAAGACCATAATCGTCAGGTGAGGAAATGTCACTTTGCAGCTTTTGAATCTCCAACTGTGATAATTGGGCAGCTTTTATTAAACTTTAAGTTTTTGTGTGACAGAGAAATCCAAAAATGCATTTTGTTTATCTTTGTGGAATAGTTTTTCATTTGTACTCATAAAAATTTAGTTTTTTCCAGCTTTATTGAGATACAGCTGACAAAATGGTATGCGTTTAAAATGTGCAATGTGGTGATTTGCTATATGCATACGTTCTGAAATGATTACTGCAGTGAAGTTAATCAGCGCTACCATTGTGTGCGTGTGTGTGTGTGTGTGTGTGTGTGGTTAAGACCTACTCTGTTAGCAAATTTCAAGTAGACAATACAGTATTGTTAACTATAGCCTCCATGCTGTACATTAGATTCCTAGAGCTCATTTATCTTAAAACTGAAAGGTTATGCCCTTTGACCAGCCTCTCCTTTTTGTCCCCACCCCCCTAAGGTCCTGACTACCATCATTTTACTCTCTGTTTTCATGAGTTAGACTTTCTTTTTTTTTTTTTTTTTTAATGCATAATAATTTTAAATATTTACCTATGGAGAATAATAATTTGTGTATCTTTGCGGAAATTTGCAAAGAAGGATCATAGGAATTTTGCCTTTCTAAAAACAGACTTGCAAAGTCCCTTGGCAGATTCATACCTGTGGTAGAAAAAAGTGAAAAACAAGTCCTGTGGCAGGATGATGCCACCATGTGTTAAGAACCTCGACAGCAGAGTGACTAAAATATGTGGCTGGGTAGTGGAAATGTGTTGAAAGCAGCAGATTTCTCTGTCATTACGTATGTTTTCTGGGAAGTGTCGGTGGTGAGGAATGGGGCTGGCAATGAACCTTTAGTTGTGTGGAAGCTGATGATTCCTACTACCACCACCAGAGGACGTTCTAGGCACGTTTTTGGTCAGAGCCACACTGACAAAAATAGCCAGTCCTTCCAACAGAAATAGCATAACGGCTCTGAGGATGTGGAAAATCTCAATGTCAACAGCAGCTCATAAAATGGAAAAGAACACGGGATCGACTGTGTTTAGAAAAGTCTGAGACATTTAGCTTAACTGTTCTTGAATCATTACCATGATACTGACGAGCAAAGATATTCCTGAGAAATCTGTCAGATTTAGTCCTTGAGTGCATGGTTAATAGAGAAAATAGGTACGCTACCCAAATTACAGTTCTTTTTGGGTTTGGGGAAAGCAGCCATTTTGATTGTTAGATGAGGAGGAGGAGGAGGAGGAGGAGGAGGATGGCTGTAATTCTTGTGGGGAGACCAAGGGAAGGATAGGAAGAGACACAGGGAAGGGAAAAAAGATGTTTTTAGGAGAATTTTAGTGTAGTGTTCCTTAGAGGAGGGGAAGGATAGAGAAATGTGCCTTATATTCACTAGAGCAATCAGCTATAAAATACTATCAAAAGGGTGCCAAGAGCACCCTGAAATCGTACAGCAAGGTCTGCTCTCAAATGTCAAATTTCAAAAACGACTCAGAGGTCGAGTCTCATGTCAGCTCAAAAGGTATATAGTTAAGTTGAAAAGCAACATGTTTCCCATCCGTTCATTTCATTACAGAAATCACATCCTTTTGCATGCTCAACAACACTTGAGAATATGTGATATATATTAAAATGAATAAGTGTACTATGTTGTTAATGGTAAATCAGTTATGTGTGTGCATGTGTGTGTGTGTGAACATACATACACACTGAAAAGCACAAAAAATATTTTCCAAGTTTAAGAGCATGCGCTTTAATATAATATTTTAAAGACCATTCTCTGCCGTTAATAAAAAGGTGTATCTTTCTTTCTTTCTTTCTTTCTTTCTTTCTTTCTTTCTTTCCTACTGTGGTAAGAATATTTAAGATCTACCACCTTAATAGATTTTTAAGGACACTGTACAGAGTTGTTATAGTCTATGGGCACATACAGGACTCAGGCAGGAGTTCTTTAGAATTCATTCATGTTAAGTAACTAGATGTTTATGCTGGCTGATTAGCAGCTTCCTGTATCTCCCCATATCTCCAAGACCCTGACAATTACCATTCTACTCCCTGCTTCTATGAATTTGACTACTTGAGATACCTCATATAAATGGAATCATGCAGAATTTGTCCTTCTGAGCGTATTTCACTTGTTTCACTTAGCATAATGTCCACAAAGTTCATCCGTGCTGCCACATAGGGCAAGGTGTCCTTTTTTAAGGCTGAGCGGTATTCCACTGTATGCATGTTCCACATTTTCTTTAGCCATTCACCCATCGATGAACCTTTAAGTTATTTCCATGTCCTGGCTACTGTGAACAGACCAGCAATATATTAATTATTACAAGGTCCTGATTTGTTTTTTCAAATAAGATTCTCATAGTAAAATAATGAAATAATTTGTATAAATTGTAGTGGCAGCTGCAATTTGTATAACAAAAATATTTGGCAACTGAACTCCTACAGGCATGGAACAGAGCAGGCAAGTGGACTTTGTGTACAAGTTAAGATCATGGCTGCAATCCCATGGGACTTGAAGGGAATTGCAAATACCTTCTTAGGAGTGTTGGGGGGCAGTGTAACAATATAGTCCCTGGAGTTCCACTGCCACTCTAATTACCTCCTTCCCATTTCTTTGTTATGTAAACATGGATTGTGCAGACAATGGGGTACTGTGGTGGCCCACGGGATTAATGTGAGAATAGAAGGAAATAGCAAATGTCTTGTGAGTGGCCAATGCCTGGCCCACGGTAGGCATTGAATAAATGCCTACTGCTATTATTTCATTATTCCCTCTTTTTGGTCAGCCAGCATTGTACCCTAAAACACCAAATTCCATTGAGTTTGGAAGGGAAACAGAAACTTTGGTCTTCAGAAAGCTTGAGGAATCGTGTGAATTAGTTGGAAAGAAAGTCCCATGAGAAGCCTTTCTGGTCTCCTTCCTAGAGTACATCTCACCAGCATCACTGATTACATCATTTAATTGTTACCACCCTGATGATTGAGGATAGGCTAATTTTAATCAAAGGGATACTATCATCCCTCAATCACTTTATCAAAGGTGACATTAACAGCAGTAAATCTTGGTTTACTGGGGACAGTGGGGACAGTCCGAGGCAAAATTGTCCGGCATGGGGGTCACTTAGGAAGTGCAGGTGTTAGGCAACACAGGTTTCAGGAAAACATGCCAAATGACAGAGCGCTTGATGGGAGTGATAGGAGGGCTGAAATGGAAAGGAGAGATGACAGAAAAAACTTGCCCTCTGCCCAGTGTGATTTGGTATCCTAACTAGACTGTGGGACTGTTATTTACTATTATCGAACAACTCAGCTTTCTTTAAAAAAATATTCGAAAACACCATCTGGAGAAAGTATCTGTACCTTGTGACTACTTTTCGGAAACAAAGGCATTTATCAGGTCTTTCATATCATGTCCTTCTTCAGTTTATTTCCTACAATTGTGCCAGTTAAAGTCACAGCAACCAAAAGTCACTAGATTTTACCAGAACTCCATGTGAAGGTCATTTCCAATTAAAATGCTACAGTAAAAGAATTTGTATCTCAAATGGAGGGCAGACATTACTTTGTCTAAGGGTATTTTGGCAGGGAATCAAACCTAAAACCTGATTTAAAAATTACCTATTTATTTTGAGAGAGAGGAGAGACAGAGACAGAGCAGGGGAGGGCAGAGAGAAAGAGGGTGGGAGAGAATCCCAAGCAGTCTCGGCACTGTCAGTTCAGAGCCAAATGCAGGGCTCGATCCCCCAAACTGTGAGATCGTGACCTGAGCTGAAATGAAGAGTTGGACACTTAACCAACTGAGCCACCCAGGTGCCCCTAAAACCTTATTTTTAACGTAAACACACAAATCAGAAAGGAATTTGATACATGAGTTCTTAACTATGTATGTATATACATAATGAGTAGCTTCAATTTGCCTTCTCTCTGCTTCAGCAATTATCTGTGGCTTCCTCTATTGTCTCTTTCTTTCTTCTCACTTTCAAGTCTAGATTGTCTTCTGTAACGAGCCCCATACTCTTGCTCTATTGCCTTCTCTTTTCTTGACTGAATTTTTCTGTCTTCCCTGGTTTCTTCCCCTCAGCCATCAACTATCCTCAAGCTTTCCATCCTAATGGCCGAGAATGCCTTCCATTGATCTTCCAACCTCCTAGATTTCTCCTTGCGGTCACCCTCCAACACATTGGCAAAGTGAACAACTTGGGTCTGTGCATCAGAACCACAGGGCACAAGGGTGCAAAAGTAATAAGGTGGCCTCTCCCTCAAGAAGCTCAGAGTCCAGTAGTGTGAGAGAAATGTGCTATAGGGTAAACTGTCCATGAGTCAAGACTGCTTTCTCAGAGGTGAGACCTGAGTGCCTACTCAAAGATGAGTTGATATTTGCCAATGGGATAATAGTGGCAGCAAGAAGGACGTCCCACACAGAGGTACAAGTGAGATCTAAGTTGGAAAGAACATGAAGCCACAGGCAGGTAGAGAAAACCACAAGCGATTCTTTTTCACTGGAGTATGATATACAAGGGAAGTGCTTGGTAAGAAATAAGATTGACAGGCACACGAGGCATGACCAGCTGAACTCTTTTTTTCGGGCATCTAATGCATCTTCAAGAGCTTTCCCATCTCGGCCATTCACTTTGCAATTTCCAATGTGGAGATACGTTGCGTAGGCAGACTGTATGTAAGTTGGGCTTTTCACTAAATTCCCCTTTCTGACTATTTTATCTTTGGATACCGTAACTCTTTATATGACAGTCTGCTAATCAGGAAGTGTTAATGTGTAGATAGGCTTTGGGTTGGCAACTATCAGATGCCTATCAGTTCTCTTCTCCCTGTCTCTAGTAATGGGACTGTAGGTTACATGGCCACCTGCTGGAGACCCCATTTCCGAGCCTCTCTTACAGGTTGGTGTGTCCTATGTGACTAAGTTCTGCACAATGGGGTAGAAGCGGAAGTGAGGTTGTCATATCTCCAGTGCATGTCTCTAAATAGGGCTGTGTGGGCACATCTCTGGCCCTTCCCACTGGTTGTGCCATAGTAAGACCTAGAGCAGCTGTTCTGGACCTGAGATAGAAGCTGGGCACCTAACATGGCTGAGGCACCCAACCGGGTCTAGAACACTCTCTTTGGCCTGTTGTATAAGCGAGAAGTAAGTTCAGTTTAAGCCATGTTTGCCTCTCTGTTATAGCCAGGTAGCCTTTTCTGAAACTAATCATAGAGTGCTATACTGGGTTCTGAAGTATTGACTTCAGATAACATAAATGACTTAGGAATGTTCAGGAAAGAGTGTCTCAGCTTAAAGCAATTATCCCAATATTGGGCATCTCGGATACCCCAGTATGTTCACGGAACAGACTTATTCGGGCAACTGGGGTCCCACAGCACTTTCTAAACTACATCTGAAAAGCAGCAAACCTAATTTGAGAATAGCTTACAGAATAACTGCCTGGATACTTCACAAATATCAAGGGCAAGAAACACAAAGAAAGGCTGAGAAAGTATTTCGGATTAAAGGACAAGACAACTAAATGCAATGTCTCATCATGGACAAGGGAAAAGGCAATAAGAGACATTACTGGAACAATTGATAAAATTTGAACATGGACTGCCCATTAGATATATCAATTCTAGAAATCTTGATTTTGATAACTGTGTTACGGTTATATAAGAAAACATCCTTCTCCTTAAGATAAACACTGAAGATTTAAGTTTAAAGCATCATGATGTCTGTAATTTATTCAAATGGTTCTGAAAAAATATGCAAACATATATGTGTATACAATACATGTCTATACTATGCGCACACACACACACACACACACACACACGTATACACACATACACACACCACACAGAAAGAGAGACAGAATGAGAAAGCAAAATGGAGTGAAATGTAAACAACTGATGAATGGAGTTGGTAAAGGATGATAGATACATATACTAGAAATCTCTAAGTTTAAAATTATGTCAAAATAAAAAAAAAACTTATAAAGAAAAAGAGGGAGAAATATAATTTTCTCTTCCTCAGTCATCAGTAATATCATCAATAGCCACGCACTTGTATTTGAATATGGCCTGTCAATTAAATCGTTGCTGTTGGCAAAACATTTGGCTGGGTGCTCATGCATGTGACCCTTCATTTTGGGCCCACTGCCAATGCTCCAAATTTTCCCTGGAGCGAATTTGTCAAAATGATTGTGGAATACGCTCACAGTTTAGAAGTTGGCAAGACAGAACCACTGTCCATCTTTTATCAAAGACCAGATGTGGACTTTGGGCTTGCATGGCAGGTGGAATTAGAGGCTGATTTTAAGCATTGCTAAAACTCAATTAATTTGATTTTGGTGATATGCATATTCCTTAAATTTAAGGACATGGAACAAAATAACTGCACTTCCACTTCAAAAGGCAAGAAACATGAAGCAAGACTGAGTAACTATTTCAGATTAAAGGAGACTAGAGACAGGACAACTAAATGTAATATGTGGTCATTGACAAGGAGGTCAGAACTATAAGGGACATCATTAGAACATCCGGTAAAATTTGAACATGGACTAACAATGAGCTAATATGAACTCTAAAAATCTTGACTTTGATAAGTGTGATACACACACACATGTGCAGAGAGAGAGAGAGAGAGAGAGAGAGAGAGAGAGGTAGTATTAGGACATGTGCAGGAAGGTTATTTTTATACCACTGGGGCTACTCTAAGTCAGAAAAATCTTGCAATCTGGGAACATCATCTTTCACTTGTTGATGAAAAGAGACACCACAGATGCATTCATGCCCAGACACCTCAGTAATTAATTTTTAGTTCAACGATTAAGTCCTGAAAGATGTTAGATTACCTGAACAGTGGGTAGCACCTTAACCAATTTTGTCCAAACCCTGGTAAGACAAAAGCAGAGAGGGAGGCAGACCACAAGAGACTCTTAAATACAGAGAACAAACTGAGGGTTGACGGGGTGCGGGGTTGGGGTGGGTTAAATGGGTGATGGGCATTGAGAAGGGCACTCTTTGGGATGAGCACTGGGTGTCATATGTAAGAGATGAACCATTGGGCTCTACTCCTGAAGCCAAGACTACACTGTGTGTTAACTAACTTGATAATAATAATAAAAAAGAAACGCGTTCATTTATGCAACAAGCCATTTTTTTAAAAGTTTTTTTTTTAATGTTTATTTATTTTTGAGACAGAGAGAGACAGAGCATGAACAGGGGAGGGTCAGAGAGAGGGAGACACAGAATCTGAAATAGGCTCCAGGCTCTGAGCTGTCAGCACACAGCCTGACGTGGGGCTCGAACTCACAGACCGTGAGATCATGGCCTGAGCTGAAGTCGGACGCTTAACTGACTGAGCCACCCAGAAGCCCCTATGCAACAAGCCATTTTAAGCACTGCTAAATTGTCAGCCAGTAAGATCAGTACTGAAATGACACCGCTTGGCTCCCAAGTTCCCACAGTAAAGAGAAAGAACGAGGGAGGCAGGGTTAGTTACATAGGAAATCATTCGTGTTTTGTCCTGAAATCTTTCATTGTCTAGCATTTCCTCTTAAGATACGCAAGGGAGGTGCATACATAAAGGCATATGTAAATCTTGTTTGTAAAAGCCATGTGTGGAAATCACACGTATTTCCCAACTAACATTAAAGGTAAAGTTAAATGCATGTAGGGGAGATGTTGGTCAAAGGCTGCAGACTTCCAGTTAGAAGATCAATAAGCCCTGGGAATCTAATGCACAGTATTGGGAACATAGTTAACAATACTGTATTGTATACTAGAACGTTGCTGCAGAGTAGATATTAAATATTCTCACCATGAGAAGAAACGGTAGTTGGGTGACACGATGGGGCTGTCGGCGAAGGCTATGGTGCTGACGACGTTGCAATGTATTCGTGTACGAAATCAACATGTCGTGCGTCTTAAATTTACACAATGTTATATGTTGGTCACATGTCGGTGAAGCAGGCAAAAAGTTAAGTGCGTGTAGTAACTTTATGGTATCACAAATAAATATAAACTTAGTTTTACTTTCTGGCCCACTGCCATGTTTATAAAGTATGATTTTGGTACACTTCTTACATATTCTTCTTTCCTTCATGGCTTCAAGCAAAGAGATTTATACGTAACAATTCTTGGTGAGATGCTGATTTATTAATAGCTGATAATCATTCCATCTGTTCCAACGCAGTCCCCTTTGGTAATACCTGTGCCAGAGAATGTGGCTCAAGCTTGAAACCTCTCTTTGGAATCTGGGATGACTGGATCTGAGAAATCTGCTTCTTACCTGGAAGCAGGAAGTGAAAGATGGGTGCTCAGAGCATGGGTGCTGGCACCTCCCGCTGGGGAAACAAGCCCAGGATGGGTCGCAAGTTTTGCCGGTAGCTGCTTCTCTTCATTTGAAGGCAGGTGGGCCAGATGAGGACATTGGGATGGGAGCCAAAGTTCCCCTCTGTAATATTCCACTTTGTCTTTATTAAAGGTTTGATGGGTGAGTTATAAGTCTCTCTATGGTTCTCAGCTTCCTGAGAACAGAAACCACAGCTTAACACAGTTTTGTATTGTCTCTCTCTCCAATCACAGAGACTAACTAATACATGTTTGCCGATTGATTAACTTTAATTGCTTTATGCTTTAGATGACATTTTTCAGAAGATGTTTTGAGATCTCTAGGTGCCTTTCGGACATAATTATAGACATCAATTCCCATTGTACTGTACAGGCACATAAGTCTTGGTTAATAGATATTTCTGGATAAAGTAGTCTCTGTAAGAACATAGCATAGAATATTCATAGTTTTTCGGTGTCTGTGTCATTATGGAAAAACGTGATTCCATAGCATGAAGTGATTGAGTTAATTGTTGAAAATGAAGTGAAGTGCTAGCTGTTGTTTGAACTGCTTTAATAGGAGGTTTATGCTACAGGACTAAGCAAAAAGAAAAAAAAAGCAAAAAGGTCATTCCACAGACTATGCCTGTGGAGAGACAACATTCTAGAGATTGCGTTTGGTACAATTAATTATTTTCCTCTGGAAAGATCTACTCACCAAGTGTTTATACAGTTACTTGTTCCAAAGGTCATAAATTTACCAAGAGGCATCTGGAAGATGTTCTGAAGGTGTTAGCTTAAAATTCTAACCACTCGTGATCACTTAGTGAGTTTTTGTGGATACGTGCTCTCTCATACATATTCATACCCCTCAAGTATCTATTTATATTGCTTCGCGCATAATAGACATTCAACAAATATTTATTAAATGGATTCATTGTCCTACCTTGAAGAATTGGCTGAAAAGCAAGTTTCTACAAATACATGAGCCTATTCATTCTGTCAACATAGTTGACTCTAGTTGACCTCAGAGTCAATCTCAGTGATGAAAATTGTGGAGAATTAGATTGGACCACATCGACCTGAATTTCCTGACAAGATCCACTCCTGGTCAAAATATCTTCTAATAGAATAACATCGTCTTCTGTTTTACTGGCCAAAAAAAAAAGGACATCACGGACACATTCCTATGTTTGAAAACTCAGTGAGCGCATTCACATTCCGTGCTAAGACAGAAATGATGATTAGACTATTGTAGCATTGCGGGGTGGGTTAACGATGGACAGACCGTCCGTGGGTTTATTCCTAACTCCAGTTAGAAATTAACTACCTCCTTAACTTATTAGTTTATGTAGACAAAAAGTTATTGCTATTGACTTAACAGTCTCTGTGATAACTAAGGAGGATACAGCAGTGACAACTTCACATTCTAGAGATACACCTAAGATAAAGTGGAGTTTCACTAAATTACACTTGACCAGCGTGTAGTTTCTGGAGTGATGTTTGTTGACCTGGAGGTCTTGGTTCTCTTTCCGAAGACCCAGCACTCCTCTAAGACATTTCTTATTTTGTGTTTGTATTATGAAGATACTTAAAATACAAGCAAAAATAATAATGTAAGGATCTTTTAGACGACCACTCTATGACTGAGCATCGCCATGTACTTTCTGTATCAAACTTACATTTGAAACAACAAAATTTCCACACCAGTAATCTTGCCCCTGTGGGGATCCAAAGACATACACTGCTACTTGTATAGCAGGATTCTCCTACAGACTCGTGACAAGGAGGCTTTTCTTTCCAGGAAGCAACTTTATTCGTGCCGGCACCGCTCAGTTGGATCCGTACCCGAAGAACTGAGCCCCCAACGCCACGTGGCATAGTTTTTTAAAATACATTTTCTACTTCTCTGTCTCCCGCATATGGTAACACACATGAACATGCAGTCTGATTAAGTGGTCTCATGTTACAAGGTCATGAAGGATGTTGTCACATACGTGCATGGCCAGGTTACCTTGAGGGTTTTTGTTTGTTTGTTTGTTCGTTTCCTTCTTTCCTTAAGGAGGGGATCCTACCACACTTGGTCCTAGATATGTGAATTTGAAAAATACGACTCTCGAATAGAGTACTGGTGAAGAAGTCCTCAATCCTCTTATGTCAGAGAACCACTATCCACTCTTTACTCTGTTAAGGGAAAGGATTCATTAAAAGAAACTTAAACTTTTAACACCATAGATGCTTCGAGATGCTGCTATTGAGTTTAACTGCATGAGAATGGCTTTGGTGTTGTTGAATGACTTAATCACACCTGCCGTAGAAATTCTGGAAGGCTGTGTTATCACAGTCACTAAGGATTCTAGCCATATCAAAAAGAACTTCGCTACGACAGGGTTGGCTTGAGAACGGTATATGATATAGGGGAACAATGGAATCCGTTACCTGAGTATGTAAAGAAGCTTTTAATTTTAGATCCTATAATAGGTAAATTTTGAAAAATAAACATTTTTTAAATGGTCTGTGGCAAGATGATCACAAAGGAATTTTCCCTCAAGCACATTTCTTCCGGATTTGTTTCCCTCATAGACATTTAATCTGCATTCCTCTGATTTATTTATACCTGACTCCTCAAAATCTGTTTTTAAAGTGTTCTTTGATGTCCAAGGAAACTAAATAACATTAGTAAAAAATGTTTAAGTCTGGTAATAGTGTTTGCAGCACAAAATAAAACATGAAGAAGCCAGTTTGAACTGCCATAAATACTGCTCTGGTAATCGGCCGCCAGGTTCCTTGTAATCATCTTTGTGACTCACTTGCTCCTTGGATAGAGGCAAACTGGAGTAGAAAAGCCAAAAAAGCCCCTGCACTCTCTTCCTGCCTTCCCCCTGAAGATACAGTGGAGTGCTATACTTGAAAGTGAGATGCTTTATTTGCAATTACATTCAAACAGCGGTTGCACTTCTTAAAAAAAAAAAAATCATTATCCAGTAGTTTCACTATGAACGTGAGACTGTGACAGATTTGGAAGCTTTAATTGATTGAAAAGAATATAAGAACTCCGTGAACTTGGGAGCAAGGAAGTTCAGGCTAATTCTGGAACATCTCTCATCTTGTTTTGATTTGAAATAGACATGCCTCCTACACCCGGAAGAAGTGCTACATGGGGACAATTCGCTTCAGATACACGAGGTTGCCCTTGCTGAACAGGGGAGATGCCTCTGACTCAGCCGTTGAGGGTTTCTGATGGAACAGCAGAGATGGGCACGCTCTCTGTCACACGAGGTCCTTTACATCTCCCCACAGATGTGAGAGACGGCTGTGGGTTGGGGCTAAATAAGGACAGAGAAGCAGAGGAGTGTAACTGGCTCACACAGGCATCCTATCCACGACCAGACTTTGAGACAGCTTCGCCAGCGGGCCACAGCACTTGCTGGGAAGGAGTCGGAGGACGGACCCGATAGGGAAGGGCTGCAAGAGGCTGATGACCCACTGCAAGAAGGTAAATGGCAAAGGCAGAGAAAAAGACGTCCTGCACTATGCGATACAGTAGCCAGAAGCCGCAGGGGGCTCTTTAAATTAGAATGAATTAACATTAACTAAAATGAGGGGTGCGGGGTTTCTCAGTTGGTTAAGCATCGGACTCTGGTTTTCAACTCAGGTTTCGATCTCACAGTTCGTGGGTTCGAGCCCCACTTCGGGCTCTGTGCTGGCAGTGCGGAGCCTGCTCGGGATTCTGTCTCCCTCTCTCTCTGCCCCTCCCCTGGTCCCTCTCTATTTCTCTCTCTCTCAAAATAAATAAATATACATTAAATTTTTTTTTTAAATAACTGAAGTGACAGATGTAGTTCCTCAATCACAGTGGCCACATGTTAACGGTTCGATAGCCACATTTTGGACAACACACACGTAGAACATTTACATCATCACGGATATAAACTATCTGTATGAGAATCCCACATGTGACAATCTTTGCTTCAGGTTAAAAGCAAAGTGTCATTTTTTCCCAGTGGGGGATGGTCAGAATGGCCATTTTTCTTGAAAGTGATGAACAAGGGAGACATGTTGCTTTAAGAAAAACTGCCAAATTAAACAGATACCGCTGTTTTAGAAATGGATTGTATGGCTAGTTTCTGGGATTTCCTTGAGACCAGCCTTCTCTTGAGAGCCTCAAAGTCTCTAAGTATCCTAAATGCCTTGTTAGTATAAGTATTCAAAATAACACTTTGTGCACATATTAGTTACGTTATTAAAAAAAATATATGCAAGGGGCCGTGGGGTTCCAAGTCACGATGCCATTGGAACCCAGTTCAGCTTTTTAATCTGCCCTGCGTGCTCCACGTGATATGGCTGCTCTCGGGTTTCTCCAGCTTCTCTTCGTCACCTCCTTCTCTCATTCATCAGGCTCAAAACAGGCTGGCGGGGACCCCCTGCCTTCTGAACACAACAAGCTAGTCTGTATCCCAGACATGTTGCAAATGTTATTTCCTCCGTCTGAAGAGAACCTCAGGTTCTTCCCTCAGATCTTCAGACTTCAGACTTCTTCTCTCAGATCTTCCCATACCTGGCACATGTCACTTTACACCTCAATGGTGACAAGGGCTTAGGTCATATGCCATCCTCTTGGACGGCCTTCTTTGACACCTGTCTAAAGAACCTGCTTCCAGCTCTGAATGCCTACAGCTCTATCCAAGTGCCCTGTATTAGCGTCTTTGCAATACTTTTCACTCCCTGAAGTGACGTTGGTTATTTGTTTATTGTCTGTGAGCAAAGAACTTGTTTGTCTTCACTGCTGTATCCAGTGCCTAAGGCAGAGCCTCGTAATAAACATTTGTTTAGAGAATGAATAGGTGGGTGCATGAAAAAGTTGTAGCCCAGCTTTAAAATAATAATAGGTAGGGGCACCTGGGTGGCTCTGTCGGTTAAGCGTCTGACTTCAGTTCAGGTCATGATCACACAGTTTGTGAGTTCGAGCCCCGCGTCGGGCCCTGTGCTGACAGCTCGGAGCCTGGAGCCTGCTTCGGATTCTGTGTCTCCCACTGTCTCTGCCCCTCCCCGCAACTCATGCTCTGTCTGTCTCACTCTCAAAAACGAATAAATGTTAAAAAAACTTTTAAAAATAATAATAGGTAACAAGTGAACATTTACTATATAGCAAATACTTCGTATAAATTATCTAATTTACTCGTATAGAAATCTGATAAAATTGGTATCCCTATTTTACAGATTTAAAATATTGGGTCTTAGATCCGTTCAGTAACTTGTGTAAGATTAAGGAGCTGGTGATGGGTGAAGGCAGAACTGAACACAGGCAATCTTATCCCAGAACAACGCCTTAATCAGAGGCTGCCTCCCTCTCTCTCTCTCTCTCTCTCTCTCTCCCTCCCTCTCCTCTCTGAGTACATTTCAGAATTAATTTCCTCAATTGGGTTCCATATCCCCTTGAGTTCTTGACGCTTGAGTCTTACTTTGGATGAATAATAATAATGATGATAATAATCTACAATATTTATAAAACCCTCTACAGTTTATGTAGCAGATTCACATGTGTTATCTCCTTTCGGATCCTCATAACTATCCTGTGAGCTAGGAAGGAAAGATATTATTATCAGCAAAATCACCCAGTGGAGAAGATATTCAGCATAAAGGAAGAAATCATTATTTTTGCATGTGAGAAAAACAATGTCACCCTGATTTTAAATGTCACCCCAATTTTGAAACTCGCCTCTGGCTTCTCCGTGAAATCACTGGAATGAATGGGAAAAGACAAGAAGCACTACCCTGCATGAATAAACCATGAAATATATTTGACAATAAAATTTTCAATTAATGTGGAAATATTTGCTCTGAATCTTGGCTCTTGAGGATGTAAGTCTCGGCCAAATATTAAAAATACGTTTTATTTCATTGCACAAAGTACATTGCAGACACTTAGGTTCCTGAGAAACCCAAAACTGCCATTTTGAGCATCCTGAATATGGATTAGGCTGATGGGCTGATTGTGTTGAGAGACCGGGACCCGCTATGACACTTACACACAGCCCTTACCCTCGCGCAGCGTGGCTCTGTTACAGAAATAGGGGCTTTACTCCGGCCACTGTTAGATGGCGGGTTCCCCGGGCTTCTTGACTCTCTGTGGGATCCTTTGCCCTTCAGCGAACAGGCCAAAAAGAAATAAATGAAAATAAGAAGTGAAGGTAATCAAAAACCTTTGCCCAAAGACTTTATTTTGAATTGTGTACTTTAAACAAGATCTATGTGATATCTGAGACCACTAGACCATAACACATTTTAAGTTAGTCTTTTAGAGATTTCAGTGTCGGTATTGTAGTTGCTATCTTAGGAGATCTCTCATTTTCAGGGCTCTGCTTTGCCAAGAGTTGGAATTTGCTTGTGATCCCAGTTTAGTGTATTACCCAGTTTAGTTGGAATTTGCTAGCGCTCTATACCCAGTTTGACCCACGTTGAGTGGCTCCTGCGTGTAAGGACCATGTAGTAGACACTCACACATAGCCCTTGAGGTCAATAATAAGAGATGAGAAGGAATCAAAAGGAAGAAAGGAGAAGGGGGAGGCGTTAAGTTAGGATACGGCGGTCGCTTTGCCCACTGTACCGTTACTTCTGTCACCCCTCAGGGCTTTCCCATAATCCTCTCCATCTTGAATTTTACCACTGTTTCATGAGGATTACCTGAGTGTCTTTCTCCCTGTCTAGACTGAGGACTATAGGGATTAAGTTTTTTTCCCCCCTATCTTTTCTATTCCTAGCATCTCCTACCACTTCCTGCATAAGCATTACAGAAGACTATTGGTCTCCCAAGGTGACCCAACACCTCCCCCAGAGGAACTGCAGAATGGAGAGCACTTAGCTTTTATTTTTCTTTTTTTTCCTCTCTCTTTTTTTTCCTTCTCAAATATTTATTTATTTATTTGTTAAAATTTTTTTTTTAATTTTTTTTTTTTTATTTTTGGGACAGAGAGAGACAGAGCATGAACGGGGGAGGGGCAGAGAGAGAGGGAGACACAGAATCGGAAACAGTCTCCAGGCTCCGAGCCATCAGCCCAGAGCCTGACGCGGGGCTCGAACTCACGGACCGCGAGATCGTGACCTGGCTGAAGTCGGACGCTTAACCGACTGCGCCACCCAGGCGCCCCCAAATTTTTTTTTTTAAAGAAATCGATTAGGAAATAAGTACATATACAGAATTTCGCTTCGATGACTTTTTAGTACTGGAAAAGTCCTCTATATTGGGAGGAATTTATGTAACTGTTTAGTCATTTTTACTCAATATCTATTTCATAGTTATGATAAATAACATCATTTAAATTATTTAACTAAAGAGAATTAAAATGATTTCTTTAATTTAGGAAACATTCAATGAGTAAAAAACTGAAGTAAAACTTTAAGTAAAAAACTAAAAAGACCCATCTATGATTTGTAATATTGCATTAGTGGTTTCTGGATTCATGTAACTGATTTGTTCCTGAATAATTATTATTAAATTTTTTAAAGTTTATTCATTTTTGAGAGGCAAAGAGAACAGAGCATAAGCGGGGGAGGGACAGAGAGAGAGGGAAACAGAATCTGAAAGCAGGCTGCAGGCTCTGAGCTGTCAGCACAGAGCCCGACGTGGGGCTCGAACTCACTGATCGCAGGATCATGACCTGAGCCAAAGTCGGACACTCAACCGACTGAGCCACCCAGGCGCCCCCTGAATAATTATTTTTAAAATTTGTAGTACTCTGAAATCTATAGCATGCTATTTGTGGATAAAGTTTTGGTTTAAATGTTTTTGACATGTTTAGAAATTCTTCTAAAATGATTATGTTTTAAAAATGAGAGTGTGGTATATAGAGAAGAGCAGTGGACTTAATCAGGAAAAGTGTGTTTCAGCTGTGACACCAGTAAATAATTTAATAATATTGGGCAGATCTGTTAAATTTTCTGGAACTCAGTCTTAGTATCTGCAGAATGAGTTTATACTATGCATTATATAAGTCTCTTCTAGATTTAAAATGTGTTAATTTTTATGTACTAAATATTTAATGTAATTTACTCTAGAATTTTTGAAAAAGATGAACAACTTGTACTTATATTGAATAAATCTCCTCAAAACAGTAAGTTTTTTTTAAAGTTTATTTATTTATTGAGAGAGAGGGAGAGAGAGAGAGAACCAGTGGGGGAGGGGCAGAGGTAGGGAGACAGAGGACCCTAAGCAGGCTCTGTGCTGACAGTAGAGAGCCCGATGTGGGGCTCAAACTCATGAACCATGAGATCATGACCTGAGCCAAAGTCAAATGTTTAACTGAGCCACCCTGGTGCCTGTCAAGTTTTTATTTAAATTCTAGTTAGTTAAAAAAATTTTTTTTAACGTTTATTTATTTTTGAGACAGAGAGAGACAGAGCATGAGCATGGGAGGGACAGAGAGGGAGACACAGAATCCGAAGCAGGCCCTAGGCTCTGAGCTGTCAGCACAGAGCTGGACGTGGGGCTCGAACTCACAAACCACAAGATGATGACCTGAACCAAAGTGAGACGCCTAACTGACTGAACCACCCAGGCACCCCATAAATTCTAGTTAGTTAAAATACAATGAAATATTGGTCTCAGGAGTAGAATTCAGTAATTCATCACTTGCATACAACCCCCAATGCTCATCATAACAAGTGTCCTCCTTAATACCCATCACCCTTCTAGCCCATCCTCACCCACCTCCCCCCATCATCCCTTAGTTTTTTTTTGCTATTGTTAAGAGTCTTTTATGGTTTGTTTCCCTCTCTTTTTCCCCTTTTCCATGTGTTCATCTTTTGTGTTTCTTAAATTCCACAAATGAGTGAAATCATATGGTATTTGTTTTTCTCTGACTAATTTCCCTTAGCATAATGCACTCTTGTTTTACCCATGTTGTTGCAAATAGCAAGATTTCATTCTTTTTGATTGCCGAGTAATACTCCAGTGTGTGTGTGTGTGTGTGTGTGTGTGTGTGTGTGTGTGTGTATCTTCTTTATCCATTCATCAGTTGGTGGACATTTGGGCTCTTTTTATGTTTGGCTATTATGGATAGCGCTGCTATAAACATTGGGATGCATGTGTCCCTTTAAATCTGTATTTTTGTATCTTTCGGGTAAATACCTAGTAGTGCAATTGCTGAATCATAGGATAGTTCTATTTTTAACTTTTGAGGAACCTTCATAATGTTTTCCAGCGTGGCTACACCAGTTTGCATTCCCACCAATAATGCAGGAAGGTTTCCTTTTCTTCACATCCTGGTGGAGATTGTTGATTTTAGCCATTCTGAGAGGTGTGAGGTGATATCTCATCGTGGTTTTGATTTGCATATTGCTGTTAAGTTTGCATTTCTACATAAACTTATTCTTGCTTTGTGTTTAGCTTAAGCAGGTACAGTCTATAAAAACCATACAGTGTATATAGACATGAACTTTAAGGTTAGAAATTATATTTTGGACACATTACATGTATTGAAATAGATATCAGATTTTTTAAAAACTAAAAACGATTTCGAAGTAAGTGGCATGCCTATGGCATCACTTCACAGCATGAGCAGTTCCTGTGCCCCACACTCTTGCAAACCTGCTTACCAGAGTTGGACCAAGCAGATGATCAATAATCTCAACTAATCTGAACTCACCTCTGATTTCCTAGTGGCCATAATTTCATTTTTCCAGTTAACAAATATTTTCCCTGTGCATCCATGCTGTGGATACTTTAGTGAATGAGAAGATTCCATATCCCAAGTTTAGAGGGGGATGCAGACAAATGATCAGGCCCTCACGAGATAATTCAATCAGTGCTCCATTGTGGACGCATTTCAAGGAGAGAAAAGGGTGGATATCTGGCATGAATACGGGGAGTTACAAGTGCAGACCTCTGCTGACTTCTGAAATGAAACTGTAGTAATAGTGGGTGGGCCATTTATCAGCAAAGAGATCAACCAAAAAATTAAATTGTGAAAAGAGGGAAGAAAATTATGCAAAACACTTATCCCAAATACAAATTGTTGACTGGGAAAGATTATGACAAAGGCAGAAATTTGCACTGAGATTGCAAAACAAAACTCCAACTGACCAAACAAAAAACCCAGTGACTTTGAAGAATACCATTTGCTTCAAGGCCAGATTCGTGTAGGGCCTTGCTATCACTACAGCACAAATGGTTCTGCCAAGGCTAAGAGTAAATAAAACTAAGGCAATCACAACCAAGCAAGGGAATCAAGAAAGGCTTTATAATGATGGTGACTTTTCAGTTGGACCTTAAACAGCATGTAGACTTTTATAGGCAAAGATAAGACAAGGCTGTGCAAAACTCTTAGGGTAGAGGACAACCTAAGCCAGGAGAAAGAGGAAAAGCCAGAATTGAATTTAGGAAACATCAGGAAGCCTTGGTTCTCTGTAGCAGAGAATTCATGTTGGCAAGTAGTTGATATTAAGGTTGAAAAGGAGGCTTCTGATGCATTGTGGCTTATCTTAAATATAATAGAAATTGAGGTCGCTGAGGACAAGCTCTAAATATATGAATAAATATGCATATTTATAAAATATTCCTTCAATGAAAGTGAAAGAATTTCATCCAATATTTGAAGAATAGAGAAATTTAGTCCACAAATACCATTCATAGCTTCCTTAATAAATTCCAAAACTATTATTGGTATTTGGGTATACTTTTTTTCAGTATATTGCCACACATACATCATATGCAGATTGAAAACCTTCTCTGGATTTTTATGCTGCACTTCTTTAATTCAATAAGAATTTTCCAACATTCCTTTATTTTTAAATTATCCCTTATTTATTAGCAGCATAATAGCTCAATGAATGATCATATCACAATTTCCTTAACTATTATGCTATTGTTGAATATTTAGGTTCTTTAAAAAAAACAGCATTATAAATAACATCTTAATTAATTTTTTATATCTACAATTTTCCCCATATTTGAGATTGTTTTCCTTAGCATGATTGTTAGCTACAAGGCTTTATTTATTCTAGCCTAGTCTTGTATGGCTTTTTATATAATACACTTATTTCCCTAAGTCTGTGATATTTGCTGAAAATATTTTGTTCATATGACCTTTTATACCCTTTTAAAAAACATAAAAGAACAATTTACATTTTATGGGAATTAGTTGTTACTAGGGAGTTTGAAAATATCATTTTTGCCAGGAGTCTTTCGTGGATATCTTAACACTTGCATATTAATTTACATCTTCATTATTCATTAACTCAATTACTCTATTTTTGGTACCTTTTAATAACTTATGTGATAGCATAGACTCTGGAATCAAAGAACTCTTTGCTTGCGACTCAAGTCTACTGTTTGCTAGATGTGTGCCTTCGGGAAATTTATTTCACTCCCAAGTGAAACCCAAGTTTTCAAGTTTCTAAATTAGATTACTGTTACCTAACGAATAGTTGTGAGGATTAGGTGATGTCCTGAATTTAAAAATTAGATATTATTAATAATACTTAATTCACATTTTCTAAATATATCTGTACTTTACAAACAAAGTTACTACCAAGTATTTGATGATTATGTGCCTTATATTAAGTGTTATGTAAGCTCTCTATGAAGTCAGTCAGACACAATCCAAGAACACACATTAGCAATGAACAGAATGCAGACACTGAGTGACTTCGATTTCTGGTGATATGAGGGAATAAAAGTATAAACCAAGTGCATAGGGGCCCCCAATAAAGGTTATACAAAAAAATGAGATTCTTTGCTCCAGTAGGATGTTGTCTCCCTGAGTAACACAAAGGCTTTGGGTTTAGACCCTTTAGGAGATAGGGAATGACCACTGGACTGAAAGGAGGTAGGGTGTTTGGATGAAGCTCTAACATAAAGTTAAGAATTCTTGGATATCTCGTATCTTAATTCAAGGGTAGAGCAAGGAAATAAAGGGCGGCCACACAAGAAGATGACAGCTCTTCTTGGCCTGACCATGGATACAAGATAGGAAGAAATAAACTAGCCCATTATAACTAAGATTTGGGTAAGAACTTACACTACCTCCTTGATCTTTAAGATCCTGTACTGAAAATTGACATTAGAAAATTAAAAAATATTGCAAGCTGGAAACAACCTCTGAACATGAGGGCGAAACAAAAGGAAAATCTGCCTCCCGGAAAACATCCTCAAGCCAGGCCCATCTGAATGTGAGTTTACAATACATAATGACAACACACAAGGAAGCAATTCATCATGAGTGAGAATCATCAGACATAGTAAACAATTGAATTTGATCCTTAGGAACTTCAGCTAGAAGTTCAGATAGAAACCACGAAAGAAAACATTTTAAAATAATTGGAGACATAAAATGTGGAATTAAAACAAAAAGGGAACAAATGTCATAAAAAAAGCAAGCAAGTTTTCTCCAACATTTTATTATGAGAATTTTCAAACATAGAGAAAAGTTGAAAGGATTTTACAATGAACATCTAAATACCTAAACTGCTGTAAACATTTTGTTACATTTGCTTTAAAACATGTCTCATTTACCTATCCATCAATTTATCTTATTTCTGAATGCTTTCAGTCGAGTTGCTGGTTGTCAGTACTGAATACCTAAACAATCCAGCATACATATTATTAACCATAGTTGTTAACTATATTGCAAAAAAATGCATTAATCATATCCATTCTTGTAAATAGCATAACTATATTGTAAGTGGAAATAGTTACAATTTCTTTTTGAAGTAAAATGTACATTCAATGGAATTAGTAAGTTTTAAATGCATCATTTGACATATTTTGACAAATGCATACATCTGTGTAACTCAAACTCCTACCAAGATATAGAATATTTCCTTTATTTCATAGCTCCCCCAGTCAATCATATCTCACCTTGAACCTCAGTCCTAGGGGCAATCACTCTTCTGTTTTTACCCCATAGATAAATTTTACTTATTCTAAAATATCATATATATGGAATCATATGGTATGTATTCTTTAATGTGGATTGCTTTTATAATATTTTTGAGGCTGATTTATATTGTGTATATCATCATCATTCCATTGTATAAATATACCAAAATTTATTTATCTACTTTCCTATTGATGGGCATTGAGTTGTTTCCAAATTAGCTATTATGAGTAAAGCTAACATGAACATTCTTGTACAAGTCTTTTCGTGGCTATAAATGTTCATTTCTTTGGGGTAAAAATGTAGGAGTAGAAGTGTTGGGTCATAGGACAAATATCCTTTTAGTTTTATAAGAAACTTCCAGACCCTTCTGAAAGCACATTTCCCTAGAGTATGTGGAGATATGATAATCTGAATAAAATGTTTAAAATATATCTAGTAGAAGTTCTAGAGAGATTGGAAAGAATTGGAAGAAGCAGCTTTTAATGTGTGATTTTTTGGTAAATTTCTGAACAATGCAGATTTCCATATTCAGGAACCATAATGAATCTCAAGATAAAAACACTAAATCCACACATGGTCAAATCTAGTAAAAATGTATAGCCTCAAAGATAAAGAGAAATATTTTAAAAGCAAAGGAAAGAAACTGATGGATGACTTAAAGGTAGTAATAAAAGAAAGCTGTAGATAGTGGAATATTGTTACGAGCATTAAGATAAAGTAACAGTCACAGTTAGAATTTTGCACCAGCTAAACTTTTATTAAAAGATGAGTATGGAGGGGGCGCCTGGCTGGCTTGGTTGGTAGAGCAAGTGACTCTTGATCTCAGGGTTATAAGTTCAAGCCCCATGTTGGGTATAGAGACTTCTTAAAAATAAAAATCTTAAAAAAGATGAGAATGAAATCAAGACAGTGAAGATGTTTTCAGTCTAAGAAACATGAGGAAGAGGGAAAAGAATAAGAGAGAGATGGGGAGACTCATGCTAAGGCATTACTAGAGAACATAATTTGAAGAAGGAACCTGGAATCAGAAGAAAGGAATAAGGAGCAAATAACTTGACAATTGAGGAAAGATAGTATAATACTTTATAGTATAATATCATAAATATCCGAATGGTTTATAGTGTGGACTCCTAACTCAAAACCACAGACTGGGTTTGAATCCTGTTTCTGTCACTTGGTAGCTATGTCATACAACTCAGTTTATTTCTCTGATTATCAGTTTCCTCACTTTAATGAAGACTCATTAAATAGTTTGGTGTTTAGAACAGTGTCCAGTACGTAGTTAATACATAAGTGTTAATTGGTAAGGAGAGAGAGAAGTTAAAATAATACAGTGATCAAGCTTGATCTACTGGTCATAGGTGGCATTCTAAATCAGCAGCAAAAAAACCAGACCATCAATGAATGATGATGAGGCATTTTTAAGGGAAAAAAATGAAACCACATCACACATCATGGGCAAAAACCAATTTTAGGTACATTAGGATCTAAATGTGAAAAACAAAACTTTAAACTTTAAGAAAAAAATAGAATAATTTTATGGACTTGATGTTGGAAAGTCTTTTTTAAACAAGACACACACACACACAAAGATAAAGACAGTGATAAGATTTACCATATATAAACAAAAATTTCTGTCCATCAATACTGAAAAAAAAAAGCCCCCCAACACTGACAGAAGGTCTTTACAAAATACACAACCTCATGGATAATTGTCCAGAAAATATAAAGGATTCTTTCAAATCAGTAAGCAAGCAAAAATCAGATAGCTCCATCAAAAAGTTGGCTAAAGTTTCCACACAGGTTAGTCATGCACCAGGAAATGCAATTGACTAACAAATGGGTGAAAAGTTGCTCAAACTCGGTTTTTAAAGAAATGAAAATTAAAGTGACCATGAAATACAATTTCATCATTTTGAAAATAAATGTAAAGTTCCAGAATACAAAGGACTGGCAAGTAAGTGAAGCAGTGGGGAGTCCTACATGCCCCTAGTGCATATTTGGCAATATCTGAGACTTACACATGCAACCAGAGAACTCACACAAGCCCAACCAGTCGTGAAAAATAAAGTCCTTTCCACACTGTTTGGAAGAGTGAAATCCCGGAAACAATGGAAATATCCATCAGTAGAAGAGAAGTAGGCTGTTCGTTCCCATGGCTTGCAGTAACAGAAATATCTAAATATTCATCAACAGGTGAATTATTTACTTGTACTCATACAATATCTGGAGTTCCTTGCATCAGATATAAAAGAAGAAAGTTGGCTTGGAGGCAGTAACAGGTGGAGAATGCCAATACACTGAAAACAGGATGTAGGTGAAAACGGCTGTGGCTCACTCTGGAGAGGTGGTTCGTACATGAGTGTAAGGGTCAAGGAGTATTGAGCCGTTATCAATAAAGCTTGCATTATCTCACACTGAATCTATCCAATTCAGAGTGAACCCTTGCCTCTGTCCCCCCCCCCCCAAAAAAAAAGAAAATGAATGAGACAGAAGTACCTAAATCATCATGGATTGATGTGCAAACCAAGTGTTGAACAACAAAAAAAGCTAAGTGCAAATGTATATTTATAACATTACCAGTTATACCGAGTTACTAACCTATGAAACTGCCTGATTATTTTATAAATGTGTATGTAGCTAAAATATAAGGATATGCATAATAAAGGTAAATATTAAGTTCAGGATAGTGATTGGCTTAGGGAAAGGTGGAGGAGGGTAGCAAGTGGGATCAGGGAGATGTACTCAGGAGGGTTCAGCTATACTTGCGAGTGGTACATTCATGGGTGGTTGTTACTTAGATTTCTTTTACTCTTCAAAAATCCCAAATATTTCATCATAAAGCATCAAAAATCCCTTTCTCCTAAGTAGTTGCACAATAGTTTGGTCATTGCTGTAAACAGAGCTGTAGTGAGGAAGGAGGAAACCAGTGTTTAAAGCTCAGAAGGTGGCAGAAATGAGAGCAAAGTACAGCTGCCCTGCACGATGGGTGAGACTGGCCAGAACATTCTAGAACAGCATCCAAAGTACCAGAAGCCTGACAATGCCTGCTGCCAGTGGAATTCAGCATCAGTAAGTCAGTGTGGCTGAGGCATGTGCCACGGGTTAAAGCCATTTATATAGACACAAGGTCGTGGGTGCTCAAGAAAGATTCTGGACTATCTGCTCCAACTCTGGCTCTGTCTCTTACACTTTCACATTGAATAACCATAATCTAATTATTTGATCTCTCTGTGCCTCTATTTCCTCATGGGTGCAATGGGGCTACACAGACAACACTTAGTGTTCACTTCTGTTGTTGTTAGGATGGTGATAATCATTGACTCTCACCTCAATCCATCCTGCTTCCAAAGGCACCCGAGATCCTATGGCCTTTGCCTTATTAGTATCATTCCCTTCCACTCCGTGTCAAGTCCTCAGTCTCAATTCATGTGCCTTGCTCCAAAACCAGGCTATCAGCCTCATTTCACATTGGAACGCTGTCAGAGGATGATTTTCTGGTGACTACACAATCAGGGCGAGTCTTCATCCTACCGTAGCTGGCCTCCCCTCCCTGTTCCTGCTTATCTTTTTTTTTTTTTTTAATGTTTATTTATTTTTGAGAGAGAGGGAGAGAGTCAGGGGGAGGGGCAGAGAGAGGGAGACAGAGGATCTGAAGCAGGCTGTGCGCCGTCAGAGAGAGCCTGATGTGGGACTCGAACTCACAAACCACGAGATCATGACCTGAGCTGAAGATGGTGCTTAACCAACTGAGCCACCCTGGTTGCCCCTGTTCTTGAGTGCTGTACAGAATAAAATGTATTCATCCGACGACTCCATAATCTGTGTCCACATATCCTGTGCTTGGTGCACCGCACAAAATCTGACACAGGGAAAGATAGTAGAAAATGAAAGAAAAGTCTTTGTGTTGTGTTCATACGCTGCTTCACTAGATTGACCTCTCTCTCTCTTTTGTTTGGTACTTCTTCTTTCTAGGCTAGTGCACCTTTCTTGTCTCCGTAGTAGGGGTTGACACTAAGAATTGATATCCCTTGTTTCCCTGCTCATCATTTTGATTCAGGAGGTGGAATGTGTATCGGCCATTAACGGCACTTTTTTCATCTCCTTCCATCGACAGTGTACAACCCTTCCTTGATTCTGAGGTAAGCTCATTGCTTGTCCTCAGTTTTTGGTGGTATTGTGGATTCGTGCCTCCTGTTAGTATGCTTTCTTGTATACAAAAAAGAAGTTGTATAAAGTCTTAAAAAAAAATGAGTTCATTAGGCTGCATTCTAATCTGGGATTTCCATATTACGGCAGAAGTGATGCTGTGTAGTTCTATACCCAGCCCTTTAAGGTCTAAAAATTTCTGCTGCTTCTTATTTATTTATTTATTTATTTATTTATTTATTTATTTATTTTAGAGAGAGAGAGGGAGAGAGAGAACATGAGCAGGGGAGAGGGGCAGAGGAGGAGAGAGAGAGAGAGAATCCCATGATCCTGGGATCATGACTTGAACCAAAACCAGGAATCAGATGCTCAACGGACTGAGCCACCGAGGGGCCCCTAAAAATTTCTGCGTCTATTCTTCAGGGACCCAGCTGCCATGCTGTGAGGAAGCTCAGGCTATCTTTCTGGAGAGAGAGGCATCCTGAAGAAGCTATGGAGGGAGACAGAAGGAGGGCACAGAAGAAACACAGGTCACCCACAGACTCAAGTTCAGTCCTCATTTATTGTTTTAAGCCATTAAGTTTTGGGTGGAGATTTGTTACACAGCTATTGATAACTGAAACACTCAGATAGTTTGTGTTCTTCATTGTGATCTCTTCGTTGCATTACGATCTCTTCATTGAGAGACTATGAGATGATAAGAAACTATGTGTATAATTTTATGAGGACAGGCTTTCACTCATACACCTAATGCTATTTTTATTCTACTTGTATATCTATCAGATTTTAACTCTATTCTGCCTCTAACAGGCTTATTCCCATACCTGAGCTTATTTTTAAACATATAAATCCCCAATTTTCAGTCTGAAATGATTTTGTTTTATGCCTACTTGGATTAGTGTGATCTTTTGGGGAAGATTTCTACTCAGAACAATTATATTGCTTATGATTTCTAGCCATGCAATGTTTTTAGAGGTATATTCAGAGGAGTGTGTTCACGGCATTTATTGGGGATAAAATTGTTAAGATCTAATGATGATCTCTTTAAAATATTTATTTGGTGAAACCTGAGGGTTTGGGGGACCAATATAATGGCAGAATAATTGCTAAGTCACTGTGAAGGCATTGCTCTATTTAATGTGTGCAATTTTGCACAAGCCAGGCGGAACTAATCAAAATACTGAAGGTAGGTTCTTGCTGTCAGCACTCTCCCAACATTTACCTAGCTGTTTATATCACTTTATATATTGTGAGTGAATTGGATTTCTTAATAATAAACTGTGGTTGAAATTAAGCAATAATTCCTTCTAAAGAGAACTGTTAGTGATGTTTTCAGCTATCAAGTTCTTATTGCATCTGCCTCCAGTCCATCAGGGGTATGTTTTAAAATATTTTTTTAACATTTTATTTTTGAGAGAGAGAGAGAGAGATAGAGAGCAGGGGAGGGGCAGAGAGAGAGGGCGACACAGAACCCAAAGCAGGCTCCAGGCTGTGAGCTGTCAGCACAGAGCCCCACGCAGGGTTCGAACTCCCGACCCAGGAGATCCTGACCTAAACTGAAGTCGGACGCTTCACCGACTGAGCCACCCAGGCGCCCCCATCAGGGGCATTTTCACCCATTTTTGACACTTACCTGTTTGTCACAACAGAGTCCCTATGTGCATGTGTCAGAGCCTCTATGTGAGGTGTGGTCTGGCTTCCTGTGACACCCCTTCTCAGTGTCTGCTTTGTCTGACCAGGAGTATCCCCCATATGGGTGCCTGGAGCTGGGGAGAGGTAACCCCACTGCTCTTTGTTGCCTCTCACCCTCTGCGGAGCTTTCTCTCAGATACTCAGTGCTTGTCCTGACCTCCTAAAGGCTTCCATTCAGATTCTCCCTCTCAGTCTGTTCTGTTCTAGAATATTGTTGGCCCTTCCACTCAGATTCAGTTGTCCTTTTTGATTCTCCTTCAGAACTTTGTTCCGTGATGGTGGACAGTACTCTGAGCTCATAACCTCATGCGAGATAACGTGTTAACCCAAATGAGTATCCCTGAGGATGGATTTTTTTAGGCCGCTGGAAAGGTATTTTTAGACAAAAGTCTACCTTCATTCTCTTAAGCTAAAACCAAATCATTTGTGGTTTCATGAAGTAGAACTACCTTCACGTACAGACGGACTTATCTGGAGCGCCAGAAATTTCATTAGTTCTAAGACTCCGGAACACAGCGGTGATCCCAGAGGGGAGAGAAGAAGCTGAGCAATGGTGAGAAAATCTGTCAAAATCACCTTGCTTTTTCTTCTATATCAGGCAAAGAATCGTCTTCAGAACCAGGGATGTAGGTTCAGGTGTGTAACTACAGAGTAGATTTGCAGTGGTCAGGCCCACATAAGAGCAGAGCCAAGTGGAAGGACGACCGGGGAGACAGAAGAGGCACAGGAGGCCTGGCTCCTGGTGTGGGGGTCACATTGGGTTGCAGTTCAATGGCTACACAGTTCTATTCATGGTAGAGGCAGGGGTCCCGTTGTATTAATAATGATTGCCCCACCTCCTCAAGAAAATGAGTTAGTTATTTACACGTGCTTTGTTCAGAAAGGTAACAACATGTAATACTTTTTAAAAAGGTTGACCCCCCCAAAATTTGCTGATAAAAGAGGTAGAACTTGAATTATTTGGGAAACTTACTTATTTAGAACAGGTCAGTCCTAAAAATGCAAGACGTTGTGCACACCTGCACACGCACAGCATACGCACACCGACCTGTATTCAAACAAAGAAACTGCCGGATCTTGAGTCTTCCCTTTGGTCAGCTCCATTTTTCTTTCTATTCATTGATCTTTCACTTCCAATTCACAAAGTTTCTAGTGATTCTCTTGACCTTCTCTCTGTCACCAGTTTGTCCCTTTGCCTTGCCCTTCCCATCCTAGTGCCATGTGCAGGCCATCTGGCTGGGTCCTTGGCCACTGTCGGCCCAGATGTGTCGGTGGAAGGCATTATGATTCCATGTCATGCTTGCTTGATTCAATAGGGTAAGAGGCACTTAGCCCCTGTGGATGCCATCCAGCTGGCCTGGGGGAGGCAGGGTGGGAGGGGCTGCCTTGGAGGAAGAAGCAGTGGAGAAAGACAGCAAGAGCCAGAGCTAAAGAAACCAGGCTAAGGCTTTAAGTAGCTTAAATGAACATGGGTATTTTTATTTCCTGGCTTTATTTTCCCTCTTCAGAAATAATAAATCTTCAGCATCACTGATGCTACCTAAGTTAAGGAGGTCGGAGGGAAGGTAAGAAATCTCATATTCACACTACTACATTTTTCTCTTCAACCACTGGTATAGGTATGTGCATTTAACAATGAACCATTGGGGAAATTGCTATGGTAATCTTAAACAAGAGAGTCATTATACAGAAATTATTGTGTATTTTTCTACAAACGACCATCTTGGTTTGAAACAGGCTGATTAGCTGAACTTAGTGATATATTTGTTCTTTGTATTATATCTCTGAGACCCTTAGGGAAGGAAAATGACATATTTTAATAGATCCTGAGTGTTTTGAATATAGTGCCATCACATCCTATGGCGGGGGGCGGGAGAAGGGGCTACACCTGCTGGGCTGGGAGCCCTCCACTCTTAGATATATTTATCAGTCCTCTCTGAGCACCTCCAGCTCAAGCTCAGTTCAAACCTACCAATTTCTTAGCCCCATGAAAAGGCAATTTTGTCTAAAACCTTGGAGTCTATAGATTTTGAAATTGAAAGAAAAGTCATGCCAAAGACTGCATTTTACTTAAACACTTTCTTAGACCCCAAGTTTCAAAACCAACTAAAGCTAGAAAAAGACTGTGCTGTCTAGGACCTTTAACAGATATATTATTTTGCTTCCAAATGAAGAACAAATTGAATTTGAGTTTCTTAAGCCAATAGCTATTATTTCTTTTTAAAAACATTTAAAAAATATTTATTTATTTTTGTGAGAGAGAGAGAGAGCGAGTGGAGGAGGGGCAGAGAGAGAGGGAGACACAGAATCGGAAGCAAGCTCCAGGCTCTGAGCTGTCAGCACAGAGCCCAACATGGGGCTCAAGCTCACAAACTGTGAGATCATGACCTGAGCTGAAGTCAGATACTTAACCGACTGAGCCACCCAGGCGCACCAGGTATTATTTCTTATATTAGAACATTATAGCTATTAACATTATCATCCATGAAAGAAAGTGTGAGATTACTTTCCAGTATGTGCCCAGAAGTCTTTCCTCATCTCTGCCCCATGGCTGTTGGTGAGAGATGTGAGATTTCTATGTGCATATATTCCTGGTTGGAACAGTTGTATATATGACCGTATCCCCATAGCTCTTAGCAGAATGACTTTGCTCCAAGGGGGGAATAAAACTATGTTGACTCATCCGTTGCATGAGGTTGATGATGTTGTATATTAAGTCTTTGCTTTGAAATTATCTGTGAGAACCTCAATTAACAGAGACCTTTTTAAAAGAATCTTGGTAGTAGAAAAGTGGTACTCGTTCGATATCTGGGTTGGTTTCAATCCTGTTCACTCATGTTTGTCTTCAACAACTGCCTTTTGTTAAATTTTGTTTGTCTTATCTTAGTTTATTTGAAATCGTATTTCCCATTCAACAGTTCTCGTAGACTATATTTTGTTTTCTGTTTGCATTATTTTCTTCTACTTAATGGCTCTTGATCTTTATCCTAACCTTAACTTTTGTTGTATGTAAACATTTTTAATTGACCTAATAATTGGAAATATGAGCATCGTTCCTCAGGTTTTATTGGAAAGCTATGAAAATTGTGACTCCAGATTGTACCTATGTATATTTAATAAGGAAATGAAAAATACCACTTGGGAGTTGACTTGAATATTTTATCTGCTAACATATGCCATCTTGTGTGGTATCAATGAATATCTGATGTGATTTTTTGCAGATATGAAAGGAACCATTTAGATATTTACCAACTGAAGTAACATTTTTTTATTCTCAGTATTTTTATTTTATTTTATTATTATTTTTTAAAATTTAGTACAACACTGATTTCAGGAGTAGGTTCCTTAGTGCCCCTTACCCATTTAGCCCATCCCTTCTCCCACAACCCCTCTAGTAACCCTCAGTTTGTTCTCCATATTTATGAGTCTCTTCTGTTTTGTCCCCCTCCCTGTTTTTATATTATTTTTGTTTTCCTTCCCTTATGTTCATCTGTTTTGTCTCTTAAAGTCCTCGTATGAGTGAAGTCATACGATTTTTATCTGTCTCTGACTGACTAATTTCACTTAGCAAAATACCCTCCAGTTCCATCCACGTAGTTGCAAATGGCAAGATTTCATTCTTTTTGATTGCCAAGTAGTACTCCATTGTGTATATATACCACATCTTCTTTATCCATTCATCCATTGATGGACATTTGGGCTCTTCCCATACTTTGGCCATTGTTGATAGTGCTGCTATAAACATGGGGGTGCATGTGCCCCTTCAAAACAGCACACCTGTATCCCTTGGATAAATACTCAGTAGTGCAATTGCTGGGTCACAGGGTAGTTCTATTTTTAGTTTTTTGAGGAACCTCCATACTGTTTTCCAGAGGGGCTGCACCAGTTTGCATTCCTACCAGCAATGCAAAAGAGACCCTCTTTCTCTGCATCCTCACCAACATCTGTTGTTGCCTGAGTTGTTAATGTTAGCCAATTCTGACAGGTGTGAGGTGGTATCTCATTGTGGTTTTGATTTGTATTTCCCTGATGATGAGTGAAGTTGAGCATTTTTTCATGTGTCAGTCGGCCATCTGGATGTCTTCTTTGGAGAAGGGTCTATTCATGTCTTTTGCCCATTTCTTCACTGGATTGTTTTTTGGGTATTGAGTTTGATAAGTTCTTTATAGATTTTGGAGACTAACCCTTTATCTGATATGTCATTTGCAAATATCTTCTCCCATTCTGTCGGTTGCCTTTTAGTTTTGCTGATTGTTTCCTTTGCTGTGCAGAAGCTTTTTATCTTGATGAGGTCCCAGTAGTTCATTTTTGCTTTTGTTTCCCTCGCCTCCAGAGATGTGTTGAGTAAGAAGTTGCCGTGGCCAAGATCAAATAGGTTTTTGCCTGCTTTCTCCTCAAGGATTTTGATGACTTCCTGTCTTACATTGAGGTCTTTCATCCATTTTGAGTTTATTTTTGTGTATGGTGTAAGAAAGTGGTCCAGGTTCATTCTTCTGCATGTCTCTGTCCAGTTTTCCCAGCACTGCTTGCTGAAGAGACTGTCTTTATTCCATTGGATATTCTTTCCTGCTTTGTCAAAGATTAGTTGGCCATACGTTTGTGGGCCCACTTCTGGGTTCTCTATTCTGTTCCATTGATCTGAGTGTCTGTTCTTGTGCCAGTACCATACTGTCTTGATGATTACAGCTTTGTAGTATAGCTTGAAGTCTGGGATTGTGATGCCTCCTGCTTTGGTTTTCTTTTTCAAGATTGTTTTGGCTATTTAGGGTCTTTTTTGGTTCCATACAAATTTTAGGATTATTTGTTCTAGCTCTGTGAAGAATGCTGGTGTTATTTTGATAGGGATTGCATTGAATATGTAGATTGCTTTGGGTAGTATTGACATTTTAACAATATTTGTTCTCCCTATCCAGGAGCATGGAATCTTTCTCCATATTTTTGTGTCTTCTTCAGTTTCTTTCATAAGCTTTCTATAGTTTTCAGTGTATAGATTTTTCACCTCTTTGGTTAGATTTATCCCTAGGTATTTTATGGTTTTTTGTGCAACTGTAAATGGGATTGATTCCTTGATTTCTCTTTCTGTAACTTCATTGCTGGTGTAAAAAATATTTTTAATAAAAATCAAAAATAAAAATGAATTTTTTTCTCTTTCTGTATTCAAGAAAAAGAAGTGAAAAAGAGAGAAAAAAAGAAACAAAATGGAATAGTTGGACCTGCTAACAGATTGAAATAGGACTGAAATTACTTCGTTTTCCCCTGTTAGTCAGAGTATGAAGCACTTTATAGTCCATAAGCAGGCAGTGAGACTTGTGTTCTTGAAAAGCAAGGTGGGTCCGGTTGGGCGGGGCTCAGTGTAATGGCTCCACTGTCCACTAGATGGCGCTGCTAGCCTCCTGGGGTGGATTGTTGCGGTGCTCCTAAGTATGCGCGTGCGCGGGACTGTGAAAATGGTGTCATCCAGCTACCGTGTCTGTTCTCCCCGATCAGCAATCGCGCACCTGTCCTCTGTCTTCAGCTTCTGTCCACTCCCTGCTTCACTCTCCATGACCAGGCCCCAGGCAGTACCTCTCTCCCAAGTTTTGTCTCAGATGCGGCTGTTTTCCCCGGATCCTTACTTCTGACGGACTGCGGCCTTGACCCGTTCGGCCCCTCTGCGGGAGGGGCTCACCGAGCAATGGCCGAATGAGCAACGGCCGAATGTCGGCCGAACCCAGGACCGCTTGTGGGACTCTGCTGCTGCCGGAGCCCCGAGACTGCGGCCAGGTGCCAGCCCGCCCCAGAAAAAGGTCGCGAGATGGTGTCGCAGCAGCGTCTCAGGGATTATGGAAAATCACAACACACGCCTGGCAGCGGGCTTCACCCTCGACGACCTTGTTCCAGCACCAGCGACTGTGGCCGTTTTCCGGGGTCTGCCGGGAGCAGGTGGCTTCAACCGTCTCCACCAAATGTCCTTCCAGCAGTGGAGCCGCTTCTCCCCGTGTGGCCCGAGCACCTCCCGGACCCCACTCTGCCCCTGGGGATTCGCCCTTCCCACCCGAGCACCGCCAGGTAGGGAGCTGCGGAGTTGCAGGCTGCACTCCCCTTGTTTACAGTCTTAATGGAATTTAAACCGTCTCCTTTCTCCTTTCTCCTTTCTCCCTTTTTAGTTCAATCCCTGCGGCTGTTTCCACTTTCTCTCCAGCTGCTTTTGGGGAGGGGTGCTTTTCCCGTATTCTCCGCCCCCCCAGGCTCTGTCCTCTCTGTACCTGCAAAAGCGGCTCCCTGCCCGCCGCCGGCTTCTCTCTCTGCAAGTTCACCTCTCCGCGCCGCGTACCTGCTGAATTCTGTGGTTCAGGTCGTGCAGATTGTTGTGTTAATCCTCCAATCAGTTCTCTAGGTGTGGAGGATGGTTTAGTGTTGGTCTGGCTGAATTTCATGGACGCGAGACACACACAAAACGTCCATGCTGTTCCGCCATCTTGGCTCCTCCTCCTGAAGTAACATTTTGATTAGTGAAAGCTATTGACAGACGATCCCCACAGCTATTGGGTCTCAGTGAACTTGACTGGGTGCGATTGGTTATGCTAATGTCAGTGTAGTGCCTTTTATGTTATTTCTTCACAAGTAGAATCAAATACCCCAGAAAATAGGCCCAGTTTTATTCAGTGGCTTACAATTTATCTTGTGTTATAGGATTTATTTTATATTTTAGCATTAATGGACCGTGAGAAGATACTTCCAATATGTATTTTTTAAAATTTTTGTTAAGAGCTACTTATGTATTAGTGAAAGGTCACCATGCACTACTCTGGGAAATGAGATATATTCCTATCTGTAAAGTAGCTAGTATGCTTACACTTGGAAATAAACCAAGTAAATAATATTTGGTAAGTGATAAAATCAGTATGGAGTCAGCCAGAAGGAGCCCTGGGTTGCCCAGGAAGGCTTCCCTGGGGAGAAGACATTTCCTATGACGTTCTGAAGAATGAGTAAAAGGAGCCAGGAGAAGAAAGTGGAGTATGACTAAAATCGAGGGGAAGGAATTACTGGTTGATGGTGAGAAAAGGCTAGTGTGCGTGGGGGGGTGGTGCGTGTTGATATAGAGTACTAATGAGGGAGTAGCGAGAAATAAGGCTGGAGAGAGCAGGGACAAGACCCCAAGAGCAAAGTCTTTGCTGTTATTGCATGTTAAATGGTTCCCTGAAGACATGCCTCACAGAGAAGCAAGAATTTATAGTGATGCTTATTCCTAAGAAACTGTTGCCGTTTAATTCATTCATTCGACAAGTATGTATTGCATTTTTATTAAATCTCTGGAACTTTGCTTAGTTCCGGACATAGAGCAGTGACTGATGTTGACACTGTCTCTGCTCTCCCGGGGTTATAGGCCACTCTGGGAAACTAATATTAAATCCCAAACCATACAGTGTTCTCACCAGGAAGTAGATACATTGGAAGTGAAGGTGTGGGGTTTCATGTGTTTAAGGAACACAGAAAGAGCAGTATGACTGACATGGGGCTAAGAGGAGAAGGAAAGGAGGACAGTGGGGGTCAAATGGAATCAGGAAGAAACGGCAGAAAACGAGGCAGAGGGGCGGAATATGCAAGGTCATGGTTCTTCTCACCTTCCTCCCCAGCAAAGCAATGGGAAGTCTCAGAGAGGTTAAAGCAGAGATGGATGAGATTTCCCTCCTGAAAAATTTCCTGGGGGGATGGATGGCAAGAGTGGGTGCCGAGGTTGAGCTGTCTTCTACCTGTTAGGTGATACCATTGTCATCAGTAGGGATAAACCCTGAGCTGCTTTCATCATTGGTTGGTAGAGTTGTTTTCCACACTCTAGCCAGACTAGGTTATGACCAAAGACCTGACTTTATGGGATGGCTGTGGTCTGTGGCAAGGACAGTGCAAGGCTAAAAGCCTTAAGAAAAATAGATCCTGCCACATGGCCCTTAATAGCAGGATATTCTCTTCAACTGAGCTAGCTGGAGATGGGCACCTATAATATCAGCCAACAGTGTGCAAAATCTTAACTCTTACGATGGACTTAAAAGCAGCTTTAATAATCAGATGTGACTAGGGTCACTGCCTCTTGCGTGAGCACTCCAAGTAGCAGCTGATACAAAAACCTATAAAAAGAAATTAAGCTAATTGTGTCATTTTTGAGTTCCTTTCAAAACATGAGGAACTTCATTTTTAACTTTATTTTCCTTTATGTACAGACACCCGAGTTTAAAATCTTAAATCATATCTCTCTTGCCTTGTACATTAGAGATGATTCCCCACAGGTAAGACTAAATTTTATCCTAAAGAATGGTGTGCAATTCATCCTGACATTCTTATTTAGCTCCGCTGTCTTTCTTCCTGCTTTTATCTGTTAAGAGTGTATATGTCATAATATCTTAATCCCCAGTTGGATCCCTGTCAATAGAAGTAACTCTTTTGAACTAACCAGAACTTCTTGGAGTCGCAAACAGATTTAGAAATATGGGCTTTATCTTCCATGTGCTGTTGTTGGGTTTATACTCATCAAATACCTCAGACTTTGCAATATGATCAGGCTGAATAAATACATCCCAAACTGAATATGTGCAAAATTATTCAAATGCATGAATATGTATATATGTAGATCTATAAAGACAGTTGGATTAAACTGTGAACACACTCTAGGAATCTTAACAGCTGAACACATGTCAAAGGGACATGTCTTATTTTCTGGAATGTAATACATTTTTGAGTTATATATTTTATATGAATTTTCCATCCTATAAGTAATATTAATGTAATGGATTTTTACAATTAAAGAATCCTGTTGGCTCTTTTATTCACTCAGGCAAACATTTATCAAGGCTTGTTATGGACAGGAGCTATGCTATTATTCTAGTCGAAGCACAATTATTCAAATATTACTTTTCTAATTTTAGGATTAAACAGGGCTTTTATTCCTCCTCCTTCCTTCTCTGCTGCTTTTTGAACCTGTAATTGTTCATTGTTCTTTACCATCTCTGCCAGATGAAGGACAGGAGAAAAAATGATATAAAAATCAAATCAAGTGATTCTGTTTTTTGTCTGCAAATTTGATAGGAAAGGACATTATAATTGGCTTTTTGTTTGGTGTTTTTGTTTTGTTTTGCTGCTGTTGTTGTTCTCTCCTTCTTAGCAGTTTTTAATACATTTGATCGCTGACTCAGTAAATGTCTGAGCAACATTTAGATTTGTACTATCCTCACTACCCTCCCCCCCGCCCCCCGCCATTGTCATCTAATATTTTGACTAATTGAGACTTGCCTAAATTCAAATTTAACATTTTGGATTGTAGCAGGATTATTGTAGCAGGGTTAACCAAATTACCTGGACTAAGGAATGGTGAGGTCAGATGCAGATGGAAGCAGAGAAACTAGGAAGAGGTTTACATCTTGTCACATGCAGTTTCCCGAGAAGAACACAGCACACGCTGGGGAAGCACTGAGGTCCGGGATGGAGGTGAGGGGAACGTGGGCAGGAGCCTTGATTGCCGTTTCTACAGGAAGGAGCAGGTGAGGCAGGGCAAGCAGGCTCAGGATTGGCCAGTGTGAATCATTTCAGTGAACTAGACGTGTCCCTGCTTGTCTGGTACCTACCTTGGGGTGACTGTGAGAACCCAATAAGGGAGGTGATTGGGGATGTGGACTTAATGCACTCAAGAGGAAGAACTGGCCAGCCTTTGGTCACGATCTCAAACCTGGGTCAAGACAGAAGTTTAAAAAGTTATTTCAAACAAAACAAAACAACCCCAATTCTATTACATATCCATGTTAAAATACTTTTAATACCTCCTGGCATATCTGCTCCTCACCGTCTCACCTCCTGAGTCACGGCCGCCCTATGTCTGGGTCGTAACTGACTTCTGTCCAGCATGCGAGCCATTCACTCCGGGCCCATGTGGGGCCACTTCTCCACACTGCAGCCAGAGCGAGCTTTAATGATGTGAGTCTATGCCCTCTACCTCCACCCTAACCCCCAGTCCTGCTGGAAACATGTCATGACTTGCCATTGCTCTGAGGACAACAAGACTCCCTTGTGGCCCCACGTGGCTGGATATATGTCCCCACCTTTGCCAGTCATCCCCTGGGGCTTCTGCCACCTGCCTTGGCCTTCTCTCTGCACATTTGCAACGCTTTTTACATGCTGAGCCCCCAAATATTCACTGACCGAATTTCATTAGATCTGATACACCGCTGATTGTAAGAAACGCCGTTGTTTTCCCAAGAGAGAAAAAGATCATTCAGTGTCTTAATCACTCTGGATAGTGCAAGGCGTGGCTTCCTCAGCCTGTGTTTGCACTAAAACTTCCTGTATGGAAGGGACTGGGTAATGCATGCTCTCATTAGGGGCATCGGTTGGTGCGTGATGGGTGCCTTTTGAATGTTCCTCCGCGACAAAACATATTTCAGCTTCAGCCAGTTGGGACTATCTTCCTTTCTTATGTGGCAAAATGCATCTTTATTGTTGCTTTTCCAGAAAACATGGAGTTCCTCCAACAGGAAATATTTGTTCCACTGCTACCAAACCCAATACTCCTTGTTTCCATATCTTTCTAAGCTCAAAGAACCTTAATTTTGATAGGAAACCAAAAACATTTAAAAACATTTTGACAACGCCTGTCAAAACAACAATGTGGGTAACTCACATGGAAAAAGGACAGTATGAACAGCCATGACCAAGTTCATGCACAAACGGGCAATGACAATAATGTCACAACAGGCTCTTCTCTGTTCCCCCGCCCACCCCCACTGGAACCCATCCTCTTAAAACTAGTGTTCCGTGACTTTCTCCTTACGTGCCCCCTTTCATTCCTGAGAATCAAACTTATTTTTGCGTGCCACTGCTTCACAAGATCTAATTGACGCCCAGCCAGCTTGTTATTTAGTTGCCCGGAAGTTGAGAGTAGTTTGCAGATAGGAAAACTTCACTCTGAAATCTTCTCCTGAATCGTGCATAAAACTCTTAAATAAGGTGACACTACTTAGTGCTTCTCTATGCCAAGAAATGTTTCCTTTTTTACCTGTTTCTCACTCAAAATGAAACATTCTCCATGATCCTCTGTTAACTGACTTGAATCTGAAAAATTAACTTTTTTTTTTTAATTTTTTTTTAACGTTTATTTATTTTTGAGACAGAGAGAGACAGAGCATGAACGGGGAAGGGGCAAAAGAGAGGGAGACACAGAATCGGAAGCAGGCTCCAGGCTCTGAGCCATCAGCCCAGAGCCCGACGCGGGGCTTGAACTCACGGACCGCGAGATCGTGACCTGAGCTGAAGTGGCAGGCTTAACCGACTGAGCCACCCAGGCGCCCCCTGAAAAATTAACTTTTTACAGAATCTTTGTACTAGAAAATCTAAATAAGTTATGAGAATAAGTGATCCCTTTTCTATTCTTAATAGACAGACAGGATTTTCCTTTATTTAGAAACTGTGTTGTCTTGTCTCCAATAGGCTATGACTGCATCATCTTCGTCGTCATCATCTTTGCCGTTTCTATGGCACCTTGGACTTTCCAAAGGACTTTCACATCCCTCATCTTATTATGTGTTCCACGTTCCTACCTTTCCATTTCTGCCAGCCAGCCATGAGCATGCAACAAATGTATTCTGCTGAGTAAATGAATGAGTGAGCAAATGATTAACCATCATGATGTTACATCCATGGTAATACAGAGTGTCTATTGGCTTGTTTCATCTTTAGTAGTGCCTGCTAAGGGCTGGCTTATGGTCTAGAACTTCATCATACTTAGCAATATTTTTTTCTTTAATGGTTATTTATTTATTTTGGGAGAGAAAGACAGTGCAAGTGGGGGAGGGGGCAGAGAGAGAGGGAGAGAGAATCCCAAGCAGTCTCCGTGGTGTCAGTGCAGGAGATTGATGTGGGGCTCCATCCCACGAACTGAGAGATCATGACTCGAGCTGAAATCAAGAGTTGGACGCTCAACCAACTGAGTGACCCAGATGCCCGTTGGCAATAGGTTTTTAATTGGGTCCAGGTTGAGCTGTGAGTTATGACAGAAGCCTGTATTTTTCCAGGTTTTTTTTTTTTTTAAAGCAAGATTTAGATGGATAGAACAATAATAATAAATGAGGAAGGGCTGAAAACCTGTCCTTCGGCTCATGTCAACTTTCAGTTGTATCTTGTATCTTGGTGTGGAGAGTTAACGACATTTGCTAATTATGTACTAGGTTCCAGGTGACTGTAATAAACACTTTCATACATTGTTGTATCTGATCTGGTTACGTGTTATTTTTCTCTTGCTAATGCTGGGGATAATATTTCTTTAACCCCTGTTCACTTACAGAAGGAATTCTTTTGCTGCTTCTCACAAAGGTATTAATTCTCTCATGGGTGCTTATCAGTCTATTACAAAAATGATCTTAATGTGTGTTGGTTAGGCGTTTGTGGTCATCTCGGTTGGGCAGATTGCCTTCCATCTGAATTGGCTATTGCCCCAGCACCCTGTTAGTAAAGGGCTGAGGCTCAGCATTTCAGCTTCTAGGTCCTTTGCATTCTCTAAAGTTGCTCTCATTTGTTGCTATGGGTTCCTTGCTCTGCAAAACCGATCCTAGAACTCTCGAGAAGTCACCATCTGGGGTGCGGTGGCACTTGCTATGAGCCGTACGACTCATCAGCTGCTCCATGGGTCTCTCTTGCTCTTTTGGTTCCCAGGAGGATATTTCCAGAGGCAGAGAAAAAAAAAAAAAACAAAAAAAAACCGATGGTTCATTTACCTAATGTACTTCGTCCTAGTGGATGTGGATGAGAACAGCAATTGAAAGTTTTCTGAGTTTATTTTTTTTCTTCTGTTTGCTGGCTTTTAGCAACAATAGTCATGCAGACAGCTCTATATTAATATCCTGCTTCTCTCAGGTATCAGAGTGAGTGGCTATTGGTTTTACAGTGCTGACTTTGCTGTTCTTGCTTATAAATATTATACTATTTCTGAACTTGTGAGCTAATGGAGAGAATACCAAAGAATAAATAAAATCACAAAACTTGCAATTATAAAAGAGAAGTTCCCTTAATCTCAGGGTAAATAAAACAGTGCATATTAGTTCCTAACATTTCTTTAAAAAATTTTTTTTCATGTTTGTTTATTTTTGAGAGAGAGAGAGTGTGTGCAGGGGAGGGGCAGAAAGAGAGGGAGACACAGAACCCGATGCAGGCTCTAGGCTCTGAGCTGTCAGCACAGCCCAATATGGGACTTGAACTCACAAACCGTGAGATCATGACGTGAGCTGAAGTCAGAGGCTTAACTGACTGAGCCACCCAGGTGCTCCTAGTTACTAACATTTCTAAGGAAAAGGTATGTGATAGGCTTTGTGGCCTGTCAAATGCATTGAAAACATTGACTCTATTGTCGTAACAGGTACATTATGATGTTGTTTGTAATACCAAGCCAGCTCCTAGAGACTTACATTACAGTTTCTCAAATATTGTTATAAAAAATATTGGCTTGAGGGGCTCCTGGGTGGCTCCATCGGTTAAGCGTCTCACTTCGGTTCAAGTCATGGTCTCATGGTCATGGTTTGTGAGTTCGAGCCCTGTGTCAGGCTCTGTGCTGACAGCTCAGAGCCCGGAGACTGCTTCGGATTCTGTGTCTCCCTCTCTCTCTGTCTCTCCCCTGCTCACGCTCCGTCTTTCTGTTTCTCAAAAATAAATAAACATTAAAAAAATATTGGCTTGAGTATTGTTGGCCGGTGTATATGGATCTACTGTGCATTATAAACAATGTTAAAGACGAGATGTTTGGCATTCTTATCTGCTAGCATTGTTAGTAGGTTTTTTTCTAGAAATTTCTTCTCAATATGGAAGAGAAGAATAGCTTCGCAATAAATTAAAAATAAAGTTGAAAATAAGTAAGTCTAGTTTCATCTTCTGATGCAGAGATTTCCAGTATTTCTATGTGGATAAAGCACAAGTATTTCTATGTGAGGACTGGCAACCTACGCTTTCAAATAGTATCCTTTTTTTCCCTCATTCCCAAGTGTCTGAAATTGGGACTAGTCAATAAATACTAAATATTTTTTAACTGAAAATTAGGTCACCTATGTTTCTCAAAGATCTGGCTTTAGGTGATTCCACGTAGGAGTTTGTTTGCTTCTTGAATTTATTGCTATCAGTTTAGAAGAGAACTTTTTCTTAACAGTAGAATTCGATTTTATAACCATGTAATTTGGTTTACCTAAAGCTATTTTTTTTTTTTTTTGGTATGGCTTTATTGCGTGTATTTACGTACTGTATTTCTATTCCTGTCCTCATTTATTCCTGATGTTTGTGCATTTAGCTTGCTAGGAAATAATCCTATGCCTGTCCCCTGCATTTTTCTATGTGTACAATTTAGAAAGCAATTCACAAGATTTCACTTACACTATCTATATCAGACACAATTTTACTTTCTACAGATATAATTTTCAGAATGAATTCTTTATGTTCAATTGCCAAGAAAATAGTTTCTCTTGGCATAGCTATGATTTCATATATATGTATGTATGTATGAATGTGTGTATATGTATATATATTACATTCTTGCACCTGTGTTTAATTTAAAAAGCTTGCCAGAGAAATGACAATTTTAAGTAATCTTTACTTTGCTCTAATTAAAGATTGGGAGATTTGTCTAATATATGAGACCCTACAATTTGATACTATGGATTTGGTTTACTACAACCAATTCTCAGATGATTCTTATGTTGAAGTAAATGTATTATGATGATATCCTAAGAGGTTGCCAGAGATTTCAAGGGTATTTACAGAGATGTCTGAGCTCTCTATTTGGCTGTCATTATGTTCCCTGCTGTTAGGCTGTGATGAGTTGGACCTTCAAACCATTTCTAGGTGGACCCAGTAAAGTGATACATTTGTAAAAACCACTGTGAAGACTATGCCTTCTAGAAAACAGTTATAGAATTCTTGCAAATTTCCTTCTCCAGGGAAACCATGAAACATTGCTGTTGTCTGATGACATAAGAGGGGTAGTCAAAATGCCTTCCATAAATTTGCCTGGGTAGAAAAGTCTGGATTCATCTTTTTCATTGCATTAGAGCCTGACCACAGTCAATTAAAACACCTAGACCTGCTCTGAAGCATGTTCTGTGTTAGGGATTTGAGGAGAGGGGAAAGAATGTGACATAGTCATCTAGGGGAAGAGAGATTACTAGAGAATGGGAGGCTAGTAACATGGGAAGGATAGAGAAGGATAGAGTATTTTGTGCAAAGACGTAAAATACTCAGGTGTTTGTGCTCTGTTGACAAGAGCAGTTACACATTGAGATAAATGGCTTTATTTTCAATATTTTTCAGCTTCTACATTCATCTCTTTGACTGGAGTCATGTATGTAAGATGATCTCACATATCCCCCCAAAGCCAAAAAGTCAATGAATTCATGCAGTGAACACCAGGGAAATAATTGTAGGCCAAAGAGCATGGGAGAGCAAGGTGACAGCAGACAGTAGGGCTGTTTTGTCGGATGGACTTAGGTATTTTTTTTCTTTTTTTTTTTTTTTGGATTAGATCACGTGGCTGGACAGCAATCTGCTACTATAGGGGCTAGACCTGGACAAGACTAATTCCATGGGTAGAAAATGATTATATTATCTTTTGAGCAGCCCAGTGTGTGGGAAGTGAGTTAGTACTCTCAAGTCCCTTGAAACTTTGCTCGACTTACTTTTTCAAACACCTTATTCAGATTGGTATTTCATGTGGTCCCCTCTTACTACTTTTGCCTAATCACCACTTGATTGCCATGAAAAACGTGTTTTGGTTATCCAGGGAATATCTTTTTCCTGTAAATTGATATTTTTAGACTACTAAACAATCTTTAAAACATTTTTCTTCTTCTTCTTGTTTCTTTCTTTCTTTCTTTTTTTTTTTTAGAATAAAAAAGTCCTTGAACATACTTCCAAACATCAATCTTTTCATTGTTTCATTACGGCAGTGACTTTCAATTCTACTTCCTCCAGGGAAAAGGTTGGCTCCTTAGTTCCTGTAATGTTTTTCTGGCTCTTGGGGTCTGCACTATTTCAATTCCAATTTCAGTTTCCATTTTAATAACCTTATGGTCATGACAAAGTATGTGAGTTTTGCCAAAGTCAATCCAGTGACTCTCTGTCTAACCGTTGGCTTTCTCAATGCTATAGAGCTTTATTTTCTCAAGTTCCTATTTGCAATTGCCTTCTGATTCAGATCTGGTGATAAGCTGCCGCACAGAGCAAAACTGCTTTATTTATTGTTTTTTTCTCCTCTCCCAAAACTGACAGGATTTTTTGGTTCAAATTTTTTTCTGTGTGACAAGTGCTACCATTTCAATGATGAAATAACCAGCTTTCTTAGACTTTTCTTGAGGGTGTTTTTGTCACTCAAAAAATGAAATGTCTTCTCATTTATTTTCATGTACACTTTTCATTAAGTTGGTCATTTTATATTTCTAAGCCTCTCATGTTTCATTTGGTGATCATGGCATTTATATTTAACCTGCCATGTATTTTCCACGCGAAGCAATAAGAATATCTGTACTTATGAATAAGGGACTTTTGTTTCAGTTCAATTAACATTTTAAAAGAGAAGGAGTTAGTGCATATTTTTTAATGCTGGAGGCTAGGTGACATTTCAATGGTTTAGAGGGTCAGTACCCTAATAGAAATTAAGTGGTCTTTATTGTTGTTATCATTAGCTTCAACATTTGATTTGAAATATTAATCTTGCTAAGCAGGGTAAAACACTGTTTATCAATCAATTGCGGCGAATTGCCTGCCCCTTTCCTTCATTCCTTTTGGTGTTAGTTAAAGGATTATTTCTCAATCCATTCCATCAAAACATGGTACACAAAGGGAACAGAATTAAAGGCATGGATATCTAGGAATAAACTTGTAGCTTATTGATAAAGATTTTTTTAAATCATGCTTCCTTCACCAAAGTGTGCGATGAAGTCTACTTCTGTATTCCACCTATATCCCCAAATACTCCTGGTTTTCATTATTTTCTTCCTTTTCTAGGCTCTGATGGATTACATTTTCCTACAAAGCATCTTAAATTAGAGGATTACATTGCGTGGTGGCATTCAAAGAGGTTAAGTAACTTGTCTGAGCCCACAGAGTTCCTATGTGGCAAGTGTTTTTCCAAACCTAGGTCTGGATCACCCCAAAGTATTTGTTCATCAAAACAATACTGTTTTGATGCTGAGAACCAAGACCATCTATATTAACATGATTGTACTATTTGATTGTATTCACTAACTTAACTATTATTCACCATTTCCGTTAACATGACTTTACTAGTCTAAGAAACTCTTGCCCAGGGAGATAAAAAAATAATTTTATCGCTCACACCAGGAACTTTGTGAAAAGCTCCGTTTAAATGAACATCACATTGTCCAACTATTGAATAGACAGCATTAAATGAACTGCTTACTGCCCGAGACTTCCCTACTTTGCATCAATGTCCTCTTCTTACTTTGTCCACCAATCCTAAACTATGATAGCATGACTTTACCTAATCTCTTTCAAGCCCCCACACTGCAAGATCTGTCTTAAACTAGATTCCCAAACCTCATAAATATCCTGACTTTGCCTGTCCCTTCAAGATGCTACTACAACTTTATCAAGGTAGTGTTCTGCCATACTATGGTAGACAATCATCTTCATTTACCTTATCTTCAGGTTGGTTTCTTGATATTTTCAGGGGTCCAGGATGTGGTTAGGATTACATTTCTTTGATTTGATATTTCTTTCATTTCTTGGTTTCTGTGATACAAGTGCTAACTGGATTCCTTGTGTTTAATTCTGAAAGAGACAATGAACCATCCCCCTGTTTCCATCCCTACGTGTTCTTATTGGTGTGTGATTCAAGTAACATTGCTTACCTTCATTGTTCTTCTCTGGAGATAATGGTGTAAATTACAGGGTTGTTGTGAGAATTAAAATAAGATAGTATCTTTGAAAACGTGCTGCAGAGTGCTATGTAAAGATAGAATTATTTTGTCATTCGTATTACTTATTCTACATAGTAGTGCTAATCATTCAATGTCAAGCAGATTTCTGGAGGGCCAGATGAGGGAGGCTTTGTGAGGATGATTCTTAGGTTTCTGTACCATGGGACAGGAGGTTGTGGACCATTTTCTGAGCTAAGAGAAACAGGTCAAAAGCAGAGAGGGAGCTGGAGGCTAGGAGAGGGACACATACGAGAAGACAATGCATGGATCCCTTTCTGTGTAATTAACCACTTCTTAGTACCTAATGGAAAATTTTCTTTAGGCAGGACTCTTTCATTCACTTTTCTTTCCTTCTGGCTGTCCCCATCTATCCTAATCTTAAATTGATGACTGCTAAAATATTAGCTTCATCCCAGATCTTGAATTGGATTTGAATTCTATACATCCAACTGGAAATTTCCATATGATTTTCCCACAATTGTCTCAACCTCAACCTGTCAAATTATTATCTCCCTTATTTTGGCTAACAGAAGCAGGATTCCTGAGGTTAAACAAAGGATCCTAGCCTTTTCTGCTTCTTCCTCCATTCATCCATTCATTCATCAAATATTTACTGAGTACTTTATGTGTCTGGCCATTCCCTTAGGCTCTGGAGATATAATCATTAAGTCAAACAGATATAATCTCTGATCTCTTGGAGCTAAGTCACTTTCTCCCCCCATTTCTTATACTTCCCTTCCCTGACTTTTTAAGGCAGTATTTCCCAAATTGTGCCTTAGAACAGAGGAATAGTCTTGGGCTACCAATAAGTGTTAAATGAAACAAAACAAACATGAAACAAAACAAACTTTCTGAGATCATTTGAGTTGAGAAAAATAGGATTAATAAAACTTAAACATTTTTTTTATTGCTGGATTTGTCCAAGCATTTATTTTGTTTTTTAATCATTATTGAGGAATAATTGACAAGTATAATTGTATATATTTAAAATGTATAATGTGATGATTTGATATACTATTTGATATTGTGGGCTATTACCAAGGTCATATAATTAACACATCCACCGACCACATAATTAACTTTTTTTTTTTTTTTTTTTTTTGGTGAGAATGCTAAGATCTATTCTCAGCAACTTTCTAGAATACAATGCCATTAAGATAGTTACCAGGCCATACATCAGATCCTCAGAACTTGTTTCCTCTTATAACTAAAAACATGTATCCTGTAATCTACATCACCCATTTCTGCCTCCCCCCCAGCCTCTGACAACCATCATTCTATTCTCTGTTTCTAGGAAATGTTCATATACATGTGTACATTTTCTTTATCCATTCATCTGCCAGAGGACGTTTCGGTTGTTTCTATATCTTGGTTATAGTGAATAGTGCTGCAGTGAACATGGATGGGAGTGCAGGTATCTCTTCAAGATACTGATTCCAATTTCTTTGGATATGTACCCATGAGTGAGACTGCTGGATCATATGATAGTTCAATTTTTAATGTTTTGAGTAATTGCCATACTGATTTCCATAATGGCCATATGGATTTATATTCCCACTGTGTAGAAGAGTTCTTTCCCCCATATCTTCACCAGCATTTGTTATCTCTTATGTTTTTGATAATAGGCATCTTGACAAGTGTGAGATGATATCTCATTGTGGTTTTGATTTGCATATTCTTTTTTTTTTAAGTTTATTTATTCATTTAAAGAGAGAGAGAAAGAGAGAGAGAGAGAGTAGGGGAGGGGCAGATAGAGAGGCGGAAAGAGAGAATCCCAAGCAGGCTCCACACTGTTAGCGAAGAGCCCGATGCAGGACTTGAACTCGTGAGTTGTGACATCATGACATAAGCAGAAACTAAGAGTCGGACGCCTAACTGAGTCACCCAGGTACCCCTTGATTTGCATATTCTTAATGATGTCTGATGTTGAGCACTTTTTCATGTAGCTGTTAGACATTTTTATGTCTTATTTGGAAAAAAAATGTCTATTCAAGGTTTTTGCCCCTTTTAAAATTGGGTTATTTGCTTTTTTTGCTATTGATTTGCATGAATTCTTTATATATTTTGAATATTAACCCCGCATTTGATATATAATTTGCAAATATTTTCTCACATTCTACAGGTGGCTTTCTCAATTTATTGACTATTTCCTTTGCTGTGCAGAAGCTCTTTATTTTGAGATAGCATCACTTGTTTACTTTAGCATTTATTGCCTGTGCTTTGATGTCTTATCCAAGAAATCATGACCAACACAAATGTCAAGGATCTATTTCCCTATGTTTTCCTCTAGGGTTTTTACCCATGAGCCTTATGCATCTTGTAAGTGATATATTATACAGCACTGGCAAACTTACTTGACCATAAAGCCCTTTGTCTACAGACCTTCCAGCTGGCATAGTGTGCTTTACAAAAATCTTTAAGCCACTCTGCTTTAAAAAATGTTTTCATTCATTCATTTGTTTAATATTATTGTGAGCCTACTATGTGTTTTGTTTATTCTTCTGTTAGGGATTGTGGAGAATAAAAAGATGAATAAATCATTGCCTCTGACCTGAAGAGATTTGTAGTGTCTTTTATTTTATTTTATTTTTTTGTCCTTTTCTTTCTGGCCCACTGGAATATTATATTCCCTAAAGCATTTGAGCTATTTTCTAATATTTGATGGTGAATTTAACCCCAAATAGTAATTCAAATTTCAATGACCCTTTCCTCTATGGTTTAGATTTTCTTTCTGAATTCTTCTTCTCCTTGTGCCCTTTACCTTGTTTTTCTCTCACTGAATATCTCCTCATGGGTTCTTTTTGACTGAAAGCCCATAGTTTCAGACTTTCTAGCAAATGCGTTATGTCCACAGGTTAATGAACGACGAATCATGAATACTAGTGAATAGTGATGGGTTCACCAATGGCTGTGTCTGTCCCCTTCTAATAGAGGGATTTCTGTGCTTGAGATGGAAATGGAATGCATTCTTTGGGTATTGGTTAACGGATGGAATTTTCCTTGCTTTGTTTTATAACCATTATTTGGAAAGTTACTATATTCTGAAGAGTACTCATTTGTAGCACAGCGAGTGCAATTTTTCAGTTGCTGTGTTACACCATCTTGTATAAATCTGTAGCTATTGTTGGACTTTGATTTTTCTCACAGGTACTGGGATAAGGTGAATCATGCTATTGACTAGAATCAACTCTAGCTTTATCAGAAGCTGAACATGTTCATAGGCTTTTTTTTTTTAATCTGAAAAAATGTTCTCAAAGCTTCTGTTTGAAACAGTGATTTTCTTCCAAGTGAATCTGAAATTTCTTAATGTTATTGTGAAGCACAGAGAGGTAGCTGTGTTTGTGTGTGTGTGTGTAAGTATATATGAATGTAGTTTACGTTTCGATTCATTTCTGGTGAAAAATTAATGCAATTTTGCATGTCTTTTCAATTTTTCTGGATCAGATATTGTCCACATGAGTATTAAAGGAAGATGAGGCTAAGGCAAGGGCCAATCTTTACACGTTTTTGATGTTCCAAAGATGAAATGACTATTAAAGTCTCCACTGATGACTCTCGGTTCACAGTAGATACACCAGAGAAATGAGTGCATGACTCCAAGGTGCTGGTGGTCTCTTGCCCTGGGAGGTGTCAGGAGACCTGCTGGGTCTGTTTTTGTGTATACAGGGAAGCACACAGTGTAAATGAGTATACATGTATAAACATCCCAGTGAAATAATGACACAAAAAGATTGTTTTGGTAAGAAGCTTAGACTCAGGTATACCTTATTCTAGTTAACCTGTGCCGAGGCTTGGCAAAAATGGACTTAAAGGGCTCAAGTAAAATGGACATATTTGAATACCAGCTGTTGAAAATCTTTGCAGTAACTCAGTTTATTAGTGGCAATGGGCTGTGTCTTAGGCTCTGATAAAACCTTTTGAGTACTTTAATGGAAATGTAACTTAGTGGACTGTAGGAAATGTAGAAGGAGAGTTTAATGAGAGAGAGTGCACGGTACATGATGGGGCTTGGGAAGGCAGGTCTTTGTGGGCAGCGTCAATGGTCACGTCACCCAGCAAGCTTCCCTCCTGCTCTCCCACTTCCTGAGGGCTGTGGTAGCAGCACCACTCCTTCCTCTAGGAAACGCTCCCAGTTGCGGAGTCTGAATGGTGTGGTCATTTCTACTATGGACTCAATCTGGCCACAGATGATTGAGGCCCAGGTGTGGGCTTCCAAACCAGCCCCATCAGAACCCTTCCCTGGAGGTTTCGCAGACACAAACAGGGGAAGAGATAAGCCCCTAGTTGGTGGCAAAGCTGGGAGATATTAGGTCCAGAAGCAGCTGGTGGCTTTATTTTTACAACATGGAAGAGGCTGCTGGGAGAGAACAGCGCGTCCCACAGATCCTGTGTAGAGAGAAGCTCGGACAGGAGACAGAGAGCCTCGGAGGGTATCACTTCTCTTTCCAGGTGCGCCTCAGGCTTGCCTATACTTTAGTCTCTTTATTGCTACGTGTCTGCTAATAAATTCCTCTCTTGCTCAAGCTAGTTTGACTGGGTTTTTGCCACTTTCAAGCGAAAGAGTCTTGCCCCATAGGGTCTGAAAAATACATGCCAGGGAGACGTATTCAGGGACTAGAAGAGTCAGTTCTCTTAAAGAAAATAAGCTTGCTTTACTACAAAAAAAATTGGTCCCCCAATTTTTTGAGCGAGTGTGAGCGGAGTGCTGCTCTGTGAAGTATTAGATGCACAGTAAGAGTGTGATTAAAAACCTGATTAGTGTCTGCATGAACCTGTTGTGTGGGAGCTAGAAAACAATATTACATTTAAAAACCTGCCACATGTGTAAGATTAATATTTTTTTCACGTTGGCTCTCTCTCTCCCCATCCTGACGCACAAAACTGTTCAGTTGGTGTGAAACACGAACAAGGGTTACGTGCCTACAACCACAAGGCATCTAATGCAACCGGATGTCACTCAAGCAAGGATGTGCTTCAAACCATGGTGGAGTTCGTGCTATACAACACAGATGAGAGGCAAAGCACTTTCTTTCCCATGGGAGCAATCCTAGACTATATACAGATATTTGCTAATCATTTAGAGAAGGGCATATTTATAATTTTAAAAATATACTTAATTGATGAGGTTATAACCCAAACTATTTTCAGCCACTTGCCGATAAGCATAGGATCTCTGCACAGGAGCCTTACTTGTCCATCTTAGCACGTGATGTGTGCTCGGGGCCTGCGTCCTCCTTAGGACATGGACACTGCCGGTTGTTCATTTCCAACGTCTGTCTTCACCTCCCCCATCTTGACTTTGGGCTGTACTTTCCAGCGAGCTGTGGAGAGAGGAAACAGTCCTAGACCACACGTCTGGAGATAACAAGGGGCTTTACCATTTATGTGTTCTGGAAACTTAGGTAGATTAATCTCTGAGCCTTTTTTATTCATTGGTATGAAGAAATAATACCAACCCCATAGAGCTGTTAAGCAGCAAAATTTATTAATCAGTTGATTAATTCAAAAATATTTATTGAGTGGCTATTACTGCAAAGCGCCCTTTTGGGAGAAGCATTGAACAAAACAACCCAAAATCTCCAGCTGCCTAAAGTTTGTTGTCTAATGATAGAGATAGACCATAATAGGTAAAATGTATGCTATGTAGGAAAATGACAAGTGCTAAGTAAGAAAAGAAAGTGGAGAAAAGAATTAGGAAGTTCTACAACTTTGGAATGTGGCCAGGAAAGACCTCCCTGAGGTTATATTTGGGAAAAGACCGGAAGGAAGGAAGGAAGGAAGGAAGGAAGGAAGGAAGGAAGGGGGAGGGAGGAAGGGAGGAATGATGGGAGGGAGGGCCAAGCCAGGCACATATCTGGAGTAAGAGCTTTCCAAGTAGAGGGAACCCTGTGTGCCGGGATTCTAGAAAGGAAGCATGCAAAGTGTGTTGAACAAGTAGAAAGGACACAGTTGTAGCTGGAGGGGAGTGAAGTGCAGAAAAAATCCTGGAGGCCCTTCTAGGTCCCCAAAAGGACTTTGGCCTTCACTTTGAATGAGATGGAAGACAGTTGGAGGGTTATGCAACAATTTCCTTGAAAGTGCCTGGACCAGTTCTAGTATGTAGCAGGTATTCAAAAAATGCTTGCTGATCGAACCAAGGATTTGTTTTCATCTCATCCACCACCTTCCACTTTCCACAGAGCAGGAAGGGTTGAGGCCATGGTCACATTGTGTTACCATCTTTACATGGTGTAAACAATGTCTCTGAGCTTCTCAGAAATGTCTGTGGCAGCTTGCTCCTCTTTCATCACTGTCTTCATTTCTTTAAAAGGCTAGAAGGGTGGTCAAAACTGGCTTAGAATCTGCAATGCAGCAGATTGATATTTTTACCAATAACCTGTTAGTATTGGTGTATTTCCTGGGAGCAAATCTGATAGTCATCATATTTCTTCTCTGTCAATATGGATAGGAGCTCATTACATTTATTTACCTAGCAGTTTTATAACCATTAGGGAAGTTAATTATGTAGTGTTCAAGAGAGCATAAAAATAGAAAAAACAAAGGGAGTTGATCAGAGAGGAAGAGTCACACCTGCTGGGTTTCCCATATGACCTTGATCCTTAGATCCAATTGTAATGGGAGGGAAGTTGGCCTATGATGTTGAAAGTGAGGTTCCCACTCCCAGCGCGTTCACAGATGTTCCTAGCCATACTCATCTCTGAGAAAATCAGAAAGCTAAGGTCAGAGATGTGTACAAATGAGTTCTTGCTATTGAAAATAATGATTTAAAAAAAACCCTTGATACAGTAAGCAAACAAAAAACCAGCTCTGGAGCACAATGTGGCTTTCTTGTTTTTCCTTTTGTTTGTTTGAGGAAGGCACTTAACCAACACTTGCTAGTTCTGAGTCTAGCTGGTTGAGGACTGTTCAAATTCTTAAACAGGAGCCAAATTTAGCTACGTGTCCATCGGCACCATATTTCTCTATCATTCTCTCTCTCTCTGGACACTTACTTTTCTCTTCCTCACCTGCCAAACAATAAGACTTATTGACTTTTTGGTCATAACTGTGTTGCAAGAATTTTCAGGGTGTAGAGTATATTTAAAATGAAGAATCTACAATCCATTTGAAGAGGATGGATTTCACAGTTATAAACAATCTTTTTATGATATGACTTTTGGTCATGGTGCCCATTACATTCATCAGATGTGTTTTCAACAAATGGGAGTAAACATCCCTGAAATCATAGACGATTTGCTTTTTCCAAAATAGACACATTTATTAGTAATGTCTATGAAACATCATATAAAGTGGCTAATGCATCTATGATTTTCACATTTTCAAGGTAGCTGTGAGAATGAGATTTGTTGAAATAGATTGATAAAGAAGAAAATTGAAGTCAATAAGATTAAGGAGCAGGGAAGATATGAGATTTATATTTTTCTAGACCAGATAATTATGATCTGACTCCGTTTAAATTGGACTCTATGAGAACTAGTCCTATAAGAGTTGCCTAGGCAAGACTAATTTGTGTTCCATGAATTTTAGATATTTTTCAATTTCCTTACTTTTTTCAAAGCCTGACTAATTGGAAGGAAATATAATTCAGCATATTGTATGAACATTTATTTTGATGAGCTGAAGTTGGCAGGAATGTATTTATCTATTGGAATATATTACAAGGTTTGTCAGTACCCCTCCTAGCCTCTGGTAAAAGCACTCACCCTCTTGTTAGGAAAATGTCTTCCCTCCCCCAACCCCCCTGCCTTTGCCATGAGATGTAGTGGATGCCGCCATTTTCTTTTTTTTTAACAAAATCTTTTCTTCTGGCAATGGGGACTGGGTGAAGTGCAGGTAGTTGTTGCAAACTGGCACAGTCTTGGTACCTAATCCCAGACTGCAGACACTGGTTTAGGAATAGGCACATATGACCCAAAGTAACCCAAATCAGAGTCTCCTCCCATTTTTGTTTTAAATTTGAGTTAACAAAAAGTAGCAGTCCCTCTTGGAGGCCAGGAGTTATAGGAGGCCATGTATTCTGTATGGAAGGTAGGACTGCAGAGGAGATAACGAATTGCAGGGGAGAAGAAAAGCAGAGTGAGAATCTTGAACTTGTTCTTAGTTTCAGCTGTCCTTGAGTCCAATTCAATACACATGGTTTCAGGTAGCTGGAGCTGGCATTATCTTTTTGGCTGAGATTAGGAATGACCAAGACCTACGATCTAGATCTTTGAGATAATGAGACGATGCTCATTTAGTGTTTTCATACTCATTTTTCCTCATTTTTCATGCTGATTTAGAGATCTTGAAAAAGTCAAAAGTAAGATTATCTTCTCAGGTCAACTTCCATACTTAAATTGTTCCATACTTAAATTGCTGACTTGTGTATATTAATGATAATTTAAAGTTAATATGATGTGTATGTAAGTAGGCATTTTAGACAGAAGCTGAAATTACAAATGAACAGGCTGTATGGAAGGCAGCTTAAAATATGACCTTTACATTTTTTATTGTGCATTTTTGGACTGCTTATTCTCATTCTATATAGTTTTATCTTTATACAGAGAATTCCTGCTATGATAACCAAGAAGGATTTAGACTTGTATCTGGGCATTTTTATTGTGCTACATATATCTGTTGTGATGTGGAAACATAAAATATATATTACATCAGACACACACACACACACACACACACACACGCCTGTAATGAAACCCATAATGATGCAATTTGCTATTACTGAAATAAGGTCATCTCCACTTATCACTGGCTCTTTGCACAATATTGTAATGATAAATGCAAGCTCACTGGTAAATTTTTCAAAGTCAGTTTAGGTGATTTTTGTTGCAAAAGTCCATATTGTACTGGCTTTTATGCTGGCCATTTATGAAAACAATTACTATTTGTGGCTTGCCAGGAGTCTGTTAAAGCATACCACGATCATCAGCGTTCATATGTAGATAGACATATTGCTATCTTTGACATCAACAGATGTAGCATTTTCATACCATACAGAAAGTAATGGTGCCTGACATTTCTAGGTTGAAAGCCCTTCTTTGTTTCTTGCACTAATGGAAATAGACTTTGTGGCCGTTTGTTCACTTCAAGATTGTATGTAAATGTTTCTATAAAAATAGGGAGGTTTCTTTTTATTATCTCACAGAAGCTGGGAAATAAAGGTGAAGAGATAGCATTGGCAGACAAACCGAAGAGGATTTTAAAAATAGTTTAAATTCTATGTATAAAAAATAGAAGTGAGATACAAGTAGTACTATTTGTTTTTTCTTTTTTTCTTTTTCTTTTTTGGTAGATGGTAAGTTTGTATGACATTTCCATAAAAAACTAAAAGAATACTTTACAACAGAGAGATTGAAACGGCTGAAATGTACCTCCTCCCTGGTATCATTTCGTACTTCGGTGTTATTCTGTTGTTGAGAACAGAATGAAAACCCCATGACTTTGATTCTGAAGAAGAAAGAGCCCTTATAAGGTCAAACGAAAGAGCATCAGCACCCAGGATTTTCACACAGTCCGCTTGATTCTGCTACAGTTTCGCCAGTTTCTATTGTCTAATGAAGGGCCGAAGTGCTAAACGAAGTGACATAATTCGTTCTACCTGAATTTTTTGGCCCCGGTGAGGAATCACTGGTGACAAAAAGAAAAAACAGCTGAGTGAAGAACAGCTATAGTTGAAGCAGTGGTTGACACACCGTAGTACAATTGTAGCTGGTGTTTCTATCCTGGAAGGGAAAACTGCATTTTTATTCTTAGATCATTCACACGGTACAGTAAGTAGGGCGCCCTAAGGTGCTGGAAGCAAGTGGGTGAAACTTGTCCAAAGGAACGTTCACTGCAACTTACCTGATTATAAGCCTGAGTTTGTACTTTTTTTGTTGTTTTTAAGATTTTGATATTCATTGTGAAATTCTTTTAATAACCGTACTAATAGTCTACATAAAGGAATGTATGTTTGTGCAGAAAATGTAGAATATATAGAAAGGTAAAAATAAGGAAAAAAATGCTACTCGATATCTCATCATTCAGAAGTAATGACTGTTAAAATGTTGACAGTATTTACATTCAATCATTTTTCTATGCAAAGCCGCATTAAAAAATTAACCTTTTAATAATACAAATGATTTCCTCTTCTGCTTTTTAGATACTGAGTTATATAATAAACATCCTGATTAGCTGTTTTAAGAAAACTTGGTAATCCTAATGGTTACATGATATTGTATCCTGTGACTATATAAAACATCATTTAATTGTGTTGTTTTGGGAAAGTTTACACAGTTGATAACTTTTTGCTGTATATAATGACTCTCCAGGTCATCTTTTTGTAGCAGTTTGGCAATATTTAATAGCATTGGAGCTGTGCATATCATATATATAGCTTTGTAATGTGATTTTAATCCTCTCCTTGAAAGAAATCCTTGCCTACGTGTTGTAGAAGGAAACCTGTACGTTGCTGCATTGTTTACAGTAGCTAATTGTCCCTTCAATAGGGTGTAGATAATACGTTAAAATTTATCTACACCACGGAATAATGCACAGACTTAGGTACTGAGTATATAGTAACAGCAGTACAGTGCAGCAAGTATGAAATGAACAAGCCAGGCAAGTGAGTCAAGGAGGGTGAACCCCTAAAACTTAAGGTTAGGATCAAGAAGAAAGTGACAAAAAATTCATGGTATGAAAAGGTTTAAAGCCTAAGTATACTGTATCTTGTTTATGGATAATCTACTGACTAATGCCAGAGATGAAATAACCATGATTTGCCTAAAGCCAGCCCTCTCATTTGTACATGAGGCTCAAGCCCTTTTCCCTACGCAGGGACTCTGCTCCAGTAATTCTCCCCAATCTCCTCTGCATCGTCATGGTTTCCTGCTCTCCAGGACCACTGCCATGGTTTAAAAAAAAAATCTATTTACTCCCCGCCCCCCATCCCTTGGGGCTAACATGTCATTTATCTCTTCCCCCCTTGAAGCAAAATCCACAGAAATCGCCAATTGTCTCCTCCCATTGTCTCCAGTCAGGTTGCCACTCTCCTTATTGTACTGAAACAGCTCTTTTCAAGGCTCTCAGTGACCTCCCTGTCCCTAGATCTAATGTCTGGCTTCATTAGCTTCACGTGATCATTTCTTCTCCCTGATGCACTTTCTTCACTTGGCTTCCAAGCCACCCCATTGTCTTGTCTTTCCTCCTACTGTCCTCCTCCTACTGTCTTACCTCCTCGACTCCCAGCCCTCTCGAGGTTGGAGTGCTGCCATCACCAATCCCAGGTTCTCTTTCTTGCTTTGTGTCCCTGGCTTTAAATACCATCTGTAGGCTGATGATGGCACTCAAATGGCTATTTGCATCTCAGTCATCTTTCCTGAACTCAAGACTCGTATGTTTCCCATCCTACCAGACATTTCAGATGGCTGAGGGACATCTCAAACCTAACATGTCCTGATATTCTCCCCAAGGTATATCCTATGACCTATGAATGACCTATGGTCATTTCCATCCCAGTTAATGACAAGTCCATTCTTTCAGTTGTTCATTAACAGCCCATGTTCAATTTTTGTAGAAAATCTCATCGGCTCTATCTTCAAAATACATCCAGTGTCTGACCACACGCATCACCTTTACTGCTACCATCTTGTTCCAACTCATCCCATCTCTCCCTTCGTTGACTTTGTCTGCCTCCCACCCGGTACCTTTGTTTCCACCCTGTCTTTCCACAGTAAGTACAGACACCAGATTTATTCTTTTAAAGCGCAGGCCAAGCGTGCCTTGGTGGCTTAGTCACTTAAGCAGCCGACTTCAGCTCAGGTCATGATCTCACTGTTTGTGAGTTCAAGCCCTGCATTGGGCTTTGTGCTGACAGCTCAGAGCCTGCTTTGGATTCTGTGTCTCCGTCTCTCTCTGCCCCATAGCCCCTGCTTACACTCTCTCTCTTTATCTCTCTCTCTCAAAAAAAATGAATAAACATTAAAAACAAATAAAAGGTAGGCCAGATCACATCATATCAGCTCAAAATCTTTGAATGGCCTTTTGTTTCTCTAAGAATAGAAGACAAGTGTCTTACAAAGGCTTAAAAGCCTTCCATCCACTGCCTCCTCTTGCATTCGGACTCTGTCTCCCTTGCTTATGTACTTACTACTGGCTCCCTCACTCCCTACACCACAGCTGCACTGAGCCCCTTGTCTCTTGAACACACAGGTATGGGCTTTTGCTCTGGCTATTCCCTCTGTGTGGAACACTCTTTCCCTTTATAGCTACATAGCTTACCTCCTTCAAGTCTTCACTCAAATGGCATCTTCCCAATTAAGCCCACTCTAAACATACTCTTTTCTCTAACCAGCTCTGCAAACCTCCAGATCCCGTTTCTCCTATAGATTCTGTCCCTTACCTTCGAAAGTACTATAGAATATCTCTGTTAAAGTGTGTTATTTTCTGTCTCCTCCCCTGACCCTGCCCCCCCACCTAGAAAGTAAGCTCCATTACAGCAGGGATTGTTGTCTTTTTGTTCACTGACGTATCTCAGACATCTAGAACAAGTCCCAGCAGCAACAGGAGACTCCCAACCAATACTGTTGAATACATTATGTATTAAGAAAGTGAATATACCTAGAAGCATGACGGTCAGCAACCTTAGAATAGTGGTACCTTTGGGGAGGTAGGAAAAGGAAAACATGGAGAGCTAATATTTTATTTGTTGAAATAAAAAATCAGAAATAAAATAAAGGTCATCAGATAATGTAACAAAATTTAATACCTGTTAAAAAGGTATTTTACTTCTTTTATGCATTTTTAAACACACTTTAAAATTAAAAAGAGAGAGATTATGATGAATATGTTTGTATATAGATCTTTCATTTTCCATTATTTCTTTGGATTAGATTAAAAAATTTTTTTAAAATTTATTTTTGAGAGAGTGCATGAGAGGGGTAGGGGTAGAGGGAGTGGGAGAGAGAGAATCCTAAACAGGTTCCAAGCTGTCAGCACAGAGCCCACTACGGGCTTGAACCCATGAACCCTGGGATCGTGACTTGAGCCCAAGTCATGTACTTAACCAACTGAGCCATCCAGGTGCCCCTGGGTTAGATTTTTTTAAAGGAACTGCAAGTTTTAAGAATTCAAAGACTTTGAGGTTCACGGTATTTACTGATAGTTTGTCATTGACCAATAGTGTGTAAGGGCCCTGTGATACTGTGATTTATGATGAGAAGTTGATATTTGGTCTTTGTCCTGTTTCTGGCACAGAGTTCCCAAAAGCCTTGGAATTTCCTAAGCCAAGAGAACAATAAATTTGTCTTTTTTTGTGTTAATGAGGTAGTTTTGGAAAACCCATTAGGTAGTCTCAGGATCTGGTCTGGTTGCCAGGAGAGCCAATTTGTGATTAAAGGATTGGAATATTCAGTCCCACCGTGAGACCTCCTGTGAGAACAGAGGGGCAGCGGTGGAGGGGATGTTGAATGATGGATCACCAATGGCCAATGATGTGATCAGTCGTGCCTATGTAATGAAGCCTCCATAAAATCCCAAAGAGAATAGTTTTGGAGGATTCTAGGTTGGTGAATGCATGGAGGTGTGGGGAGAGGGGCAAGTCTGGAGAGGGCATGGGAGCACGTGTTCATTCCTACTATTTTGCCCTGTGCATCTCCTACCTCTGGCTGTTCCTGAGTTATGTCCCTTTAAACCAGTAATCTAGTAAGTGAAATGTTTCTCCGACTTTTGTGAGCCACTCTAGCAAATTAATGGAACCCAGGGAGGGGATGGTGGGAAGCTCTGATTTATAGACATTCAGTCAGAATCACAGGTGACAATTTGAATTTTCGATTGGCATCTGAAAGGGAGGTAGTTTTGTGTGACTGAGCCTTTAACTCACAGGATCAGATGTTATCTTGCGGTACACAGTGTCAGAATTGAGTTGAGTGGTGGGATACCCAACTGGTGTCTGAGAACTGCACACTCCCCAAACCCACATATCAGAATCGGGTGACAGAATGGTTAGGCCTGTTTTACCACAGTCTCACCAAGAATAAGTAGAATGTTCATACTCATTAACCTTTTATGGTGTACTTCCTGTAGATTGGCACCATCACTTGATGAAAGTATCTCTAATCTTTCCAACAACCCTATGAAATCAGCTCTATTATTATCCCCACTTTTCAGACGAGGGAACCAAGGCATGGATACATCAAATATTTTGCCCAAGTCACTTAGCTTAACAATGAGAGGGCCAGTACTTGAATTCATACCTACGTCCCACCAAATTTTGTGCCCTTAACGAGGGCATCATAAAATTTTTGCTAACTTGAAATGTAAAAAGTTATCTTATGGTTTTAGGAATTTTTTTTTTTACCCTGAAACAATGCTTGTAAGCATTATTCTTATTCTTGAAATTCAATTTTTTCCTGTGTTGTGTCATGGTATGTGTTTCATTCCATTTATTTTCTCTGGAACACAGTGGGCACTTTTGATCTCTCTTATTTCATCTTGTCCCTATTTATTCTTTTTCAGTTGTCCCAGTTATTTTCTCCATTGTCTGTTCTTTCATTTCATCATGCTTCTTTTGGTTTTTTGTTCTCTATATTTTGAAAACACTTCTAAGGTTTGTCATCTATAGGATTAATGTGTTTCTTTTGTTTTCTTTTAAACAGCTTCCAATGTGGGTTAAAGCCCAATAATTTAATACTCTCTAAATGCATCTTTGTCTCATCCTACTCTGTTTCCTTGCTAGATCTTAATGTTTTAATTTCATCCTGCCTTCCAGTCACATCACCCTATTGGTCCCCTATGGCTCTTTGTACCACTTTATGGTGGCGATTTTTGCTTATGTTTTATTGAAGATGTTGTATGTTAAGGAAAGTATTTACTTCTGTCTCTTGTGATAAAGTTTTTTAAAGACATTTTCTCCCCTGGACCTTCATAATGATATTTCTTTTTCCTTGTTAGGGTTTATTTTTCCATAAGTCTTCTTTATTTCTTCTATATTTATCAACAAAAAATGGGAAGTAATTTATCCAATTTACTGTGACTTCTGTCCATCTTCTTGACTGCGGGATGAACTCCTTTTCGGGATTTGGAGGTGGGCAGCAAGCTGAAAGGCCTAGATCCCAGGATATTAGGTTGTATCAGTTTTCTTTGAATCAGCTTTATTGTACAAAGGTGAGATATTTATCTACCACCACAATCTCTCTGCATTTGCTCCTTATATCTGGGTTCCCTGGCTTGCAGATGCAATAAGTTCATTAAAAATTATATTTTTGGGGCTCCTGGGTGGCTCAGTCGGTTGAGTGTCCAGCTTCGGCTCAGGTCATGATCTCACGGTTTGTGAGTTCGAGCCCCGTGTTGGGCTTTGTGCTGACAGCTCAGAGCCTGGAGCCTGTTTCGGATTCTGTGTCTCCCTCTCTCTCTGCTCCTACCCCCTCGTGCTCTGTCTCTGTCTCTGTCTCTCTCAAAAATAAATTTAAAAAACATTAAAAATTATATTTTTCATCATATACTACCGGTGATAAGGCTTCAAGGTTTTCTTGTTGATACAGACCTGGACCTCTATCAGGGGACAGGCAATAACCTACATACAAAATGTTTTTCTGTATTGTTCATGGCAAGTGAGGTGGTGTTGTTTCATGAGGAAAAACCTACTTAAATCTCCATATGTTTTTCTCTAACCAGAGCTAATAAAATTATAATCAGAAAAAAAATTCTAAAATATTTTTGTGAAAAATTTCAGATTATTGCCAGAAACAGTAGCGTAGCCTTGTCATTTTTTTCCCCAAGTTTTTACTTTGAAAATTTTCAAGCCAAGAAAATGAACTGCATAATATTAAACCTAATACTTGTGTAGCCTTAACCTAGGTTTACTAGTCAACATTTTGCCACATTTGCTTTCTCTCTCTTTTACTGTCTGTCTGCTAAATTTTTGACATTAAGTTATAGGCATCATGAGACATCATTCCTAAATATCTTAGCATAGATCTCCACTTCCAGCCACGATGGATAACAAGGGCTAGACTTATCCTCTCTCTCTCTCTCTTTTTAAATGTTTTATTTATTTCAGAGAGAGCAAAAGTGGGGGGGGGGGAGAGGGACGGGATCTGAAGTGGGCTCTGTACTGACAGTAGTGAGCCCATTGTGGGGCTTGAACTCGTGAACTGCAAGAGCGTGATCTGAGCTGAAGTCAGACGCTCAACTAACTGAGCCACCCACGTGCCCTAGACTTATCCTCTTAAAGAAACTTTAAAAATGGGCCAAATATACAAAACAACTGCTTTCGGACACTGAACAGCAGATAACACAGAACTATGATTACAGAGATAAGAACCAAACCAAAGCAAAAAAAAAAAAAAAAAAAAAAAACAAACCCTACAGCCTCTCCAGGTTTCTGCCCACAAGCAAACTCCTGGACGGAAGACACAGGAACCATACAAACTTGCTGAGTTGAAGAGATGGAGATTAGAGTTTAGGGGGACTGTTCTTGTTAGAAGTTGCAGAAAGGCAGGAGCTGCTCAGAAAAAAGGCTCCAGGAGAAGGTATAATGATTTTTCTTAACATTTTTCAGAGCATATGCTTCACATGGCTGAGCAAAAGTGAGCAGATAACTGTAAGCTGAACAATTACCAATATTTACACAATGTGGGGGAATCCCGTGCTCCAATCAGTCAGAGTGGAGTTGATCCACTAGGACGTTCAACAGAGACCCCAGGCAGATAATGACTTAGGGATGCTGAACTATTCCTGAGTGAAGTCTAACTAGAAAAGTTTATAAACAAGTCTTGAAGGGAGAAAATTGAGGTATATGTAACACTGTCTGCTAAAATAAAGCCCCAAATTCTTTAAGGGATACCACAAAATCCAGAGACTCTACCACTTGGCATTCACAATGTCCAGGATTCAATAAAATTGCTGTATATGCCAAGAAGCAGGATAACATGACCTGAAGCTGGGAGAAAATTAATCAGTAGCAACAGATCCAGAAGTGGGGATGATGATGGAACATATATGATAACAACATATAACTATTTAAAAGAAAATATGCACATAATGGGAAGAGAAATGAGAAATAAGAGAAATTAAAATACCACATAGAACTTACAGATACAAAAAAAAATACAACCACTAAAATAAACAAAGACATATGGTCATTAAATCAAGATGGGGAAAGAATGGAACATGAAAAAAAAGTCTCAATCAAAAAAATAGAAGGGAAAACAGAATGAGATAACAAAGAATAGAGGGGACAAATGAAAACACCTAGCAAGATGATGGATTTAAACCCAAATACAGAAAAACCTTGGATTGCGAGGAGCTTGTTCTGTGATTGTTCTGCAAGACGAGCAAACGTTTCTAATAAATTTTAACTTGATAAATGAGTGATGTTCTTGCAATACGACTAGTACATGACACTGAATGTCACATGATCACAACTGAGCCAGTGGTTCTTGAAGCTCACTTTGATATATGAGTGCTTTGGATTACAATCATGTTTCTGGAACAAATTATGCTTGCCAACCAAGGTTTTACTGTATACTGATTATTATATTAAATATAAATGGCCCAAATATAATGGTCCAATTTAAATATAGAGATTTTTTGACTGGATAAAAAAGCAAGACCCAATTATATGCTGTCTAAATTTGTCAGCATTTATTTGCCTCTCTTTTTTTAATGTTTATTTATTTTTGAAAGAGGCGGGGACGGCCAGAGAGAGATGGAGACACAGAATCTGAAGCAGGCTCCAGGTTCTGAGCTGTCAGCACAGAGCCTGATGTGGGGCTCAAACCCACAAACCATGAAATCATGACCTGAGCCAAAGTCGGATGCTTCACCGACTGAGCCACCCAGGTGCCCCAGCACTTATCTGTTAAGAAACAAGAATATTCTACTCACCCATGATATAATTAGCACACAAAGATTTTTTTCTTTGATAACACGGACATTTTGTGCATCCAAAGCACTTGTCTTGGAAAATGTTCCATATTTTTCATTTGTCTGATTGTTTCCTCCTGATTAAATAAAGGTTTAAAAATTTTGGCAAGAACACTACATAAGGGATTTTATGTAATCTTTATTATATTATATTAACAGGCATATTATCAGAAGAGTGACAGTACAGTTTACAGACAAGAGGTATTGTTAACAAGTGCTCTAAGATAGGAGGTGAAAACTGGGCATGTCCCAGGTAAACTGGGAAATGGTCACCTAATTATTGGTGATATAGTAGTCGCCCCAATTTGCAGTTTTGCTTTCCAGTTTGGACAACAGCATGGTCAACTATGACCACGGTCCTAGTTAAGACTATGGTCAACAGTAGTCCAGAAGTAGATGATCCTCTCTGACATATCATCAAAAGGTCAATAGTAGCCTAACACTTTGTCACCCTGCCTATGTCACTTACCTCATCTCATGCAGGCATCTTACCATCTCACATTATCACGAGAAAAAGAGGGGTGAGTACAATATGATACTTTGAGAGAGAGTACATTCAGGTAATTGTATCATAGTATTTTGCTATATTCTATTTTGTTATTGTTGTTAATCTCTTACTATAACTAATTTATAAATTAAACTTTATCAGAGGTATACATATATAGGAAAACACAGAGTGTATATAGTTTGGTACTATCTGTTGTTTAAGGTATTAAATAGGGGTCTTAGATAAAACTATAAAGGGAATACTTTATAAAAAGTTAAGTAAAAACTTTATAATGAATAAAGTAAAAAGTTAAACTTTATAATGAAGAGCGGGGGTGGAGACTAAGTTTGATCACTTGGTTAAAGTGGCATTTATCAGTGGAATCAGTCTATTTTTTTTCCTTTGTAATGACTAAAATGTGGGATAATACACTGAGAACATGTAAATATGTTCCTCAATCATATTTTATGTAATGGTTTTAGGACCCATGAGCCTTAATAAGCCTTGCCTAAATAAATTGTTACATTTGAGTTGGAAAATGGCACATTCTTATTCTATCATTTCTTCTGAGCTTGTTAGTTGGCATTCTTTTTTAAACATTTTTTAAAATTGTTTATTTATTTTTGAGAGAGAAACACAGAGCACAATTGGGGGAAGGACAGAGAGAGGGAGACACAGAATTTGAAGCAGCCTCCAGGCTCTGAGCTGTCAGCACAGAGCCCAACACAGGGCTCGGACTCAGGAACCACGAGATCATGACCTGAGCTGAAGTCAGATGCTTAGCCGACTGAACCACCCAGGTGCCCTGTTAGTTGGCATTCTTATGTAAAGAAGATCTTCCCTTAACCTTCCACTTGCCCTTTTAAAAAAAATTTTATTAATTTATTTTTTTATTAAAATAATTTTTTAATGTTTATTTATTTTTCAGAAAGAGAGAGAGACAGAGCGTGAACAGGGGAGAGGGAGACACAGATTCCGAAGTAGGCTCCAGGCTCTGAGCTGTCAGCACAGAGCCTGACACAGAGCTCTTGAACTGGGGAACCTCTATAAAAATTTTTTTTAATGTGTATTTGTGTGTGTGTGTGTGTGTGTGTGTGAGAGAGAGAGAGAGAGAGAGAGAGAGAGAGAGAGAGAGAGAATACAAGTAGGGGAGGAACAGAGAGAGAGGAAGACACAGAATCTGAAGCAGGCTCCAGGCTCTGAGCTGTCGGCATGGAGCCTGATGTGGGGCTTGAACTCACGAACTGTGAGACCATGACCTGAGCTGAAGTCAGACGCTTAACTGACTGAGCCGCCAGGCACTCCCAAAATTTTCTTTTTAAAGTTTATTTCTAAGTATATTTATTTTTGTTACTTTAAGTGGGTTTTTCTCTTTCAATATATCTTCCAACTGGTATCATTTTGTGGTTTTCAAGGCTATTTACCTTTTGTGTGCTAATTTTATATCTTAATAGATTACTTAATTTCTTTGATGTTTGTGTTAGTTTTATCATTGGTTCTCTAGGTTTTAAAGGTCCACTATCATGTCATCTACAAAATAGAGATAATTTTACTTCCTTTCCCCCCAATTCTTATGCTTTTAATTGTTTTCCTTTTTTTAGATGGCTATGGCTCATGAGTCCAGGGCAGTTAAAAATAGTAGTGGGGGGCCTGGGTGGCTCAGTCAGTTAAGCGTCTGACTTTGGCTCAGGTCACGATCTCATAGTTGGTGGGTTTGAGCCCTGCACCTGGCTCTGTGCTGACAGCTCGGAGCCTGGAACCTGCTTCAGATTCTGTCTCCCCCTCTCTACCCCTCCCCCACTTGTGCTCTGTCTCTCTCTCAAAAATAAATAAACATTAAAAAAATAGTAGTTATCGTAGAGGGGATGTTAGCCTTAGTCCTGACTTAGTGAAAGGGGTCTAGTTTGTTCTCTTTATATAAATTGTTCTCTCTCTCTATATATATATAATGTATTTTTAAATGAGCATTGAAAGTTTTAGAAGATATTTTAGCATGTATGGAGATAATGATATGATTTTCTTACTTAGATTTATAATACGGTGAATTACATTAATGTGACTTCTTATATTCCTGGATTGAATTTTACCTGGTCATGATGTATTATGATTTTCAAAATGTGCTCTTTCATTCTGTTTGCTAATATTTTATTTAGTAACTTTTCACTGATATTTGTGAGATTGTTCTTCTGTAGGTTTATATGTGTATATGATATTTTTCAGGATCTTTAGGTATATATGTTATACTTATTTCATAGACAGCAACCCTGAAAATTTCCTTCATTTCCTGTATCACAAACAATTTCAGAAACATTGAGGTCATCTGGTCTTTGAAGGATTGGTAGAATTTTATTCAACCATCTTGGCCTGGCACTTTTTGTAGGCGTCAAGGGGAGTACTTTGATGACTTTATTTTTTCCAGAATTTTTTCCGATCACGTTTTCTCTCTGCTGGTGTCATTTTTTGGAATTTCTTTTAAAAGAAAAAGAAGCTTTCATTTCATTAGTTGAGATTGAAAGTTTGGATGAGCTTATGTATTGAAAATCATTTACACTGGAAACTGATTATTAAATCAGTGGAGAATTATAATTAACTGTCATCCAAAACTTTCTAATTTGATTGAGAGAGAGGCATTTTTTTTGGAGCAAGGAGGTTAGACAGTGAGTAAGAGAACAAACACTGGACAGCAAAATTTGACTTTGCAAGGTGAGGGGATCACCAATGAGTAAAAGAGTGAAGAAAGGGGCTAAAAATATTGCCATTTTTTTCTTCAGTTGACCCATTTCTATATAACCATGGAAAGCTTCCATGCAGAAGCTATAACCCAAACAGAAGCTAAAGAGGGAGTTCTTGCCCTTCAGGAAATGCCAGTAGCTTGGTCAAACATGACTTCTGAAGATATGTATTATCTCAGGTTGAATCTAATCTAGAAGCTATGAAATTAAGTACAATAGTTTTGTGTATTAATCCTCACTGAACTGTTGGTGAATGATTTTGCATGTCTGTCATTGTCATCAAAAAACACTTTAATTACCTAATTTCATACACAAACACATACATATGTGATGCATGAAAATGTAGGCAATTTGAGTAATAATTGGGAATGGAATAGAGTTGGAGATAAATAATCTTTATTATGTCAGATTAGTCTATGTTCTGAGCACTTTGCATGCACTAACTCATCTAATCTTCACATTAACTCTGTTAGATAGATGCTGTTATATAATATTAAGACTAATGTATAATAATAATATTAATTTCACAGATAAGGAAACCTCTGCAGCATAAAGAGCTTGTCGGCCATCTAGCGTTACATAGTAAGAGGTGGAGAAGACACTGATTCAGACCTCGGGGTTTGCTTTAGATTCACTCTGCTAAGTGATAGTGCCTTCAAGGAACTTGAACACCACTGTGAACCCACGCTATGAACCCAGCCCGGTCCGCACACAGCAGGCACCACAAAGAGGTACTATCGTGCAATGGGAAGAAGGATAAAACTCTGCTCAAAGTCTGCTACCATTGGCAAGAAGACATTGGGCCAAGCTCTCAGCCCTTCTGAGCTTCAGTTATCCATTTAGATAATGAGATAATGATGAAAGTAACTTCATGGATTTATGATGAAGATCAAGCAAGATACACCATCAAAAAAAGCACTGAGCAGAAGGCCCATCACATTGGAACCATTTCATACACATCAGCGACCATTTTTGTTCCAGAGCTTTGCAAGATGTGCAACCTGTCCTCTGGAAACACAAATTCAAAGATCAGCCAAATAAGTCAAACAGATAGACACAGGCTAACTGGGGGCCATGACTCAGGAAAACACAGGCTGTGATAGGGATTTTCGGGAGAGGGAGATCATGCTTGGTTTTGGGGACTAAGACAGGCTTTGTGGAGAAGTGGTATTTGAGAGATCTTCAGCTTATAATACACCTCCTGGTGATGGGGATGAAAAGCCCACTATACTGAGATTCTTCTTGAGAAGTAGAGAAAACAAAGAAGGGGAACTGCTCACATGATTGTGGCCAGAAGGCCTGGGTTTGATTTCCACAACTTCCTAGTTGTGTATTCAGTAGTGAAAATTTATAGACCTGTTTTCTTCCTCTGTAAAGTGAGAATAATACTAAAACTTACATGTGATATTGTTGTATTTAATAAGCTATATATATGTATATATATGTGTGTGTGTGTGTGTGTGTATATATATATATATATATATACATATATATATATATATATATATATATTAGTCTATAATAATGAAATTTAGCAACTAAGGGTTTAACTTTCCTCTTGATCAAGAAAGACAAAAAACTAGAAGGTGCTCATGGGACCAACCCCTGAGTGCAGGGGTGGAGGGTGAGGTCCCGAAGGGGTAGGTGAGAAAGAACCTGGTGGTTGGGACCTTTTTCCAGGTTCCCATGTCCCACCACCTGTAATCTGGGACATCTTAGCAGAGGACAGGGCCCAGTGTGAGTGAAGAGTGGTGGAGACCATGAGAAGAAATGCTTAGGTAGATGTGAAAAGTGACTCAGTTTTCAGGGCACCTGCATGGTTCAGTCAGTTAAGCATCTGACTCCTGATTTTGGCTCAGGTCATGATCTTATGATTTGTGAGACTGAGCCCCGTGTCAGGCTCTGCGTTGGCAAGGAGTCTGCTTGGGGTTCTCTCTCCCCACCACTCTCTCTACCCCTCCCCTTCTCTCTCTCTCTCTCTCTCTCTCTCTCTCTTTGTCTCAAAATAAATAAACATTTTTTAAAAATCTAAAAAGAAAAGAAAAGCAGCCCAGCTTTCAAAACGAAGAGGGATCTCTTCAGCCTTAGTGACACTAACTCTCCTTGGGACTGAAGGGCCCTGGAACATTCCTGTTTTGACTGGTTCTGCAGGAGGGACTCCTAGAAGCGGAGACACAGCTTTTACTTCTTGGGTCATTATCTCCTGAGAGAGAGTTATCTAAGATGTTAATTACCCAGCAAGTGGGAAGGAGCAGCAGGTAGTAGGTGTTTAGAAAAGCTAAGTGAGTGAATGGCTTCTCTTTGGGATGGCGGTGGTGGGGGGACTCCTCTTTTTCAGCACCTGTCTACCTGTAAACACTCTTGATATTAGGCTCAAGTCATGGTCATGGGAGCTGACCCTGTTTTGGGACCAAAGCTAATACTTGAGCCGTGACTACTATCAATTCTGGGCTAACCATTTCCGTGGTGATAGTACAGAGATTTGGAAATAACTGTTTTTTAAAGACAGCTAGTTAGGACAAGAGGGGACGGATTTGTACTGCACTACATACTTATAAGATAAAAGGAGATAATAGAGAAAATGTCCCTTTCAATGTGAAACCCAAGTGAGGTGTTACAATATCTTTGTTAAGTCTTAGCCGAATATATTTTTCACTTTGGTTTGCATTTGGCTCCTGACATACTTGCCCATTGTCCAAGGAAGTCCAAAGCCTTCTTCGTTGGCTCCTGACATCTTGATTTTCTTTAGCTGCCCCAAGATTCTAAAGGATTCACACATCTTGCGGTTTAAATCACTATCTCATGTCCAGTGAAATTCTTTTTAATTAAAAAAAATTTTTTAACATTTATTTACTTTTGAGAGGCAGAGAAAGACAGAGCATGAGTGGGGGGGGGGGGGGGGAGTAGAGAGAGGGGGAGACACAGAATCCGATGCAGGCTGCAGGCTCCGAGCTATCAGCACAGAGCCCCTTGTGGGGTTCAAACCCACAAACGGGGAGCTCATGACCTGAGCCGAAGTTGGATGCTTTACTGACTGAACCACCCAGGCGCCCCTCATGTCCAATGAAATTCTGGCATTAAAAGTATGTTGCCTGTGAAAGGGAAAGTTGAAAAAAAATTTAAGACATTATGAATGGGGGTTATCATCATGAGGTGGCTCATGTAGTTTTGAGGAAATGCAAGTCCAAGAGTCTGTGTTATTTCAACAGGAGGCAGGATCTGTAGTGGCCCAGGATTTCTGTGGGCCCAGAACATTCACCCAAGACTTCATAACTTGTTTTTGGACATGTCACTTCAGCTCCCTGAGCCGTGAGTCTTCTCATTTGCAAAATGGTATAAATAATGAATGTTTTCCTCAGAGGCGGATCTAACAGACAAATATTCACTACTTAATATTACTGTTAGCTTTGTGATGTGATGTTTCATTAAATTAGAATGTTAAACTGTCTTTGATCTCATCTTCTTATCTAAGTCACAAAAGGATTCTAAGGTGCCTTTTGTCTCACCAAAACAAGGTTAGATTATGCTCATTAAATATGAATGTTTAGAGCAGGGATTCTCAGCTGACGGTGATTCTTTCCCCTGGGGGACATTTGGCAATGTGTGGAGATAGTTTTGTTTGTTAAGCCTAGGGAACACTACTGACATCTAGTAGGTGGAGGCCAAGGAGGCTGCTTAACATCCTACAATGCAAAGACAGCCCCTAAAACAGAATAATTTAGCTTAAAATGTTAATAGTGGTCAAGTTGAGAAAGCCTGTTCTAGAGGATTTTAATATAACTGCTTTAGTAATTACAACTCATTTTCTTCATGCCCAGAAACTGTTTACTAAACACAATGCTTTATTAACCAGAAATCCCTTTCTTTAAGCTTGCTTGGATAATATGTTTAATATATATTATTGAGGCTTACACATTAGGAATACCACCTTGGTCACAAAGTTTGAGAAGTCCTGAACTAAATGATGAAAAGAGCATGTAGGGTACTTTTTCCAGAACTCTAAAGAATCACATGGCTTCCTGGGGCACCTGGGTTGGTTAAACTTCCAGCTTCAGCTTGGGTCATGATCTCGCCGTTCGTGGGTTTAAGTCCCGCGTCAGGCTCTGTGCTGACAGCTCAGAGCCTGGAGCCTGCTTTGGACTCTGTGTCTCCTTCTCTCTCTGCCCCTTCCCTGCTCGCTCTCTCTCTCTCTCTCAAAAATAAACATTAAAAAAAAAAATTAAAGAATCAGATGGCTTCTTTCTGTCCAGGATGCCTGTGGCACAGTCCAAGATAGAGGGGCTGGTGGTCATCAGGGTTATTTTTTTTTAAGCTTGATTTTATAGAACTTTAATTAAAAAAACATTTCTGAGAGTTCTGTATCACAGGAACTTATATCCTGTGATATAGGATATAGACAGAGAATTAGATACCGATATAGATACAGAATTTATATCTATCTATATATATGGATATATATAGAAATATCCATAGCTTTGTAGATTCAAGTTACCATAAATTAAAATCAAGTAATTGAAAATGTTTTCAGTATGGAAACTAGACAAATGAAACAAATGGCTAGGACCTAATACAAGCAGCAGTTCATTACTTATGGGTTCTCATTAGATAACTTCAGGATCTAAACAAAGACTGAATATTCAGACTTCTTTTGTTGTATTTTATATTTAAATATCTCCCCACCTATATTCTGAGTCAAGATACTTGACCAAAAGGGCTGATTTAAGAAGGTATTTAGCTTTATAGCAACAGCTTTCCATCTACAGTTACCACCTTAAAGGAATTGACATAACAATGCTGGGTTAATCTGTTAGTTCCCTTTTGAACAGTGTGCAATAATTTATGTCAACCCTGTATAAAGTCATACAGGTACCCAAAAATGGAACAATTACGTACAGTTCAACGGAAGTCTAGTGTTACGTTGCCCCCACCCCCACCCCCAATCTAAAAATTAACCAATGAAACAAAATGTATCAACTCTGGTTGACTTGGTTTCAGGAAAATCACATGTGAGAATTACCAGTACATCATTGTCCTTATCTTATCCTCAGTCATTGACACGAATTTTGTAGGCCACCATGCTGTTTTCTTTGTGGATCGTGGCAGATGAATGAAGACAGACCTCCTCAGAATTCGTAATGAACTGTGGTCCCAACCCTTTCCATTTTTCAGGTACAACCATATCCTTGTACAAATCAGTGGAACAGGAAACTTCCAACAGTGGCAGGAATGTCACTGTAGCTGTGATCCGTCTGATCACGGAACGGATTTCATCTTGGATAAGTTTTGGAGACTTTTCTCTGGGTGCACTGTCATCTTTTGCTGTCTTGTCGCAGTCAATATCAATTGCCACCTTTCAAGGACCTCACCACTTTCAATATTCGAGATGACTGTCTCCAGCTTCTGAACTGAACACTTATGCAACCAATCTTTTGGTTGTCCCACCCCATTATTTAGGTCTTTTTTTTTTTTTTTTTTTTTAAGGTTTATTTACTCTGAGAGAGAAAGAAAATGAGCAGGAGGGGACAGAGAGAGAGGGAGACACAGAATCTGAAGCAGGCTCCAGGCTCTGAGCTGTCAGCACAGAGCCCGACGTGGGGCTCGAACTCAAGAGTTGTGAGATCATGACCTGAGCGGAAGTCAGATGCTCAACCACCTGAGCCACTGTGGCGCCTCTAGGTATTTATGATCAGTGGTTACAAGCAAGGCGAGTCCATATTTCTGCACTCTAGTAAAGGTTTCAGATGGTTATATGGCATGCTGATGTAAAATGGTGTTGAAGCCAAATGAGAACTTGGCCATGACTTCGGCACTTCTGGGGGCAGCTGCAGTGCCAAGGGCAGGCCTATAGACAGTGGAGCGAAGGAGCAGGCTCCACCTGGCAGACAGAGACAGGGAACTCCCACAGCACTTCCCCGCCACTCGTTTCAAAAGTATCAGTGGTTTTTTAATATTTATTTCTTTTTGTTATTATTTCCAGTCTCAGGACCCTAGTTTCCATACAGAGCACCTGATGTGGCCTTGAGCACCTTAGGAGATACATGACTGTTCTGGAAGCAACAAGGAAATAGCACTTCCCTAAAACCAAGCTTGTCCCTAATTAGCCAACGCAGTCACCTGCTATTTTAGCCTTCTTCATAAAAAACCATGGGTGTAATAATGAACTCTTCCTTAGTTTTTACCTCCTTCCTCAGAATTCTCTTTTTCTACATATAGGCCTGAGAAGGTCTGTAGAAATCCATGGAAGTGTTGTGAAAAGGCCCTACATTAAAAGGGTTTACAAATGTTCAGGCTACTCTGTCCTGGCATTTGTTTAAAAAAAAAAAATGATGATGAAGAGCCTGGGCTTTGCACTTAGATAGTCATGGACCTGATTGAGTTCAAGTACGTACATACATCCATGACTTTGGATGAGTCATTTACTCTGGAAGCCCCACTCAAAAATGAGGTTTATTATGAAAGTAAATGCCTATGTGCTTAGAATAATAAATGCTAAAGGAATAGTAGCTGTCTTATGATTAAGGCCATTTATCAGAATCTGTTCTAGAGTACCTTTTTCTGTCTCATTTCATGGTGTGCAGTGTTTAGGACACTGGACCACTTGCTGATTCTTGAACACTCAGTGCTTTATCATGCTCTGTTAGTTTGTTTGTCCTACCCTTCTTCGTGGAACACTCACTTGTCTGCCTGTCAAGTGCTGAGCCACCCTCCAGGGCCTAGTTCATAAGACATGTGTCCTAAGAAAACTTCCCTGAACTCCCCACTCACAATCAAACTCCTTTGTGCCCCTGTGGCACTTAGAACTTTGTTTACACATCCAAAAAGGCTGCTTACAAAATTGTCTAATGGTCTAAATGTGTGTCTGTGAGCTCCATGAGGGTCCGCATACCAATCGGGCTCATGGATGCTCTGTGAGTATCTCCAGAAGGAATGGATTGAGTTCTGTTTTGGTTTGAACAAGTAGAACATTCAAGAAGGGATGAACTATAATTTCTTTTTTTTAATTTTTAAAAATTTTTTAAATTAAAAAAAATTTTTTAATGTTTATTTTATTTAGTTTTGAGAGGCAGAGAGAGACAGCATGAGCGGGAGAGGGCAGAGAGAGAGAGGGAGACCCAGAATATGAAGCAGGCTCCAGGCTCTGAGCCATCAGCCCAGAGCCCGACGTGGGGCTCAAACTCACGAGCCATGAGATCATGACCTGGGCCGAAGTCGGACGCTCAACCGACTGAGCCACCCAGGCGCCCCGAAGTATGATTTCATAAAGGCCCTTCTTGCAAGACCCCAAAGACAGAGAAGAGAAAGCACTTGACAGTGGAGGCCTTCCTGCTTTTACTAGAGAAAATGACAGAATGGAATGGAAGAGAAGAAGGTGTTTCCAGGGAAGTTTTCAAAAATCTTTCTCTTCCTTTCTCTTCCTCTCACTTACATAACTAAGTAAATGTTCACAAAGTACCCTCCCTGAGCCAGGGACTATGGAAGGTGCTGGAAATGCACTGAGAAACAAGGTAGTCTAGATTCCTGGTCATACATAGTAATAGTCCTTTGTCCTTTCCTACACACAGATATATTGTGTCCTCCTGGAATCTAGTCTCCTTTAAGGCACAATTCTCCAGATTTATGTAAACCAACTGCAACGTGACTGAATCTTTCATTTGGCCTTTGGAGCCTACAACCGTCTCTGGGTGGCGTTGGCCCAAAGGATCAACTCTTTCGCATTTGTCGTGTTACCAGGTATTGGGACCATTATTGTTTGACAGGTGTTAACTTGTCCACGTTATTCTCCTCCACACTGCAAGCAGAATAAGAAATAATTGCTTCATCTTTGGAAACCATCAAAGCTTTAGGACTAATGCAAACATTGAAATAATTGTAGAAGCCTTGCTTTTATTATCTGGCGGCTACTCGGTTGCAGCTTGGCTTCCCTGGTTTGTGTTCCTTAGTGATTAGGACTCATTGTGTTTATGATACAAATTCACTCACGTTTTTCAAAATGGTTGTGTGCATGAATTGGACTGGGTTTCGTTTCCTTTTTCTTTCCAGGTGAGCTTAAAAATCCAGAGGGGGGAAACCCCACAGCAGAACAGGAGCATGAGACGCATGCCCACCGCCCCCCCCCCCCCCCCCCGCCTCCTTTATCCATTTCTAACTAACGCTTTTCATCTCCGAGAGTACATGAATATGTAAGTGTAAGCACAGCTTATTGTGAACTCAGAACAAAGGGTAGTGCTGTAGATTTCAATGCGTTTGGACCATAATGTGCTGCTTTCTTGATAATGGGCTCTTGGCATTGAAATGAAAAGCAAACATATCATTAAGGAGGCGCTCCATAAAAACTGTCTGTCATATATCTTAAGCTTCATTAGTTTAGATTAATGACTTACTGGATATACATGACAATAGGTGAAGCAAATCTTTGTTTATTTATTGACAATTAAACCTGGCAGTGACATGCACACACAGGCTTCCCTCTGATTAGTTCCATGTTTTAAAGTAACTTTGTGTTATAAAACTTGTTAACTACAGTATCATTTTATTGAGCTCTGCAGGGTGAATGATGTGATCTACATTGAAAGACATCAATATTGCTGCCATTTCTTGCAGCCACTGGAGCATTGTGCTCACAGATTGGAGTTGATATCTCATTGTACAAATTCAGGGACCCAGAAAATGTCCAGTTATTGAGCCTCTGCCCTGTGAGGACAATGTTCTATTCATGGGATCTGGGTGCAAGGTCACAGACTGAAACCTGAATGAAGGAAAAGATTCAAATTCGCTTCACAGTTTTGCCGAGGACCTCCCTGAAATCCAGCGTTTGGAAAGCACGGAGCTTTTCTCAGAGTATCCTACTGCAGAATAATGCCTCCTAATGCCGTGCAAAGGAGGGTATAAGTAAATATAGCACTTTCTAATTAGAAGGCTGCTCTGGACTGAGCAAGCTTACCTTTTAAAAAGATGCTGATGTGTCTGTATTATGTTGATTGTGTTGACACAAGAAGGCTTCCCAGAACACCTCACCCAGATGTACCATTTGAGAAGAAATTGGGAAGGCAGGGGAGAGGGAAGAGGAGAAGGGAGAAGGGCAATGTGGCATAAAATTTATCTGCTTGCTAGTCTCTCTGAAATATTTGTGGTTTGCCTTTCCATGAATTCCAAAGTTGGAGGCTGTCAGTGATAATCAGCCCTTCCCATCACGGACACCCTGTGGTTCTCCTTAATAGCTCCCTTTTATGTGCCGTCAGCCCTCTAAAATATATTTAGAAAAGACTTATTTAGAAGGAGGCATAAAATAAAATCCATGTTGTGGTTGAGTATTACAAATGATTTCTGGACTCCATTCTGTGCTATTAGGTTCTCTGTAGAATTTTCATACAGAGTAAAAAATAAACTCTCAGCCAGCTTGAAAGAGAACTCGTCTGACAAAAGAAACCAGCTTATTGTACAAAGCCACTCACAACATCTAGTAAAGGCAGATCTCCCTGAACACTGGAGTCCAGTGAAGCATCTTTGCTCTACTTGGGAAATATTGGCCCCAAGCTACGCACCTCGTGATCTTTCCTATAGAACATCCTGAGCAGAATCTGAATGCAAAGGAAAGGATGAAGTTAATCCAAGTATTGTCTGATTTTATCCACAGCCCCTAATTTAGTTCATGCATAGACCTTGTCTTAAGATGACTTTGCAATCATTTTGTTCTGTTAATGTTTCATGTGTTTGTTATGGAAGATCGATCCCTACAATAGCAGAGTAATCAAACGCTGCTCCTTGAATTACACTTTTCTTTTTCTCCTCATTAAATAAGCCATTCCCCCATTCCTCCCCCAGTGCCCCAACCTTTCGTACAGGTCAGCAACTGTCACCTCTTTGCCTGGGAACAGTGGGCTGGTGTGTCTAACCCTGAGGACAGGGTCTTCAGAAGGCAGCATGGTGGGAGTAATACAAATTTGCCCTCATTTCTTGTCTGTCTTCTACAGAGTTTGTCCTTTGGGATAGTGCTAACCCCTCCCAGAGGGGCAAGGCCAGTATGCTGAGGCCAGGTCTGAGAATTTCCTCTAGGGGCCACGAATGAACATGGGCACTGGGGATTAAAAACTAACCTTTACCTGTGTCCTGGCTGCTGACCCTTCTTTCTTCTTCCTACATTTGAAGATTTGAAAGTCCTGCTGAAACACTGATAGGGTGAGTTTTGGATTTCTCCAGCGCTTCCATGCGAACGGTTCCCATTGGGTCCTTCTGGAAGCTTCTCACAACATCATCACTGTCATCAGTTAGCAATGAAGAGTTCCCGGGTGACCAGCCACTTGTTCCTTTTCGTGGCGGGTCACATCCCTATTTTTAAAAAGACACTTTCTGGCAGAGAAAAGTCTGTTTGTACTTGGAAAGAGAAAAATGGACAGAATTTTCCTAAGAAAGGTGTGCATGATCACTGTGAAAATCTCACGGGTTCATTTATTTATCTGTACATGGAAACTTTTTCTTCTTTGTGATTTTGGAGAAATGTTTTGAATTTCTGTCTTGATATTGTTTCATTATCTTTTATGAAGAAATAACGGTCTGCAAAGATTTATCTGTGGTTTGTATCTATGGTTCATGTTTATGAACTAGGTTCTTTTTTTAATAACTGGGAGCTGTTAGATTGTAATATACATCTGAAATGATGTAAGAAAACTGGTCAAAAGATAAATGGACTAAAGCGTGTTTTATTATTGGACAATGGTGCTGAAGCTGACACAGAATTATGTAAAAGAAATCAGTGATAAGGTTTTGTATTAGATCAGAAACAGCTGAGCTCTCACAAACTAAGATCCTTACCAAACCACAAAATTCAAGGTAAAACATCTGCACTTTTGAGATAATGAACAATTTTTTCTTCCAAAACAAGCAAACGAACATGCTAAACTTTCCTAATGCCAAATTAAACCAAAGCTGTAAATATTTTTTTCCTATGAGGAGAAAACAGTTGTATTTGTCCAGTACCACAAACACTGCCTCATTAGGCTTGGTTTACCTATTAGAAGGAGAGAGTCACACGCTAGCCAGGAGCTCCTAAAGCACTAATTCTTTCCCTAAAATGCCTTGCTTATTTTATGTTGTTCTCCTTTGTTCACAAGACTCGGCCTTTCTTTGAAAATTGCACCCTCTTTTCTCTGTTGCAGTGTTCTGAGGCTTCGAATACAAATGATCATTTACAAATTGAAGGTTAACACAGAAATGCATTGTACTTGTGATTTGATGAGTAAAAACAAATCACAAAATAAGAACAAATAGCAGTATTACCCCACGGGAAAGAGCCTTGTGTATTGATCTATTATTTCCCAGCTTGAAATGTGCCACTATTGTAGTTCCACTCGATTATGAGGCTTTTTTATCACTTCCCCTGGTTGATTCAACTTGAGTGCTTCTGACATTTGCAAAGTTCCTCACATATTCTGCTGAGCAGCAGGGGAAACCTTGTTAATGAAGAAATAACAAGCTGAAGATTTGAATAAATATTTAGCTGATTGAAAGGAGGTATACAGTTAATTTTTTTTTTTTTTTTAATGCTGACAACTTAGGAAACTCACCAGCGTGCTTTGCTTGTGTTAGCTAAAAAATGGGTTCTAGTAGAGTTTTTTACTGCACCACAGGGCACTTTCATTTCCTGATTCTATTATAAACTAAGTGGCCACCTGAACCTGCCAATGAACTTGTTCTATTGTGTTTTTCTATTTTTAATCCTGAAAGAGTAAACACATTTCTCATCAGATGTGTTACAGGGTACCATACATTGGAGAGATTTATGAAGGTGCCATTGGGTGATTACAGAACCATTCATTTATAAATAAGTGTCCGTTCTGAGAGGAAACTATAAATGAGAGCAGCATTTTCATCCTTCCACAAATCTATATTATAAAAGTGTGTAGGTATATATTTTTTAATACTTGCTATAGTGGCATGGAAACAGTCTAGATTTTATGCCTTTTTACCTTGTGTTTTCAGTCCTAACATATGATTAGCGTTCTGGTCTTATAAGCAAGGTGGTGTCTTACGAGACTCACGGTAGCAGCTGTGCGAAGGAACAAAATGGTTCCATCAGGCTTCAAGGATTAATTTCAAGAGCCCCGTGAGCGTGGTTGAACTGTTTAAGGAATGGTTGCTGGTGGACACGGGCACCAAGTGGAAACTCTTGCTTTGTCCCATACAGTGTGGTTCTGTCCCCTGAGAGAGGGCTTCCTGTGTATTTTTCTAAGACATGTACCTATGCTTTCAGGATACATGGTGTAGTATCCTGATCTGAGAATATCTGAAGCTATCTTCCAAAGAGCCCTCCACATACCAAAATCTTTGAAAAAGACTCTTCTTTGAAGAGTATTGGGTGAAGGTGAGGAAGAACTAAAAGCACCTGGGGATGAATGTTATTTAGAAAACGTCTGCTTCCATGTGTGACATAATGCCCAGAATCATGACACTTAAGGTTGGAAGGTAGTCTAAGCATCCCAAAAGATGCTCAAGTAACCTCTACAAACATCCTGGAGAAGTCTACAATTAAATGAACAATCAATCCCAGGCACAAGGGGGCAGACAACTATTTCTCAAAGAAGCCTACACGGTCTTTGCACAGACGTCTTTGGAAAGTTTTTTGTACTGAGCCAAAATTCGCTTCTCGCTTTTACCAAGATCCTCGTTCTGCTTTTTGGACCACACAAAACTGCTATCCTCTCACTTGTCCTCTTCCACTTCTAATTCTTGAAAGTAGCAGTGATGTTCCTCTTGTATATACTAAATACCCATCAGTCCCTCTGGATCAGTGTTTCTAACCTCACCTGCATGCGATTCATTGGGGAAAATTAAAATGCAGATGGTTTTTCCAGAGCATTTGATTCGGTGGGTCTGTGTTACAGTGGAGAAATCTGCCCACGCAGGAAATAGAGGTATTGTTGTTATGATAATGTTTACCAGAGCACTTACTCTGTGCTCAATATTTGCTCCCCTTTATCAAAAGAGCTTAAGGGGAAATAATTCTATAAAACAAATAAAAGAAGAATTTCTCTACTTGAAGGGAGGTGGCAATCTTGAGTTCGACATGATTCCCTCTCCACTCTGTGGCCTCTTGGTTAGCTCTGAGAACCCCTGGCATTTCTCAGAGTACCTCGTGAACATTATTGATCAATGCTAACTGAACAGGTTGAATTCGAGGTGATAGCAAACTATTCAAATGTGAGATGTTTCATTGTGGGTTGTAAATCCAAGAATTGGGTGCTTAAAATGGTCAATGTGGTTCCATATTGCAGAGTCACTTACTGGCTCTTCATGCATGGAACATCCGTTCCACAAATGCTCAAATAAATACATTTCTTGAGGAAGACTTGTGTAGCCATGTTTTGGGAACTGGAAATTTAATATTGACACATGAGCTATTTGATATTTAAAGAGACCAAACTTTTTTACATATGACACAGTTAATGGGTTGACGATTTCTCCATCCTCATCTAATGAATCACTTAATCAAGTCTGTAACATAATGAAGAATATTTTGCCATGGGAGGAAGAACAATCATCATAGAAAAATTGCACTCCCTTCATGAAAGCTGAATTTTGAGAGTTTGGCCTACAGATTTCATAGAAGGAAAAGCTGTATGTAAAATTCACATATTCCACTTCTCAGACTGTGGGCTTGTTATCTTAATGCACCAACAAAAACACAAACTCTTACTGAAGAGTTTCAGTAAATCCCCCTTTGCCCATTTTGTTTTGAATTCACTGAAAGGTCAGGAATAACAGTGGCATGTATCAGTTACATTTGTAGAGGGTATAAATCTCATATGTAAATGAATTTAATAGACTGCCTTAGAGGATGCAAAGCCTTGCTGTTTAGTTGTAATCTTGATTCTGGGAAGCAAATTTGCAATTGTTGTTGGATACTGTCCTTAGGTTCAATCATCGGCAGATGTTAACTGAACTACAAAAGCATCATTTGGCTGTGGCAACCTGTTAGCCATGGGGATTATCAGATTAAAAATGGAAGTGCGCTCATTACTGAATCAACATTATGTGTCAACAGTACTTTCTGGGTCATGCATAATAAATATGAATATTATCTTGGACAAAAAAAATTACTGGCTTTCTGCAACATGTAATATTGAGAAAAAAATTTGACTCTCATTGTTAATCCTGTTCATAATCATTGCTAGCGAAAATAGTGTTATATCAGTGTGTTTTTAGTGCTGTGAAGAGGCAATGTTGCTGTAATTTAACAGAACTGAGTCAGTTCTTAAAATAGAGATGTTTGTAGAACAGAGAAGGACAATTCATCAACTTTAATGGAAGTATCCAGTGAGAATATCCAGCTCCCCTTGTTCCAAATTTGTGTTCATAAAACAACCTCTGCTTTTATAATTTGTTTTCCTGGGGAGATTTATCTATCAAGATTGGGCTTGCAGATAGTCTCCATTTGTAAATCAGGTACGTCTGTCTTTGAAACCTATTGAATTTATATCTGGTTGATGAGGCTGTCGTTTGTAAGTTTACTTAGCTCTACTGTTCCCTTTTAGCTTGACCAATAATGGGTGTCCTTAAAAAGTTGAATTTGGAGTTTTGTGATTCTAAGGCCAGAGGCTGGAATTTTGCCCTTCTTTCTACTGAAGTGCAAAGACCGGAAGGCCTATCTTTCTGACATTTTAAAAGCTTGTCAGCACCATGTGTCTTATCTATGATTATTGAAACAAGAAGGAATCTATTTATGACATTTCTTTTTTTAATTTTAATTTTTATTTGAGAGAGAGAGCATGTGAACTGGGGAGAGGGGCAGAGGGAGAGAGAGAGACAGAGAGGCTCTGCGTTGATGCAAGGCTTGGTCCCATGACCCTGGGATCATGACCTAGACCGAAATCAAGAGCTGAATGCTCAACTGACTGAGCTACTCAAGGGCTCCTGTTTATGACATTTCTAATGCAAATCAGAATTGGAGAATTTTCTGATTCTTTGTTCCTTCTGAGTTGTAAATCCTTTTGTGGATCTATGGTAGACCGTCCCATTGCTGGCCCTGCCTCCTGATGTTTATGTCCACATGTGATCCCTCTCAAGTTGACCACGGGCTTGGCCACGTGACTTGCTTTGGCCAATAGAACGCTAGCAAGTGAGATATAAGCAGAACCTTTATAATCATTTGCACAATGGGCCTTGTTCACTTGGAAGGCTATCTTTTGGAAGCCAGTTGTCATGCTGTAGGGAAACTTGTGCTAGACTGAAATGGCGACGGCCAAGTGGAAGTAGGCAGGGACCTTAGAGGATGAAAAGACATCTTAGAAGTTCCAGCCCCAGCCATGGTCCCAGCTGCAAGTGCTCAGTGAAAGACCTTCGCTCCATCCTGTGAAGCAGAAGAGAAACCCAGAAGAACAGCCAGCTGAATGTACAGAATTTTGATAAATAATCAATCATTACCCCTTTAAGCCAGTCAGTTTTGTTGAGTGGTTTGTTGCACAGCAGTAGCTAAACGAAACAGGGTTCTTTTGCCATAGCTGTAGATCCCTTTATCTTAAATAGATCAGTATTAAATATTCAAAGGAAATGATATCTAGTTTCAGGGGATAGCTTACTGAGTAGTACTTATCCAAAGTCCCTTAAGCCCATTTTTTAAAAACCTCTTTCCATACTTGAATGGTATTATACTGCCATCTGGCGGCAAAGACTAACTGTTCTGGCTGTTTTATGGAATCTGGGGCATTTAGCCAGTTCAAATCTGAAAATGCACACAGAAGCGCAGAGAACTCAGGGAACCAAAGCGAACAAGGAGGAACATTTTGTGCGGTAAACGTGCCGGGAACGACCTGAGTGCATGCCCAGGGCAGGAACGCTGTGGCCAGCGCACGGCTCTTAGTTCCTAATCTCTCCAGAACTGCTGTGGACTGCGGGCAAATGTGGTGCCACGGCAAGCAGGCTGCTGCCTTTCACACTTTTCTCCTAGGCTAGGAGAGAGAAGGGGGTGGTACTCGGAGGTGAAAATGTACTTCCTGCTTCCTTCTTCGTCATGTGAGCATGAAGTGAAATGGCCCTCAGCACTCTCGGGGATTTGCTAAACCTTTTTGATGTGGGCAGAGACTGCCCTGAGTGGGGTGGAAAGTGGGTAGGCGGTGGAAAACGAGAGAGTGTTCAGGTGCTGCCTTCCTTTGATATTACCATGCCTGCTTTGCAGTCATCAGCAGGAACCCGGACTATCAGGAAGCAAAGCAAAGAAAGGCTGCCTGCTGAATGACTCAGCAAGCATGACCCCCTGGCTCAGCCTTCCTCGCTCCGCCATGGGCTCTCTCCCCTTGGAACTGAGCTGCTTTAGGTTTGGGTCTAGGGTTCTGTCATTAGGAATGCCCTTTCTTTTCAAGGTAGACAGAAGGGGCAACTCACATACTTCCGGGGCTTGAAAAACATATACTGTGTAAGAACCACAAATGTCTTTCTGGAGTTCATTATTTTTTTGTCAAAGAGCAACAATAATTATGTTTTTGTTGTGAATTTCCCACCAAGAGACGTCAGCACAACGCCTATTCTCATAAGTAGTGGGTGTTCATTTGTGTGCATGCTAATTCTAGAAAAGAAAAAAAAAACCCACCTTCTTCCAAGTAAAATGGTTTTATCTGAACTTACAATGTTGAAGGAAACAGTACTTACATTATCTTTTCAAGTTGAAGTAAATTCCTCTTAACATAATATATATTACAATAATAGCATCTAGTTAAGATTTCATTATGACATTGCAGTTCACTATAATACACAATCCCTGCCATGTTTTTATAAAACATTACTCGGTATGAAATATTCACATTAACTACAATTGCTGAAATGACTGATGTTTAAATCTAGCGACAGTTTCCATCATTATTAAACTTCATTATAAAATAAAGTATGTGGGTGGAATTGTGGCTTGATGCTTTTGTAATTTGCTCTCTACCTTTTCAACGTACTTTTCAGTTACATCAACTGAATCATTTCATCTTATAGACGTAAAGATGAAGGAAAAGAACAAAAACATGGCCATTAACGGAAGCAGTGCAAATGTGCATAGTTAATGGAAACCATTTTGACATTTTGTATTTGATTCCATGGTGTACCTACTCAAACAATTTCAATGGCATATTAGAACAAAATGCTACATTGTGCTCTTCGCTAAGAATGCAAGTAATAGACTTCAAAAATTACCTTTTCACTGAAAGTATTATCTGCTGGAAATGAAGAAATGTTTTACATTATGAGAGGCTGATAGCAGCCAGAGGAAGCAGTGGGCTTGCATGGTAGCTCAGGCAGGGGAGGGATTTGACTCTTTACTCTCCAAAATGCACTCTTTCATTTGAGAAAGCACAACAAAAATAATCTTCAAATTCGTGGGTTCTGATTTTTTACATCTGTCGACTGCACTGTTACTAATCCAAGTAAAGGCTTGTGCCGGTTAAGATAGAACCCGGATCTCTACTTGCTAAGGCACGATCACTGCTTTTGAATATGTTGATTTTGATTCTGAGACACACACTTGCTTTGTAAAAATAAATAGGAAGTTTAAAAATATCTGGCCGTAGGAAAAGTAGCTACTTGGCCTCCCGTTGTGCATACCAATAGGCAGCTTTTATTTATTGGGAACAAATATAAGTCCTATGGATTTTATTAAAGATGTGACTTATTAGGAGTATCTTGATGCAGGACAAGAGCGAAGGTTCTGACATGTTGAGGGAACAGCCCCAATTGTGGAAAGTGTTTACGCACTCTGTATCTTTCATCAAAGAACTTTCACGTAGGAATATCTTATCTGATTTTCTAAACAACTTTGTGAAACAAGCATTATTTCCTCCCATTTTTCTCATCTGAAAATGAACTTGGAGAAAAGAGGTGGTTTGCTCAAGTTCACACGACTAATAAGAGACCTAACCAGGAAATGAACTTGCCTCTTGAATCAGAGGAAAACGTGGAGGTAGGGAGAAAAAAAGAGGAAACAAATCAGTGCTACCAGACCAAGCGTAAGAAGGCTTTTAATTGGGGCTGGGCAGGTTTTAACTCTGCATGTTGACACTGATTCGAGAGTAGAAGGAAGACTGGTTGAAGAGATGTCAGTGATAAAACCTGAAGATGGTTTTGTTTTCAGCAATATGAATAGTATCGATAGTGACTTGATATCTGACAGTAGGTTCCAGCAGAAAGAAATAGCAAAGTCTGACTTCCTGTGTCCCTCCCCCTCCCGTGCGGCTCACTGCACTGATATGATAACACACACTGTCCATCGTTGGCAAAAGCCCGACTCTGACCTCACTGAACCTCTGCCCTGGTGCCTTGGCAATTTGATGGGAAAGGGGGAGGCAGAATCTGGGTCCGAGCTACATGGAAACCCAAAGACCTACTTCCGTAACAGATATGCTTTGAGGAGAGAAGGCAAAAGAGAGGAAGCCTGTTGCAACAACCTTTTCACTACCTTCTATTCTCTTTGTATATTTTTGCAAGGCAGCTTGTAACCCAAGTTTCTAGCTCTTGGTCCACTACAGGCACCAAATGAACACCAACAATTTGGAATGTCTCACGTTCCCGCTGTTCAAGATCGGGCCTTCGATGAAAATTTACCCTCCTCATTGCTTGTCCAGTAGTTAGAGATTAGATGGAAACCTTTCCTTATGGAGAGGCTAAGAGTCCTGAACACCCAAAATATCGACTTCTGTGTTATCTCAGAGAAGAAAAATGATAAATGTCTACAAATCCCCACGTTGCCAAAAAACATTTTAATGTGAAAACAGAAATTGGTCAATTCACCGGTTTTGCTGGTCTTAGACATCAACTGATGAACTAAGAGCATTGGCTTACTTGAAATTCTAAATCTTTTTTTTTTTTTTTTTAATTTTTTTTTCAACGTTTTTTATTTATTTTTGGGACAGAGAGAGACAGAGCATGAACGGGGGAGGGGCAGAGAGACAGGGAGACACAGAATCGGAAACAGGCTCCAGGCTCCGAGCCATCAGCCCAGAGCCTGACGCGGGGCTCGAACTCACGGACCGCGAGATCGTGACCTGGCTGAAGTCAGACGCTTAACCGACTGCGCCACCCAGGCGCCCCTTGAAATTCTAAATCTTATTGTCCTGGCCAATTCCTAAGACAATCGAAACGATTGTGTGTGTATGTTTTGTGGGAAGAGATGTATAACGTGAAAACTCTTTCTTTAAAACTAGCTTCTTCCTTGGGGCGCCTGGGTGGCTCAGTCGGGTAAGTGTCCGACTTCGGCTCAGGTCATGATCTCACGATCCGTGAGTTGGAGCCCCGCGTCGGGCTCTGTGCTTACAGCTCAGAGCCTGGAGCCTGTTTCAGATTCTGTGTCTCCCTCTCTCTCTGCCCCTCCCCTGTTCATGCTCTGTCTCTCTCTGTCTCAAAAATAAATAAACGTTAAAAAAAAAATTAAAAAAAACCTAGCTTCTTCCTTAGCATGGACAACTTACTTTTCTAGAGAAGTCAGAGGGCCACTTCATGTTGGAAGAAGGCGTATGATAATAAGCATGACTGTGCTGAGTATACAGCCCCCAGTGATAGTCCTTTCTTAAGTATCTCTATTTGAGATTAAATATGTCAACAACTAGTGCATTTCTCACGGTTTAGAAGGCACAGTGTTGTTTCCTCAGCTGTAATTCATCTTTGCAGCTTCCATTTTTAAGGTGGGCATTTTTTTCAGTTCCAAAGCAAAGTTCACATCTCCAGGGAGGGCAGGCTCTAGTTTCCCTATGAAGAAGCAATTGTGACATTTTCTGGTTGAGGAATTTCTAAAGACCAACTTCCATATAAGAGCGTCTGCTATAAGCTGAATTTCTAGTTCTCGTGGGCAAGCAGAGGACTCATCATTAGCCATTTGGCTATGTGGTTTGTCACAGAAGAATTGTGGGATGTGGCGACTAAGCCAGGGCAGTGCAGTGGTTCTGTCCAGGGAGCAAGAACACAGCAAGTTACAAAGGATCGGGAGAATTGTGAGAGATGTCACATGGGTATGTTGGGGTGGGGGATGGAAAGTCTGTGCTCACGGTGGTGTTCAGAAGCTCAGTCCCAAGCACATTCGATAGCAGACAAGGAGGCACATACTTAGTAAGGGTGGGGGTTGGGGCTTTGGGAATGCTCAGGAGCTCGGCTCTTACTGGCTCACAGCCCGAAAAATACTAGGTCTCAGGCCCTGGTGGGGTTGGACTGATGGACTTTCTCAGACTAATAGATTATGGGGAGTCAACACAGTTCATCTTTTGGCAAAATGTGAACCATGGAAACATACAAGGCTGATATGCTCCTATACTTACACATTAAAGGTTAGGGAGTTGGTTGGGACAGATTTCTGGCAGCATTTTGACTTGATGGGCACTGCTTACAAGGACAACTGCAAGGTTTTTAGAGAGTTCTCTTTTGGAACAATTCAGGTGCTGGACTGATTCAGATGCCTGGACCTCAGGTGCCCCAAGTGCAGGGAACAAGTTTTGCTGATTATTGGGAGGAGGGGGACACATACGGCCTGCCTGATGCCAGGTAGACAGGTGCGTAGGCAGAGACAAGTGACCTATTTAAGCATATGCTTCTTTGTGGAAGCTGACGGTAATAATTCTCACGATAGTTGCTATTCAATAAACATGTACACAGGTTTTGGTTGTTCACATTAAGGTATTTATGCGAAGAATGTGTACCGTGGTGCATTTGCAACTTACATTTGGACCATGACCTATTCAGAAATGGAAGTGTTTTCTAAAATGAGAAAAGGCATTTTTCTTGAGAGAAAGGAGAAAAGAAAATACACTCTAGAAAAATCTGCCAGTGAATTTCAGAGATATCTGTCGAAAACTGTATAGTTTTCATCAAACAGGACTTTAAAGTATAAACTGTTGTCACTTAAACCAATAAGCTGGGTCTTAAACTCTAGGCATGTGCACTGAAAACTACATACAATTAAGAAACAACTGCAAAAAGGATGATCACGTGACGTGTGAGGAAAGACAGACAATGATGCCAGGTGGTGCCTCGGAGCATAATAACGAGAACAGTATGTCAAAGCACAGCAATCAATACCAAAGAAAAATCAACACATATTCAGTATCTTCCTTACAGTGCTAAGCTGATTATCCACTTCACGTAATTGAGGCAGTGAGATGAATGTGTTCAGCAGCCTTTATTTTTCTGGTTTAGAATGCAGAGCTAGGTATAAAGGTTAACTGGTATCTTACATTGCTCACGATTCCTTACCTCAGTCATAGATTTCCAAGGAGAGACATGCCTTTTCCAAAGAAAGACTGAGTAATGCTACCTACGTGGTTTCTATCATTTTAAACCGTGCTATCAATGTAAAGTCCTGTAAAAAGAGTAATTTATGATGTTTTCAATTGCATGCACATATACATAAATGCATGTATACAAAGCATGAAAGCATATAGACAAGCTTATGTGCGCACACTAACACACACCACTTGTATCACTTGAAGGCTTCAGGTGCACGAACGTCAAATGCATGAACTGCAAACAGACCCTTTTAGAACAGACTCTCCCGTTTTACGTCTCCACCTCTAAAGAGGAAGTTCAGTCTGTCTGAATGGGAGACTTGCACTCTTGGGCTTGGATAACCCCACACTGAGGAACTTTTCCAGGTCTCCATGGGGAATTAGAGAATGCCTGTTCCCCTTAAGCCCTTCAAGACGATATGTCCGTCTTTACTGGCAAAACATTCTGTTACCTTATCACTCTGTTTCATCATTTTTAAAGGTTAAAATCTCTAATGTGTTAGCTTACAAGCTTTGCTGTTTTCTGCCTTCTGGGGAAGTACCCTTCATGAAAGAATATCATGGTAACATGATTGTCTCAACTTCCTGTTCACAAACCTAAAGTTCTTAGTTCCTTTAACATCTCCTAGATAATCCCTTAGAATCCTTCTTTTTCAGGATTTTAATCTGAATCTTCTCTAAGCCTACATACGTCTCCAAGTCTCCATATTTTAGCACTCTACTCCTCCTTCAAGGGCCAAGTTCAGTTATACTTCCTCAATAGACCACTACCCTGAGAATGACCAATATCTCATTCTTTTGAACTCCTCATAATATTCTTCTTTAGCGCATGTCAAGAGCAGTGTGGAGGTTAATAGCATAGCCTCCGGAGTCAACAGATCTCAGTTTGAATCCTAGTTTTGTCATTCCCTTTGGACAAGTTGACTAACACGTCTAAGCTGCATGTCTTCCCTTTGTGCAGATGAAGCATTCAAGCATTCCATACAAATTAGCTTTCAGTATCGCATTTCTGGATTGCACAGATTTCCTTATGTATAAATGCTTTATGCAGTGGGTGTCTACAAGCAGACCCCCAACTGTGCATGTTATGGGATCAGACACACTACCAGGCTTATTTAGAGGGATGTGGGATCAGCAACTCAAGCACTGATTTTTATGAGGATTCTAGGGGATTCAAGGCAAGGAATATACCGATGGGTGGTGAAAGTCAAGGAGGCGATTTTTAAGTATGCTTTCTCTCAAATGATCCTTCAGTCCAGACCCCCAAGGTTTCTACCTAAGACGTGGGATAAATGAGTTCCATTTAATAGCTTATAAAAATAATAGGAGTGTGTCAAGAAAATCTCTAAAATATACTGAAGGCAAATGTCAACATGATTTTGTGCCTCAGGCTGCAGACTGTGATGTTATTGGGCCGAGAATATTTTTCCGTCTATTTTAGTAAAGTGACTCTTGAAGCATTCACGGCACAAGTAGCACAAAGAGGACTCTCTATGGCAGATAGTTGGCCACAAGAAGAGGGGAAAGCCACAGTCATCTCTGGGATCCAAGGACCTTGGGTGCTGGACCTCACTGTGTATGCTGTGGTGTCAGAAAACAGTAGAGGATTGCATGAAACTCACAGGGTGTGCATGAAAAGCAAACCACAGGAGTATCCAGAAAAGTATCCAGGAGAACTAGATGTTCCGGCACACTTTTGATACCATAGCAGAACCTGAGGATTTTCTTAATTACTCAGATGAGCTTAAGATAGAGTGGGATTGCCATGTTCTGCAGAAGGATGTTCATGTGGAAAAGGACAGCATCATTTTTATTATTTATTAAGCACGCCTTCACTGCAGGGGATACATCTTTATTAAGAAGTCTGGATTGTTACAGCAGACCATCAGAGGAAATAGATCAGGGGCTGAACATTGAAAGCATGAAGATTAAATTAATCTAAAATAATACCGGATCCAGCATATTCGAACTCTATCAGTTGTGCGGAGGAAAATCGCCCTTGTTCAATCAAACTTGAAGGAACATTCACAAGATGTTAATGAAGTCCCTAGAAGATGAAAAACATTGGGAGCATTTCACTCTTTTAGTGAACTGATTGAGAAAGGTGGTAGGGAGGAATAAAATTAAGGTAGATGTGACTTGAGACAAAGAGTACAAAAAAATGCAGACTCTAGAAGACTCTAGAAGGAGTACAGACTCTAGAAGACTCTAGAAGAGTACAAAAAAATGCAGACTCTAGAAGGAGTACAGACTCTAGAAGACTCTAGAAGAGTACAAAAAAATGCAGACTCTAGAAGGAAGGATTTACCTGGGCATGTGGTTCTAATACTCAGTAAATCATACGTCAGCCACAGGACAAGAAAAACAGAATGCCAAAAAGTATTATAAAAAGCTGGTATGAAATGTAAATTGGTACCCACTGATTTTGATACAATTTCTTTGTCCTGGAAATCTTAATTCCACTTGGTGAATATATTTTAAGAAAAGAATTCAAAAGTGGAAAAGCTAGTGGATACCATTTTTTTTAAGGTTTAGCATCTGGTTTAGAGGATATTAATTAGGGTATAACCACGTTATAGACAGTCACACAATTTTTAAAAATGATGTTTATACATCTGTGCCAATGTAGAAAGTATTGTGTCATCATATTAAGGGAGACAATCCGGAATTTTATTTTATATGCATATATATATATGTATATAAAACATGTTTTTGGCTATATATATATACACACACATACATATAATATTTATAAATATATATGAATATGTATCAATTTATATGTACACATAAATATATATAAGCTTTTACATAGATGCTATATCTAAATAGACGTGTTATATATATATATATATATATATATATATATATATAAAATATATATATAAAACAGCTATGTTATTATATAGCTGAGAAAATCTAGAAAAGTGCATGCCAAAATTAAGAGTGATTGTCTTCAGGTGGTGAGACTATGAATATTTTTTAAATATATTTTCTTTAAAATATATTTCTAAATAATATGTATCAATTTATATGTACACATAAATATATATAAGCTTTTACATAGATGCTATATCTAAATAGACATTATATATATATATATATATATATATATATATATATATATATATATTAAATATATATATAAAACAGCTATGTTATTATATAGCTGAGAAAATCTAGAAAAGTGCATGCCAAAATTAAGAGTGATTGTCTTCAGGGGGTGAGACTATGAATATTTTTTAAATATATTTTCTTTCTTTTTCAACATTGTGAATCATGAGTATGTATTGCAAGTATAATAAAAATGAAATAAAAGTATTTACATTTCAAAAAATATACACTGCCAAATTACCCTATCAGATAGTTGTATCTATTTCATCCCTGCCTGTGAAAGAATCCACTTCCCACACCCTCAGTCGTCAGGATAGTATTGTACCCATTTTTGTGTTCCTTCCATAGCCAACGACAGTGCCCGCCATCCTGTTGCATGAATGCTTACCCTAAGGTATTTTCTGCAATCAGTGGCTTTCTCTTCACTCCTACAGCCCCCCTACTTGTATTCCTTGACCACACTTCTGCGATGGCCTGTAATATCCTTACAACTTGTTTCCTTTCCTCCTCCTACTTGGGCGACTTTCAGTTTCTTAATTTTTTTAAGAAATAAGAAAAAAAATGATTAAAAAATGCTTGAAAGACATTAGAAAGAAGAGCAAGGAGATTCAACTTATTTCCCTATGAAACAGTATCACGCGGTGCCATGCAGACACCCCTTCTGGGAAAGCTGTTAAAGATTGCAAATGAAAGAGAAAGAAAATGAATCATTTCCATGCCTATGGGACAGGAAAGAAGTTAAAGATAAGTAAAAGATGGTCTCTGAAAAAAAGAAATAAAGTAAATCAAGATTAAAAACTGTGCTCCCCCCCCTCCCCCTTCTTCACAGAATCCACTCGCGGTTCCTTTATCCTGCTATAATGTGGCACAGGCACTCTGGATGCTATGAGATGGGAGACAAGAATATGAACAATGAGCTGAATTTTTTCTTGCCTCCTCTAAAATTGGTCTTCAGCAAAGTGAAAAGGAAGGTTTGATTGCTACATGTATCTCTCCAGAATTCAAACCAAGACTTAACTTGTCTCTAACAAAACTAACCTGAAATGAAATAAATCACAGCTTACAGAAGACAGTTTTGCTCCTCCTTAAAAAAAAAAAAAATGTTATAATCTAGTTCATTGAGGTTTGAGGTGCACTAGGTTGAGCATTAATTGTGAACAGGCAACAAATGCTAGGAACTTAAATTTTCCGAAATTTTAGCCCCCACCCCCTCCCTATGTTGCGTGGAATCTGAGAGTAGGAAAGACTACAGAGTTTGCTTTGGATACTTTGGTGTGGTTGCTATGACAACAAAACTTTAGGGCATTGTTGTCTACATGGAATAACAAAATGACAGATGGCCCATTATGAAACTGTACATATTTGGAGATGAAAAGAAAATACATCACTCTCAAGTCCATTCATTGTGCTGTTGCAAAAATGTTGGGGTATGATCACTGAGGGGAGTGAGAATAGGTGACCAGAAAGGAAAGGTTAAAATAACGCTTTATTCATCTAGAAACCATGTCAGCTGACTTGAAGATTGCTTGTAGGGCGTTGCCTCTCCCCGTCCATACAGAGAAGTCTACCTTTCAGGTATTTATTTGGCACCACTCAGTGCAACTTTGAAACTTCCTATAGTATGACTACAGTTAGGAGGCCAAAATAAAACAGGGTAAAGACAACGGGGGAGGGGGGAAAACTCTCATGTAATTACCACTGGGTAAGTGTGGGTTCCTTCCCCATCCTTGGGTGCTCTTGACAGGGTGTTGGGTGATGTCGAGGATCGAATGGCCGGAACGGTTGGGTATTTTTTCTTGCAGTTCTGTATAAGATACAACCTCCTGGGATTACCGGTCCAACTGAATAATATCAAACTTCAAACACATGATGTGAAGTTCTGAGCTAGGTCCTGAAAATCGTCATCGCAGATTCAGGAGATAAGTTTAGGAACTTATTGTAAAAGGCTTGGTGGTTTTGGCTGGTCGACTCAGTAGGGGTAAACGCTGTGACGTATCTGCCAATTGGTACTGAATATTACCAAGAGGTTGATGCCCTAGTCAAGGAAAGTGATAGTCTTCTGGCTCAGTGATCATTTTTCAGGATGTCTATACCTGCAGGTCCACTTACCATCTATTTATCTCTTAGTCCACACTCATCTATGTGTAACTGGCTGAAACTCTCTGATAATGAGTGGATCTTAAGTGAGGCCATAGGCCACATGTTAATGGAACCAGACAAATTTGACCTGTTTTCAAATACAAAGGGTGATGATGATGAAGCAGGGGATTGTCTGTTGTCCCAAGGGAGATCTTCCAGAAGAAATGTCTCAGCTTAATGTTTTGAAAACTTTCTGACAGCTTTCTCAAGATAGCATGCCGCCTTAAAAGGTAGTGAATTCCCTTGTATTAGAAGTTATCAAGCATCCGTGTGTGTGGCCTCAGGGCATGCATGTATGTGGTCAGAAGGACTTAATTATCAGGCTGGAGCCTTGGCTACATGGTTTCAAGTCCTCTCCCAGCGTTGACATCCACTATTCTATGGTCCCTGAGCTGGGCCTACTGTGCTCATCAAACTCCTGAACCATGAAAGCCCTACATTCTTGACGCCCAGACACTTCTAGGCAGGGTCCACAAATCATTCACAAGATTGGATAGTGTAGTTGAGAATGAGGATATAAGGACAAGGCCAGCATGACTAGATTTATTCTTTTTGATGGCTCTTTGGCATATTTTTAACCTTGGCCTCTAAGGATATAAAGTCAATACATTAACCCTGATGACACTACCTCTTTACAAAGATTCTTATTTAAGTAATAGAAACATAAGGCTTGTCAAACCGAGGAAATGAGTCCATTTCGCCCTTCTAAGAGCTCCTGCAGTAAATCAAAACATATTATGTTGAATAACGCTTTCTCATATTTTAATAGCATAACGTTTATCGAGAAATAGGTTTGCTGCTTAGAATTTTTGTTGAGTGTCATAAAATGTTATTAAAAAATCTTTAATCTTGGGAGATAGGAGTATGTGTATTGCTAATACACACACACACAAATGTGTAAGTACTATTCATTTTTCGCATGTTGGCATGTTGTAAAATTCTGTTTTCTTTTCATTCCTAGATGTTGTAAATAAACTGGATTCGTACAGTAGGTTTTTGTCAGACTCCCAGAAAGACAATTTTATTTTATAGCATATCCTAGAGTGACAGCCAGAAACTGTTCTGCACCACCTCAGTACAAACAAAATTAGCTTTTCACAATATTTTTGCAGATGTTAAAGGTCATTAATAGAATGAAACCAGATGACTAAAGCAATACATTTGGAATGATTGGGTTTTATTTTTCTGCCTCGCTTAAAGACACAGAGTCCCATTCTCTCTCTTACTTGGCTGCATTTCATCTTTTCTTTTTTTTTTTCTTCAGTTATTTAATGGTTTCCAAAATCATAAAAGTGAAAGTGGTAGGATATGTATTTCTTGGCTTTTGTCACCTTCCTTGTTTGACAGAGTTGGAATTTTATAAGGATGAAAATAGTATTAACTGTTCAAAAAACCACACTGTTGAACAATTGCCCTAGCTTTCTGTTTTTACTGAGGTCAAATTTTTGTTATGAGTCACTTGAAAGCCTCTTTCCAATTAAAAAGAGGAGAACAGATAATTAACTGTAAGAAATGCTACTAGATTCCTCTTTGGGAAAAGAAGGGAGAAAGCTCTTTTTTAAAGTGCCCGTGACTCAGATTAAGCCGTGCTGTGTGCTTCGCCAGGACAGCCCTGGAGGGCACGCTGGCTCCCTAGACTTTTGTTTGTAACGTCTGGGCGGCGAGGAAGCAGCTACAGTTACTTAATACCTACAAGTGGACATGATTATGATAGCAATATTTACAGATCAGTTTGAAATTCATGTACTTCTGGCATGATCCTGCTTTTAGTATTCAGTAAAGGATAAGTTGGAAAAAATTCTCTTTATGTAGGTTAAAACAAAACAAAACACAATTCACTTTTTTTTTTTTTTTTTAGTGAAAATGAGGTAGCAACAAGAACCTCGCCCCGTCTTCCCAGATTTCCTTGTGGATGTGTGGTGCATGTTGAAGGAGCTAACGTGTTGCCATCTCATCAGGAACAGAGTAGCCTCACCCCCACCTCTGGCCCTCCCCACCCTGGCCCGATACAGCAAGCTACAGAAAAGCTAAATTTTCTGAAGTTCCTTAAGAAAGTGGGAGGAGATAGGACTTAAACACAACCGGATGGGTTGGACTGCGCTGTGCCAGGACCCCTTTTCCCACTGAACCAGAGGGAAAGCAGAAGTGTCAGTAGGCAGCTTAGTAGGTGGGAATATGAGGGCGTCTGAGATCGGAGCCTGATGGCTCAGCTCGATCACAGCACCGGCTTCATTTTCTCCCTACTGTCTCCCTGGACAGTTTCCTCCACTATTTAACCCGTTAGTCATGACGCAGATAGTCATGAAGATAATATTGTGTATTTTTTTGAGCCAGTGTAAAGGAGAAGCATCATCCTTTCCCCCTCCCCCACTGAGGCTAGCAGAGTAGTGGTGAAAGAAAAATAAATTTCTGGGGAACGGAGCTGAGCTGCGTGGTCTGTCCGTCCCTTCCTGTCTGAGGTATGTCTGGTAGACTGTAACCACTGGAGATGCTGTTGTTGAATTTTGTGAACATTTAGAAATGTAAAAATAATTTGTTCTTATTTTGAAATGTGTATGGTATGAAATAAAGATCTATTTTTGTAATGTTTCGTAGGAAAACCAGTTGTCCCATTTATTGAAAAAATACTCCCCACTTATTTCAATGTTATCACATTCCAAGTTCATGTATGCACAAGAAATTGTTTTTGATCTTCACGGACATTTCCCTTAACTAGTACTGTCTATTATTACTATAACTCTGTAATATATTTTGATTCCTGGTATTCTTGTTATATTTCAAAATTATGTTGGTTTTTCTTATGCCTTTATTCTTCCTTACAATAATAGATTTAGTATTTCAAATTCTGTAAAATCTTATTGGCATTTTGATTATAAATGAATTGAATTGATAGAAGAAAGTGGGGAAATTAAACATCTTCAAGATAATGGACTTGTCTACCCAAATTTTTCCAATTCTATTTCAATTCTTTTGTGTCTGTGAATAAAACTATACAACTTTTTCCATACAGGGTTTGCCTATATGTCTATTACAAATGCTTGGGGCGCCTCGGTGGCGCAGTCGGTTGAGGGTCCGGCTTCGGCCCAGGTCATGATCTCGCGGTCTGTGAGTTTGAGCCCTGCGTGGGGCTCTGTGCTGATGGCTCAGAGCCTGGAGCCTGCTTCGGATTCTGTGTCTCCCTCTCTGTCTGCCCCTAACCCACTCGCATTGTCTCTGTCTCTCTCAAAAATAAATAAACACTAAAAAAAGTGTTGCTACCACTACTACACAAATTGAGCCACATATCATTTTGAGTAGTTTGCATGTATTATTTCATTTAATCTTCATATGAACCCTCTGAGAAAAGTGCCAATTATTGTTCCCATTTTCCAAATGAGAAAAATCAGTCTGGAGAGATTGAGTAATTTGACCAAAGTCATGAGGCTACTTATTGAAGGAGATGAATTGAAACCAAACTGATCTGACTCCATGGGTTCTACTCATTATGTAAAGGTAATTTCTGGCTTTCTTGGTGCTCTGTAGATTATATTGCTATTTATTTTATTTTTTAAAAAATAAACTCTTTTTTAAAAGTTTATTTTTATTTATTTTGAGAGAGAGAGAGAGAGAGAGAGAGAGAGAGAGTGTGTGTGTGTGTGTGTGAGCAAGCATGGGAGGGGCAGAGAGAGAGAGAGAAAGGGAGAGAGAGAATCCCAAGCAGGCTCTGCCCTGTCGGCACAGAGCCCAATGCGGGGCTCAATCTAATGAACCATGAGATCACAACCTGAGCCGGAATCAAGAGTCAGATGCTTAACCAACTGAACCACCCAGGAGCCCCTATATTGCTATTTTGAATGAAATATTGTTATTATATTTTTATTTGGATATAGCTGGCATATAGAAATGTTACTAATTTGTGTACATTTGTTTGCTTCTAGCAATCTTTCTGGACTCCTAGACTAATTTTAAAAATTGCCTGCAGATTCTTCTGGGCTTTTGCACAAACACATTGTATGTGAGTAAAGATAGTGTTGGCTTTTCCTTCACAATTTTTCTACTTCTTTATTTTTTATTCTATTTTATTACAATGGCTGGTACCTCTGGTGCAATGTTGAATATTAGGAGTACCAGTGGATATCCTGGTCCTATGCCTGACTTTAATATATCTGCTTCAAAACTTTTCCCATTAAGCATGATGCCAGATATAAGATGAATCCTCTTTTTTGGCTATTGAAGTTCCCTTCTAAAATATGTTTCCTAAGATTTTTTATCATGAATTAAATTTATTGAATGACTTTCAATTGAATGACTTTCCCCACTTTCCATATGGTAATATGACAATTAACACAAATAAATCACCAAATGTTAAACCGTTCTTGAATTCCTGGGATACTTGCTACTTTGTTGCAACATCCATCTTAGGTTTTGAAACACTGCTGGATGGGATTCATAAAATTCTTTTTTTCTTCTTCTATTCCTTTCCTCTATTTCCATTCTCTGGAACATTTTGTGTAAGTTAAGAATTTTGGATTACTCTCAGATTTAGTAAAAAAAAAAAAAATACTTAGCATCGTGACTGTCTTGGAGAGAGAGTTTTCTTTAATGCTTATTCAGCTATTTGCAGGTTTTATTTATTTATTTATTTATTTATTTATTTATTTTGACTATGTCTAGATTTTCAAAAATTTAATTTCTAAGAAAATTGTCCATTTTAGCTGGGTTTCTATTTACTGACATGTTATCCACTATTAGTCCACACTATTCCCCTTTGAGTAAAAGTATTAAGTCTGTTAATAGTCTTAACAATTCCTATTGTTATTATTTTCATGAATGAGTCTTCCCAGAAGTTTGTCTGTTTTATTTTATCAAATATTGACCTATCTGTTACGCTGCTGATATCCACTGTTTTGTGTACATATGTGTGCATGTTTGTGTGTTTTCTATTTCATCAAAATTTTCTTTAATCTATGCTTACTTCTTTCTTTTTCTTTGAGTTTGTTTCACTGTTATTTTCTACTTCCTTGAGTTGACTGTTTAGCTCATATATTTTTAATTATTATTATATTCTAATACAGGAGTTTAAAATAGAAATTTACTTCTAAATATTTCTATATTCATATTACATAATGTTTACTATGTATTTTTGTGTTCTAATAATTACATAATTTTTGTTACTAATGAATTATTTCGAAGTTTTTAAAAATTTTTTCATACAGTTTTTTTTGGAAGAGTGGGAAGGGTGCAATTCAGGATCTTATTCCCAGTTTTACTGCATTATGGTTAGAGACAGTGTATATGATATCAACTTTACGATGGCTGAGTGCATATGGTATTAATTTTTTGGAACTGATCTATTTCTGGATCTATTTTCTTGTTAAAGTTGTTATTCAAATCTCTGTCAATGTTGTCTTCTTGATGTATTGGTTTGAAAATTACGCTTAAACTTTCCGAGTATTACTATGGTATAAATTTCTTCTTGTGATTCTTTTATTTTTTGTTCTACTTATCATGAGGTATGTTGTAAATTATAGTCAAATTCATAATCGTTATATATTTTTGGTGAACTTTCTTTTTCTCAACATGAAGTGCTCCTTCTGCCCCTTTTTCTTGCTTTTTTGCTTAAATTTTGTTTTGTCAACCTAGACTTTCTTTAGGTGATTATCTGCCTTTATTTTAACTTTTTCTGTGTCATTTTATTTTTGTGGAACTCTAATAAACATTATATTTTGATAGGTGAATTTAACCCTTTTATATTTATTTCTATTAATATATTTGGACTTATTTTTGCCATTTTATTTTGTGTTTTCCACTCACTATGCTTTTTTAAGGGTTATTTTTTTACCCTTAAAATAAATGCTGGATGTGTTAATTAACTAGTGAGAATCTGGTCATTAAAAAAAAAAAAAAGCCCTGGGGCACTTGGGTGGTTCAGTCAGTTAAGCATCCAACTTCGGCTCAGGTCATGATCTCACATTTCGTGAGTTTGAGCTCCGTGTGGGCTCTGTGCTCACAGCTCAGAGCCTGGAGCCTGCTTCCAATTCTGTGTCTCCCTCTCTCTCTGCCCCCTCCCCTGCTCAAGCTCTGTCTCTTTCTATCAAAAATAAATAAACATTAAAAAAAAAAAGTCCTGATCGAATTTTTTCCTTTTTTTCCCTTAGCTTATTGGAAATTACACGTTATATAGCTATTATATCAGTGTAGCAGTTCTCAAATACTTTGGTTTTGGAAACCCTTTACATTCTTAATATATATTTAGGACTCCAAAGACCTCTTGGTTATGTGGGTTATATCTTTCAATATTTACTATATGCAAAAATGTGAACTACTTATTGGTTAAAAACAAAATTTAACCTACTATATGTTAGCACAAGTAATGGCGTTTTTTAAAAAAATGTATTTTCCTGAGCGAAAACAGTTAGTGAGAAGAGGAGCATTGTTCTACATTTGACACGTCTTTAATATCTGTGTCCAAAGAAGAGAGGTGGATTCTTGGATCTGCTTCCGCACTTATTCTGTTCCGATATGTCGTTTCAGTTGGTGAATATGAATGCCATCAAGCCTCATGCAGATGCATGCTTGGAAAAAGTTGGACAGTGCAGACGCCCTGAAATGATCCCAGGGACCCTCACAAGTCCTCAGGCCACATCTTGAGAGGCACATACGGTAGTGTTACTTATACATTTTTAGGATACACACAAAAACATATTTCTCCTGTAAAGTTAAAGTCTACCGGAAGTCCTTTTCAAACAAAAACTTAACATTAGCAACCTCTTCTTTTCCTTCATCCTGTCATTTCTACATTGGAATTGTCTAAATTTCTTCATATGTTTTCATAGGATATGTTTGCATTTAGAAATAATCAGCAATTTTGCTCATTGCTACTTCTGAGTTCGTTTTTGAATGCCGAAGACTATCTGCAAGTAGTTTCTTCTGACAAGCTGCCAGGTGGCAAAGCTATTGAGTGAATAATTATGTCTGAAAATATTTTTGTGTTCTGTTGTCTTCTAAATTTCTTTCTTTTTCGCTTATAAAACTAGGTATAGTTACTATTTCATCTGAATGTAAAGCGAACCCATGACAATTTTTAAGATTTCAGACAATGCCAGAAAGAGACAAAATGAAAAATAAAAACTGCCTCCTTGTCCCCTCTGAGATGCCGTATGTCTTTCTGAAGTTTCTAATCTCACGCACCCCTACATGGAGCTCTAAAAGATAATGGGTTCATGCCATATCTAGATATCTAGATGCCATATTTATGCCATATTTATGGTTCATGGCATATTTAGATATATATATATCTCTCTAAAATGCTTTTATTTTCATATAAAACTATGTTGTAGATATTTTCTATCAATGTATATTGACATGATATAGTAGCATGACAGAGACATGCTTTTCTTGTTTGGCCTTTCTAAATCTTAATAAATATTTGTCAATTTAGTTATTTACTTAGCAAATAGCAATCTTATACTGAGTGTTGGGCACTGGGATGTAATAGTGAGGAAAAACAGAGACGGTGTCTTCTATTTGAATCAAATCTTTGAATTCCTATTATATGTCAGGCAACTTTCTAGCTACCTGGGGTATAGCTCCGTTCAAACACCCTAAAGCCTGTAAGGGCAATGGATATTAGTAATCACACATACATGTGTAAAATTGAAACTATGACAAATGAGTGTTATGAGATTTGACTTTGTCTAGGATATCAGGGGAGACTCGCTAAGCAAGTAATGATTGGGCTACTATCTAGGAAAGGAAAGACGAGTTTACAAGGTGAAGGAGAGAATGGAAGAATTGCTTCTCACAGAGATTAAAGCACGTGTACGATGTGTACAACCTCTGATGGAAGAGAACGTGGTGTGCTGAGAAAATGCTAGAAAGCCAGTGTGGCTGGAGTGTGACCTGAGGGAGGAAACAAGATGTGAGACAAACTGGGAGCTGTAGAATACCCTGTAGAACATATGACAAAGTTTGGTCTCTATCGTCTGAGCAAACTGTAGGCATTGCAGTGGTTCGGTCATGGGAATGAGAAACGGGTGTGTGACATAATCAGAATATGCCGTCTGGAAAGGTCACTCGGGTTCTATATAGAGAAATGTATCTGTGGGTGTGGGTGGAATAGATGTCAAACACTCAGTGAAGACGCTCTCGTAGTGGGGTAGACACATATGGCGAGAAGGACTGGGTGATGGTGGTACAAATGTGAAGAGCATGGGTAGAAGGACTTGGAGGTGGGATGCGGTGGACCAGGTGACAGATTGCAGAGGCCGGGGGTTGACTGGTGTGCAGCTGGTTTTCATGTCAGACGGCCATGATATGTTTGATAGAATGTTCAACTCTAGGTGACGTGGGTTCTGATCTTGAGTTTACCGCTGTCTTATAAGGAAAGCCTTTGGTGCTACTTAAGTTGTCTGAACTTGAAAACTCTCACAAGTGGTATTGTATGTAAGTGCTCTGAGGGCAGAACTCGTACCTTTCTTGCTCAGTGATGTATTCTTGTGTCCAGTGCAGCACTCTATTTAGAATAAGGACTTCACAAACCCTGATATTAATTGAGACGTTGAAGATGTTGGAATCACATACAATTTTACATCTAAAAGCTACTGCATGCATCATTTAGAGACGGATTTTATAAAACACAGAGAAGTTTTATTACTGCAGTGTTGATAGTAAATACATCAAATATTTTTCCTGTTTTGTCTCTCTTATATAGAAAGAAATTCCCAGTGCAGAGTTCAATTTTTGGTGTCATTATACACTGCTTTTATGTGAGTCCCTTTTGCACTGAAATCTATGCTTGACTGTGTGTGGATAAATCACAGTTCTAGAAAAATCTGTGGTCGTGTTTTACTCTGAACATCAAATCCCCCAAATGCAATGCATTCAGGTGTCCCTTTCTGTACCTAGGGAATACCAGTTAAATAGACACCCCTACCCTCACTACCACCCTGCAGTGCAAATTAGTTCCTCTTTATTTAGGCATAATTTGGTGCCTGATGAAGTTTGTCCTAAGATTATGTTACCCTTTGTTTTCAAAAGCTGAAAGGCCTTAGGAATTTATCTGGAATGGGTCAAGTGCCGAGTTTTTGGCATGATGTAGCTGAGGCCATATGCAAAATCAATAAAATATTAAACGCCAACTTACAAGTAAACTTGTAAAAAATTAACTCGTTCATCATTTTCTAGCTGGAACTACCATTATTCTCTCATTTTAGGATTATATGAGTGGCTTCTATTCTCCCAAATATCTCTGTTTGCAAAACGTGATAAAATGACCCATGATCCAATGACTTAGCCAACTAAGGTGACCGGTAGTGTGACCATGCACTCTTTCCGTCAGGCAAAATTCCCTTCCCAATTGATCCAGATTTTTGCTAAGCTTCAGTAATTCTTTTAAGTTTCCCTGCTACTAGCATGAGATTTACATTTTCCATTTCTTCCTCTTGCATTCAGGCTTGATATTGTCCCCTGCAAAGCACCTCTCAGATGCGACCTCCGCTCAGCCACACTGCCACCTTGTTCATGCCTGTATCACATACTTTATGCCTTTAAAACCACAACAGGAGCGGACAGTTACTTCCACGGCCTTCCCTCCACCTCGTCACTACACTCCGTTTCACAGAGAAGGAATTGAGGCTGAGAGGGCATACGTGGCGTCAGGTGGCTGACCTGGGATTCAAGCCTGCACAGGCCGCTAACCTCTTACCAAGTGTCCTGTCCGTTTTCTTCCCTTCTCGGCCATCTTACAGCCTGCTATCCAGTCACCCCTTCTCATAGTGATCCCTCACAATACACTAATGTTGCTTGGCTGCCAATCACATTAAGGCCAAGCTCATCTGCAGTTTTCAAGGCCTTTCCCAGCCTGGCCCCACATAACTGATATTTATTTCCTAAATCCTCCCAACATGCCGCCTCTATTCTATACAGTCTAAGCTCCCTGACGCTTTCTTGCACGCATCTTGTAGATTTCTGCCTCTCTTTTCTCCATTCTATTGCTCTTCTAAGTTTAAATCATGTAATACTTTTCAACTGATAGAGATTTGAGTACTTGTATTTTATTTTTCTTCTATTTTTTCCCCAAAAGCCATTATTTTTTTTTTTTTAATTTAATGTTTATTTATTTTTTAGAGACACACACACACAGAGCACAGCAGGGGAGGGGCAGAGTAAGAGGGAGACAGAATCTGAAGCAGGCTCCAGGGTCCAAGCTGTCAGCACAAAGCCGGACATGGGGCTTGAACCCATGAACTGGGAGATCATGACCCGAACCGAAGTCAGACGCTTAACTGACTGAGCCACCCAGTACCCTGAGTGTTTCTTTTAGATATCTTCTATTTCATTCGTCAGCTTGTTGATGTGCCGCGTTTCCCATGGATGCTTTATCTTCTCATTCTTGTCTCAAAGATTCACAGGTTTACAGGATACTAAATTCAGATTTTTAATTGTTAAAACGAGGAAACTGAGGACAAAGAAATTTAGCGTCATTAACAAGATGGGCCATATAATACCAGCATGTAACCTTGAGGGAAAGACACCGAGGTGGTTTCAGACATGTGGAACTTGGCTCGCCTGGGGGCTGCATTTATTGAGATGTCGAGTAGGGCATGGGTTGTACAGAGCTGACGCTCATGACAGATGCATGGACAAGAGATGCTGTTTTGGAGTTCGTTACCGCAGAAGTGGTGGTGGAAGCCAGGCCAGCGTTTGAGGGGGCCTAGAGAATATTTAGAATGAAAGAAGGGGCAAGGACTAAACTTGGGGGCTCACTGGCAGGCTTCTGGAAAAGCTGAAGGAAGAGAGGCCAGTAAAGGTGACTGAGAAGGCAGGGAGGCAGGGAGGTGGAAGCAAGAGGGTGGTACCGTGCAGGAGTGGGGAGTTGACTGAATACGTTCTCCCAGAGATCTCTGAAAGGTCACATAGAAGGAAGATCTGTATGCCATCCTACATCACTGGGACTTGATTTCCATGCGTGCGCCCTTGAACGTGTATATTTAAGACCATTCTTCTGTATTGCTTTTCAGCTTCAATAGCCAAGCATGCATGCTTTTAATAAGACTTGGCCATACTTTTTCAATTGTGGAGGTAGAGATGGAACCCATGTAAATATCTTATTCCATCTCCAAGTGATAAAATGTGTAACGCTATGAAATTCACTTTAAACATCACGAGTGAAAGGAGTATGTGATTTAAAATGTCATGCTTTGGAGGTATTGTATGGGCAAAATTCCCATAGTCAATCATCCAAAGCAAACTATTATTTAGGAACTATTTGAAAATAGATAAGCTGAAAATACCTTATTTTAAGAACAAGAGAAAAGTGATGGTATATCAAAAATTACTTTTTCATATCAACATATTGGATTTTGGGTTAAATTTAGTGTTATTTACTTTAAAGAACCATAAAAAAGTTAGAATTTCAAAATATCTCAGGAAGGCAATAACTATTGGTGAGAGCACATCTTATTTAAATTTTCTCTGAAAGTGATTTCTTTCAAACAATGGACTATCAGATTAAAACCAAACAAAAATATTTTTAGTATTCCAAAGGTTTGGATTGTTGCTTTAGAATGTTGTAAAAAATAAGTTTTAGTGGGGTCAAACTATTCTATTCCACACCACACACTCATTCATAGAAATATACACATAAAATTGTCATATAAATATACAATCTGTGGTGGAAGAAAATATTAGGAGCCTGAGATTCTTATTTAATTCTGGGATAATTTGAAATATATAAATATTGAGAGACTTTAAATCTTAGAAGTTAATATCTGGAAGGAATATGAAAGGTTGTGCACAAATTACACACAGGTGAGAAACTGAGGCTCAGAGATATGCTCAAGGTAGTTAAAATTTAAAAGATACCAATACTAACAATACTGACAATGATAAAACTACTTCTTTTGAGTGATTACTATGTGCCAGATATGTCCTCAGTATGTTAGTAGGGAAGATCTTACTCAGTCCTTATAGGCAAGATTATTTTTCCTGCTCTGCAGATGAAAAAATTGCAGCACAGAGAAGTAAAATGATTTCCATTCCCCAGTTTGATAAAGCAAGTATAAATTTCAATGGCCTTCTTTTGTGAGATTCAGAATAAATAATTATTACCATTAAAAATAGTTTGAGAGAGTAAGAAGATGAGTTTTTGTTTTCTGACTGCCCTGCCTCCTCTCCCAACACTTCCTCACTGATGCCACTTTGACCATGACTGAGTTATCTAATGTGAACCATAGTTTATGTAATGTGTCCTTAGGATATCCGTCTTGAGAAGATTGTTCTTTCAATCAAAAATTTGCTGAGCATGTAAGCATCATGCTAGATGCCATTGTGGGAGAACACAGTGTGATAGACCAGAGAAGTAGAAATCAAAGCCCAGGGTATGGGGAGGATGTAAGGGCAAGAAGACCTCAGGAGCAAAGGCTTTGAGTTGGGGAGCCGAGGGTGGGTGGGGCATGAGGTTTCATACTCAGTTGGGGTTCAGAGAACATCTCTGTGAGGTAGAAATTCAAACTGAGGGCCCATTTTCTGTTTGTTTTCTCCACCGTCTGCTGAAAAAAAGGCAAATATTTCCCTTTTGCTCTCCCCTTCCCACCCTCTGCATTGGTAGAATGGTAAGTCCATGAGGTCAAGAATCCATTAATGTGGCTTTACCCTCAATCAAGATACTCTTGACCAAAAAACATCAATTCAACAAATTTATTTAATTATATGAAATCATTTGACAAAAAAAGGAACTCCTTTGTAATTTTTATTTTCTTTGAAATGCAGTAGGACATCACAGAAGGAGAAGATAATGACTTTGGGGTCTCACGGGTCTGGGTCTGAATACGGACTGTGCCACTTGCCAGCAGTCATTTTATGTGAGCAAGTTTCTCAAGGTCTTTGAACTTCCTTTTTTTTTCCCATTTATTGAATGAAATAGTTATGTGTCCTGGGACCTTGGTCAGAATTAAGTGAAACAGTGTGTGTAAATCTCTTTGGCAAATGGTGTCTAACAGTTGTCGAACTAGCGAATAAAAGGAGTTGAACGGAAACAAGACTGGAGGTGGTGGAAGGTAAGAGGGAGAATTAAATAAAGGGATGGTGGTAAGGTAGCCCAGAACCAAGGATGATTAGGTGCACAGAAGAGGAGACCCAGCTTCTGTGAGTGCTGAGTGCTTGCTGACTGTTTTGCAGTTGCGAAAGGCACAGCTGTCCCATCCTGCTTAATTGAGTCACAGATCAAGTGCCATCATGCCTTTGCATCTTCCCAGCTGTTTTTGCTCCGGACTGGGAAAAGTGATGGCTTGCTGTACGGCAGATCTCCTGCTGACAAATTGGGAAACGTGGGGGGGGGGGGGTGCTTTGCGAGGTACTGTATCTGAGCTTAAAGCTAATGAGGGCGCTTAACAGAGTCCCTAGCAATTTGTCAACACCTTGGCATTCTAGAACCATTTCCCAGGGCACTGAGTAAACATTTACATGTTAGAGACAGAACAAGCTTCTCGTTAAGAATAATGTTACATGTCCTCTCTGTACTTTATCCTACTGTTTCAGAAACAAAGGAACCTTTCTTTTCAGCTGGTGATTTAGTAGACAGTCACAGGATATTTTTATAAGAGTTCTAAAGGCTTTCCTACCTGAGATTTTCAGGGGTCTTCTAGATTTCCCTCGTGGGAAAGTCTTTTGCAAATCTACCAACCTAAGCCCTTAAATATACATGTTATTCACATAGAAAGGATTTCCAAGATGACCAAATGTGAAAGAAAAAAGAGAGGAAGTGAAATCATTTCAGGACACTCTGTTCTTGTCACTATCTATTTTGGGTTAATGGCATGAACATATGACCATAAGCTTCATTGATGTGTTGGTGCTTTTTATCAATTAATTTGTTTAAAAAGTACTGCCAGAATGTTAACTTCTTAGTTTTGACAAATGTACCATGGTTATGTAAGATGTTATCATTAGGGGAAGCTGGGTGAAGGATATACGGGAACTCTCTGTTCTATCTTGGTAACTTCTCTGTAAATCTAAAATTATTACAGAAACTTTACAAAGTTTAAGCAAACATGAAAGGTATTCACAGATATAGCAAAGTGAGCCGTCTAATTTTAGCCTTGTCTTCCATAGCTTTATATCACGTTATTAAGTGCAAAATAGGGAAAGGGTATTTACTGAAAAACTATAATGTGGTGTTCTAGGAAATTGTGATACATCAACAAGCAAAACAGAAATATCCCTGCCCTTGTGGCACTTTTGTTAGTGTAGCAGGTGAGATCAACAATAAATAAAGAGTAAGAAGGAAGAGAGAAGGGAAAGAAGGAAGAAAGGTAGGAAAGAAGAAAGGAAGGAAGGTTATAATTTTACACAGGGTGGATCTCGTCGAGGTTGTGTAAGAGGTGCTGTGTCTGGGGATGTCTGGAGGAAACACATTCCTGGAAGAGGAAGAGTCCATCTAAAGCTGTGGGGAAGAACAATAAGGCGACTGGAATAGGGAGAGTAGGAGGGAGATTGGTAGGAGAGGAAGTTTTCAGTCCCTTGTGGTTATGGGTGTTCGCTTCACTTTACCTCACGGTAAATACATTTTGCTTACGTGGAAGGAAAGAGAAAGAACATTTACCAGTCCCTCACAATAAACCCATAAGTGGGAATAACTACTCCCAGTTCATAGGGGAAGCAGTTGAGGCTCAGAGAGAATAAGTAGTTTACCCAAGGCCACACAGCAAATAAGTCGCAGAGCCAAGGTTCCGTCCTTATGTCTCAGTGTCCTACATGACCCGTCCAAACTGCCTACTCTGCCATGCTGTCACCTCTGTGTCACTGCCCAAGTCGATAGAACCCAAGAGTAATCTGGATATGGGAGAAATCTTTTATGTTAGATTTTGTAGCAGAACACTTTCTTCGCGTGAGAGATTCAGTCTTACTTGGAGGGCCTCTACAGTTCCTGATATCACATTTACTTCATTCAAATTGAACATTTTAGTTGCTGAATAGAAAGGAAAAAGTTAAATTTGCAGCAGCTATGTGGGGAAAAGTAAAGTCTGACAATTTAAAGGGAAGATAACAATACGATAAATACATAAAAACCGAATTATTTAATGATTAAAAATTGGGGGAACATAAGACAATGCTATTGTCCTTGGCATAAGATCAGAAAGACAGTCTCTCAGAAAACATTAGACGTGACCCGAATGAAATTAATAATGTGTAGATCTCAGGATGGCCAGGGATTGATTTGGACAGGATTAAAAACATATTTTAGAAAAATCTAGTATTTGCAGATGCTTTAAACTTTTTCTGTAAGCCGTTTTTCTTGTAACGTTGTGCCCACATTCACAAGAGATTACTGTTGGAAATACCCAGAATAAATATTAGTAGCTCAGCACTTTTTGTGACAGTTTCAGATTTGTGGTTTGATAAGGTAGATGATTCTGTGCTTCCTTCTTGCAGGTATCGTTATTAGTAGCAGCAAGAGGGGGCGTTCTACAACCTGTTAGCATAGAGCATGAATCCAGCTTGTTAGCTGGAGAAAACGACTAAGGGCTGGAGATGCCTGCTCTTTCTTTCCCTTTCCCTGATGTCGCCGCACTTCGCCCTACTTGGACGCGAGTCCTATTGTTTCGCCTAGTCAGGTGGCACAGCCATGAATCCGGTCTAATGCCTTCCAGTGCTTTTTTTGCTGTCTGTCTGGGATCAGCACTATCATCCCATCTCTCGGTACCTAGGGGGCAACGATAAAAGAATCTTCTCTGAGAGCACGATTACGTGGAGTGATGGAATGAGCACCTCACAAGGATAACGCTTCTTACAACCAAAATTTTCAGAAGACACGCACCTGATTCTGTGACTGTTTTCCGTCCTCTTTTTTTAGTTCCCATGAAAAGATGTGAGAGTGATTTAGCTAAGAACGAGATAAAAACATGAAGATTCTAAGCTGAGAAGCTATTGCTTATACAGAGATGGCCATTCTACCCTGTCCTTCCCTCCTCAGCGCCTGGAAGACAGGCAAGGGCCTGAGCTCTGTCGACATTGTGCCCTTGAGTTTCTCTGGTGCTAAGAGTCGTGTTTCTGTCCTCTTATTTGGGACAAGAGCTTTAGTTCTGATGAAGCAGCATTACAAGACAGTTGATCCAAAGGTTAGACTATTTTAGCATTTCTCGGCAGCATTTGCCAAACTTGATGAGTCAGCTGGGCTGTTGCTGGTTTAGCATTATTTAGAAATATTTTTAGCCATTTGTCATCTGTTTCTGATAACTTGAGCTAAGGTGGCTTGCTGAAAATCACACGGGAACATGGACCCTGCTCAGGACTGCGATTCTGAACATATGCAGAGAAATGTACAACTGCAAATTCTGAGCATGGTCAGTTGCTTTCTTTCCGTAGCTCACTTCAGACTGGATATTATTAAGCAAATTGTGTGTATATTTAAACATTTTATTTTGGTGAAAGCAGTGTCACCAAGGGACTTAGATTTATAGTGTAGGCTCAAATTCTACTTCTTGAGCAAACTTTCTTATTGGTTAAGGGCCTCTGAAAGTCCATGTATAATTACAATGCTTTCTGAATCCAGTTCAGCATTTTATAAAATGATTGTTGTTGATTGTTTTTATACAAAGTTTACATTGGCAAAATAACCTGTACTTGCTTGCTTGCTTGTTTGCGGGGGGACAGAGGATCCGAAGCAGGCTCTGTGCTGACAGGAGACAGCCTGATGTTGGGCTCGAACTCACGAACCGTGGGATTATGACCTGAGCCGAAGATCGATGCTTAACTGCTTGAGCCACCCAACCACCCCTGTACTTGAATATTTAAAAATAGATAATCATCGTGTTCACTAAAGATAATGGCTTTATCCTACTTTTCTTTTCATAGTTATAGTTAAAGACATTGAGTTTAAAGTCCTCTATTTTGGAAAGAAATCTTTACTTAATTATGTTCATCATTGGAGAGTATCTTCTGTTGCATTAGAATAATTCTTCAGAAAAATATTATCATACCTATCTACTTTTTAATACATAGCAACAGATGTTTGTAGTCTAGGTTAGGAAACTTTCCCAATAATGGTCTATTATTTTCCCTTCTTTTTATTTTATTTTAAAATATTTTTCCTTCTTTATAAGGCTATAAATCATGTAGTCACAAACTTGCATTCCCAAAATTCATCTGTAGCTTATGGGATGAAGAAGCTGAAAATTGAAAGATAAGCACTCGTGTCCATTTTAAGAACAGGCTCGCTTTCCACCTGAAAACAAATTCCTAATTTCTTCAGGTTGAGGGGACTATAAGCCAAATGGGAGACAACACGCTTATACACATTTTTCTGCTTTGTAGCTAGATACACAAAGTTTTGCATCCTCATTCTGCCTTTCCCAGTGGTTTCACAAACGTTATTTCTCCTGTCCCAGCATCTGTGTCTCTCTGTGAAACACTGGTGATCGTATCTACCATTGTGAGTGGCAAGGGGGTTGCCTAGTACCGTGTTTGGTAGATGATGAACATTCACAAGTGGTAACTAATTTGAAAGAAGGGATGATGTGAGTTGAATCTCAGATAAGCCATCTTCTAGCCAAGTGATCATGGGCAATCTGGCTAATTTTTCTGAGCCTTAGTTTGCATATCTATTAATTTTCTAATAATTCTTATTCGTTTGGATTGCTGTCTAGGTAGTGCCTAGAAATATGATTAACAGATGCTGATATATGGTCATTATTACCATATATGACTATTGTCATTTGCCCTTCTGGATGCTCTTCTCATCTCTGTCTCCTTGACAGAGGTGTACCTCTGAAAGGCATGGACTTCTTGACTTTGTGTCTGTGCCGCAGGGGTGGTCTACCTCCCAGGCTGATCATTAGGGGCAGAGCACCTATCCTGCCCCTCATGTGTTCAGGGAGGCTCTCTGTTTCCTCAAGTGTGGATGCCAGTTGCAACCTACAAGATTTTGGCTGTAGCCTTCTGCAATTTTCTGTTGTATTGCTTAAACAGGGATTGCTTTGTTGACACACTGGCCAATTTGGGAATGATTGCGGACGGTACTGTTGACAATCATGTTTACATTGCTGTTTGTGTCTTTTTTTTTCCTAGTTCTACAATGATTCAGGCCTAGGAGGTTCTATCCACACTACAAAAAGCATCTTTTTCTTTCTCTCTTTTTTCCCCTTTCCTCTTTACACAACGTGCTCCTTATTTGTATGAGTAACCAGATCGCTGAGGTGTGTATCAAAATTGATGATGATGAGTGTATTTCAGAATCTTCTATCTTAGGAAACACATTACTAAGTTTCCACTGGCATAACTGAAGAAAAAAATGAAACAAAAAACACACGAAACCAACTGAGAAAAATAGGCTAACAAGATGAGTCAAAGGGGGAAAAGTTTCAAAGTTTAAATAAGAGGTTATTATAAACAAGAAGACAGGGGAACGGTATGAGTGTTTTTATGGGTTTTGGGGTAAGCCAGACTAAAAATAAACCTATTAAAAGTATAATTTAAAAAACAGCACCATTACATATTTAGACAGATTGCAAATGCTTACGGCAAATATCTCTTCTGGCGGAGAAGTGGAAATTTTGATCAAATTTTGGAAAGGAAGGAAGAAAAAGTCTTTAGATAATTTACAACCTATAAATAACTTTTGGCAGGATGCTAAATTTGGTGGGCGATATTTTCCCATTAAGGCATTTGCAGCAAATGGACTGGATTCTTAGGAAGCAAATCCTAAAGAAAAGACCATCAAATGTCTATATTCAACAGCTTCCATGTCATTAAAAATCCATATTCTAACCACAGAGGTGGTATGTGAAATAAGATAAATTTATAGGATGATTCCATTAATACTAAGTAATAAAATAGGCAAAAATAGCCTATTGTTATTAGAATCAGATCTATGATGGCCTGGAGCAGGTGGTAGGGGGAGATTAACTGGAAAGGGGCATAAAACAATTTTCTGGAATGACAGAAACCTATGTACATATTGGGTTGGTAGCTGTATAGATGTGTATATTTGTTAAAATTCACTAACCTCTAGTTATAAATATGAGTATTTTATTATATGTTAATTATATTTCAATAAAGTTAACTGACAAATGGAATCTGTACTAATGCATAGAAGAGAACATAAATATTAATTATGAAACCTACTAAGAATTACAGACAATTATCACATATATAAAATATGAGTATGAATAGATACGAAACTCTCAGAAAATTAGAACACATGATCTCTTGAAATAAATCTTCAGTGGGTTGTTGATGAAAACTGGCTAGCTTTAAATCAAGAATTGCATGCTTATTTCTTGTAGTCTCATTCATTTAATTGACTGTTGGATCTGAGTCAAAATCTTCAGAGTCCAGATTCCTAAGGATTTGTCTACAGGCTTTGGCCACATAATAGTACAATATTTGGGTTAAGAGAAAAACAATCCAGACGTTCATTTAGATGTGCACAAACATCCAAAGACTCTTGGCCTCATATTTAATTTCCTCAGTAAAATATGTATTTTGGTACAAAATTATAAATATGTGAATGTTACAATCTTTTTCTGGTATCCCTCTGTAGTCTGATTTTCTCCCTTACATAGAAGGGTTTTGTGCAGAAGCAGGTTAAAGCAAACAAAACTCTATAACCTTGGGGCACATATACAGGCATTCCTTGTTCTATTATGTTTTGCTTGATTGTGTTTTGCTGACATTGTTTTTTGTTGTTGCTATTGTTGTTATTTTATGCATTGAAGGTTTGTGGCAACCATGAGCAGAGCAAGTCTGTCGGCGCCATTTTTTTGCAACAGCATTTGCTCACTTTGTGCCTCTGCGCCACGTTTTGGTAATTTTCAAGTATTTCAAACTTCCTCTTTATTATTATATTTGTTATGGGGATCTGTGATCAGTGATCTTTGATGTTACTCTTGTCATTATTTGGAGGCACCGTGAACTACCCTCATATAAGATAGCAAACCTAATGGATAAATGTTGTGTGTGTTCTGACTGCTCAGAGCCATTCACCATTTCTCTCTATTCTCAGGCTTTCCTGTTCTCTGAGACACAACAATATTGATATTAGACCAGTTGATAACCTTATAGTGGTCTCCAAGTGTTTAAGTGAAAGAGAGTCACACGTCTGTCAGTTTAAGTCAAAAGGTAGAAATGATTAAGTTCAGTGATGAAGGCAAGCTGAAAGCCGAGATGGGCCAAAAGCTAGGCCTCTTGCACCAGTTAGTCAAGTCATGAATGCAAAGAGAAGTTCTTGCAGGAAATTAAAAGTGCTTCTCCAATGAACACACATACGATTAGAAAGTGAAACAGCTTTATTGCTGATGTAGAGAAAGTCTGAGTGGTCTGGATAGAAGATCAAAACAGCCACAAGATTCCCTTAAGCTGAAGCCTAATCCAGAGCAAGGCCCTATCTCTTTCAACTCTGTGAAGGCTGAGAGAGGTGAAGAAGCTGCAGGAGGAAAGTCTGAAGCTAACAGAGATTGGTTCATGAGGTTTAAGGACAGAAGCCAACCACATAACGTAAACATAACGTAAAAGGTAGTGTGAAGAAGCAAAACCACTGACATAGAAGCTACAGCAAGCCATCCAGAAGAGCTAGCTAAGATAATTAATGAAGATGGATACACTAAATAAGAGATTTTTCAACATAAATTGAAACAGCCTTCTAGTGGAAGAAGGTGTCATCTAGGACTTTTGCATAGCTAGAGAAAAGTCAATGCCTGGCTTCAAAGCTTCGAAAGACAGCCTGACTCTCCTGCTAGGGGCTAATGCAGCTGGTGACTTCAAGTTGAAGCCAATGCTCATTTACCATTGAACATCCTAGGGCCCTTCAGAATTATGCTGAATCTACTCTGCCTGTGCTCTATCAATGGAATGCCAACACAGCCTGGATGACAGCACATCTGTTTCCAACATGGTTTATTGGATAGTTAAAACCCACTGCTGAGACCTAGTACTCAGAAAAAAAGGTTCCTTTCAAAATATTACTGCTCATTGACAATGCACCTGGTCACCCAAGAGCTCTGATGGCGATGTACTGTGGAAATAGTATTGTTTTCATGTCTGCTAAAACAGCATCTATTCTGCAGCCCATGGATTAAGGAGGAATTTTGACTTTCAAATCTTATTATTTAACAAATACATTTCATTAGGGATAGCTGCCATAGACAGTGATTCCTCTGATGAATCTGAGCAAAGTAACTGAAAACCTTCTGAAAAGGATTGGCCAGTCTAGATGCCATCAAGAACACTCATGATTCACGGGAAGAGGTCAAAACATCAACATTCACAGGAGTTCGGAAGAAGTTGATTCCAACTCTCATGGACGACTCGGAGGGGTTCAAGACTCCGGTGGAGGAAACAGCTGCAGATGGGGTGAAAATAGCAAGAGAATGGGACTGGATGGCTGCAGTCGCATGATCAAACTTGAGCAGATGAGGAGTTGTTTCTTATGGATGAGCAAAAAAAGTGATTTCTTGAGATGGAATCTACCCCAGTGAGGATGCTGTGAAGCCTGTTGAAATGGCAACAAAGGATGTTAGAATATCACATAAATTAGTTGATGAAGCAGCAGTAGGGTTAGAGAGGACTGAATCCAATTTTGAGAGGAGTTCCATGGGTAAAATGCTATCAGAACGGCATCATATGCTATAGAGAAATAACTTATGAAAGGAAAAGTCAACTGATGTAGCAAACTTCAGTGACTTATTTTAAGAAATTGCTACAGCCATGCCAACCACCAGCACCAACTCAGCAACAACGACCCTGATCAGTTAGCAGCCATCAACATTGAGTCAAGGTTCTCTCCCAGCTGCAAGCTCAGATGATGGTTAGTATTTAGTAATAAAGAATTTTTAGATTGAGGTATGTACTTCGTTTTGCAGACATACTGCTGTTGCCCTTAATAGACTACAATATAGTGCAAACATAACTTTTATATGCACTGGAAAACCAAAGAGTTCATTTGAATTGCTTTGTTGCAGTATTTGCTTTAGTGCCATGGTCTGGAATAGAACTCATGATACGTCCGAAGTATAGCCCATATGTGGTGGCAGTATTGTCACCTCAAAGGTGCTGCCTTGAACTCTGTGACTCCCAGAGAAACCCTACTATCAAGTTAGAAGGGAGGCACAGATAGGTACCAGCCTCTGGGACAAGCAGCGGTTTACCAGGACTAAGCTACTGTGTTTAGCAGGGGGCCTCGTACATAGTAGGTATTCCAAAATACTTAAAGTTTAGAAGATATTCTCTGCCTTCAGCAATCAATTTTATTTCCCACTCGGAACACCATAAGGCTATAGCAACTAGTTATGCCTGCTCATTTTCCTAATGCCCTGAATTTCTTTATGGGTTAGAACTTTATTGGACGCCTTATTACAGAGTACAGTGCTAATTTATTATCCTACCTAAGTGACAATAAAATGAGAGCTTCCTCTGCAAATGTTTCTTATCATGATGAATCACCTAGTTATCAAAAGGTTGCAGTGTATTCCTTGGTGATCATGGAGTTCTACACAGGATATTTATTAAAATTTATCCAGGTTGGAGCAAAGCTTTACACATTAATCCAAGCCACCATAATATTCAATATGATTTGGGGATCTAATTTGGCTTCATTTGTTCTGCTTCAGGTAATGCCAACTTAATGATCCGTTTATGTAATTGTAGAACAATAATAAAAATGCCTAACAATTTTAAGATTCAGTGTGTTCCAAAACATTTCTTGTGGAAATCTAATATATCACAGGGTGATCTGAGGGGGGAAAAAAAGGAATTTATGTCAATAAAGTTTGGGAAACATTTACAGTGCTGCAGTTTCATCGTGCCCATTTAGTAAATGAAAGTCTGTCTTAATTATTTGGGCTGCTGTAACAGAATACCATAGACTGGGTGGCTTCGAAACAGCACACATTTATTTTTCACAGTTCTGGAGGCTGGAAAATCCAAGATCAAGGTGCTGCCAACTTTGGTGTCTGGTAAGGGCCCGTCAGCTTCCAAGCTGATAGACAACGGTATTTTCAGTGTGTCCCCACAGGGCAGAAGGGGTGAGGGAGCTCTTTGGGTCTTCTCTCTCTTTTTTAAAAGATTATTTATTTATTTTGAGAGGGACCTAGACAGTGCGAGTGGGGGGAAGGGCAGAGAGAGGAGAGAGAGAGAATCCCAAGCAGGTTCTATGCTGCCAGCATAGATCTCCATGGGGGACTTAAACCCATGAAACTGTGAGATCACGACCTGAGCGAAACCAAGAGTGGGACTCTTAACCGACTGAACCACCCAGGTGCCACTGGGGTCTCTTTGTATAAGGGCAAAAGTCCCCTTGTATAAGGGCAATAATCCTATGCATGAGGGCTCCACCCTTTGACCTAATCACATTTCCAAGGGCCCTACTTCCTAATACTATTATATTGGGGGTCAGGCTTCAACACATGAACCTTGGGGGGATACCAGTATTCAATATATTGCATTCCATCCCTGGCCTCCTAAACTCTTGTCCTTTTCACATGCTATATACATTCATTCCATCCCAATAGCACCCAAGGTCTTTACTCATTCTGGCATCAACTTTAAAGTCCAAGATCTCATCTAAGAATCATCTAAATCAAGTATGTGTGTGACTCAAGGTATAATTCATCCTGGGGAAAATTTCTCTCAAGTTGTAAACCCGTAAAACCAAATATGTTATATGATTCCAAAACACAGTCATATGACAGGCATGGAATAGCATTCTCATTCCCAAAGGAAGATATAGGAAAAAGAAAAAAAAAAAAAAAAAAAAACAACCGAGTGACAGGTCCCAAGTAAGTCCAAAACCTAATGGGGCAAATTTCATTAGACATCAAGGCTCAAGGATAATCAGGCTGGACTGGGCTGTTTTAGGTGGGGTAATAATGGTGGTCCTCTCAGTGGATGTAAAACCTGCTCTGAGACCCAAAGACAGAGACGAAGCTCTTGCCACTGGGCCATATTTTACATTTACCTACAGGATGCTAAAATGGTACAGCATGTGGTTAAGAGCATAAGTCTGGAGTCATGTTGCCTTGATGTAAATCCTAGTTCTTCCTGATTGTATAACTTTGGGTAAGGAATTGAACAACTCTGTGCCTCAGCTTCCTGATAACGTTATTAATACTACCTATCTCAGACAACGTTATTAGGAATTGGATGAACTGGTACCTGACACATAATAAGCATTCAGTAAGTGCCAGTTGTGTAATTATAGTTATTTCCTTATGATTTCTGGTATTTGCCTCTTACTGGAGACCTGGCGAGCCTGGCTCATGAACTGGCTATTGGGAATACATGGGGTTTTAAGGTCTAAAGAGTCTGGGAAAATCAGGCCTGGCGTAATTCTCCTTTTATAACTGGGAAGGTTTTTCTCCTGAGAACTCCCATGACAAGATAATTTATGAGTCCCTTAAGACTTTTCAGAAAGCTGGACTTGTCTAACATGGGCATCCGTGTGCACTGCAGATGGCTGAAGTCGATGCTTACATGGCAGTACTCTAGACTCCCGTGGTAATTTCTGTGGTTATGATCAGCACTTTCAAGGCTGAAGAAGGCCAACCAGGAGCCCTAAGCTTCCTCTGACCTCCCCAGGGGCTGAGGGGATCCGTGTTCTAAGTACATCTGTGACCCCTTTGTGGCACACACTGGAAGGCTCTGGAGTAGGGTTTCCTGGAACTAGCTGTATCTTGAGATGTTATGAGGAAGCTTCCTCATGTGGAACCTGAAACATTTGGTGGGAGAGGATTTGAAGCCCGGGAAGTCATCACTTTGGTGCCTGAGTTCAAAAAATGTCCCAGTCCCCCCACTCACAGTCTTTCAGGGTTATAAATGGCTTCTGGAATGATTCTTAAAGAAGCCAGCCATTGTCAAACTCAGCTCCAAAGTGTTCTACACTCAGTGTGCCTTCTCCCTGCCCTTACCCATTTACTTCCCTCTTTTGGACCTTTTTGGACCCATTCCTTCAATATTCAACATTTTACCACTTAAAAGTGTAAAAACTCCACAATCCAACTTGATGGTGAATAAGGAAAGACTTGATAGGCCAGGAGAAGTTGTCCTATCATTTCTCAGTGCAAACCATGTTACCCCATAGCTTGCTCAGCCTTTCTTAATGGTAAGAAAAGCCCCGGCTCAGTAACAAGATCTTTTCTTTTTACTGAAAAGGGAATGTAAAATACGTAAAACTCAGCACATCCACAGGTTTTTCAAAACGTGACTGTAATGAATGCAGGTGGTTAACTAAATTGGTCATCTTAGTGGAAAAAAAAATTAGAAGTCACCACTCTGGAAAATGTAGTACGTGTAGGATGGTTGATAATGAATTTCCTATATGTCTTCTCATCCACCCCTCCCCCTTAAATATTGATCACCTTTGGATTTATATGCTTAAGCCATATGATAATTTCTGTATTCAAATTTTCATTTATTATTCAACAAACGTTAACTGAGAGCCAATCATGTCCCACACACTGTGGTAGATGTTGGATGATAAAAGGATGAGTAAGTTATGCCTCTCTCACTCTAAAGAATTACTATTCTAGTGAGACAAATATGTAAACTGCTAAGTTAGAACACATTATGAAAATCACCAAGGTAAAGGGATATGGATGATGACTGATAAAGTCGGCTTGGGGAGGTTGAGAAGTTATTTGAATTAGCAGGTTCAAGGGCTCTTGAGACGGAACAGAGGGGATTGGAGGTGGAAAGAGGATATGTTAAGGAAGAGGAACAGAGCTGGAGTCGTATTGGGGGTGATACATCTAGGGAGTCTGGAACCAGTGTGGGATAGAGGAAAGGAGATGGGTCGGAAGTCCAGAGTAAGGCAAGACTGGGCTGGATCTGTTGTGTGAGAAAAGAAAATTTACCTTCTGCCAGTTGGCAATGAAGAGTAGCAGGACTCTGCTTTATTTTTGTCAAGGCCTTTGGGAAGAATTGTGGTGAGACCAGATAGAAGATTCTTTCAAGATTCCTATCAAGAAATCATGAGTTCCACTAAGGATTGATAAGCAGTGAAGTGGATGGTTTTGGAAGGCATTTGGCAACCAGAAAACATAAAATTTGGAAATGTAAGAAAGAAAAGAATCAAAGGTGATGGAAAAGTTTCTAGTTTGGAAGCTTAATTATTAAGAAAATAATTATCCTCAAAAAATTAAAAACAGAACTACTATATGATCCAGAAATTCAACTTGTGGGTATTTATCCAAAGATAAAAAAAATCACTGGGGCACCTGAGTGGCTCAGTTAAGCGTCTGACCCTTGATTTCAGCTCAGGTGGTGATCTCACGAGCCACACAGTGTCCTAAGAGAGTGGTAAGAAGTATACTGAAGAGTGGAGAATGGATGGGGACGTGACAAGATTAGAGGCAGGGTTGTCAGGGATATGGTGATAATTTAGCTCAGATAGAATCATGGCCTAAACTTGGAAAATGATAGAAGAGCTGGGAAAAATGGACAGAATTAGGCAGAGGGTACAATAAGCTGGACCTAATGACTTCTAATATGTGTGGGATAAGGGAGAAAGAAGAAATGGGGGTTCAGTGACTTGAGAGACCAAATACGGGAGGTGGAATAGGTTGCGGTGGAAAGAAACAATGAGCACCTTTTCATTGTATTTTAAATCATTAACTAAGCATCTAGTTGTGTGTGGTTGACATTATGTGAATTTTAGGTACTGAGACATGGTAGCATTTACTTAACAGTATTGTTGCATAGGTGAGAAAATCCCCCTGAAATAGAATATTCACTTTCACATGACTAAGTCCTTAGTCATTTACTTTTGAGTTGTCAGTCTGTGCCCATATAAGCAAGAAGTGGCTACAGGAATCATCTTATAGAATCTGAAAAGTATCATTGGTCCCCCATGTGTGTTAGAGTTGTGCTCGAGCCACCTGGGGGAGATTGCCCCAGAAAATCTACTGCAATGGAGGAACACCTGGAGGTCACAATGGAAGCTCTGGCCTGTGGTTTTCAAAATCAGAGATTTCATCTAGCTCTTTGAAAGCTTCTAGAAGCTTCAAGTTGTAATTCCTACAAACTCAAATCAAATGTAACCTCATCCATTTGCACTTGCACTTCCAAAAGGAAATACTGTTCTTGGTTATGAAAATACAATTTCTCCCCTAATGGGCTGCCCTTTGTGAGCATGCTTGCTTTTATTATTCTGAAAGGACAGATACAGGCAGGCTATAGAACGAGAGCCGCACGTTGATTTCAGCAGAGTAAAGACAGCCTTATTTCCTCATTGTCTTTAGCTTATAGGTAATGCACTTACTTTCAGGCAAAATAAGAACACTACAGGACATATTAAATGAGAACCTTGTATAAATTTTCTCTAAATGGAAAGAAATCTTGTATATAAAAATAATTTCTATGATTCTTATACGTGTATATATTATGATATATATGCACACAAACACATAGCCTCATCAAGTTATTCACCAAATAAGTACTTACTGAATGTCTACTAGGTACAAAGTAACATTCTAGGTGCTGAGGTTATAGCAGTTGATACAGAAGGAATAAAGCCCTGCCCTTGTGCCATTCACATTCCAGTGGACGAGAGATCAGGTACAAGATGAGTTTGAATGACTGTCTTTGTATGGATTTTCAGGAAAAACAGACAGACAAACAAATAAGCAAAAAAACCCAACCCCCCCCCCAAAACTTGTCTAAATAATTGCCATCTTGAATGATCTCCTTCCTAAGTCTTCCATGAGTTGCTGAGACTTTAGCTGACGACTTTAGGCCAGAACTACCTGAGCAACTTAGTAACACACAGATTCTCCACCCTTACCTCCAGATCCCAATTCATTACATCTCAGTAAGGGCCCAGAAATCAGAGTTTGAAATATGCTAAGGCTAGGAGGCAAATAGTCCACAAACCACACTTGGAGAAACCCTGCTATATGAGAAAAATTCCATTTGTTGTGTCTTGTGCAAATGTTTTATCTTAGTGTCATTGTTAACATTCTGCCACAGCGGTAGAAATCTCAAAATTCATTCTCCAGGACTTGAGTGGTTGCAAGTATATGGTGTCCTTGAAAGCAATCTGACTTTATTTATTTATAGAAATACAATTTTTATTAAATTTTTTAACATTTATTTATTTTTGAGAGACAGAGAGTGAGCACGAGTGGGGTAGGGGCAGGGAGAGGGAGACAGGATATAAAGCAGGCTCTGCGCTCACAGATGCGGTGGGGCTTGAACTCACAAACTGTGAAATCATGACTTGAGCCAAAATCAAGAGTGGGCTGCTTAACCGATTGAGCTACCCAGGCACCCCTGAAAGACAATTTTTTAATCAAAATATTTTTAACCACATGTTGTTGGTCTTCAATTAACATGACTTATGTACATTCATTTATATCTTATATAAATATGGTACATTTGGCTTTGATTATTTCCCTTTGTTAAAAATAGCATTGTTTATGTTGGTAAATATTCATCATGTATGCTCAAAGGAAGATTTGTGTATTGCTGATAAATGTAAACAGCAATACTATGCATTGTTCATGATTTCTGTGCACCTTTTTCCAGAAGTGTGGGTTTTAGAATGCCTGAGTCTTGTGCCCAACTTTTTATTCCCAAACACGCACTTATAACACACTCTGTAAAGATGTGTGATGTTTCCATCTTGCCCATAAATCTCACCAACTAAATGGTGAGGCCAGTATTGTATGTCTCCCCCTGCCACTATGTGGCTCATTGTTCAGCAGAGGGAACTCTTCACTGAGCTGTTTTATGCTACCGAGTCTGAACATAGACTTTTCCTTTTGTCTAAAATACACCTTCTCATCTTTAAAAAAAAATTTTTTTAAGTAAACTCTATACCCAACATAGGGCTTGAACTCTGACATCAAGAGAAACAGTCACATGTTTTACTGACTGAACCAGCCAGGCAGCCCTTCTCATCTGTTTTATAACAGTTTTATTGAGATATAATTCACATACCATATAATTTACTTCTTTGAAGTGTTTTTAGCGAATTCACAGGGTGTGCAAACACCACCACAATCTAATTTGAGAAGATTTTCATCCCCTTATAAAGAAATTCATAGCCATTGGCAGTCACCAGCCCTAGTCAACCACTAACCTTTCTGTCTCATATACAGCTGCCTATTTTGGACATTTCATATGGAATCATACAATATGTGATCTTTTGTGACTGGCTTCTTCTATTTAGTGTAGAGTTTTCATGATTCATCCTTGTTGTATCATGTACTTCATTCTTTTTGTGGTTGAACAATATTCCATTGTATGGGTATACTATAATTTCATTTATCCATGCATTCTTGAATGAACACTTGGGTTGCTTCTAGTATTGGGGCCATTTTGAATAATGCTATTATGAATATTCATGTATCTCTTGTCTTCTTCATCTGGTTGTATTCTAGCCATCTTTCAAGGCTCAAATCTAATGACAACTCTTTTGTGAAAGCTTCCTTGATCTTTCATGAAGTCACTAACCCCACCTCCCCCTGACCCCCTTTCCTTCCCATTATACTCACTTAGCACTTTGACTGGGTTTAATTTTCTTTTTTTTACCATGTATTTACTATTGAGAGACACAGAGAGACAGAACATGAGCATGGGAGGGGAAGACGGAGGGAGAGACACAGAATCTGAAGCAGGCTTCAGGCTCTGAGCTGTAGCACAGAGCTCGATGTGAGGCTCCAACCCACAAACCATGAGATCATGACCTGAGCCCATGTAGGATGCTTAACCGACTGAGACACCCAGGTGCCCTGACTGGGTTTTTATAGCATGTCTGTCCTCTCAGCAGCTGTGAACTTCCCAAAGACATCTCACCATTTTTTCCTATCTGCCTTGGTGGCTAGTATGTCCCTGGTCAACAGTTAGATAAATGTTATCTGTTAGAAGAAGAAATGAAGTAAGGAAGGGAAAAAAGAAAGAAGAAGTTAGCCTTAAAATAAGAGCCCTTTGTTTTTAACTGAATCACAGTACTATATTGTCTGGGATTCTTGATGTCGATAGCCAAATGAGTTATTGGAGAAGGGAAAAAGGATTTTTTTTTTTTGAGATAGAAATAAACTCATTATATTGTTAGTACAAAATTAAAAGACTTGAATAGTTTTATCATATTACCAAATTTTATCAGAACAGAATTAAAATTGCAAAACCAACGGCAACAGTGAGTCAGAAAATTAAATATAGTCAAGCTGTAAATAAACAATTTATATTCCTGTGATTAATCATAATAGCACCACTTAGTTTGTGTTTGAAAAAGATGTTTTTTTCAGTTAAGTATTTCCTTATCTTATAACATTTATTATATAGTTGGGAAATTACTTACAATATATGAAATACGTAGAATATACATAAGATTTGACACGTAGAATACATTTAATATTTGGCAAGAACGTTTGAGAGAGAGTTTTTTATTTAATGCTAAGGAGAGAAACATCTGCATTAAAATGGAGACACGTATCCGTGTCTTTCAACGTGGATAGCTATCCACTTCCATAAGCTTGGAATACAGAGAGGAGTAAACCTAAGATGTTGGGATGTGGGCTAACAGGTTGGAACAGACCAGCAGGGTTAGGCGGCTGGGAGAAAGCCCCATCTTGCTTTTGGCTGCACCCATATCTAGCTATTAGTTAACTTTTAAGACTGCCAAGGGAGATCCTTTATTGGAGGTAAAATGGAAATGACTGCCCATTTTAAAGAAAGATCTGGGTCTTTCGCTTTTTTGCGTGTGCCCACAAGAGTAAGAGTAGGCATAATTTCAAAGCACAAAGACAAAACAAAATTTGACTTGCTTTTTCCTTTTTCCTAGAGCAGAACCTGATTATGTCATTCCCTTTCTGCTATTGCGTTTTCTCAAGTACTTGAGTTACAAACTCTGATCTGGGGAAAATGCAACGAGGGGCTCTTGGCAAAAATCACTATCAATGGTGGAAAGCTAGTGGGTGGCTCTAATACAATAGTAAGACCTACTAATCAACAGAAGCTATCTTGAGGCCAGGCACTCTACTAACTGCTTCACATCTGAAATCTTAACTTGATAATTATTGTATTGTTCTGTGAAATGGGTATTTCTATCCCTATATTTTATGGGAGAAAAGGGAGACTTTGAAATATTAAGCCCGTTGTCTTTCATTCATTTATTCTTTCCATCTACTATTTTGATGATTACTAAATGGTGTCCCTGTTGGTTATGAGGTACGTATTCATATCCCAAGCTATCACCTCCTCCTATACTCTGGAACCATCTGTTGTACCTTCTAGAAACCTTGCTCCATCATTTATTTTGTCCACATGTGGCATGAAAACTTTTTCCATATGCTCTTTTCATACTAAAATCTCTTTAATTATTACAGAACTGCTTAAAAATTTTTAAAAATTTAATGTTAACTCAAGTGTAGTCAACATACAGTGTTATATTAGTTTCAGGTGTCCAATATGGTGATTCAACACTTTCATACATCACCCAGTGCTCATCACAAGTGCCCTCCTTAATTCCAATCCGTACTTAACCCATGCCCCCACCCACCTCCCCTCTGGTAGCCCTCAGTTTGTTCTCTATAGTTAAGAGCCTGTTTTTTGGTCTCACTCTTTTCCCCCCTTTGTTCCTCATTTTGTTTCTTAAATTCCATATATGAGTGAGATCATATGGTATTTGTCTTTCTCTGACTGGCTTATTTCACTTGGCTTAATACTCTCTAGATCTTAAAATTACATTTGCCTTTATAGCTACTTTATATCTGTCTTGCTATTTGAAGGTAAACTTCTTAAAATGATGAACACTCACTTCCACATGTTCACATATTCACCTCTCAAACCAACGTACCTCATTCTTTTCCACTACTCAATGGAAACTGCTCTGAAGCCATCATTAACTTTCCAATCACCAAATAATGCACACCTTCTTCTCTGCCTACCTTACACGATTGCTCCATGATATCTCAGCCTGTGGGCCATTCTCTCCTTTGAGTTTTCCCCTCTCCTGATTTCTTTATTTCTCTTATCCTCTAGTATCTCATTCTCAGTCTCCTCTGATGACTTATCGTCTTGATCTAATGCTGAAGTATCAGTCTTTCCCAAATTGCAATCTTTGGTCATTCTCTTTTCTTATTTATACATTCACTGTCATAAATTTACCTAAACCTGGTGGTGCCCAAATTTATATCCACTGCTCAGATTTCTTTTCTCAACTTTAAAACCATAACCACAGCCACTAACTGATCCTTTCCATTTGGTTGTTCTACACATAGCTCAAAATCAGTGTGTCAAAACCTGGACTCCATACCTTCTACAAAATTGTTCCTTCCATTATTTTACCAGTGATACCATGGTATCCAGTCACCTAAACCAGAAAACTAGAATCAGTCTAAGCCCCTCCCTCCTGCAACCCTCCCCCCACCTCCATCTCCTATTGTCTTCTTTCTATATTTTGTCTGGAACACATTCTTTCCTCTTCATCCCTACTTGTTACTGCTTTAGTTTACCTCTTTATCTTTTCTTGCCTTGATTATTGTATTAACCTCTTGAATTTTCTCCCTGCCTTCAGACTTTTTTTCTTTGCAATTTAGCTTTCACAGGACTTACAGAGAGTTATTAAATGCAAATAAATGCATGGCATTTTCATGATTAAATTCTATTAATGTGTTTTCATAGCCTTCAGGAAAGTCTAAGCTACTGAGTTTGGCATAGAAGACATTTCATGATCGGGTCCACATCTTTCTTTTTAGCTTTATCTATCATTCACTCCACATGCCAGCCTCACCCCATACAACTTGAAGTGTAGACTGCTTGCCATTAAAGGCACCTGAGATGTGATCCTCCTGGCATTTGTACCTTTGTTCTTTCCTTCCTTGAAACTGCTGTTCCCCCCTTTCTCCATGTATGATTTCCTTTGGATTTGTGACAGGCTGACCTTATCTATCATCCAATCTGAGGTAGGTTATTTTTCTTTTCTTGGATACCATGGTCCACAGATTATTCTTTATCTTTTTTTAAGTTTATTTATTTTATTTATTGAGAGAAAGAGAGAGAGAGAGAGAAGTGGAGACAGAGAAGGAGAGAGAGAATCCCAAGCAAGCTCCATGCTATCACCATAGAGCCTGACTCAAGGGCTCAAACTCACAAACCCATGAGATCATGAACTGAGTCAAAATCAAGAGTCAGACACTTAACCAACTGAGCCACCCAGGTACCCAGGATTCTTGATTCTTCTTTGTCTTTAACATGAAATTTATCAGTAAACATTTCTTTCAGAAATAGAGTGTTAATTTGCTGAGAGCTTTGTATTTATTTTGGCTCACAGTAGGTATTCAATTAATATAGTGTTATCAAATGAATGAATGAATTGGTCTGAGTCTGCTATTTAAATAGCATCTTGGAATCATCTTAGATTTTTTCCTAACTGTTATAGCAGAAAGTTGTTTTCTTTCCAATAAATATCATGGAAGAATTAAAGCATTTCATATACTTTTTCCTCCTTTTATTTTATAGAAGGCATTGCTTCGTCTTTGAGTTTCTCAATAAAAGTATTACCTATACCACTCTATTTCTGATCAAAGTAGACCCTTGGTGACAGAGAGCTTAGGTAAAGATTTTGAGAAAATTGGCCACTGGAGAATTCTCATTATTTGGTAAATGAAAGACTGTCCTAAAGCACATCCAACTTATGAGATGCCCTCAGCATGCCTGAGGTCTGAGACTCTGAGGTTATAGGTTGCTTGTTTGTTTCCTGTCATTTATTTAAAAATATCTTGCATAAGGGAGAAATATTTTTATAAAATAGCTTTTCTTTATGTGTTAGTGATCATGTAGGAAAATAGTGTAGATTTAGAGTTTTAGATAAAATCTAACGTTCTGTAGTTTAGAGAAATGATGTTTACAAATGTGTTAACTATGCATCACGTTGGCATAATCAGTGAGAAAATCACACATGAGGCTGGTGCATTACATTAGGATTGGAGGCTTTCGTTTCTTCGTAGAGTGAAGGATGAATTTCTCTGAACAAGTCATCTAATTTTTCTATTCCCATTTATTTAGCATTCCATGATTGCGTGATGTTCCACCCTTTTCTTCCTTTTTCTCTCCACCTTTCAACTTAATATTCTTTACCTCCTCCCCTTGACAGAGTCTGGAGCAAATTTTCTAGGGAAAATAAAAAAAACCTCTTCTCCATGCTCAACTAATGGACTTTTTATTTCTCTGAACATGGTCATACATCATTCATTCTGATCTTTAAAAAAAAAATCAATATCAGCTTTATTTTTTTCTCATTTTTTGCTTTGAAAAAAATATTCACTTGCTTGTAATCTTCCAGTGGCTTTCTCACCCTTGAATTTATTCACAAAGCATGTAAAAGAGTTTTGAGTTTTTACATTCACTCATTTATCCAACAAGTTTATTACCTACCATGCATCAGGCACTTGGAATGTATCAACACACAAAACAGACATAAATTAGTGTTCTGTGACCTTACATTTTAGTGAGGGAGGCATACGATACTTAACAAACACAATAAATACATGTGGATTATTTGGTATTGTAAAGATAGTAAGTGGCTGCAATTGGAGATAGAAGGCTTACAGTAAGTGCCATTGAGAAGATTAAATATGGGCAAAAACTGAAGTAGGTGAGAGAAATAATCCCAGATATCTGAAAATTTGCATTCCCAACAGAGAGAACAGAGAGTTCAATAGCCCCGCCATGTTGATGTGCACGACTGTGTGAACAGCAAGGCACCATCGTAGGTGGGAAGGAGCAGGGGCAGGAGAGAGCAGGGTACTAAAGACGGACAAGTAACAGGAAACAGATGATTAGGATCTAAGGACTTTGGCTTTAATTCTGAGTGAGATGAACAGCCTTTGAAAAGTTTTACACAGCTCTTGATACATTCTGATAAATACTGCTAAAATACTACTCCAGGTGCCAGTTCTGAGAAGTTTGAGGAAGGTAAAGTAGAAGCAGAGAGAGCTTTAGGAGGCCACTGCACTAATCCAGGTGGGATGCCATGGCAGCTTACGACAGGGTGGAAGATCTAGACAGAGGGAGAATTTGTCAGGCTCTAGATGATTTTTTTTTAAGTTTATTTATTTTGAGAAAAAGAGAGGGAGGGGCGGGGGGGGGGAGAGAGAGAATCCCAGGCAAGTTCTGCAGCAGGCAGCGTGGAGCCTGAAGCAGGGCTTGAACCCTCGAACTGTGAGATCATGACCTGAGCTGAAATCAAGAGTTAAAGGCTTAACTGATTGAGCCATCCAGGTGTTCCTAGATGATTTTAGAAAAGTGAGCCTAATAAGATTTTCTGATGGATTGAATATGGAATTTCAGGGAAAGAGGAATCAAGTATGACTTTAAGATTTTTTTTTTCTGAGTAACCAGAAGGACGGAATTGCCAGTGAGATAGGGAAAATTCAGTGGAGCAGGATGGGAGGAAGAAATCAGATGTCCAGCTTTGGAAATGGTGAATTTGAGATGTCAAAATCCAAGTGAACATGCCAAGTAGGTATTTGGATTGATGAATCTGGGGTTTGGTTTAGGCTGTAGATTTAAATTTGAGAGTTACCATCCACACACAGAGGATGTATGAAGCCCTAAGACGGGATAAGATCATGAAAGGAGTGTGGGTATGTAGATTAGAGCACCAAGACTCACTTGGAACATTAAATGGTTCAGAAAAAGAGAGACCCAGAAGAGGAAACTAAGAAGGGAAGACAATTGTGAGGTGGAAAGAAAACCAGAGTCGGTCCCTGGGAGTCAATAGAAAGAAGCATGTCAAGGGGAAGAGGGATCAATTTCATCCAACCCTGAAGATGAGCCAAACAAGATGCGGATGAAGGTCATTGAAGGTCACCAGGGAGGCCATTAGTGACTTTGACAAGAAAATAGTTTTCATGGACGGGTGAAGGAAAACCTGCTTGAGAGGATTTTTCAGACAGCCTGAAAGAGAGGAAATGGAGGCAACAAGTGTAAATGATCTTTCCTGGGAATTCTACTGCAAAAGGCCGTTGGAAAAACACTGCATTAAGTGGCTGGGGAAATAACATGGCCTTAATGTATTTTTTTCCAATAGAACAAATAACTTCTTTTTGAATACTGCTGATGAAAACGATTCATTAAAGAGGAGAATATTAACGATGTGGGAAAGGCAGGATAGAAACCTTAGAGTGATGTTTTTGAGGAGGTTGGTGGGGGGGTGGCCTTTCCACAGTAGTAGATAGGAAGACATGAATGAGTTTGGTTGGTAGTAAGTAGATTGTTGTGGTGGTGAGTCTGAAAATTCTCTTCTAATGGCTTTACATTTTAAAATCTTTCTGTTGTTAAGAATAATGCACAGAAAATTATACCAAATGTCAATGCGAAGACCAGTGAGTTCTCACCATAAGAAGGCTATGTGTGGCCAGCATCTCGGTCAAACAGTAGAAAGTTGTAGGCACCCCAGAAACTCCTCACACGTTCCTCAATAATCCTTAGGCACTTTCCCCTCCTCCAAAGTAACCACTCTTCTGAATTAAAACACTACAGTTTAGTTTTGAACTTTAAGAGCTGATATGCGATGTTTTGCATTTGTGACAACATTGTGTTTATGAAATGCATCCACTTAGTTGCACATTACTGTGGTACATTTATTTTTGTTTCTATAGGATATTTGATTATAAGATTACATAATTTGATTTTCTATTCTACAGTTGATGGGCATTTGGATTGTTTCCGGTTTTGAACTTTTAGCCTGCTATGAACTTTATTGGATGTGTGTGGAAGGCGTTTTTGTTGATACATGTCTACGGTGGAATTGCTGGGTCAACTGGTACGCATGCTCACGTTCAATTCCAGGAGATAACGTCAATCATTATGATTTCATTGTATCATTTGCCATCCCACTAACAGTGCATGAAACTCCCATGTCCCAGTTCTTTCCGATGCTTACAGTTGTTATTGTTCCAGTTCCAACCTTTCTAGTGAATGTGGAGTTTAGTTTACATTTCCCTAGAAACTAATGAAATTAAGCACCTTTTCATATGTGTCTTGGCCATTTGCATGTGTTTTTCTGTAAAGTATCGATGCAGGTTTCTGGCCTTTTTTTTTGTTTTGTTTTTCCTATGAGGATTTTCTTATCAATAAGGGATCTTTGTGAGTTCTGGAAATGAGTCCTCAGCTGGTTATTTATTTATTTGGGAACTATATTTTCACTCTCTATTGTTTGCCTTTTAACTCTGTTAATGGTACTTTTGAGGAGCTGAGGTTCTTAATTTTAACGTAGTCCTACCTACCAGTTTTTGCCTTTATGCTTCGTGCTTTCTGTATACTACTAGAAAACTTTTCCTGGGCCTCAACAAAAAGATATTACCCTCCAGAAGTTGTATTGATGATTTCTCACGCTTAGATTTAGAATCGACATGGAATTGGTGGGAGATAAGGTCAGAATTAATGTTGTTTTTTTTTTTTTTCCACAAGGAAATCTAATTTTCTCAGGACCACTTACTAAAAGGGCCATTCCTTTTCCACATCTCTGAAGTGGCACATTAGTTTGAAAATAAATACATATGATTGAGTAGGTTTTTTGATCGATTCCATTTGATTAATCTGTGCATTTCCTTTTTCTCAATGCCATACTGTCTGTGGCACCCCCTCCACACATATTTTCTTAACACACACACACACACACACACACACACACGCACGTATATATACACAAACACATATTTGTTAAATACCGCTATACTCTTATTATGTTTTAGACATCATATCTATTCAAATCTTTTTTTTTTTTTAATATTTTTTTTTCCAACGTTTTTTATTTATTTTTGGGACAGAGAGAGACATAGCATGAACGGGGAAGGGGCAGAGAGAGAGGGAGACACAGAATCGGAAACAGGCTCCAGGCTCCGAGCCATCAGCCCAGAGCCTGACGCGGGGCTCGAACTCACGGACCGCGAGATCGTGACCTGGCTGAAGTCGGACGCTTAACCGACTGCGCCACCCAGGCGCCCCTCTATTCAAATCTTTATACACATTTACCACTTTCATGGCTTGTCATTCCTTCACAAACTCCTTTCTGAGCTCCATCTGGTTTCATTTCCCTTCTTCCTGAAAAACACTTTTTAGTACTTCCTTTTGCAAGTCCACCAGAGCTAAATTTCCTGTTTTCCTTTTTTCAGAAAATACCTTTGTTGTACCTTCACTTTCAAAGAATGTTCTTCAGGTGCCACATTCTGTGTTGGAGTTATTTCCTTTCCATGCTTTGTGAAGATATTAACCTGGGTCTTCTGTTCTTCTTGTTGAAAAATCTGTAGTCTAATTCCGGTCCTTTTGAATTAATCTCTTTTTGTCCCTGATGTGGTTGTAAGATTTGCTGTGTTTTTGGTTTTCAATGTTTAAAATGATGTACCTTGGGGTGCCCGGATGGCTCAGTTGGTTAAGCATCTGACTCTTGATCTCAGCTCAGGTCTTGATCTCAGGGTCTTAAGTTCAAGCCCTGTGTTGGGATCTGTGCTGGGCGTGAAGCCTTCTTAAAAAAAATGATGTACCTATTTTTGGTTTTAATTTATACTGCTTGTGGCTCACAGTACTTCTTGAATCTGTACTTTCTAGTTCATCAATTGTGGGGAAATTTCAACCATTTATTTACCTCTTTTGAAATATGTCTTGGGCCCTATTTTGCTTTCTTTCTGGGACTTTAATTACAGGCATGCTAGGTAGCTTATTTCCTTTTTTTCTCTCTTTTCTATTTCCATGCATATTATTTCCTACTTGTTTTTTTCAGAGTATTTTCTTCTGCCTTCCTTCTTATTCAATACTCTTCTTTTAAGGTCTGTTTAATTTGCTGCTAAAGTTATCCATTGGATTCTTAATTTTGGTTATGATATTTTTCAGTTCTAAAATTATCTTCTTTTGTTTATCGTTTTCCGTATTCTTTTGAAATTCTCAGCCTTGCTTTTTATCTTGAGCTTTTTTTTTTAGCATAGTTATTTTAATGCTGTAAGCTCAATAGCACTGTTTTCTGTGTATCTATTTTCTTCTGTGTTTCTTTTCTTTTTTAAAAATTCATGTGGTGTTGTCTTTTTTCATGCATGGTCTTTTGATTAAATGCTGGATATTGTCTGTAAGCATTTTTTAAAAAAACTATTGAGGATAATACCGTCCTTCAGGGAGGATATATTTTTATTTCTGGGAGGCATCTAGGGGCCCCAGCAATCTGAATCACCTAATCCAATTTCAGGGATTGAAATAATTCAACCCTTATCTATTTCTGGGTTTGCTTTATTCTTATGATATAGCTAAAATATGCACAATTTACCAGGGTCCCTCTGTCTTGGTTGGACCTATTTTCCAAAATTTGTCTCCCTAGGCCAGAGAGGATATTGGAAAAGTGCTATTCAGCTGCTCAGCCTCTCACATCTCATCCCGAATTGGTAGATGTTCTTGGGATAAATGGCAACTTCAGTTATCTGGGGTTTTTTTCCTTCTCCTGATCAAACGTCACAATTCTTCATTGTCTTATTAGTTCTGTGTTGCTTTCAAAGAACTTTTGTGTATATTTTTTCCATGATTTACTTTTAATGCGGAAATTGTGTAGTCCCCTTTCACTTGAAATGACATTACTTATTACTTCAATTTTTTAGTCTGGTAGGAAACAAAGGCATTAATTTTGTACAAGGAGGGGAGAGGAAGTGCTGGAGGCTTGAAGAGCAAGAAGAAGGTGGGAAAGAGCCAGTTGCCATTGTGAGAAGGGAAATAGACTAAGGCATTATAGTGTGATTGCTGGGTATTATTAAGAGCATGGCAGGATTTATGGTTATTAATTCAAAATGGTACCAGGAAGTGTGGTTGTGTTTTCTTTAGCTATGTTCTTTTGTTATACAGTTCAAAAGGGCAGAGGGTGATTGGTGTTATCTAGGTTTGTGGTTTTGTCAGTCAAGTCCAACAAAGACTGTGATGGGCAAGGGAATGGAGTGTCTATGCTAAGAAGTCATTAAAATGATTGACTATGAAATTTAATCCAGGTAAGGAGGGAAGAGAGGAGATCATGAAGGCGAGAGACATTGAATAGTGATGGGTGCTCAGTGAATTGAAAGTACTCATGGGATAAAAAGATCCTTCACCTTGGAGTACTAAAGAAGTGGGTTGGAAAAAGGTGGGGCTCAGAGAGATGGGTGTATGGAATTGACGTTGCGGGTATGGATGAGGACATGCTCTGAGATAGGCCTTTAAAGAAGGGAAGCCACTGAGATGAATGGAAGCCAAATTGACAGAGAGGGGTTCAAAGACAGGGAGCTAAAATATTGGAAGAATAATCCATGTGCATACTGCAATGGCCAGGAATTAAGACAGGGTACCGTTGAGGTGTTAGTGGGCCATGAGAAATGAAGAGAAGAAACGAAAAGAAATGAGAAGAAGGAACCTGGGCATTGGTAAGTATCAGGATGGGTGGTGAGTAATATTATCTCATGGAGCGTTAAGCATGGGGAAGGGTCTAGAAACATTGATAAGGTCAAACTGGGCAGCTACTCCGTGTCTGGTTTTATTGGTAGGAGGCTGAGGGAGCAACTACCTGCATCACGTGAGCAAATGGAAGTGGAAGCACTGTCTGAAGGGATGATCCGATTTCAGGTAATGCAAGAAAAAGAGGAGTCTTTAGAGAAGAGTTTGAGGATATGTGTGATTTTTGTGATGGACCACAGACTCCAGGAAACGCTGCAAATTTATGTACATGCTCACTGTTGGGAATATGGAAGAAAACGTAGGTGAGAATATCAAGCACAGTGCCTGGCCTAGAGCATGGCTAAATGTTAGAGTCTCTTCACTCCGGTAAAATACCAGCTTCATATTGTTTAGGATAGGTCTAAAATATGTCACGACAGAAGGAGAGGTTTGGCAATTTATTTAGACCTCTTGATAATAAGCATTAATTAGGCATGTGCTCTTTTTACACACATACACACACACAGTGTATAACACTACACAAATGCATAAACTAAATTGCCTTTGGCAGCAAATAACAGAAAATACAGCTAAAATGGCTTAATTTATTATTTATTAACGCAAACAACAAAAGGTCTTTTGGTAGGGTGACTTCATGTTTTTTTAATTAAGAGTTCAATGACACCATCAAGGTCATAGCTTCATCTTTTCTATTTTTCCATTCTGCCATGTTCAGCACTTTGGATTGTTTTCTTATGCTGCCTCTCTTTATTAACCCAAGATAGCCAATGCAATTGCAGTCACCGCCCCTAGGTAATCTAGTGGAATAAAAAAGAATGTTTCCTCCTGTGTGTGACTTTCCCACAGTGAGAACTTTGCATAACGCTTCTCTTCAAGTCTCACTGTTCGGAACCTCACCCCATGCCCACACCCAAACCGATCACTGCCAAGGCAACGAGGCCACCATGATTGGTTCAGACCAAACTGGACCCTCGCTCTCAGCTTCCTGCCTCCTTCCCTGAAGGACATGGCTACGTGTTGAATAAAATCAAGGCTTCGTTAACCTGAAAAACGTTGTTCAAGACGTTCAAACTGTTGTTTTTTATATTACTTGTCACAATTATATTATGTAAATATATGCAGAGATAATATGTAAACAGGCATAGAATGTACTAATTTTCTACTGCTGCACATCAAATTGCCACCAATTTAGCTTCTTAAAATAACGCATATTTATTATCTAACAGTTTTCACGGGGCAGGAGTCCAGGCAAACTGGATCTTGCTCGAGTCAGGCTCAGGGTCTCCTTTGGCTGCCGTCAAGGGTTGGCCACACTGAGATTCTCATCAGGAGATCAGGACCCACTTTGAAGCTGATTCGGTTTATTGGCAGAGTTCAGTTCCTTGTGGTATAGTAATGAGGCTCCCCTTTTCCTTGCTGGCTGTCAGGTAAGGACTGCTCCCACCTCTTAGAGACGGTCACAGTTCTTTACCATGTGGCCCCCATAGATAGTTGACAACATGGATGCTTGCTTTTTTTTTTTTTCCCAGGTCATCAAAAAGGCTCTGAGTTCCAACTCTTTCCAATCTGCAACAAGGGAGTCTTATGTAATGTAACCTAATGAAGAGAGCAGCTATCTCATCACATGTACTGATCCCACTGACACACAAGGGAGGGGATTATACAAGATGTATACACCAAGGAGTGGGAATCTTTGGGCCCATTTAGAATTCTGCCTACTGAAGTACTAATGTATTTTGTGATTATAATCATATGAGTTTTCATGCCCATGCAGATTTACTTTTTTTAAAGGGAGTGTCTTTCTTTTCTCTGCATTCAGTACCTAAAATTCTGTGTCTGAGTACAGTAAGCACTATGCACTCCAGGAGCACAGAAACAAAGTGATTTACTACAACAGATTACTAGTAATAGCCACATGCTCCAAATTGAAATTAGATTCCAGAAAAACTGTCAATCTCTTCTTTGCCTACTCACTTTTAAAAAATTCTGATTTCTCTTCCAACAGAAAAATATCTGTTCATGAATCCTGTCTCAGAATATCCCCTTTCTTCTCCTGTCCTGCTGTGATTTGTCTCTCTCTTCCCTCTGCCAGCTTGAGATTTTTCTCAGCTGGGCAACTTGAGGTCCTGACTTGGGGTCAGCTTTTCTGGGGCACGTGTGTTGGAACGGAGTCAAGACGGTTCTGGGTGGGGAAGTTCTCTAAGCAAGATAAATGAGGAAAAGTCTTAAGTCAACCTCATGGACTCATTGCTCATTGGCTCATAGTTTTGAAAATGTTTTAATGAATGTAACAAGTGACTGTGGTGTGGGGTCCTTATTCAGATCCTGGTTCAACCAAGACAACTACAAACATGTTTGGATACAATCTGGGAAATTGGAATGTGTACTGGGTATTAGATGGCATTAAAGAATCTAGTTATTCTGTTAAGTTTGATGATGGCATTGAGGATTATAAGAAAAGGTTTATGATTTTTATTAAAAAAAATTTTTTTTAATGTTTGTTTATTTTTGACGGAGAGAGAGACAGAGCACGAGCGGGGGAGGGACAGAAAGACAGGGAGACACTGTCAGGGAGAATCTGAAGCAGGCTCCAGGCTCTGAGCTGTCAGCACAGAGCCCGAGATGGGGCTCGAACTCACAGGTTGCGAGATCATGACCTGAGCCGAAGTCAGACGCTCAACCGACTGAGCCACCCAGGCGCCCCTAAAATGTTTTATGATTTTCAAAGATCTGTTTATAGTGTGTAGGGGTCCAATGATGGCTGGCACTCAATAATTGGGGGGTGGGAGGGGAAGAGAGATAGCAGTAGATGAAGTACAAGTAGCAAATTCTTGATAATTATTGAATCTTATGCTAAGTATATATAGAAATTCATTATCTTATTCTATTTTCATATGTCTTAAATTTTTCATATTAAAACGTTTTAAAATGGAATTTTCCATGTTGCTGTTAAAATTTAATGCATTTAGGCTCTCACTTCTTCACTTGAATGCCTTTGCAAAAACAAAAAGAATGATGTGGCAGGATGTTTATTTTCCTTCTCTATCTTTGAGAAGAAGAGACTTAAGCAATAAAATGATAAATGCACTTAAAACAGTCACCAGGTAGATTGGCTTTAAAGCTGTCTTCCTCTAACATTTGAAAAGGCAAATCTGAATTGTCATTAAGTCCCCGGTCTTGGGATTAGTCTTGAATCAAAATTTATTTTCCTCTCTCCCAATGCTTTCAGAATATTTTTTTTGAATTCACTTGGCAAGGTATCTGAAGGTTTTTCTTTATTTATGCATAAATCCCTGAGTTCTGTCTGCACATCTGGGAGCAAGTCCATTTTGCAACTGGCTTTCTGAGTAGATCCTGTTCTTCCATATACTGGAATCTTTCAGAGAGACCCAGACATAAAGAGTGTTATAGAGACAACCTAAGTAAATAGATTGTGGTGGATAGATGAGCTAAAAAGTAATAGGAAGATGCTTCTGTGTTGTCCCTTGTCCCAGTATGAAAATACAAATATGCTTTTACAATGATTCAACCCACCCACATATATTGATGGATTACCATGGCTCCACTCTGACCTCCTGTTCGCCAGCTCCTCTGCTCTATATGGGGGGCCATTACCTCATCCTGATTAGTGTACGACTGAATGACCACCTGTCCTAAATGTTATTAGGCTTTTCTCTTTGTTTTTATGCAGCAAAGTTGATGGAATTCTGCTAGGAGCGGAATCGTGTACCCCCTGAATTCAGATATTGAAGTCTTAACCCAGTACTTCAAAATGTGACTTTATTTGGCAACAGAGCCATTGCATATGTAATTAATTAAGATAAAGTCATTAGCATGAGCTCTAATGCAATATGACTGGTGTCCTTCTGAAAAGAACACTGCGTAAAGAGAAAGAGACACCCACAGAAGAAAAACAATGTGAAGATATAGCGAGAGAGTGGCCAAGCATAAACCAAGGGAAGGAACCGATCTTGCTGACACCTTGGTCTTGGGCTTTCAGTCTCCAGAATTGCAAGACAATAAATCTGTTATTTAAGCTCCTCGGTCTGTGTTATTTTGTTAATGGCAATCCTAGAAAACTAATACAAACTCCAGACGAAGATTAGAAGACTTTTTCTTTATATTGTCAAGTTGAGCCTTTATTTTTCACCCATGTGCAGGCTTCAAGCATTCTTTAAAATCTTATCAGTAAAATAGCTGTGTCATTCCTTAAGGGTGTGTCTACAAAGTACCATGAAGTGCCATGAAATGAAATATCCATTGCTTTTGACTTGCACGTAATCAGTCCCAAGCAAGGACAGAGAAAAGCCAAGGTTTAGCATTGAGCGTCTGGCTTGGCTCTCGTTATTGGTCGTCTCTGCTTTGGCAGTCTCTACCCTTAGTTATCCCAGTTGGTTTTCTCTCTCTTCAATGTGGGGAGTGGAGGGGACATGAAGGAATACTAAACACAAGATTATGACAGTTTTATTTGAATTGTATTGTTATGTAACAAAATTGCTTTTTTTTTTTTTTGGTATAAATTATACCTCTAAAGTCTAGTGGGAGAGAATCACAATAGATAGAAAAGGAGTTCAGGAGCGCCTGGGTGGCTCAGTCAGTTAAGCGTCTGACTCTTGATTTTGGCTCAGGTCATAATCTCATGTTTCGTGGTATTGAGCCCCGTGTTGGGTTCTGTGCTGACACTGTGGAGCCTGCTTGGGATTCTCTCTCTCTCTCTCTCTCTCTCTCTCTCTCTCTCTCTCTCTCAAAATAAATACACATTTCAAAAAAAGAAAAAAGAAAAAGACTTCAACAGACCAAGAAATAATAGTAAGTTTTCTCTGTAATATGAGTCTTTTGTCCATTATCTTTTACTTGTATGACCCTGGGTAAGTCCCTGAATGCTTCCAGATTTCAGTTTACTCATATTCAAAATAGATACAATCAAACGTAAGAATCTTTCAGAAATCAGATAGTCAATAGGTGTAGGTTCTGAGAATACAAAGCACTGTGGAAATGGAAGACATTAAAAATGATTAGGTCTATGAAGGCAGAGTCTTACACTACTATAAACAAATATTCTAGCATATGACTTTATTTATGGAATGAAGTCAAGCACGTGAAACTGCAATAATTGTTTAAGGTAGTTGGAGGTGAAGACAGCCTAATAATTCACGCTTTTTCCAGAAGCCAGTTGAGGTTACACACACAGTATTATTCTATTACTAGTAATGGCAGATTTTGTTTTTCAAAAATATCCCTTCCAATACATTGATCTCGTCCCACATGCTCTTCTTATAATGTGGCCGACACTCCTCCCACTGGAGGTTGGGTCTATGTTCCTTCCCCTTGTGACTGTCCTGACCAATGACATAAGTGGAAGTGATGCCATGTGCCTTCTGACCCAGGGTAATACAAGGATAGAACCCCCCTTCCTCATCTCTGTCTCTTTTTGTCTTTCAGTCTCTCTCAATCTCTCTCTCTGTATCTCTTAGTGGCTGTCTCTCTCTCTCTGTCTGAGGACACTTGCCTTTGGAAGCCAGCCATCATGTTGCAAGCAAGCCCAGGTCACGTGGAGAGCAAAGCATGGCTACTGTAGTCAATAGCCCAGCTAACGCCTCAGCCTGCATCGACTGCAAGACACGCGAGGGAACAAGCCTTTAGTCAATCAGAGCCATGTTCTTCAAGTTCTAGTTGAGGCCCAGACATCATGGAACAGTGATGGGCTGACTTCACTGTGCCCTATCAGACTTTCTGACTCACAGAAACTGTGGAAGATGACAGAGGACAATTGTGTTTTGGGAGCGATGACATTGGTTAAAATTAGACTGGGCAAAGGACAGCATCTTTACTGAATGAACAAGTTACACTCTGTTCACGGTGAAGAAGCTCCCAGAGGGCCCTGACTCACTTGGCTTTCCTCATGGGCAAAAGAAGAGTTGGAGGTTATCCTGTGTTTGAGATAAACATGCGAAAGAGAGCGGGGAGTGTCCTTGTTTCCATGAAATGATGTTGCCCTGATTATTATGTCTAAGTGGATCGCAGGCTCTTCCCAATTTCAAACTAGATAAGTCACCTGTACCACGGAGAGGGGATAAGTGCAGAAGCAAAAAGATAAACAAGGAGTGTTTACTTCTAGGGACGTGAGTGGCGATAGCAATGCCAACGTGGGGTAAGTGTTCACCAACAGTGAACATGTTTCATTTACAAATCAGAAAAGGGAAATCAGACAATACTTTTCAACGACCATTTTTTTTAAAATGGAAAGGTCAGTGTGTGTGTGTGTGTGTGTTTAATATTTCTGGCACACACTGAGTCGCTCCCCAGTTATAACTTTTCCTTCTCTGGCCTGACCTACTTCACGTTAAACGTCACTACGGTTATGAAAACGAGGAGCCCGATTAGCATCAGTAGTGGTCGTTGGACCACTGAGAACACATGCAGTGGTTTCGGAGGAAGAAATTGGGGACAGAACTAATCGTACTGAAGTACTGAAAGGTGGGATCCGGTTCTGAGTAAGGAGGATGTGGTTTCTAAAACCATCTGACGTGCCCCACCAGAGCTGATACAAGTTTTCTTCGTGGAAAAAGTAAGCATGAAAGCGTTCGGTGGTGGTTTACCTTTTTGAAAATATTTTTATTTATTTTTTTATTTTTCCAAGATTTGAATTTTAAGTAATGTCTACACCCAACAACGGGGCTCAAACCCCCAACCCCAAGATCAAGAGTCACATGCCCCACTTACTGAGCCTCAGTGGTTCTTTTTCAAGCTGGTGTCATTTCAAAATCGAATGACGGCATGACTACTTGCCCTTGCCTTTTAATTGACTCCCTTGGAGATTTAATCCATAAGTTCACTCTTTGTTTTACTGCCAGCCCCCCCGCCCCCCCGCCCCCTGGCCCGCCAAGAACATTTCTTTTACTTTTAGGTCTATGTTACTAAATTGTCAGTGTGTTTTACTACTTTCTCATAGGAGGGTTATATTTTTTCCTAGTTTTCAGACTTTATTTTGGTTTTTACTCAAGGTTTCTGGACTTAGGGATCATCATGTCAGGTAAGAAACATACTGACATCTTCCAAATCTGTTGTAAAACCGGATGGATATCTCATTTAGAAATTTGCTAAGGTCCTGCAATTTACTTTCTTCTACATTTGTTCGATTGATAACTCTTCCATAAAAAAAATGCAGAGGTGAAATATTTTCCAAACTTCACCCTGTCCATTCCTTCCATAAACAAAAACAAGTGCAAGTTTTATTGCTGGGTAATCTCTTAGTGAATCAAAGAGATGTACCAATGCCTTTAGTGGAAAGGGAAAGAGTGCTGGGGGAGATGTCTACCATTGATCTTGCCTTGCTACGAATATATCCTCTTTGATTTAACCTAGTCCAAGCCTGTCTCTAAGTCAAAACTGTTGTTGGCTATTTCAAATTACAGAGACACAACTTATCTCCTGAAGAGTGCTTTAAAAGATTACTGACAAATTATAAGCAATTTCAGCTGCCTATAAATGTTTCTGGTAGATCGTTGAGATTGACCTTGAGACCAACCTTAAGCAATCTGGGTATTTGTCTCTCATATTTCCCTGATGGGTATGAATATACTTGCATTAAAAATGATGGATGTTGGTAATTTTGCATTAATTGCCACAGAAAAAAAAAAAAACCCTTAGTACCTTTTGATGGGTAGCACTGACCAGAAAGTGAGAGAGGGACTATATTTCAGCTAAATATTTTTCCTGGAAATTTTTGTGTAAACAAGGTTTGAATCGATGCCTTAGAATAGTTGAGAAAAACGTGTCATTGGCAATTGTCCTAGAATTACAAAATGTGCAAGAAAATGATGAAGTCACCTATTCAACTAAAGTAATCTCCAGGCACAAGAGAGAAAATAGGACATTTATTCTGTTTCACACTTTTCTTGGATCTGCTGTAGAGGAACTGAATCTCAGCAGGTTCTAAAAACAAGTAGATTTGTGCTTATTTTTACTTATTTCTAGTGTAATTTCTCTTATACCAGACAGAAGCATTTATCACTTTATAATGTGAATTCCCCTCATAGAGTCTCTGTGTTTAAAATTAATTAAAGATACTTCTAAAATATTTTAGTTTTGACCACTCTGGTGTGCTAAAAGAGGGGAGCATTTGGTGTAGTTTGAAGCCCTGTTTTGTGTGGGGTGTGTGTGTGTGTGTGTGTGTGTGTGTGTGATCCTAGTGAGCATTCTTCTTACTATGAATTGAAAGAAACTTCACAGAAATCATTTTCTTATAGCAAAAGGATATGTATACTATGTTTAAGTTGTTATGTTATACCCAATGAACCTAACAAGGACAAGAGTTATTGTTTGTTCATCCATGCAGGATATTTACAATTGCACTTCTGTTTCAATATACTGATTTTTTCCTTCTCTGAAGCATATACCAAATAGCACAAAGTAGCCTCGCCCCAGACTGGAGTCGGGGGTGAGTGTTAAGTGTAAAGTGAAGAGTCATAACGATCATGTGTGCAGTTCAAGGTACTATGGAGTGGATAGGAGTTAAATAACGAGTCAACAATTATCACTTAAGATGACCCAGGACAGTTTTATTTTTATATTGTATTTTATGGATACACAAACAGAAAATAAATTTACCCTATAAAATATTACAAAGTGTAGGTCCGAGAGATTATCAATTAAAAGCCCAAGCACTGATTTCATCATTCAAGATTATGATGAAGCTGTACAGAACAGTTCCGATGGAGAATTTTCAAACATGCTAATTGAGACAAAAACATTTCACATTTAATAATCAACAAGTCTCCGTTTGCAAAGAAAGGGTGTGCTCCAAACTCACTATTCCAGTGAACTAATCTGTTTGAGAGATTCCCTGGTCTCATGGCAAGGCACTTGAAATACTTCTTTTGGTCTTACGTTTCTATTCTTTATACTTCTTGGGGATTTGTAATGGAAAAGAATTCGCAAATATTTCAGTTGTGCAGGGTTGGCCATAGTAATTGTACATCTGACCCAAAAGGAAATACAAGAGCTGCCAATTTTCTTCATGAACTATGAATTTACAAATGGATAATTAGGTGGTTGTGGTTTTCTCCTCAAGGCTAATATCAGATCAACTGTTGGGGACACTCAATGAGTAGCTAACAGGCAAATAACCAAAACACAGACCCACACTCAGCTCACAACAACAAAAGCATCCACTCAAAGATTGTGTGTCCAATAATGGAACTTCACAAATGTCTGAGTTAAAGAAATCAGGAGGGAATAGTCTCAAACTGCAAGCACATAACATTTTTGCGCATCAGCAAAATTTGTCTTTGGATCTCTGTAAACACTTCTCTCTTTCCCACCACAAATCTCCATCATAAGCAGATAGAAATGGGCAAAAACATGGTTATTTTTATATCTTTTGTTGAGCTTTCTAGAAAAATTTCATTTGGGGACTCCCTGTTTGAGTGTTTAAGTCTCCCAGGACTAGGAGATTGCATTATTCCCATTAGGTAAACAGTTAATTTAAAGAAATGATTGTAGGTCCATGGGTTAGAGAAAGGGGAGACTTGAATTAAGACATGGGCAATTTTAATCAAGACATGCTCTATTCAGTAAACTCTGAAAGATCAGTGAAGGGAAAAATGTATTAAGGTTAATCAGTTTTGAAGAAAAGTAACTAGTAGATAATGTGCCCTGATTTTTTTCCTCTGTGACAGGTGTAATAATAGGACGATCACTGTTCATCTATATTTCACTGGGCATAAATGCAAATTTCACATTTTCACAGAAGAGAGAATTTTATTACATTATATTGATTTAGAAATAATTCATTAACCTCTACTCCTTCTTTTTCTTTACATATCAATCTGTCTCTCTTCAAGGTTTTGTCTTCATTTTTCAAATGGTTACAGTGGAGTGTCTTATATTGCAAGCTATTAAAAGATTGTCTTTTATACATTCAGCTGTGTCATTCTTGGCAAAACTGGTACTTATTTTCTATACATGTTTGGATATAGTTTGGGCGTTCAGGGACGCTTGTTATATTTCCTCGAAGCTGCATATTTTGATAGCTTTCTATAATGCAAAGTGTTTGTTGCACTATTTTATGGGTCTCCACCACTTGGTGAAAATGAGATCTGCTTATGTGTCGATGTTTTTCTTCCTCTTCCAAAATCGGGTCTGTATTAAATGTTGATGGATATAACGGCACCGAGTCTATTATATTAGATCAATGGCTTTCACTGCGGGAGTAGGTGTTATGAGTCATCTCCTGCCCCCACTCTCAGGACATTTGGTGTTACCCTGAGACATTTTTTTTTTTTTTATTTTTTTTATTTTTTATTTTTTTATTTTTAAAGAAATTTTTTTTTTCAACGTTTTTTCATTTATTTTTGGGACAGAGAGAGACAGAGCATGAACGGGGGAGGGGCAGAGAGAGAGGGAGACACAGAATCGGAAACAGGCTCCAGGCTCCGAGCCGTCAGCACAGAGCCTGACGCGGGGCTCGAACTCACGGACCGCGAGATCGTGACCTGGCTGAAGTCGGACGCTTAACCGACTGCGCCACCCAGGCGCCCCGAGACATTTTTGATTGTCCTGAGTGCATGGATGGGGACTGCTGCTGACATGTGTGGATAAGGTCCGCCATGTTGCTAATCACCTGACAGCACACAGGAAAGTCTCCCAAAACAAAGAGTTACCTGGTCCAAAATGGTAACAGTGCTCGAGGTTGACAAATACAGTACGAGATTTGCACCGAAATCTATGTACAGTCCATTACTTTCCAGAAGTGTGAAATCACTTACAGTCTAACTTCTCTGTGACCCTCCTTCCTTTTTCCATAAGAGTTGAAATTTAAGCACCAAATCAGAGATGCATAAAAATATTTCAAAGCAAGGATGCCTACCAAAATGTCATGTATAATAATAAAAGGTGGAAAATCACCTAAAATCTAACAATGCAAAATTTATAGCATTAATTATGGTGAATACATAATTGGAATATGATAGCACAAAAAAGATATTGTAGGGATAATATGGAATAACATGTGTTGGAATAATATGGACATTGTTGGGCGTATAAAGCGAAAATCATTATGCTATGTCACATATACAGAATGGTCTAATATTAGACAAACTATTATGTATGTTGTTTGTTTATTCTCATAGAAAAAGACTGGAGGGGTGCCTGGGTGGCTCAGTCGGTTGAACATTCAACTCTTGATTTTTGGCTCAGGTCACGATCCCAGGGTCGTGGGATCAGTCCCCACATTGGGCACTGTGCTGAATGTGAGCCTGCTTGTTCTCTCTCTTTCCCTCTGACTCTCTCCCATGCTCGTGTTTTCTCTCAAATAAAAAAAAAATAATTAAAAAATTCAAAAGAAAAAGACTGAAAACAAAAAATGTGAGTTATCTTTGGGTTTATGAGTCAGCAAATAGGTACATCCTCTTCATTATACAGATAGGAATGGAATTAAATTTTTTGTAACATTTATTTATTTTTGAGAGAGAGAGAGAGAGCGAGAGCGCGCACACATGCACGCGAGCAGGGAAGGGGCAGAGAGAGGGAGACAGAGGATCTCGAGCAGGCTCCTCACTGTGAGTGCAAAGCCCGATGCGGGGCTTGAACTCATGAACTATGTTACCATGACCTGAGCTGGAATCAAGAGTCAGTTGCTTAATCGACTGAGCCAGCCAGGTGCCCTAGGAATGGCATTTTAAAACGTGTGGATGGCAGGACTTGCTATGAGACCGAAGGCAATCTGATGTAGTTGAGAGAGCACAAGTCCGGGACCTGAGAGAGATGAATTTGGACCCCTATCTGGCCACTTACTTGGTCACAGGTTTTTATTTGTCAATATAGTGCCCCCTTTGAAGGCTTGTTTTGAAGATTAAATGATACTATATATCAATCACCTTGTCAAATTCTGCTTTCTTCCCCTTCCTCCAGTAACATAATTTGGGCATTCTTAGGAGGACTCTGGAAGGTGTTTTACTTCTTAGGTACTCCCTACAGTGACCAACAGAGAAGATCTCAGTTGGGCCCAGAAAGATAATTGCTAATTGATTTGTGGCTGCACCAGAGGACTTGGTCTGGTGTCACATTTCCATCTCCACTGCTACCCTAGTTTTCCGTGTCAATCCAACTCAGTTCAAGTCTGTTCAGTTCATCAACTCGGTTCAGTTCAGTTCAACTTCTAACTAGTAATGGGGGCATTTATCTATTTGTAGGATAAATACAAATACAAATAAGACAAGATCCCTCCTCATCATAGCCTCACAGCCTGGCAGGCAAGGCAGATAGATCTAGAAGAAACTCTAATATAAGGTGGCAAGGAGGTACAAACTATAAGTGAGTGGACAGGGAAAGGAGAGGTATGAACATTTTGTGGTATTGAGGGAGGGTACTCGGTGTTGTCTTCAAGAATGGGAGAAGGTCGTGGTGGGAAAGGAGAATATTTCAGGTGCCCCCTTCATGTTGTGCAGATACCTTGGAGGTGTAGGGCGTAGGCATCTTCAGGAACAATGAAAGGTGCGATGTGGCTGGTGTGCAGGGGACAGCTCAAGAAGAATGACAAATAGGCTGACAAAGAAGACTTGTGGTAGATTGGAGAGGTCCTTGACTATTGAGCCAAGGAAACCATTGCATGCAATGGCATGGGGTGGGGCGTCACTGAAAGTTCCTAATGGGGAAGTGATATGAAAACAACTCTGATTAGTGAGCTGAGGAAGATTGAAAACCTAAATGTAAAGCCTATTTCACTTTATATAAAAGCAGGCTGCTTAATACTACCCTAAGCATCTTGAAGCAAACCACATGTGTTATGGGTATTTTTGTGACTAGTTAGAATTAAGGAATTTTAGACAAAATTATTTAGGGCAAGGACTGTGTCTTATGTTCTGGTGTTGATAAATACCGATTGAAGTTATAATGGTGATTGATTCCTGAATAAAATTATTATTTCTATCTCTAAAATGATCAGATAGAATTAATCTGAGGAATTCATCTATTATACAGTCAGGAAATAAATTAATATCAGTGCTTCAATTTTTAATTCCAAATTTTTAAAGCAAAGAAATATGATTTGGAGGCATATTTGGAGAGTATATATTTCATGCAGCCGATCTGTACAATTTATTTTTGAGGAGATTATGCTGTTGGCTTATAACATTGTTAGTGAATTCATTTCCGGAGAGAAGAAAATCTTACTTTAATCGTTAGAAAAATTAGTCTTTATCAATTCTAACTTCAGTGCTTTAAAGAATGGCCTGAGAAAGCAAATAAAAATAGTTTGCTTATCTGAGGAAAAATATACCGGACCAGAGGACCTATCTACTTTCTTTTTAGATGATTCCGTGGAATATGTTGGCCCATTACCAAAATACATATTTTAAGAATTATACTTCTTTCTAAGCAGTGGTTTGCAGTCCATTTCCAAGGCTAAGGTGATTTAAATTACATGATTTCTCTGTGCATTTCAAATAAGGTTTTTAATATTTTAGTTTTAAGTAATAAAATGCCATTCAAGTGTGTAATTTATTACTAAACCCATTAATATTTATAGCCCAAAAATGATTTTCCTGAATGGTGGGAAAAAAACCTCTCAATATCATCTCTTGCCTAGAAGAAAAAAGCAACAACAATGAAGAATCCTTGTCAGAAATATATTATATGTATACTTTCTTTTGTAGATCAAAAACATAGATTTTTTCCCCCATCAAATCATTTTCTATAGGATCTTGCACTCTGCACCTCTAAATTAAGATTAATGGAGGATTAAATATTTGGACATGTTTATGTGGTTGAATAGCACTCTGTAAACTCTGATTTGGGAAACTTTCTTGTGAAATGAAGAATTCAATTCAATGAACATACTATTTTACCTATTTGAATAAGGGTTTGTGATGTCCACTCACATCAGTCATTAAGTTATTCATTCACTAAATATACATTCAGACCTTAATATGTGCCAAACACCATTTTAGGCATTGAAAATACAGCAATGGAAAGGCAAATCCCCAACTTCCGTGGCCTTGTGGATAACCTACATTTCAATGGAAATTGGGGAGTATTTCCTTTATTTTAATTTATATGAATGAACAAAAGGCACAACTCATCTTTTATGGGTATATCATTCACTCTCAAGTTCTGTACGCTTTGGATATGTTTCTATCACATGCCGGGACTGCATTGCACCATGAAGACTCTCAAAAAAGGAGCACCAGTGTCAACGGCTTTGAAGGGCTGATGATCATTCCTTTCTATCAGGCTCCATTCTGGAGATCCAAGTATCTCCCACGTGAATTACTATGATAGCCCCTCTGGTTCTAGCCCTACTCTCGGCTGCTAACTCTCACAATCCGGGACGAAACTGGGATGAAGACCATTGTTAGATTCATCTCCCTGAAGACCACGCTTACCATGGCACTTCCTGCTCGAGAACCTTTAACGTTCAGTTGTTTCACCAGAGATCAAGGCTTAATTCTGAAATCTGGTGTCAGGCAGTGCCAGTCAGGGAAGCAGAACCATCGTGCGTATTACAAGATAAGGCATTCATGTGAGGAATAAGACCTAAACAATAATGGAAGAAGCTGGGGGAATGGAAGTCGGAAAGATGAGTTGGAGCATGAGAGATGGCCCCCAGAAGCCTTTCTGAAGTCAGCTGCATCCCTGCCGGAGTGGGGCCACGAGCGGGATTCCTGGAGAAGTCTACAGAATGCTGTGCTTCCGCATCACGTGGCGGGCTTCACGTGACTGTTGGTTAGCAGAGCCGACAGGGAAGGAGAAGAGCTGGCCGCACAGTGGACGAGAAGTAAGCAGTCGCTGGCACCTCTCAGTCTCTTGCCATCTCCAACCTTAGGGATTGTCAGAGTGGTGGCTACTGACTCATATGTGTCTTTCCAACCTCATGCAAATCTCTTTTTTGGTCGGCTCTAACCTGAAACTATAGAGGGAGATTCTGCGAAGCATAGTTCCAGCCTTGCCAAGTTGGTATTTCAGCCTCTCTCAAATTGGTTTCCTTATTTCATTTTACAGTCATCTGATTCATCCTCCAACCGCGCGTTGTTAATGCTGTCAGATACATCTGAAACACATGTCTGCCTTCTCTTTGCCAATCTGCATACTTGTTCCCCAAATTAGGGTATCCATGGAACCCCAGATTTCAGAGGCTTTGTTTAGAATTTTAATAGCACTTGTGATTATAATCTGTATTAGAAATTCTCATGTCTATGACTTTGAAAGGGCTATAGAGTTTTGACAAGGATGTGATGAACAATGTAAAAAAAAAAAGAGAGATTTGCCCAGAGGAAATGCTTATTGATCTTGATAAGAGCAGTTCTGACTGAAGGTTGAGACTGGCAGAGTTGCACTGATTTACAGACGACGTGCTAATCTGAAAATGGGAAAAGGAAAAAGAAACTTGGTAAAGGTATAATTTAAAAAAAAATATGGTGGCTTGGGGCATCTCGCTGATTCAATTGGTTAAGCGTCCCATTCTTGATTTTGGCTCGGGTCACGATCTCACAGTTCATGAGTTCGAGCCCCACATTGGGCTCTGCGCTGACAGTGCTGAGCCTGCTTGGTATCCTCTCTGTCCCCCTCTCTCTGCCCCCCCTCCCCCTCGCTCATGCTCTGTCTCTCTTGAAATAAATAAATAAACTTAAAAAAATATACGATGGCTCTAGACAGACAGATGAAGAATACACAAAAGGGATGTTCATCATCTTGTAAGGGAAAGAAACAAAGTTTGGAAGCCTGGTTTGCAAGAAAGCTGGAAGGGTTGTGAGAAAGACAGCAAGTTGCAAAACTCTGTTTTTACTGTTTAATATGAACTCATATTGATATCGGTGAAAACAAACAAAAATACTAAAGAAAGGGTCAGGGGCTGCCGTGTCCCTTGGCTCATGCAGGGCCCTGTTCTATGTGCTTTCCGTGTGTTAACTCAGTCATCCACCCATACTCCAGAGAAGTAAGTATTCTTACCTCATTTTAACAGATAAGGACATGTTGTGCAAAGAGGTTGCTTTTTTTATTTTCATTTTTTGCCTACGCTATTATAGCTAGTGAAATACGAGGTAGAATATGAACTCAGCCAGTTTGGGTTCAAAATCTATGTGTTTTTTTTTTTTTTTTTTTTTTTTTTTTTGCAATTGCACTGTGTTGCCTCTCCGTTTAATTAGGCATTAATTTGTGGAGTTAATAAAAACAACTCGCTTCCCTCCTGACTAAGATGTCCCCAGAGACAATATGAAAAGTTGTAAACGTTCGCTAGCACCAACCGATCAGCTTGGAAATCACAAGACAATTCCCGCCTTTTTATCCTTAAATTCTTAATTTTCATTTGTGCCTTTTTACTTGTCAGTTCATCAGACTAGACCACAAAATCATCAGCAGCAACATTGATGTCAGTTGGGAACTTATTAGAAATGCAGAATCTCAGGTCTCACCTAGTGAACCAGTATTTGCCTTAACTGGAATCTTCTGGTAATTCACACGCACATTAAATGTTGATAAAAACTGCTTTAGGTTATCTTTTAGAGAAAAGGTCTTAGCAAACCAGGCCCAGCACATCTTCACAATCTTCACAGCGTTTTTTTTTTTTTTTTTTCCAGCCACTTCAACCTCCTACCCAGTTCATTATACCAGCAGCACATGAACTTCACATAATATCACCTGGGGAGCTTTGAAAAAAATAGATTCTTGGATCCCACCCTACATCTACTGAGTCAAAAATTTCAGGAAAAGGGCTTGGAATTGAAGTTTTTAAAAACTTCTTGGGTGTTTTTGAAGCAGAGTTAGATTTAGACCTTTGAGTCTAGGCTCCAATGCCTGTCTAGAGCGCAGAGGAAATGCAAGGTGAAGTCCCGCTCATTCATCAAGATCTAGCCAAAGATCAGCATTTCTCATGCTTAACCCAAGTCTTCAGGTGAAATTATTTCTCATCATGTTAAATATACTTTTGTTATTGTGCCTAGCGCATCATATCAATCTGTTTGTGTCTTTAGCACACATCTCGGGTAGAGTTCTGAACAGATACTCCATAAATTTTTATTGAATCAATGAATATATAACAAGCAGACATGTGTTACAGGCATATATTCCAGCATCTAGTAATAATGGTAATTCCTTATTATTGCTCATGGCTGCTCACCTACCATCTACGTTCCCTCATTGCTAGAGTTCTCATGGTTCATTCTTGCAGCTCCTTGTGGAGGAAAAGATCTGTGAATCATGTAAGATCATCATTTTTATGACCAATGTTACATATTTATAATTATGTATTTGAGGAAAATGTATAAGCACCAAATTGTCTTCTTGAATAGATTTCATAAATCGTTCATAGTTTCATGTCAAAAACTAGCGAATGCATTTAGTTTTGTGTGTGTGTGAGAGTGTGTGTGAAGGTGTTCTTTTTTGGTATTTCTTAGAACTCTAAGCATGACTTGACTGTACAAGGTAATGAAAAATAGGTTTTGAAAAATTTTAAGGAGGCTCCCTTTAGAATCAGGAATGAGTAGCACCGTACTTTGACTTCCCTTTGTTTTTCTGAAATTGTGGTCTTTTTATAGAATTCTGGATGTTAACCTTGAAAGAGTGATTCCTAGGAAGTACATTTTTGACTTCCAGTTCATAAATTGAGACCTTCCCAATGGAGGTCAGAAGTTGGGCTTTCCAGGAGCACAGGCAGTCTCCTGATTATTTACCTTACAAGTGCTCCAACTATTTAACATAACAAAGTTAGCTAAAGCCACTTGGAAATTGGGCCATGTGGCCACTAGATGACATCAACAAAAGTGGATGGAAATCTCCCCTGCCATGTAAAGTACAACTTCCTTGTTTGTAGAAACACGTTTTGTTACAGAATTATTAAAGAAACACTTTTACCTGTTGGAATCAGATGGCACATCCACTACCTTGTTCGGATTCTATTCTTCCTAAGGTTCATCTTAATTGCCTTTATTAACCCAGTTGTTCCAATTGTCAAACAAATCAAAGACAACATGATCAGAGGTATAATTAAAGGGGAAATATGTAAGCACGGTATATCTTCTTTCAAATATAATCAGAGTGTTTCCTCTTCCTTAGGAACAAATACATACACTGATTGGGCCCAAGATGCCGAACTTTATTTAAGGCAAACCTTCATGATCACTAAACAAACCTTCCTGATCACTGAAACAGATTGTATGGCCCCAAACCTCTATCACTAAGTGTGGGAGAAGGTTTGTACAAAGATGACACTGAAAAATAAAAATAAATCTAGAATTTATTAACAAAATGTGTAAAATTCTAGCTATAATATATAATATATATAATATTTATATACTTATAAAAATATTAGCACCTTACTTCGATAGAAGGTCACATTAAGAACTGTAGAAAACAAGACAAATATGGGGAAATTAGAGAAGCTCTAGATATGAAAATGGTTTTATAGGGTTAAAAATACAATCAATGGAAAAAAGAACTAACCACCAGGAATTATAGTCAAATCAATAGATTAAAAGGTGTAAAACTCACGACAATTCATGGATAGCCTAAATAAGTTTCCACCTAGTGAATTAATCAGCAGTTGAATAAAACAAGTTTATTTAACATCATCTGAAGGATACGGCTTTTTTTTTTTTTTAGCAAGAAACATGCAAATCAGGTAAAGACCAAAACCTTGCCAATGGAATAACCTTTTCAGTAATTGCTAAACAACCGCATTTCTGATTTCCCACAGTAGCTACTTCCAATTTACTCTTTAAAATGGCCCAGTGTGCTCTTCCCAGGTGATTTCACTTAGTTTTATACTTTCAAATGTGACCTGTATATATGCTGATAAATTTTAAGTCTATTTCTCATCAAGATTTCTCACTTGCGTTCTAGATTCCCATGCCCAAAGTGTGGATGCCTGAATTGTCCTACAATCACTGCACTTGCAACAAGAACAAAGCAGAAATAACACCCCCTCTGTCCCAAATATGCCTTTCTACTTCTTTACTTTGTGGATAATACAATCCTTCCGGTTGTTCATCTAGGAATTCTGGAGGTCGTCCCTAATTTCTTCTTCTCTCTTAATCTTCATAGGCCACCAATAACCTAATCATGTAGACTTTACCTATTATATTGATTCCACCTCATCCTTTGATGCTCTGAGTGGATCTGAGGAGGTCCAAGGGCAGATATTAGTCCCATCTCACCTCACCTTGACTATAACGATGGTCTTTTTCTAAGCACCTGTGGGAGTGCTGGCAACACCAACTCCGTGTTTGGCCCTCCATCTTGTTCATGCGCACAATGACCTCCCGCGGGCTACGTGTTCATCCTGTGGAGGTTAATGTGACGTGACCGGATGCAAGAAGCCTTGTTCTGATAGTCTCTAAAGTTGTGCACGGCAGGCGCCACTTCGGTCAACAAATAGAGATTCTCTGCTGCGCAGATGGTAACACTTTCAATAACTCACCTTTGGCCTCATCATACTGCCCCTCGGTCAACAAAGGCTGGGGATTCAGGGTCTGGACTCGGCAGAGGATGACTGTGTAGCACCTGGACCATCAGCCCACTCCCTCCTCCGCCACCCCCACCACTCTGTCAATAAGTTTCCCTGAATAACACTCTGTGTAAATGGTATGGACTCCCTCCACCTTCTACTAGAGCCCACGCTTAAAATTGTTTTCTTCCCTCCAATCTATTTTCCACATTGCCAGCAATGTAACCTGTTTATTTCAAATACATCCATTTGATTTCTCTTCTAGAAAGTCACCCTTTCTGGGGAAATAGGATGAAGCCCATGCTCCATGGCATGTCCTACCAAGCCCTTCCGGATCTGACTTCTGCTATAACTCCCATCTTGGGTCTTATGATTTTCAGGTCTCATTTGAACTATGCTAGCACCGACCTTGTATTTCCTTGACCTTACTGTACTCACTGTGCCTCTGTGACGTTGTTCGTTCTCTGTGCCAATAATGAATGCCCTCGCCTGACTTTCCACGTGCCCCAGCTTACTATAGCCTCTGCTCAAAGCTCCCACGACTTCCTTTATAGGACATGCTTCTCAGACGCTGCATTGGTAGTGGTAACATAGTTCTCATTGCTTTCAATCTACATTTCTCTAATTTTAAACATTTTTGTTCGTTGGCGATTTCTTCGTAGGTTTATAAAATGATTCGTTTGTGTTCCTGGTAGATTATGATCTCCTGGAGACGAGGAATTGTGATTGCATTATCTTCAGAGGTTTGCTTTAGTGATGTCTGAGAGACAGTAAGGGTTTCTAAGCCAGAAGAAAAAATATTATAAGGAGAACAAGTAAAAAGTAACTGGGAACCTTACTAGTGCTCGCATATTGGTGTGTTAATTAACCCCACAAATATTTTTAAATACTGCATATTTGTCATCATACCGCATGTTGGGTATTAAATTGATTATTTTCTTTCTGTTTTTGTTTCTGTTTACTACTAAAACTTAATTTCAGAGGTTTTTTGCTGTTTGCTTTATAGCGCTCCTCCCAAGAGGTGATCTGTGAGCTTCCAGTAGATACCTAGATAATCCAGAATGTGCTTACCAGTGTGACAGGAACATTTCTGTGGAAACGAAAACCATTTTCACATTTTTAGCCCCAGCCCTGCCACTTGATGCTGGATGGGGCCTTTGCTCCTATTCTTCTTCAAGTCAGACAATGGTCTTTAAAGATGGTCCATTCTACCCTTAGACTCCTTTTTGGGTGCCCTTATGAGTTTTTGTTTGTTGATTTGTTTTTTGAAGACTAACCAAACCATTTAAAGTTACACACTGCACCTTTTAAGGAGATAATCACTTGATCTGGAAATATCTTGGATTATCTCTTATAAATGGAAAAAAGATGCCAAATGACCAAATGTTTAACTCTTTGGAGAGAGGTAACTCCCTGGCTGGAAAGCTAACAGCAGGTATTCCGTAAGTGTATGAATTTCTTATTGTTGTTACAAATTACCACTAACTTAGTGGCTAATAAACACCACTTTCTTTTAGAGGCCTAGAGGTCAGGAGCACAAACTAAGTCTCACCAGACTAACGTCAAAAGTACGGGCAGGGCTGCTTCCTTCTGGAGGTTCTAGGGAGGACTTGTTTCCTAGCCTTTTCAGCTTCTGGAAACTGCTTGCACTCCTTGGTTCATGGCCCTTGTCTCCATTTCAAACCCAACAGCATAACATCTCCAAATCTCTGTTTCCACAATCACATTTCCTTCTCTGACTCCGACCGTCCTGCCTCCCTCTTATACAGACTCTTGTGATTATATTGGGCCCACTGGGTAATCCAGGATAATCTCTGATCTCATGATTCTTAACTTTATCATATCAGCAAATTCTCCTTTGGTAGGACATACTCACAAAGTTGTGTGCATTAGGATGTGAACACCTTTGAGGGGGGATTTTTTAGCTTGCGACTGTAGGTATCTTATAATCATACCTATTTAGTGATAGAATCCTGAAAGTGTTAATCAACCAGTAAGCCTAAATGCCGTAAATCAAACATTAAAACCTATTTAAAAAAGGAGCAAGTCTTTATTATTCCTGTTTGAGTTCTGAGAGCCACACATGCTGCTTTTGTGCACTGCAAACCAGAGAGGGTCAGCAATAACAAAAGGGGATGAGATGCTCAAAGTGAAGAAGAAAAATCCAAGCAGGAGTTTGAGAACTGGAAGAAAGTCCTGCCATACAGTGTCTATCATGGGACATGGTAAGAAATTATTTTGCATTCAGTCTTTGCTTAGCAGATGGACCCTTGGCAGCCTAAGATTGACACTAATTGGTACCATGAAATTTGTACTTGAAAGTAAGCTATAGCTATGCAGCTAGTTGAATAAACAGAAGAAATTCACATGAATCTTTCAAGTACTAGGTTGACCTTATCATGCTGGGACCAAGGTGGTTCTCTGTGTTTGAGCTACAAGAATTCCAGAAGTTTGCAAACCCTAGAAGCTTGCATCACATCTCTGTGGCCTTTTGGAGAGATTGTTTAATCAACACCTGTTCAATTCGGCCAAGATGCTCCTGATCCTTTAAGAAATGGAACATATATATATATATATATATATATATATATATATATATATATATGTTTAGGGACCGTGGCTACTGACCTTGTCATTTTTTTGTATTTTTAGTAAGCTAGTATTAATTGCAGAAATATATGATCAGCATAAGAAAATCTTAATGTTTATTGCATAATCAATCAGAATATGCCAGCAAGGATAGCTTCATTTTGCACTGGCAACAATATAAGAGGCCATTTCTATAGGATAGTAACTACTGACTTTATCCAAATTGTCAATCTCCATTTGCTTGATTTGCTTATTACAAACTTCAAAGGGCCAAACTTTAAAAATAAAAAATTACCCAATTCCTAAACCAGTACAAAACCTCCTAGTGTAATGGTCTAAATTTCAAGTTAGCATCAGTTGCTTTTTAAATATAACCTTATGCAAATATTTCCAAATGAAGGTCTTTTTTCTTATAGAATATTTGCATCTTATTGTAAAGATGAACACATCATCCTTGGCTTAGTAATTCTTCAAAGTAGCAGGTTCTTTATTTTTTAAATTTTTTTTAATGTTTATTTTATTTTATTTATTTTTAAATATGAAATTTATTGTCAAATTGGTTTCCGTACAACACCCAGTGCTTAGTCCCAACAGGTGCCTTTCTCAATACCCATCACCCACCCTCCCTTCTTTCCCACCCCCCCCCCATCAACCCTCAGTTTGTTCTCAGTTTTTAAGAGTCTCTTATGTTTTGTCTTCCTCCCTAATGTTTATTTTAAAGAGAGAGAGCATGAGCGGAGGAGGGGCAGAGAGACACACACACACACACACACACACACACACACCCAGAATCTGAAGCAGGCTTCAGGCTCTGAACTGTTAGCTCAGAGCTCGACACGGGACTTGAACCCACAAACCATGAGATCATGACCTGAGCTGAAGTCTGATGCTTAACCTACTGAGCCCAGGTGCCCCTGGTTCTTTATTTTTTAAATATATAATATATACTTAATGTTATATAACGAAATTGTAGTATAGTGCAGTAGTGAAATGGATTCCCACAAGTGTATTTCAGTAGTTAATCTTAGATATAAAGATTATATGAATATAAAGTGAATTTTCACCAAGCAGAATAAAATATAATGAAAACTCTCAGAAGCAGCATCCCTAAGTTTTGGTTTTACGATTTGGAGTTAAGATGCTCACTGGCTTGAACAAGAAAGACAACGTAAGGTAAAACACATGTACACAGACACAACACATAAATGCACACAGCAAGTGCTTTGAAAAAGATCCTTAAAATAATAAAGTCATAGCATTTTAGAGATGTTCTTAAAAAGAACATCAGTTCAAATCCTTTATTTCCAGATGAAGAGCCAGTATTTGGCATCACACTATTATAATAGGATTTTCAGAAATTGAAGTAACATGACATGACAATATTGTCCAAAAAGAAAAAAAAAAGATTCCCAATGTTTAACAACTAGTTAGTGCAAGTAAAGAAGGAAAAAAAAAAATAAAAGTGCTAATTAAATTCTAACAAGGAGTTTAGGGGTTTGGAAATTCTAAGAAGCTAAGAGTTCTGGAAAGACCGAAGTCAGAAGGCCAAGTACAATTCCAGGCTATCCCGTATAGGATTTACATAACTTTGACTAGTCAGTGAGCTTTTCCGAGTTGGGTTTCCTGGCCTGCCCCTTCGTGGTGTTTGTAGGGCTCAGTGGATATTTTTGCCATTCACCCAGTACCTAGATCGGTATTCCCTCGCCTCATCTGCAAGTAGTTTTGCCAAATGTCTTCTTAAACCTAAGTAAATATTAGTTAATATTCTTCTACAGATCTACCAATTTTATGGGTGGAAGTGTCTCCTCTAATTTACATTTTCCTGCTTATCAATGAGTTGATGCATATTTTCATATTTCCTACTTTACTCTGTGATTTGGGCATTCATATCCTTTAACTATTTTTCTGTTGGGTGACTGGCTTAATTTGATGTGGTTTTTCATATATGAGAAATATTGCTATTTTGTGTTATGCACATTAAAAAGGTGTTCTTACAGTCTGCAGCTTCTCCATTAGCTTTCTTGATGGTGTTATAGTTTCATAAAATTTAAAATTTCAGTGGGGTCAAATTTGCCAATATAATGCTCTATGATTACTGAATTGCATGTCTTATCCAGAAAGACTTCCCACATCCCTAATACAACTATTTCGCTGTATTTCCTTCTATTACAGTTAAGATTGTTAACACGTGTTGCTTTTTTCACTTCATGTAGCGCTCGGTTTTGTTTTCTGAATGTTATGGCATAAGGCTGTATCGTCTCCCAGTCTTGGAGACACTCATGTATTACTGTACTCATGCAGTAACTCAGTATGTTGCTGCTTACTGGCTATATCTTGGATTTACCGTGGTGACTACAATAGATTGATAAGTGGTCAATAGTGTGATATACGGTCAAGTCAGTTAGAAGTATGTGTTAGAAACAAGTTTAGTGGGGTGCCTTGGTGGCCCAGTCGGTTAAGTGTCTGACTCTTGACTTTGCTCATGGTTCGTGAGTTCGAGCCTCATGTCGGGCTCTGCGCTGACAGTATGGAGCCTGCTTGGGATTCTGTCTCTCTCCCTCTTTGCTCCTCCCCTGTTTGCTGTCTCTCTCTCTCTCTCTCTCTCTCAAACTCTCTCAAATAAATAAATAAAACATAAACAAAGGAAAGAAACAAGTTCCATAATACTATCTTGGAAAAGATACACGGTATCTCTGTTTTGAGTTGCTTTGTTAGAGGAAATTCATTCTTTATCAAGAAGTAAAAACATCTGGCTGTGTTGCTTCCCTAGTTGTTACCGGAATACTGGAGAACATTATGGTTCAGGGGCCTTCTTGATCTGGATTTAGCTGAGATGTGTTCAATATTTCTAGTAGCGGTGTTTTAGATTTCCCCTAAGACAAAAATTGAGGTAGCTCTGAGTACGGCACACACACACATGCACACACACACTCACACACACACAGATAGAAAATTGTTTTTGTGTAACTTGTATCTTCTAAGAGAAATCTGAAGCCTTCTATAGCAGTGCTGTTAGAATATTATTGTATGAAACTCCAATGAATTCAGCTTCACAATTGTAAATACTAAGAGTTAGATACTCATGAGTCAATATCTGTATGGAATTATATTGACAGCATAGTTTTGGTACTTTAAATTGATACCCTTTTGGTGAGATTAGGAACCTAGCCCCAGTCCCGCCACATTTGGAATTTAAGAGGTGAGAATTTGGGAGTGGGAAGAATTTTCTACCTATGCAAAAGTTTAGAGTTGCAGGAGGGATGAGTTACTCTGTGTCAGAAGCAGCAGGGCTATTTTCAGGAGTGACTCTTGTGGCCCAGAAAAATCATGGAGGCTCTGGGACCCATTGGTTGATCCACGCAAAGCACCCAGCAAGTGCTTACTTAAGGATTGTATGTGGAAATAGCTTTTCCACATTCTGTTAGAAAATAGAATATGAGAGAGAGAGAAGTTTTTTGATGGTAAAAACAAAAGGGTAGGTCAGTTGACCACCTATTAGAACAATTTTTTTTTTTGACATTCAGCACATCTTTAGATTCCAAGGTTAGGGACGCCCCAAAGCTTGATGTCTCTATTTGCAATCCCTGCTGTTGTTCTGCAGCTTTGATTGTTGATATTTTCTAAGACTGTGTTGGCTTCTGAAGATTGTTCACATGTGCTATTCACTTCTGCCTCGCCTGAGATCTTACTTGCAAAAGAAGAGTATCGCCTTGCTGTGCACTCAAGGGAATGTAGAGAATGTTAAGTCAAAAGGGCTACTTAGTTAAAACATGTTTTTTTTTTGCCTAAAGGAAAGTGTGGTATATTATTAAATAGTATGGTTTAACATATTGTTTGACTTGTTCCAAGACCAATGTAAAATTTGAACAGTTGGATCTGTCCTCAAAGAGTTCATAAGCTAAGTAAACAGGGCATTCTGGATCAATGCTGTGCAAGAACAGGAAAAGACTTTCTGCTTTGCCCACTAAAGGAATGGGCAAAGTCTCTACCCAACACATCATGTAAGCTCTGTATGCACTAGCTAGAATTTTATGTTTGTCTGAGGAGTAGATGAACGCTTATTGTAACACTAATCTCCCTGTTTCGTCATTTGGCTTTTTGACACCTGTCTTGAAAACGGTGTGTGTGGATTAAGGCGCACATTTCTATTCTTCCTATAATGAAGGTAACACCGATACCCTGTGTCTAGTTATAAAGAATAACAAAGCAGTAAGGAGTCTGTGTATCTGTTCTTTGTGACAAGGAGTGATTTATAGCAACATGCCATGCTGAGCTATGCTCCATCTAACAAGGGTAGTTATTATTTAAGTGAACCATGCTAGATCAAATTCCAAGGGAAGTTTTGAAAACTTTAATTAAATTCAATAGAACGATTTTTGTTTCCGTTTCTGTTTTACTGGATCGTATGTCTGCTCGTGCCACACAATAAAAGGCTGTAAGACTTGAATGAATTTTACTATCGAAATTTATCACTCAAAATATCTGATACTTTCTTTTTCCTTTTCATTTCTTTTTGCCACCATTTTCTTTACATTTTGATTAGTTGTTTATTTCTTCATTTAAGATTACAGTCGGGGCACCTGGGTGGCTCATTGGGTTAAGCATCCAACTTCACCTCAGGTCATGATCTTGCGGTTCGTGCGTTCGAGCCCCGATTCGGGCTGTGTGCTGACAACTCAGAGCCTGAAGCCTGCTTTGGTTTCTGTGTCTCTCTCTCTCTCTCTTTGCCCCTCCCCTGCTCATGCTCCGTCTCTCTCTTTCTCAAAAATAAATAAACATTACAAAACATTTTTAAAAAAGATTACAGTCACATTTCCAAAGAGTCTATGGAGAAATGGTTTAAACAGAGCCTTGATTTTAAGGAAACATTGGGTGGGGATAATCACAACTGCAAAACTGCAGTAGTAACATCGAAAGAATCATATACGGTATTTGGACAGGATGTTGATGCTTACAAAAAGTCCTTGAACTCTCATGATCTCATTTGATTCAAGTAGACTTAAATCCTTCATTGTATTTTAAATCATCTCATTTTAGTTTCTGTAATTTCATGTTGTTTTTTACGAATTGATAAAATGGGAAACAAGTGTATTGTAAAAAAAAAAAATTCAGAGCCATTTACAAGGCAAGTCGCTACGTGGTTATTTTTCTTTTCTTCAAAGTGACATGGATGGCTCTGTCAGATGGAGTGTTCAGCAGATAAATGAATGGTTTGAGGATTACCATCCTCTCTCCCCTCTTGGCGAGGCCCCGCACACCAACAGAGACACCACTGTCTGAGCTTCTGTTCAGCAAAGCGTCTCCCTGGAACCTCACTGCAGCTGTATACACCCAGCACCAAAGCCAGCCCAGGGCATCATCCTTCCCTTTGCAAGCAAATGCCTATGGATGGTACCCCTTATTTGACAATAACTAAATTTGCCTTAAGACCAAATGTGATACCGGAGAAAGAAACCTAATCGGTATATTGTTATTTTGACACAGTTGGTTACCTTTTAGAAAATGCCCTCCTCATTTTCAGCTTGACATGATCTCAGCATCCAGTAGAAAACTGGGGATTTTTCATCCCATTGACAGGAATCCATTAATAAAACAACAATCTTTTGTGTATAGTAATCTTTAATCTTATTTTGTCACATACTTCTCGGTAGCATTTCCACTCGTTTTACAGTATAATTTATGGCACTAGAACAACTCCTGCCCTGGAAAAGGTCACTCTGTCAAGGTTTACTTGTCTTTGAAGAAAAGTAATAGAGCATTATTTATGAACCAAAGAATGCACTTCACTACTTTAATCAATCAGGAAGATGCTTGTATTATTGTATCTTCCGCCACTACCCACCCACCTCCACCCCCCCAAAAAAAACATAAGCAAAGGATACGCCAATCTTGCTTTCCCTTTTATGTTGCAAAAGGCCTCTTACCTTTTATGTCTCTTCCTCTTTTGTGTTTATGGCACTACGGAAATAACAAGCCTGATGATGTCTGATATCTGGGAACAATTTGTAAATTATATGCAAGGGGTTGATCTTTTCTAAAGATCATAGAACCTCTGGACAGATTAACCAGCTCTCCAATGTGCTCATCATGTGAAATTCATCTGATGAAACAGAAGGGGATTTGCAATTAAAGGCTTCGCGGATAAAGAAGTTGAAGAGGTTTGAAACCGTCTTAGAGAGTAATCAGCAAAACAAAAGCAATTACTCTGTTTTTGTACAGAAGATCCCCAAACATAACCACAGTTGGTCCCCATATGTTTCTAGAAACCACCACAAGCACAAATTAGAACATGCTGTGTGGGGAAATGAATTGGTAGTTCATTAGAGAAAACAGTTACAGTTGGAATAAATGTCTCCAATAAGGATTTAATTTAAGTTACAAAGGATGTTGGGTGTGAATTAAATACCAATGGATAGCAATGCCATTTTAATAGTTTAAAAAGTATGCTAAAAACATATTTACTTACAAAATGGTTAAATACAGATCCATGCATTTTTGGTAACCTCTTCTGTAGTACAGGTGGATGACTTAAAGAATATGTAAAATACGTAAAAATCTACTGACAACGACTCTTTAGAACTTAATAGAAAAAAAAATACAGAACTGGTAAATGACATTAATGTTCAAAATATATGTTTTTTAAATGTCACATTAACCAAACCACCAACTAGAGTATTGAGGCATTAATTTCCAAGTAGATTTAGAACACGGGGTCAAACAACCTTAAATTATTAGTTTGCTAATTTACACCCACCACAAAGATTTTGAAGTGGCATATATTCAGTTAGGACTGTAACCACTTGAAAGAAAAATGACTGATTAATTCAGTCATTGGTTTAAACAATAAGTCCCATCCCTTAAAATGATGATAAAAGTTGTTCCATTACCAAATGAGTATACTGGACTTTTAAGTATTTACTTACTTACTTATTGTTTTAGAGAGAGTGCACATGAGCAAGGGAGAGGGAGAGAGGGGGAGAGAGAGAGATGAGATGCTTAAGCAGCCTCCATGCTCAGCACGGAGCCTGACGTGGGCTCGACCCTGCCACGATCATGACCTAAGCTGAAATCAACAGGCAGATGCTCAACCAACTGACGGAACCACCCAGGTGTGCCAGGTATTCAAAATATTTTATAGTGATTTGAAAAAAAGTGCCTTTACATGCAAAGAGATATCTTGATTTCCAGAACGAGGATAGATAATACAAAAAAAAGCTCTTTTAAGGCTCAAGGAGGAATGAACCTTGCAGGTATTCCTGATGTGTAGATGAAACAGAAGAAGGGGGACCAGAAAGGAGAAGTCTTCCTTAAAGTACAAGACTGATCATTTAAAATGGTATCTAGGGGCGCCTGGGTGGCTCAGTCGGTTAAGCGTCCGACTTCGGCTCAGGTCACAATCTCGCGGTCCGTGAGTTCGAGCCCCACGTCGGGCTCTGGGCTGATGGCTCAGAGCCTGGAGCCTGTTTCAGATTCTGTGTCTCCTTCTCTCTGTGACCCTCCCCCGTTCATGCTCTGTCTCTCTGTGTCTCAAAAATAAATAAACTTAAAAAAAATTAAAAAAAAAATGGTATCTAGTTCACCTCCATGCGTAAATCCTCCCAGTTTCCCGATAAAATACTTAAGAAGATGACACAGGATAAAAACATGACATTCATGATGTCAAAATATAAGATGACTGTTTTCAATTTTTTGAGGAACCTCCATACTGTCTTTCATAGTGGCTGCACCAATTTATTAAAAATGGAACTAAAATATGATTCAACAATTTTGCTTCTGAGTATACATCAGAAAAGAATGAAAACACACCAGTCCAAAGAGATATTTGCAACCCTATGTTCATTGCAGCATTCTTTACAATAGCCAAGATATGGAAGCAAGCTAAGTGTCAGCTGAGTTGAATGGATAAAGAAGATGTGGTACACACGTGCGTGTACGCACACACACACGCGCACACACACACACACACACACACACACGCAGGAATATTACTCAGGCATAAAAAAGGACGAAGTCTTGCCATTTGCAACAACACGGTTATACCTAGAGTATATTATGCTAACTGAAATAAGTCAGAGACAGAAAGACAGATACCGTACGATTTCACTTATATGTGAAATCTAAAAAAACAAAAGAAATGAACAAACGAAGCAAGACAGAAACAGACTCATAGATACCATTGGTTACCAGAGGAGGAGAGGGTTGACGGGGTGACAGAGGTGAAGGGGACTGAAAGATTTTATACTTCCAGATATAAAACAGGTAACTCATGGGGATGCAATGTACAGCATGGGGTATATAGTCAGTAGTATCGTAATAATGGAACTAATATATGGTGATAGAAGGTAACTAGACTTATTGCGGGGACCATTTCTTCATGTGTAATATCAAATCACTATGATGTACACCTGAAAGTAATGGGATATAGTCCATCAGTTATACTTTAATAAAATATATATAAGGCTGACTGTTGTCAGAGTCTGAGAAGACCTAGGATAAAGTGGAATTATAAATACATGAAGTATGAGGCAATACTTAGAATAGAGCCTGCAGCTCCCTGGAAAGAGGAGTATACGTACTCCTTTCCAAAGGGAGGACATAGCGGGTCGGCTTTAGCTCAAGCGGTTACTTCGCGTGTGGTTACCAAAGGGAGGACATACCACAGCTACTTCCCCATGTCTGTTCATTGGCGTGTCAATCCTTGGCTAAGTTTCTGCCATGCGTGTGCAATTGTTTGCATGCCACATCCTTTTGGTATCACTTCCAGATCAAAAGTGTCCTCTCTGTCGTTTGTCATTTTGGATCTTGCAATTCTCATAAAGCAACAGGGAAGGAAAACATTGACAGTGATTCCATGTACTAGAAACTACAAGGTAACAAGAGGGAAAGGTATAGGAGCAGGAAGGAGATAGCAAGAGCCCTAAGATTAGGTACATAGATCAAAAATGTTACCGCATGCCACCATTTAAGAGTGTCAGAGAAATGGCGTGAAGGTTAGGGTGAATACCACCTCCACACCGCAAATCAGTCTGAAGCATTGGGGAAGATTATGGGATCAGGAGAAGACTGTTGGGTCAATGGCAGTTCTACCGTTTAGTTAATTTCTTAGTCTTAGTTTCCCCATCTGGAAAATAGAGATAGCCACAGGACCATCCTCAGAGGAATTATAATGAAACTTAAATATAGAATCACGCAAACCAGGCAATTCTGCCTGGCATGCAGTGACTACTCAAACATATGAATTATTTTGATTTGAGACTAGAAAATGGTTGACCAAGGAAAACACATATTTGAAGCAATTTAGCGCAGGAAAAGCTAGAGCACAATCCATAGGGAATGACTGTTTTGTGCTGGGGAGAGAAACTACCGTAGTCCAGGGGCAGGAGAGAATTTAGTGCTTCCTTTGCCAATCATAGCACGTTCTCTTGAATTCTTGTCTTAGGGACTTCTGGGGAAGTCCACACTGAAACACCACACATATCTCCAGTTGTCAATGCTGTCTCTGGCTAGACCTCACTTAAAGAGTTGTAAAGAGAAGAAAAAGACAACATGAAGCCTGTTAAAAAAACACAGCAAATTTAGGGAGGAATTGAACATGACTTTTCAAAGCCAATGGCAGAGACTATTATGCGCTTAGACATGCCTCACGGTCTTTTCTAATGAAAAAATACCTACTAAAGATAGACATACTGATTATCTAAGCAGACGTTCCTAATTAAAATGTCTATTAAAGAGAGACATTTGGGTGATATATATAAAGAAACAAAAATCATGGGTTTTTGTATTTTTACTTGTCCTTTGTAAAATTTGGTGCTAAATGACAGTATTTTTTATTATTCAAGAATTTTATACATAGCTAAGTTGTATTAAAGCCACAAAAGGTATTTGCAGATATACTGAATTCCAAAAATAAATTGTCACAAAAAATTACAGAAAAAGAATATTCCAGTTAAAGGAGAGTTGAATCAAAGTTAACAACTCAAGAATTGTGAAGGCATAACATAAAGATACTGCTGATATGAAACCATTCAAAATACAGTTGTGCAGTTAATTGTTTTAAATTAAATTGTTCAGGGGTGCCTGGGTGGCTCAGTTGGTTAAGCGTCTAACTTCAGCTTGGGTCATGATCTCACAGTTCATGAGTTCAAGCCCTGTGTCGGGCTCTGTGCTGACAGCTCGGAGCCTGGAGCCTGCTTTGGATTCTGTCTTCCTCTCTGCCCCTCATCAGCTCATACTCTCTCTCTCTCTCTCAAAAATCAATAAATCTTACAAAATATATGTATGTATATAAATTCAATTGTTTAAGTCATTATTTTATACAATCTGATTACAAAATTGAATAAAAATATTTATTTTTTAAATGTTTACTTATTTTTGAGAGAGAGAGAGAGAGAGAGACAGAGTGAGAGCAGGGGAGGGGCAGAGAGAGAGGGAGACACAGAATCCGAAGCAGGCTCCGGCTCTGAGCTGTCAGCACAGAGCCTGACGCGGGGCTTGAACTCACGGACTGTGAGATCATGTCCTGAGCCGAAGTCAGCCGCAAAACTGATTGAGCCACCCAGGCGCCCCAAAAATATTTAAAATTGTTATTGAAAGAACAAAGATATAATGTAAAAAAATTACTAAACCAGCCCAGCTGATCAAATTTTCAGATTGTATTCACAAATTAGGAATTAGGAGAATGAGTTAAAGTGAGTTATATTTAGTCTTACATGAAAGGAATCAAAACATGTAATTTTATTTCTGTTATCTTTTCAATTTAATAATAAAGGGGCACCTGGGTGGCTCAAAGAGTTGAGCATCTGACTTGGGCTCAGGTCATAGTCTCACAGGTTTGTGAGTTCGAGCCCTGCATTGGGGTCTTTGCTGTCAGCACAGAGCCCGCTTCGGATCCTCTGTCCCCCTCTCTCTTTACTCCCCCCCCCCACTCAAGCTCCCTCTCTCTATCAAAACAATAAATAAACACTAAAAAAATAAAATTAGTAATATATAACTTTCAAATCCTGGAAAAATAAAAATTAATAAAAGTAAAAAGATCAATACAGCTAAGAAGCAGAAGATAAAAGAAACAGAAAAGGCCTTAAACACAGACACTATGCACTCATGTGGGCTTCCCTGACTGTGACAGAAGTACCCAAAGGCAGGTTTTGTTTGTCTTATTTACGAACATTTATCAGAAGTGTGCCTGATACGTGATAAGAACTCTAGTTTTTTGTTGCTTGAGTGAAGACTGCACATTTTCATCTTGACAATGAGCATAAATGTGGTCACATTACCTAGCAAAAGACAAAATCTTTTAGAAATTATATTTGAGATCATTACACTTCCTTTTAGCTTTGACGGATAATGCATAAAGAAAAAAGTAGGGATATTAAGGAATTGAATAATAAGTCAATGACATTGAATTAATAAAGATAAAATTTTATATCACATGAAGACAGATATACTTTTCTTTCAACTGAAAATGGCCTCAAGATACTGAAGTGCACTAAAATCTACAATAATTAAAATGCTGATATCGGCATGGACAGATCAATGGGTTATATATGTATGTTTAGAAATACAGTATTAAGTATGATGAAGATAGAATATCTATGAGGAATCAGTGTATTAACATTACATAATGCTTTTTGAAAAATGGACTATTTGGGGAAGAAGTCAAATTAGGGCTTTGCCTTACAACCTACAGCCAATTAGATTTAAAACCAAAATTAAGAGGAAAAGAAAAACCTAGAAGAAAGTGTGCATGAATATTTACTACCTTCCTGGGAAAGGATTTGGTATATCTTCATAGCAATGAAGAAATTACACTTAACAATACTGATAGAAATGTCCTTTAAAAGCTCAAGGTGACCTGGGCATTGTAAATCAAGGTAAAAATCGTGTAAGTGACAAACTGACTATTACATTTGCTGTGTGTAATTTATAATATTCTATTTGTAATATTATATTTAGTATTTAATATATATTGTATTTAATTTTATTTATGTTAAGATTTATTAAGTTGTATTTATTTTAGTTTTTTAAATGTAAATATATCTTATGAATAATTAAGACAAACTTTAAATCCTCATTTTTAAAAATAGGTGAGTCAGGAACAATTTACAAAATAAGAAATATAAATGAGAACAAACATGATACAATGTTCAACCTCACATGAGTCCTCAAATTGATGCATATATTAAAAAGTCATGGTATCTTTTTCGTCAAATTAGGATATATTTTTTAAAATTTGTTAATCAGTGCTGATGTGGGAGCATGAAACCCAGGCTCTTAGGCATTGTTCCAGCAAAACAAAGAAATACACTTCTAGAAAGTGATTTGGCACCAGGTTTCAAAAGCCTTTAAGAAGTTCTTTTTTTTTTTTTAATTTTTTAATGTTTATTTACTTTTGAGAGAGAGAGACAGAGTATGAGTGGGAGAGGGGCAGAGAGAGAGAGAGAGGGAGACACAGAATCGGAAGCAGGATCCAGGCTCTGAGCTGTCAGCACAGAGCCTGACGTGGGGCTCGAACCCACAAACCGTGAGATCATGACCTGAGCTGAAGTCGGACTTATCCAACGGAGCCACCCAAGTACCTCAAGAAGTTCTTATTCTTCACTCAGTAACACCACCTTATTTAAAGCTGTAGCAAATATTCATGAAGCATATTCATCATGTAATTGTTAAGTATGCATAATATGTATTTATTAAATACATTTATATACTTATTTAGAAAGAAAAGATATTTCTCTAAAAAAAGAGAAAAGAAAATGATGGCCTGAGGGAAAAAAATGGAGAATTATGCTAACTATAGAATTGACTGTTCCATGCTAGAGAGAAACTTGTGTTTTCCTAGGGTAGAAATGAGTTAGCAGCTCTGGGGTCCAGTTAATCTGATGTTTTGAAGTTATCACAAACAAAATGGATTTGGATTATAACTGGACCCCACGAGAAAAACAGGCTTTTACTCAAAGGCTCAGAGTGAGGCCAAAAGGAAGGAGCATGTAGCCTGGAACTGGAAGAGACATTTGATCAGTCATAAAGTACAACCTCAGTCAAGGTCTTCTGAAACCAGAGACATGGAGAATAAGTAGCAGGAGATCCTGGTGAGCCAAGTTGCCAAATCCCTCAAAAAGTATGAGCAAAGTGAATTCAACAGCACAGTGAAAGGATCACATGCCATGATCAAGTGGGATTGGCTCCAGGGAGGCAAGGGTGTTTCAACACATGCAAATGTGATACATCACATTAATAACATGAAGGATAAAAACCATATGATCACTTCAATAGATGTGGAAAAAACATTTGACAAAATTCAACATTTTTTCATGATAAAAGCTTCCAAGAAACTGGTTATAGAAGGTTGTACCTCAACATAATAAAGACTGTGTATACGAGCTAACATCACACTCTATGGTGAAAAGCTGAAAGCTTTTTCTCTAAGATTAGGAACAAGACAAGGATGTCCACTCCCACCACTTTTATTGAACATCGTTTAGAAGTCCAAGTCCAGAGCAATTAGGCAAGAAAAAACAATAGAGGCATCCAAATAGGACAGGAAGAAGTAAAATTGCCTCTGTTTGCAGATGACAAGATATTTTATGTAGAAAACCATGTAGATTCCACCAAAAAATAGTTAGAACTAATAATTCAGTAAAGTTGCAGGATACAAACCAATATACAAAAATCAGTTGCGTTTCTGTATACTAACGATGAACTAACAGAAAGAGGAATTAAGGAAAAAAATTCCATTTACAAGAGCATCAAAACCAATAAAATACTTAGGAATAAATTTCAACAAATGATAAAAATATGTACAATAAAAACAATGAGACATTTATGAGAGAAACTGCAGAAGACACAATTAGTGGAAATATATTCTGTGCTCAAAACTGGAGGAATCGGTGTTGTAAAAGTGTCCGTACTTCCCAAAACATACTCAAAATTGGAGGAATTAATATTGTTAAAATGTCCATACTGTTCAAAACTATCTATAGATTCAATGAAATCCCTATTCAAGTTTCGGTGACATCTTTCACAGAAATAGAAAGAATATCCTAAAATTTATACGAAACCACAAAAGACTTTGAACAGTCAAAGCAATCTTTAAAAAAAAAAAAAGTTTTTGAGTATAGTCGACACACGATGTTAGTTTCAGGTACAAGATAGTGATTCCTCAAGTCTATGCATTATGCTATGCTGACCACAAGTGTAGCTACCATCTGTCACCATACAATGCTATTACAATATCTCTGACTATGTTCCCTATGGTGTACCTTTCATAACTGTGACTTATTCATTCTATCATTGGAAGCCTGTATCTCCCACCTCTCTTCACCCATTTTGCCCATCCTCCCCCCCCCCCCCCCCCCCCCCGTTACCCTCTGGCAACTATCAGTTTGTTCTCTGTATTTCTGGCTCTGATTCTGCTTTTCGTTAGTTTGTGTATTTACTTGTTTTCTTAAATGTTTATTTATTTGTGAGAGAGACAGAGCATGAGCGGGGGAGGGAAGGGAGAGAGAGACACACAAGAATCTGAAGCGGGCTCCAGGCTCTGAGCTGTCAGCACAAACCCTGACATGGGGCTCGACCCCCACGAACCGTGAGACGGGGACCCGAGCTGACTGAAGTCAGACACTTAACTCACTGAGCCACCCAGTCGCCCCTATTTATTTGTGTTTTTTAGATTTCACACATGAGTGAAATCATACAGTATTTGTTTAGTCAAAGCAATCTTAAAGTAGGACAAAGCAGGAGGCATCACACTTTCTAATTTCAAATTGTGTAACAAAGCTATAATCAAAACCATAATGGTATTGGCCTAAAACCAGACACGTAGATCAATAGAACAGAAAAGAGAGCTCAGAAAAAACCCACATATCTCTGGTCAATTCATTTATGACAAAGGAGCCAAGACTATGTAATGGGGAAAGGATAATTTCTTCAAACAAATGGTGCTGGGAAAACTGAATATCCACATTCAAAAAATTAAACTGAGCTCTTATCTGACACTATATTAAAAAATGAACTCAAAATGGATCAAAGCCTGGGATGTAAGACCCGAAGCAATAAAACTCCTAGAAGAAAACATAGGGTGTAAGCTTTTTAACATTGGTCTTGGCAATGATTTTTTGCATTTGACACTGAAAACAAAGTCAACAAAAGTGAAGCTAAACCAGTAGGACCACATCAAACTAGAAAGCTTCTGCATGGCAAGAAGAAACTGCCAACAGAAAGAAAAGGCAACCCACAGAATGGGAGAAAATGTTTGCAAACCACTCATCAGATAAGGGGCTAGTTAATATCCAAAATATAAAAGAAACTCAATTGACAAATAAATTAGCAAAAAAAAATAAACAAAAGAAAACAACAACAACAACAAAACCCACCAAATAACTCAATTAAAAAGTAGGCAAAGAGCCTACAAAGAAGACATACAGATGGCCAACAGATACACTGAAAGGTGCTCAATATCACTATCATTAGGGAAATGTGGATCAAAACCACAAGATACTGTTTCACCTCTGTTAGGAGGTCTGTTATAGAAAAGACTAGACTAATGCTGGCAAGGTCATGGAGCAAAGGGAACCCTTGTGCACTCTTGGTGTGAATGTAAACTGGTACTAATGCTATGGAAAACAGTATGGAGGTTCCTCAAGAAATTAAAAGTAGAATTACCAAATCGATCAGCAATCTCATATCTTGATATATGTTCCTCAAACCCCAAAATCTCTGTCTGAAGAAGTATCTGTGTTCTCATGTTCCTTGCAGCATTATTTATAGTAGCCAAGGTATGGAAACAACCTAAGTGTCCACTGATGGGTGAAAAAAAAAAAATATATATATATATACACATATATATGTGTATATATATATGTACAACTTATATATATATGCAATATATATACATGCAACTTATATATATATGTATATATATATACACACATATGTATATATGTATATATGTATATATATATATACGTATACATACATATATATATATATATATATATATATATATATATATATCCAGCTAAGTGAAGTGAGCTGGATAGATAAAGACAAATCCTACATGGTATCACTTATGTGTGGAATCAAAAAAAAGTCAAACCCATAGTAACAGAGAGTGGAATGGTGGTTGCCAGGGACTGGTTGAGGGATGGGGGGACGGTAGGCAATATTGGAAGAGGCTGGGAAAAGGTACAAACTTCCAGCTACGAGATGAGTAAGGTCTGAGCATCTAATGTGTAACATGTTGATGATAGTTGATAATACTGTATTGTATAATTAAAATTGGCTAAAAGTGTAGAATGTAACTGTTTTCACCACAAAAGAGGTAAATATGTGAGGTGATGAATGTTAATTAACTTGATGGTGGAAATCTTTTCTCAATGTAATAAATAGACATATATGATATATGTATAATCATGTTATACACTTTAATTTTAAGTTGTTTTTTTTTTTTGTCAATTATATCTCAATAAAGCTGGGAGGGAAAAACAGCCATTCTTGTTGAATTACCTCACCTGGTATATACAGTTCTTTTAAAATTTTTTTTCTTTAATGTTTATTTATTATTGAAAGACAGAGACACAGAGCATGAGCAGGGGAGGGGCCGAGAGATGGAGAGACACAGAACCTGAAGTAGGTTCCAGGCTCCAAGCTGGCAGCACAAAGCCCGACATGGGGCTTGAACTCACAAACCGCAAGATCATGACTTGAGCCAAAGTCGGGCTCTCAACCGACTGAGCCACCCAGGCGCCCCTGGATATACAGTTCTTAGTGAACATTCTTCAACCCTTCACCTGTGCACTTGTACCTTGGGATTTGTTATCTTTGTGTGCTGACGTGTAACAGGAGACAATTTACACAGTAGTTTAAACTGAACTCTAGAGACACATGGGTTCAAATGCTGTTTCTGCAACTTAATAACTGATATCTTAGGTAAGTTATTTGACCACTAACTCTCAGTTTCTTCAACTGCAAAATGTGGAGTGTGTGTGTGTGTGTGTGTGTGCGCGCGCGCACGCGCTAGATGTCAAGGGTCTAACACCATCAGTGGTGTTTGTTGACGCTAAATGACAGTCATACGTATACACATATGTATGTGTTTATTGAAAGAGATTTCCTATGTGACCAAACCCAGGCTGGGCATCTCTGAGCCCTCTTCTCAACTAAGCTTCAACCTTGGCCTGTGAAGACTTGAATAAACACTAACACCGTTTTTTCCTAACAGCTCAAGGCCACGTCCCAAGGATAACCTTAGCCCCTCCTTAAAGTGCCTACCTGAGAAAACTCAAGCTGCCAAAAGAATTTGCTATTTGTCTAACTGACATCTTGGGTGCACCCTCTCTTCCAGTCTTGGTGGGAGGGTAGGAGTCGAACTTCAGTAAAAGCCAGTGGACAAACCCAGCTGGGTTTCACACTGATCAACCTTCACTTCCTGCTTTTTTGTAGTTTTTCACTTCCCAGACTCCACAGAGCGCCCTCTCCACTTCCTCATTCTCCCTTTAAAGGCCCAGCCTCCTCTGTACAAATCAAAGTCAAGGTCAGCCTAAGCTGGGCTCTTCCCTATTGTAGTAGTGTATAACTGATTAAAGTCTGGCCTTACCATTTTAACTAGCATCTGGCTTTGTTTGCCCTTGACAATAGAATCACTCTGTCCAAAAAAAAAAAAGAGGAAAAATCCAATGTTCTAGGGCTGAGGTCTGTAATAGAAGCAATTACCCCTTCCTTCATATTTCGCTGGAAGCAGGGTGAGTAAACCGGAAACCCTTCAGAACCCTGTTACAGGCTATATCTCCAGTGGGACTGCTAAGTTCCCCAACTGATTGAAATAGTTCACTTCAGAAAGGCTTTGTTACATAAGCTTTTATATAACTTGATTAATCAAGACCATTTTTATTTCTCTAATGACTACCTGATTCATCCACAATTAGGTATGAATTCTTAAGCTCTTTTGACCTCACAGAGTATTTATTTTAACTTCCCCCCACCCCGCCTTCCCCCCACCAGTTAATATCTAAACCAGACAAACTCACAAAAAGTTTCTAGGTTTTAAACAATTTTTCGGAGAAGACTCAACCTCTCTTCTTATAGGACATTCAGGGTTTTGCAATCACTCTTTCTTAAGCTCATAATTAATCTAGTTCTCTGTGTGAATGTCTTGGCTTGATCATCCCCTCCCTTTTTAACCTGTAGAAATAAACTCATATTCAACTAACATTTATTAGATGTTTGGCATAAAAAATTATTCATTTAGCTTTTATAATAACCACAGAAAGTAGGTCTCATTATGCAACCCGAAAAATGAAACTCAGAGCAAGTGATTATGAGCTATTGAAGGAGAGACTGGGGATTTGGGCTGAGATATCCCGTCATCCAAGGATGTTGATACAACATCCCCACTGCCAGTTTCCTTTCCTACACCCTTGCTAGACATTTCAGTCATCAGGGAGCTCTGTATTGCTGCCCCCAAGCATGGCTGCAGAAAGCTGCCATGTGTGGACTTCTAGTCCAGTCCTCCCAGGTGATGAGAGCTGGCACGAAAGCTTAAATCTATTTGTCATCTCTGATTTGGTAGAATATAATTATAAACTCACGATCCTTTAATAACTCCGAATGTTTTCTTCATGGGACACTAATAATCATGGAAGTGATTTGTATCTCTTTCATAGGAAAGGGCCCCCACTAGAAATGAGTATTTCTTAATTTTTTTTTTTTTTCTATTCGAGTGTACTTCACATACAATGTTACATTCGTTTCAGGTGTACAACATGGTGATTCAACAAGTTTATATGTTATGCGATGCTCACCACAAGCGTAGCTCCCGTCTGTAGTCATCCAGGCTATTATATCATCGACTGTATTCGATATGCTGTACCTTTAATTCCTGTGACATATTCATTCCATGACTGGAAGCCTGTACCTGTACCCACTCTCCTTCACCCATTTTGCCCATCTCCCTAACTAATCCCCTTCCCTCTGGCAGCCATCAGTTTTGTTCTCCGTATTTATAGATCTGATTCTTCTTCTTCTTTTTTTTTTAAAATTGTTAATGTTTATTTTTGGGAGGAGGGGAGGGGCAGACAGAGAGAGGGAGATCCAGAATCTGAAGCAGGTTCCAGGCTCTGAGCTGTCAGCACAGAGCTGGACGCTGGGCTCGAACCCACGAACTGCAAGATCATGAGCTGAGCTGAAGTCGGACACTTAACTGACTGAGCCACCCAAGCACCCTGGTTCTGCTTTTCGGTTGTTTGTTTATTCATTTGTTTTACTTTTTTTCAGATTCCACATATGAGTGAAATCTGTGGTGTTTGTCTTTCTAGAACTGAGTCTTTTATACTATCCAAAACTTAAAAGAAGTGCTCTATTTCAGAGTCCCTACACTTTTTAATGTTTGATCCCAAATTCATCCTGCTTGCTGATTTATGTTAAGCTCTGTGGTTTTCTAAAATTCTGTTTCTTTTATGATTGCACAATATTACATTCCAATACCTAATGGGTTAGATACAATGACCATTGAAATGATAAAGTACAGTTTCAAAAGAATGTGGCATATATGTTCGTGCCCTTTTCTTTCTCAACTAGAAGGAACTGCTTTAGAATAGAAAATGGGAATACATTTTAAAGCCCATAAAATAGGAAGACGTGGTATTCTAAGGAACAATAATTAAAGCTAAGGAGATTATAATGCAGCCAAGAATGGTTATATCACTTATTTGTGCACTGAAATTGAAATAATGCTGTTCGAAATTCTATTGAAAATATGATTGGTAATATCAGAGATGCTATAAATGAAGCTAAATTTTAATGAGGAAAGAAAATGGAATGACTCTCCAAGCCTGTGTAATTTGTTCAATTCGGAGCTAAACACATTATCTAAAAATGTATAGAAACTGATACGTTCATCATTCTACAGCCCTAAAATGTTCGTGGATTAGCAGAAGAGATTCATTGCTACCACTGCAAAATGATGATCCTTTGTAGCAAAAAGCAAGAAGGTAGCTAGCGTTTCTTTACAAAGGGCTAGTGTCTACTTTGAGGGTGAATTTCACCCATGTTGGAATGTTAGAAGTTATACATATTCTTGATTTCTTATAAGTATTTGTGTTTAAAGCCTACAATGAAGAGCTAACTGAGGGTCAGAATTTCACCAAAATTTAAGCCCGTCTTACATTCTGCTGAGAAATGTCTCGAACATTATAAAACACCCTTGTTTATTTGTGTAAATGAAATGCCAGAGAATTTAGAAATCAACTGTTTGAAAAGATAGAGTGCAGAAGAAAGAAATAGGGCTCTAATTAATGGAGAAGATGCTTTTTCTTGTTGCTGAGTTTTGTTACATAAGTGTTAGCACTTCTGTTTTCCTATGTCAGCCACGGCCTGGGTTACGGGTCTGAAGGGATAGCAAATTGTACCCCCAACCAAGGAATCGCCTCTGTTTACTTGCCTGCAATTTTGAGAAGTAATATTGCTAGTTAAAGGTCGTTGCTGTGAGGCTCATGTCCTACTTGGGAAACATTGCTTCCTTGGGAAGATGTGAAGACGTGGCATCCATTGGTCCTTTCCAGTAACTTTCTCCTGCCGGCACTTTTTGTGAGGAAATTGGAGAGGAATTTCTAGTCCGGGAAAAGAATCCCTAACCCACCCTGCTTTTCACTTATCCCGCAAAGTGCCCACTACAATCCCATGTGTATGTGCATATGGATGCATGTGTATATATGTGTGTCTGTATGTACATGTGTATACGCAAGTATAGGTATGTGTGCATGTCTGTATGTGTATGTATGTATATAAGCATAAGGTGTATACGTATTCACCATTCATTCGTTCATACGGTCATCATTCACAGAATTTGGACAATAAATGTTTACTGCGTGCTGTTGTGCTGTCGGTAGGAGTACCACGTAGAGAAAGACTTGAGTCACATTGCATTCGAGTCAGGCAAACCTGAATCAAAATGTTTACTCTGCTGCTTCTTGTCTGTGTATCCTCAGGAAAGTGGCCTAAGCTGTTCTTTATGAAATGGTGATAATAGCTTGTAGCTCCTAAGTTGATATGAAAAATAAATAATTGCTTTGTGAACAAAGGACACAGCATGTATAGTAAGCACTCAATAAGTGACAGAGACAGTACTAATTAAGATTTTATGTAGTAAAAACTCATTTCTTCATTCTCTTTCATCATCAATTTCTCTCTCTCTCTCGACTGGATCGTTCCTGTTAGCATACAATTTCATATCTATCTGTCTGTCTATCTATCTATCTATCTATCTATCTATCTATCTGATTTTCCTTACCCCACTTCTCCATCCACATAGACCCCCATTTCTCTGCTACTCTTTGCAACAAAACTCCATGAGTTGTCTATATTCATTCTCTTCAGAGAGAATTTCTCCCTGGAAATCAACCAGATCAGGTCTTCTACCTGTGGACTCCATCAAAATTGCTTCTATAAAGGTCACCAGAGGCTTCTATTTTGCCAGATCTGAGGTCAGTAGTCAATCCTTACCTGAATTGATTTTCAGCATCATTTGGCCAACTTAATGTCTCCATCCTCTTTGAAATGTTCTCTTTACTGGATTTACTGGATTCAAATCTGCTAGATTGCCTTAAAAGTAGATCCTGGGGGCGCCTGGGTGGCGCAGTCGGTTAAGCGTCCGACTTCAGCCAGGTCACGATCTCACGGTCCGTGAGTTCGAGCCCCGCGTCAGGCTCTGGGCTGATGGCTCAGAGCCTGGAGCCTGTTTCCGATTCTGTGTCTCCCTCTCTCTCTGTCCCTCCCCCGTTCATGCTCTGTCTCTCTCTGTCCCAAAAAATAAAATAAACGTTGAAAAAAAAAAATTAAAAAAAAAAAAAAAAAAAGTAGATCCTGGATCTGGCTACTTCTCACCACCTTCTCATTGGCGTCTCTTGACTGAATCAGGTGTCTTCTAACTAGTCTTCCTGTTCTTGCATCTACACAGCCAGGCAGCTAGAGTAGTCCTTTTATTTTATTTTATTTTTTTAAGTTTATTTACTTAGAGAGAGAGAGAGAGAGAGCGCAAGCAGGGGAAGGGGCAGAGAGAGAGAGGGAGAGAGAGAGAGAGAGAGAGAGAGAGAGAGAGAGAATTGCAAGCAGGCTCCACACTGTCAGCACAGAGCCCAAAGTGGGGCTGGAACTCAGGAACTGTGAAATCATGACCTGAGTCAGATGCTTGACCACCTGAGCCACCCAGGCACCTCTAGAGTAGTCCTTTTAAATCCGGGGCAGCTCATCAGACTCTTTGTTCAAAATCTTCCAATTTCTGCCTCTCTCATTCTTAGTTAAAAACCAGAATGCCCACAATAGACCACAAGGCTAGCCCTCCAAAACTTCTCCCCTCTCCGATTTTGTCTCTTACTGTGCTTTGAACGGAGTCTGTCACACTCGGGTTGGGAGATTTTCTATATATTATTTCCTCTTCCCCAAGACGTCCACAGGGCTCATGCCCTCACCTTCTTCAGGTCTTTGCTCAAATGTTCTCTTCGTCTGAGAGCTTCATTTGAAAGTTTTTGTCTTTTTCTCTACAGCACTTATCACTGTAAGTAAGTAAGCACTTACTTACAGGATTTATTTATTGTCGGTTTCCTATCCTAGAAATTAAGCTTCATGCAACAATTTGTTGTTGTTGTTGTTGTTGTTGTTTTAAATGGAGTTTGTTTGCTACTGTTTCCAGAATTAGATCCAGGTTTGTGGGGCCTGGAACTCACACAACTTGAATAGCTCTTAAAAACATAATATCAAGTATGAAAATTGGCAATTATTTAAAGAGAGAAGAAAAATTACAACCACACTGTACTTTTTTTTTTAATTTTTTTAAAATGTTTATTTATTTCTGAGACAGAGAGAGACAGAGCATGAGTCGGGGAGGGGCAGAGAGAGAGGGAGACACAGAATCCGAAGCAGGCTCCAGGCTCTGAGCTGTCAGCACAGAGCCCGACGCGGGGCTCGAACTCACGGACCGTGAGATCATGACCTGAGCCAAAGTCGGACGCTCAACCGACTGAGCCACCCGGGCGCCCCCACACTGTACTTTTTAAAAGGCTTACAAATGTAAACACTACAAAATAAATATATTAAAAGAATGAATTGTCCAAACTTTTTTGCTGTATGCTCTTTAATTAATATTAAGTAACAATTTTGTAATGCAATTTCGATACAGAAAAAACAAAAATGAAAACGTCTAGCATGGTTAAGTAGGAAAGTTACTTTTCTCTTTCTTTTGCCCCTTCTGCTTACAGATACCACTTGCACATTGGCCATGGCTAGTGGAAATTAGCTGTTAGTGCCGTGAATAAATCTGATATCTTTGTTAGACAGGGGTTGCAAATACATACTGGCTACTGTGGTCAGAAATTTTAATGAACCCTGTGCTGTGTTTTTCAGATGCTTTAAAATGTATGCTGTGGCAAATTTTCTTTACTTTTCTCCGTTTTCTTTTTTGGCATTTGAACTTGTATTCTTTCTGACCTTCTCTATGTATTTTTAATAGTCAATGCCCTGCCAAGTGGCATTTTTGCTATCACGTTTTATAAAGTGTTGGGGCGCCTGGGTGGCTCAGTCGGTTAAGCGGCCAACTTCAGCTCAGGTCACAATCTCGCGGTCTGTGAGTTCGAGCCCGGCGTCAGGCTCTGGGCTGATGGCTCAGAGCCTGGAGCCTGCTTCCGATTCTGTGTCTCCCTCTCTCTCTGCCCCTCCCCCGTTCATGCTCTGTCTCTCTCTGTCTCAAAAATAAATAAAAACGTTAAAAAAAAATTTTAAAGTGTAGATGTACACATAAGGACTTTTCCTGAAGGTGGTATTTCTTTGAAGAAGTTTCTAAAGTATTAATATGGTAGTTTTCATTTTAATGTTCAGTATTTAATTTTTATTTTCTGCTTTCTACACTCATGACCTCATGAATTTAGATGAGTGTGTGTATATACATATACACATGTATATACATATATACATATGTGTGTATATACATATATACATATATATATCTCTCTATATACATATATACACACATATATATAATTACAGATAAAGTTATGTAAATTTTTAGAATTGTTATCAAATTTAGTGGAGCCCATTAATTAAAGTTTCATTCATATAGAAGGTTTCTGATTTAGGAGGATGTTTCTCATGCTAGCCTCTGGCTTTGTCCATTTCCAGCCTTATTTTTCCTCATCTACGCACATATTTCTGGTGTGGGGAGGCCATGGGCATTTTTAGATCATGAGACAAGCTCTGACTGGGTGAACTAACATAGTGGATTACTTGTGTATTCCTGGGAGAAATAGCCACAACCAGATGGCTAACAATAATGTAACTATACTTGGAAATAGCTGCAAATCACGAAAGCATATTCCACCTAGACACAAAGTAAATGTAACCGCAACTAAGTTTCCCATAGAAGAATTGCAAACCACACGCCGCTCTTACAACACCATCATGCAAGAGGGCCAGTGTTGTGGCAGGAAAATCAGAGTGATGAGAAACAGTGGGCTGAACCAACTGCCGCCAAAACATCTCATTTATATAAATTTCACAAAAGCAAATGATCCCCCATGGCCTTGGGAAGGACTTACTCAAATGAGTGGCGTAGAAGGTGAAGCTTCATTGGCTTCATAGTGGATCTTCCTCTGCCTCAATACTCAGAAACACACCAGACACATGGTAGGATCCCAGTGAAGATTCATGAAATGAAATATTCACCATGTGGATTTTGCCATACTGGTAGGGTTTCTAGGTAAAACATAAGATGTCAGTTAAATGCGAATTTCAGGGAAATAAGCAGTTTTTAGCTTTAAACGTATTCATGCAGTATTTGAGATAAAATTGTACTGAAATTTTTTCCCTTATTTATCTGAAATTCAAATTTAACTGGTGTCGTGTTTCTTTATTGGCTGAATCTGGCAATCTATCACGTTTTAAAGAGATATGTCTAACATCCAGGTAGAGATAAAAATTTACCTGTAACCTGTATTTTTGGTTTCATTTTTTTTAACAGACTCTTTTTTCTTTTTATTTATTTTGAGAGAGAGAGAGAAAGAGAGAGAGAGAGAGAGAGAGAGAGAGGAATGAGAGCTTGAATGGGGGAGGAGCAGAGAGAGAGAGGGAGAGAGAGAATCCCAAGCAGGGCTTGGGCCCCTGATGTGGGGCTCAAGCCCACAAATCTCGAGATCATGACATGAGCTGAAATCAAGATCAGATGCTCAACCAACTAAGCCACCCAGGCACCCCTGCCTTTTGATTTTATAGTAATTCTGTTTTGTACATTTAAATACTTCTACCAAAGAATTTATTTTGATAATTAATAGAAGGTATGGCTCCTAGTTAATGTTTAAGGTTATGAATATTTCACCTAAATGGTTCCTTATTACATTGCATGCCCCCTGCAGACAGGTATATCTCACCTGGTGTCATTGGAGGACCCAGAGAAGCCAAAGAAGGCCGTCTGCCCTGGGTGCTCGGTGACTTGTCTATAGGGAATCTACAAGAAATAACACCAGTGAGTGAGAGCCGCTCGGCTTTTTATTATCATCATGTATACTATGCACAGTGTCAGTAATGACGTATTTGGCCTTGCTGGAGCACAGCTCTCCCATGGCCCAGCCCCTCGCCATGCCTATGCTGCTGTTCTGAATTCCTGTTTCCCAGCACAGCGCCCTTGTTATTGAGTGCAGAGCGATTTTTCTGTAAATGTTTGTGAACTACACTCAAGTCTTGCTGAGTGCCTGATCTTAGCAGCAACTTACTAGATTTCCCTTCTTTTTGTATCCAATTTCTTTTCATCCAGCTTTTCCACTGAGTATCGGCCAACCCAAGTCAATGTGCAGGGCTCCTATTTGACTCTGCTCCTCTATTACTTTGCTCCTTTCGATTTCTGCAACAGCCACATACCATGCTTTGAAACTTCATGTTCACATTTTCCCCCATCTATACCAAACCTCCACCCTGGGGGAATTTCTTTTTTTCCTTTTGTTACTACTACTATTTATTGGCAAAGAGTGTTTTACCTTAGAGTCACCCATTATACATATCTGCTGAATGTCAGATCTTTAGGACGCGGGATAAAATGAGACCCAATTTTCATGGTAGATCAGGCACTATTCTAAACCCTCTACAAGCAAACACATAATAGCACTCATCACTAAACCCTCCGAGGAAGATTATTTTTACTATATTCATAGACGAGGCACTGAGAAATGAAGTGATCGGTGACTAAGTCTCACAGTAGTTAGGTGGCCGGGACAGGGTCTGAGCCTCAAGTCATTTCAGAGTCTGTGGCAAGAACCAATCTGTTCCTGGTTCTTCATGTAAGTTATCTGATATCATTCTCAAAACACTCTTCGGTAAATTTTATTATTCCTATTTTGTAGATGGAGAAACTGTGACTTGGAGAGACAAAGTAGTGTCCAAATTCACATACTTGGTCAGTGGTGGGGCTGGAATATGAACCCAAATCCATCTGGCCTGAATCTGTGCCCTTCTTGTGGCATCTTGTCCAATAATAAGTTCTGTAGCATGATGAATGTATCTACAGAGATCCCTGGGAGGATCATGAATTACATGAGAAGTTGTCATTGCATGTGAGAAACCACTAAAAGAAGAATAAACAGCCCAAGATTAAGTTCCTAAACTTCATAGTAGTAACTTGGGGGGCCTACAGGGCTCTTGGGGAACCCTGGTGCTGCTGCTTCCCAATGTCACTGCATCTGTCCCTCTCCTCTGACCATCAACGCTTGCCCAATGTGGGACAGCCAACATGGTGAAGAGGTTCATGGCACCATGGGTGGCTTAGAGTATCAGACAAGGCAGAGTATCAGACTTCTCTTCATTCCGAACCTTTTTGGTTAAAAATAAAAACTCACAAACGAAGTTTACTTTCTTTTAGAATGTCATTTGCTTTTATTACTCATTGTTTAATGTTATGATGTAGCTGCAAATGTTTTATTCCCTGAGTTTCCTATTCAGTGGAAAGATATGTACATAAAAAGAAGAAGAAGAGCAAAAAGAATATTAAAACTTTTGTATTTGGATTTCTTGATGACATTCCTTTGATCACTGGTTCAGATACGCAATTTCACATGCTTGTGTCCACCTGCAATGTTTGTGTCCCATAGTCTCCTGGCCAAAATTGAAGACACTTCCGTTTCATTTGCTGTAAATTGTCTGTTTCAGTCTTATTAAATGCAAAGATATGGAATTAAAAAACTTATTCTGGGAAAGATGGTTAATACACAGAAAAAAACGCAGCACAAGGGTAAAATTCATGAGGTAAAAACCACAGACTAAACATTCTACCCCTTCTGCTTGCTGTTTGACTGAAGTTTTCATTTTTCAATCAATTGTTTCTGCATCTGTTAGGCATAACCTTGGAAATTTTTTTCTCATGTTTATGGGAATGCTTGTAAAATTGCTTTGGATGAAAATGCAGGAAGTCAATACTTGAAAACTTTTCTGGGCTTTTTTCATGTACCATTTAGATAGGAGAAGAGCTGAAGAGATCAAGGATAAAAGTAAAAATGTGAACGACACAGGCAAGAAATGTTTTTCAAAAAAAGCTTCAGACCGAGGCAAAAAAAAAAAAAAAAAAAAAAAAAAAAGAAGAAGAAGAAGAAGGGTCTGTTGGTTTATGCTTTTTCCATTCTTGCTACAATCATTGTCTCAGGAATGAATTCATATTGTGCATCATTTTCTGTTACCTTTATAGTCTTTCTTACAAGAATGAGGAATGAAAATTTTAATGCCTCATATATTCTATGAATTACTGTAGATGGCTAGACTGCACTACTTTGATCTTTCCTATATTCTGTGGTTTGATTGGATCGTGATGTGAATGGAAAGCAGCACAAAACAAATCAGTTTCTGAGAGAACGACTTTAACAAGAAAAGGAGAAAAGGTACCTCAGCCCACTTCAGAATATTACATATGTGGCACTAGGAGTCCAGATAACTGCTCCTGGGTCCAACTCAGAATGATCGCCGTCTTTCTGGTTGATATCCATTCTGACCTGAGAATTCATTACTAACAATGGCGATCAAACTTTGGAACAAATAACAATTTAATGTCCTTTAGATTTAGCTTTTGCTTCCCGTGAGTCCTGTCGGAGGGCCTTGCACATGGCAGGTTGCCAGGCCACGTGGGATGAACAAATGAATGAGCCACCGAATTCAGCGGTGATCGACCCAGATAGAGGAGGCCGCACAGATACATTTTTCTCCTCCAGAGCATGCTTCTCCTAATGCGGATCAGCTCGTATTCGGTTAGTCAACAGAAGAATCATGTTATTATGATATGGAAATGGTGTTAGTTCGTAAGCAATTTTTCCGAGCGTGTTAATGATTTGTGTCACCAAGTAATAGCGGCTGGTCTCCAAGTACACCAGTACAGAGGGGCTCAGCACCTGGGGCGGGGCAAGGGTGCACAGCCACCTGCCCCCAGTGCCCCCATTGCCCCCCTCCCCCGCCCCCCAGCATTTCCTCTTTGCTCAGTTTGACTGGGCTGTGGCTAGAAGTGCATATTGCCTGGTTTGTCTGTGCCTCCAGATTAAAACTCTCAACTCCTCTTCACCCCCTTCATCCAAGCTCTCATTACCTTTATGTAAAGGTAACGTTTTATATCTACTGAAATATTATTTTAAATTGGGAATTGAACGTGTCTTTTTTTTTTCCTCAGGTAGATTTTAATTAGCGTTCCGTTGGTTTGATTAGTGCTCTGGTTACAAGCTTGTGTAAGTTTGAGGGTCTGCCTATAGCTTTATTTCCCCTGCCCTCAAATCCTTATTATTTTTAGTGTGTAATTTTGCAGAACATGAGTTTTTTTTTTTAATCCCTTCAGGAATGTATGTATTTCATTACAGTGGAAAAGCCTATATTGGTTAAAGCAAAGACACTGGAGAGCTGAGGAAAAGAGTTAATAAAAATGGTTCGATAAGTCTCTGACTAATTTTTAAAAAATTTATTTAATGCTTATTTATTTTGGAGAGAGAGAGAGACAGAGCATGAGTGGTGGAGGGGCAGAGAGCAAGGGAGACACAGAATCTGAAGCAGGCTCCAGGCTCTGAGCTGTCAGCACAGAGCCCAATGCGGGGCTCGAGCTCACGAACTGCGAGATCATGACCTGAGCTGAAGTCAGATGCTTAACGGACTGAGACACCCAGGTGCCCCAAGTCTCTGACTATCTTGGCAAAAAAAATCTTATAGTATCAAAGCTGTGGAGGATTTCAGAGATCAGTGGTTCCTGCGTATTCCTTATACAGATGAGAGCACATTACCCAGAAGGTGTAAGTGAATTGTCAAAGATCTTACACTTGATATTGATGCACTGAAATTGGTTCGATGTGTGAGGACACCTGTCTCAACATTTCTCACATTCATGGAAACTGAGTTACATCTTGGTGCGGTCCACATCTGAGTGGGCCTTATGTCATGGTGCCTCTTTCGTGTCCTCATGGATAAAGCCAATATTGTTTTCCTTGTCATTAGCTTATGTTTTAAGGAGATAACTGTGCCTCTCAATTTGTCAGTTTCAATTTGTACCTGTTTTCTTGGTTGCTAATTATTAATAGTCCCTATTCTTCTTATAAGTGACCTGGTTTGGAAGGTAAATTACATGGCTACCCTAATGAAGGTCATGTGTACCTCCCCTCACCCTTTTGTCTGTTCAAATCCTATCCATTCTTCAAGATCCCGTTTAAATTCAGATAGTTGTGCGAAGGCTTTCCAGGATCGCATGGCAAGAAGTTATCTTTTGTCTCTTAATTTCTTAGTATTGCTTGTGTAAGTTCCTAATGTAGTTTATAGTTTATTTCAGTGTTTCACAAAGGGAGCACTGTTGGCCTTTTGGGTGGGACAGCTCTCTGGCGTGTGGAATCATCTCTAATGTTGGAGGATGCTTAGCAGTCCTGAAAGCCAATAGTGCCCCTGAGTAATATGGCGGCTCCATCCGTCTCCACCCATTTCCAATCTACCTGACCTGCTGTAAGGAATGCAACTCCCATCTCCCAACATCAGTTATACACCGCAGTTTAGACTGAGGGCTCAAAGAGGCAAGATCCAGGTTGGATTTATTTTTGCATCCTTCCTCCGCTTATCTCTTTCTCTCTCTCTCTCTCTTAAACACGCACACACACACACACACACACTCACACTGATGAGAATCTGATGACTCTTAGTACAATGATCTAAAAGAGTTATTGTGGGCATCTGGTATCATTTCACATTACTGTCTCAAACTGAAGGAAACCAAGAGAAAATGGAAATGCTGAGGTTGAGCTAAGAAGATGCCTAAAAGTACCAAAAGTCACCTCTCTACCCTTTCATCTTCAAAAGAGTAGACGCAAGTAGCTAGGCACAGGTGGGGGCTCTCAAAGATGATGGGACAGTACCCAGCACCTCTACCCCCTACACTGCAGTGATGGATTAGGTGTAGTTAGAGGCTTTAATGCTAACAGAATGGCCAGGATTATCATTATTACTACAGTTTCTAGTCTTTTTCCCCCCATTCCTCTTCTTCTATTCATAGCAATTCTAAGAGCTAACATACCTCGCGTGCCTTCGTGTGTGCCTGAGACACCTGCAGGTTTTTGCCATGAATTATGTAATTGAATCCTTACTGGACAACAATAAAGTCTATATCATAGGTGTTATTAATCTTCCGTTTTACACATGGGGAGAGTGAGCCCCAGAGAAGGTAGAAAACGTATAGCCAAGTTCAGACACTAACTGGTGGAACTCGGGCTTGAACCCAGGTGGTCTGACGTTACAACCACCACCCTTAGTCACCACGAGAGATGCTCTCTCCGTATCACTCGACCTCCTCCGTCCTGAGACTCATAAGCTCGTTACAGTGCGTGCTGACTCTGACCCACCTCCCGCGATCCTCTGGCGTTTACACTGCAGCGTGATCATGTGCCGTGGTCTTCCCCATGCGTCGTTGGTTATTCTTCGGGGACTTTTGATGATACTTCTTTATTTTTGTTTGAGCTGAGAGAGGTGAACGCAGTACTGGTACACATCCCTCTCCAGGGATGTAATATATGTAGTCCATACAGAGGCAGTGTGGTAAAGTGGGAAAAACAGTCTCCAGTGCCAGACTTCTTGGGTTCAAACCCTGGCTTCACTGCCACCTGGCTGTGTGAACTACGGGAAACTCTGCAGTTTATATTGCCAGATCTCTGGCAAAAACAGGGATAATATCAGTATGAACCTCAGAGGAGTGTTGTGAGGGGTTAAGGAAATAATATATTTAAGTGCTCAAAACTCAGCCTAGCACATAGAGGGTCCAGCTAACTGTTGCTGTTTTAATTAGGATGTCCGTGAACCGATTCTAAGACAGCGAAGAAAACGTGATTGTCTTCAGTTTTGATTCCAGATCAAGAAATCCAAATACACGGCAAAATCGTCTTTGATTAGGACTCACTCTTCAAGTGAGCTAGAAGCGGCAAGACCCAGTTTGGCCGATGGATCCAGAACCCAATGACCGTGGCTCTGGGCTCAAATCCCCATGAGTATGTGGTATTGAATAGACGGTGGACTTCTCTCTCCCTGGTTGCTTTGTCTGCACATTGAAAGAAGAAAGGAAGTTTATCTTTATCAAAGGCCTGAAGAAAATTCATGTAAATCTTGGGCATTTTAGGATGAGGGAGAGACAATAGTGTTTTCCTCACGGCTGCCTATAGGATTTTCATCCCCCTCTCCAATGACCGTGCCACTTCAGTTGTCTTGAGAAACAAACACCAGCGACACATTGAGGAATATAATTTTTGTGAACAAAAAAAACACTCTCTCCATTACAGAGGGAAGCGTAAAGCTCTCTGTTTTCCCTCTTGTGACATTCAACTATTAAAGGGAAAAATTCCATTTTATTGGCTTCTTGTAATCAAGATGATGTGACCTTTACAGGATTAATATCTCATTCTTTTGCTAACTAATTTACTCTAATAACGCAGGAAGATGTTTTATAGTGTAAAAAACACCTTGGGGTATTGGGATTGGATATAATAGCTAGAATAAAGCCATTATAGTTGGATATATAGTAGGAGTAAAATCTTAAATAAAAATTTGTAACCATGGGATATGGAAAATTTCTTTTTTTCTAATATTGGAGTTTTGCTTTTATTAGTTCTTTGTTAAAGGAGCTGCTCTATTTTGGCAGTAAATTTTCAAGGCCCTCTACCTTTACTTAGCCTTTTGTCATCTTTACTTCTATTATTCTCGCAGTTCTTCATTTCATACAAAGCCAAATTAGGTGTCCTATCACAGTCTCGACATTAATTTGTATTTAGCTGTAAGAAGAGACTCCAAGGACCCATATCTGCCCTGCCTGCCTCATTAGATTGTGGGCTCACCCAAGGTAGGGACTTTTCTTCTGAATCTCCCTATATTCTAGATCTCATTATGTGGCTGGCACACAGCAGATGCTCAATCAGTGTGTGATAAGTGAATAGTGATGTTCCGCCGCACTTGAAAAATTCAGTATTTACATTCATAAGGCCCAGGGAGGATAAGATTGTCCATTGTGCAATCAGCAGGGATCCAGGGTAGTGGCTGCTGTCATGGCCAGCCTACTCAGTCGGACCTGTCATTCCTTAAGCAGTTTAAGGATGTTCAATCTCCGTTGTGATTTTGGCACTCAACGTCTTCAACCTCAAATGGTGAGTGCTGAAATCTGGATTCTGTCTACTTGGAATCTAGCCTGGATTCAAACCCAACGTACTTAACCATTAGTCTCTGCCACCTGTGTTTCCCTACCACACGTTGAGAGTTCTTGGGCCCTGCTCTTCTTCCCCCATATTCTGTCTCTGTGATCTCAACTATTTCCATTGGTTTTAAAAAGCATCTTCGTGCGTGTGCCCCTCCATGATGTATATCTTCTGTTCAGACCTATCCCCTGAGCTCCTCCTTTTATGTTAAACTGCATCCTTGGTATCTCACCTATCTCACAGCCGTCTTAAAATTTTTTTTTCGATGCTTATCATTTTTGAGAGAGAGAGACAGAGACAGAGAGCAAGCAGGGGAGAGGCAGAGAGAGAATCTGAAGCAGGCTCCAGGCTCTGAGCTGTCAGCCCAGAGCCCGAAGCGGGGTTCAAACTCATGAACCATGAGATCGTGACCCGAGCCGAAGTCAGGCACTCAATTGGCTGAGCCACCCAGGCGCCCCTGCTCTTTGCTTTCAATATGCATTCTCTACACTGAGGAAAAAAAAAAAGAGGTTAAAAAATCATTTTCATGCTTCAACCCTTAAATGGCTTTCCAGCACACCTAAAACAATAGCTCTACTTTGTGCTGTGACACACAAAGACCCGTATGACCTGGTCCCTGCTTCTTTCTGTAGTGCCTATTATAACTTTCAATTATTTCATTTATAATTTCATTTAATTTTTAAATGTACCTTCCTCTCTAAGGAATAAGACATTTGAGGGCAGAGACAATATCATTTGCACTTATTGCCATATTCTCAGCACTTGATACTTTGTCTGCTACATGATAAGTACACAAAGAGTATTTGGGGAATAAATAAGGAAATTTTCTATAACATTTTGCCAAAACATTCACCCCCTGAATCTAATGCTTGATTGCACTCCACTCTGTTCCTTCCTCTCTGCAAATTATTGTTTTATATTTTACAAAGAATATTAGATATGAATCATTCGATCTGTCCTCTTCAACTGTTTCCATTTACTATTTTGACCATTTCTCTCTCTGTTGCTTCTCACCTCGAACAAAGGGCTATTCTTGCTTTTTTTGTTGATCTTCCGCATGGGTCCTTAAACTTTCCTTCTAGTACCATCTCAGGGCCTGGTTTCTTCTACCAATGATTCTTTCCCCAGCATCTTCAATCTCTTCTCTTTTCAACATATTCAGGCATCTACCATTGTTTGATGCTCCCTTTGGCTAACATTTCCTTCCTTGTGTTCTTTTATTGCCAAATCTTTTGATGTGCTGCTATATCCATTTCCTCAAACTCCTTAGTGCTTGTTCTTCTTGACACCCTGTAAGTTAAATATAGTTTTTCCTCTGTTAAAATTTCCTTCATGTCACCAATACTTTGCAAATTGTCAAATCCAATTTGATTCTTATCGTAATAACCTGTGCTTGCTGTTAGCAACAGCTTCCTTTTGGAAACTCTCCTATTTTGAGCCCTAGAATTCTAGACCATGCTTGTTCTTTTTCTAGTTCTCTGATGAGTAATTTTCTGTCTTCTTCATGGGATCTTTATTTTTTTACTACTTTGTTAGTATGTGTTTCTTCATAATTAAATCTTATCCATTGGCTTTTCCTTTTATACAGTCCCCCAAGGAAAATCACTTACTTCCAACGTACATTAAGTTGTTCTTACTTTCAGATCAGTTTCCCTGACTTCCTGCTTTTGTCTATGCTGCCATGATCTTTCTTGGAACTCCCACACAAACCTTCAATCAGTCAGCTAACTGACATCATCCTACTTCCTGCTGGGTCCCAGCCCCACCGCATTGCCTAGCACACGACAGGCACTCAGTGAATGCTTGACCAAATGAAAATGTCCTAGCATCTCTCCTCTACATTGATACAAGTGTCTAAATGACCTTCCACCCAGTATGGTATCCAATTGATTCCCTTCCTACCTTAAGATATGTTCCCATTTTTGTGGTCTAGACTAGTGCAGGAGCAGTGTGCTGGTTTTATGTTTTGAGCCAACCCTCTAGGATGGTGTTGCTACCTAAAGTAAATTATTAAGCAGGACCCTGATATCTCATTAAGGCTCAGCGAGAAAGAGCATGACGATTGTTTACTGGTAGTTGTCATAGCTCTGGGAAGAAGGAATGTAGACATATATACACCATGTGTGCTAACTGTGGTCATCTGTGACCTACAAGATAAACACTATATTATTAGATTAAAAATCAAAGCCTGATTTTTTTGGCTCCTGGTGAATGACTCACACTTGCTTTTAATAACATCTCTAGTTATCTCTAGTTCCCAATATTTCGTTTCAGCAAACTTCATTGTTCTTCAAACAAGTCCTCCAACTTTTCATGCTGTAGAAGGCTCATATGGTGTCCTAACTTAGAATTTCCTTTAATCTCCTCAACTCCTTTCTTTCTTCTAAATTTAAATCTCTCCTTTTCCATAAGGCCTTCCCAGATCATTTAACCCAGAACAGTATCTTCTGAAGTGCTATGACAGAGGTCATCTGAACTGTTCGTTTGGCATTTAAGCACATACCTTGAGATATTTCCTGTATTTTTGTATGAACTATTATTAAGTGCCTCTTGTAGTATCAGTTTCCACTTCCCTTGTGGTATCTTTAATTGCATTTGAAGGGCTTCTAGGTGCCTGACACATATGAAGTCTGCTTACACATGTCTACTATGTGTAATAATCTCCAAGGCTTTAGGGACTGTTTACCTAACAAATTGCCCTTTACACAGTAGGTGCCCATGACATATTGCTGGTTTAAATGAAAAAATGCTAATAGATATTTGTTGGTTCATTATGTGTTTACTCTGTGTTCTATGTTGTGTTTACATTATCCCATTTTAGTCCTTGTAAAATCTAATGAGATACGTTACAGTATCCAAGTTTTTCAGAAGCTCTGAGGGTTGAAGATATTTTTCAAGGTAAGTTATGCAGACAGTAATTGCTGGAGACTTGATTCAAATGAAGGGCAGAAGATCTAAGAGTATCACTGGAAAAATTAGCAGAAAAGCACGCCTTGTTCTTAAACAAAACCTTATTGCTCAGAGGAGCTGTCTCAGAGTGCTACTTCTGGTCACTGGCTATTGTGACAAAATGACACGAGAGCTTCTGCATTTGCAGCCAACACGCTCAAGTGCTGATAAATCTGTGAGCAAAATGAAGTCATGGTTTTGTCATATGGCTCTGGCTGAGAATCTCCATCTCTGGAGTACAAGCTGTGGAAACCAGCAGCTTGTATTGGGACCTAACTATTCCGAGAAGTAACTATTCTATTTGCCCATTGTTCTGAGTTCAAGGAGGACTAAATAGCTCCCAAACTCTTAAATAGTCTTGGATGGATGTCTGGGGGTGCCCAGATTAGCTTGGACCCATTGGAACATATTCAAGTCAGCTGGAATCCCTGGAAAAGACCACAGACTCCTGAAGATATTCAGAATGGCCTCTCTATTTCTAGATAACTTTAGGCTCTCTAGGCTGAGGCAGAGAGGCCACTCTAGAAGACCTTGTGGAACAAAAATGGGAATGGGCGATACAAAAGGGGCTAACCATTCCACTCAAGTGGCCACAGGATGCCCCCAAACGCTTGGCAAGGTGTAATTTAACTGCAGCCATCATAGTTCCCCACTGGGGGGCGCCAAAATGATGCCTCTGTTTTCTCTTCTTTATTTCTCATGGCAAGAATTATTTGACAATGAGTTGAAAAGAATTCCGTATGCAATTATTTTAGTGTGAGGACAAGTTGGTAATGGTTTATATTTATCATTCACTCACACAGCCTGCTTTTAATGTTTGCCATCTCTCTATTAATGAACTAGAAATTGGCTACTTCCAAGAAGAGGCAATGTCCTTCTGATGGATAGTGCATGGGGCTGGGAGTCAGCAGACCGGGTTGCCAGAACAGAATCATAGTTAGAAGTGACTTCAGAGGTTGTAATCTGACCTCTTACTAATTCACGAATAGCCTCTACAATGCCCTTGACAAGTGATCATCCACTTCCAGTTCAGGAGGACCACTGGGTAATTGTGTGTTAGGCAAAGCACTTAGCAAGTACATTACAGAATCACAGGATGATTGAGCAGGAAAGGACCTTGGAGATGGGCTGGTCAACCCCCTCACTCTGACATGAGGGCCAACGAGGTTAAGTGACTTACCTCTGAAGGTTAGCAGTTCGGGTAGAACTCAGTGTCCTGATGCCTAAGTCAGAGGATTGCTCCACCATAATTCCTCAGTTAGTTAAATGGATGTATTGACAACCATTTCCTGGATGGCACAGCTCTGGGGAAAACGACTGCACGCTGAAGACACTGTCCTCCGAATATTCCGGTATGGAATTAAGGCAGCGTCTAGAGGAGGGAGAAGGGAGAGGACAATGGTTATGGGGCCAGCTAGAAGTTAATTCAAATCAAGCAGCACATCCTGGATTCAAATGATATCATGTGCAAGAATAATACCATTTTCTTGAGGATCACTTTCAAGAAGGTTGATGGCAGCAACCAGCAGATTTGAACAAGAAATATTTATCTTCCTAATGATTTTGACTTGCCCTCAGGATTAGAGGAGTTCACCGGTTAATCTAAACCTATTCATTCAGATTTCACTTTTTAATCCATTTTGTCAGGCTTATCTCTCAGATATAAGTAACTTTTAAAATGCGTACATCTCCTCCTCAAACTGTGTTACTTTCAGCCATAGCTTCTTATTTGAACAGCTTGAGGACTAATTTGAATCACACTTCACTTGTGGGGGCTCAGAAAGTATGAGATACCTTAGAGAGTTGCCTTACAGGATTTTTAAGATGTTTTAAAATGAAGTACATTTAAATTCTTTAAATTACATATGGTTTAATCTAGAAAAGGACAATTGAAGCCTTCATTAAAATAGATTTATTCCAATTTCATATGTGAAAAATAAATTTTCCTGAGATAACTTGGTATATGTCTATCCAGATTGTAGCATTTCCCTACTTTCTAAATTAAATGTTGCTGTATGTGAATCTTGGCTCCACGGTGGCATATATTAAAAGGCTTAGTCATGATTATTGTAAATATCCCAGAATTGAGTCAGATTTCATTGGAGCTTAAGAAGTAACTTTCTTTTCTCTCTTTTCCATTTTCACTTCTTATATTTCCCTGCACTTCTCCTTTACGTTTGCTTGCAATTTTCTCTTTCTTTCATCTATTCCAGCCTTTGTCAAGCACATAAAACTGTCTCGCACTGTTTCAAAACCTAGTGTTCTTTGTCTTGAGTGAAAGGGGCAGTTTTGAGCTTTTATGTAGTGAGAAGGAAGGAATCTTTCTTACCACATAGGAAGCAATTTGTGTTTATTATGTCACTTAGTATTTTTAAAACCTTATACGTTTTAAAGATATATTTAAATATTAGGAGAAAAGCTCAAAGAGATGCAGTGTTTTCTCCAAGGTCACAAGAATAGTAGACGACATAGCTGGGATTTTAACCTGGGCCTCTCTTACACTAGACCTAATGCCCTTTGCACCACATCATGGTTTCTCATGTGCTTGATTTCAGTTAACAGCAGAGTTCTTCTTTCACAAAACAAAACAAAACAAAACAAAGCAAAAATTATATACATTTTGCTTACCTGGGGCCACTTTGCATTTCCTTTTTCATAAAGTAGCTCCATTTCTTGAGTTTGTCAAAAGATAACATTGTTGTTCTTGGCTTCTACTTTTGGTATTATGAAAACATGATCATTGCTAACAACACCAAAAAAAGCCTATCATCTGTGCTATGGTCATTTAGTGTAAGTGAGCAAGGACAAAATCGAGATTCAGTCTATGGGCATGTCTAACTTCACTCTGAGAACCACTGTTCCATAGCCCAGAACGTGTATCTAACCCAGCCAACTATCTTGTCTTGTTCTTGTTACAAATAAAAGCTGGGGCCCAGGAGATGTTCCCGACGTCCCAGAACACACCAATTGTCATTAAGATAAGACTGTTTTGGAAAAATAATTCTAAAAATGTAGCATGTTGATAATGGACAACAGATTTCCTTTGAATGTGTGTTCTGGTATACATTTAATTCCAACTTTTTTTCATGCATCAATGGGACAAATGTTCTTGAGACCCAGAGCTAACTTTGAATCCCAAAGGGAGAATTCAAATTTGGGTAAGTTACAAAGCCCTTTTCTCACCTGTAAAAACATGAAACATAATAAAATAATGTCTGAAATCAGCACTATGCATAGCACATGGCTACTTCTAATTAGTGGGAGCTGTTATGATTTTATCTCTGTGCGTAATCTAGATTATATACACACTGAAAGCAAGGCGCATGTATGAAGTACTATTGTACTTTCTGTGACACTCAACGCAGTAGGCACTGAGGCATCGAAGGGCTCATGGTTGTCTACTCTGCTAGATTCTGCAATCCAACTCTCTCCAACTGTAATGGATATTTATCAACATTGATTAGTTTATTGAGAAGTATATAATTACTTAATTCTATCCAATAGAAGCAGCCACTTTATACAAACCAAGTACTCTGTCTTCTTTCTTCTTATAGCAAACTGGAGATTGTCTAACCATTTTTATAGAAGGACAAAGGATATCTTGGTGGATGCCTTCTAGTCTGCTTGGCTCTTGAGGATAAATGAAAAAGAGGAATTTCTCATTTGAACATCGCCGATATCTGACCTAATTTTGAGAGAGAGAGAAAGGGCTCTAACTTGCTGCTCCATTGGGATCTCGGCTAGAAAAGGACTTGGCTAGAGCACAAAATATAATACAAAATAAAATGGGGAAGGTATTTTAAGTTGGAGTCACTATTAAATTATTTAATGCTTTATTGAGTAAGGGAAAAGGACTTGCACTGTGGAAGATATTGTTAATAAAGAATAGTTATCCTGCTCAGCTGGAAGTTTCTGGAAGTGTAGATAGGCGAACTGATTCTGAGTCCCCTCCTCTGCCAAGGGTCCTGTGAATGATCGCCCACTGCACAGCTGGAGGGAACAAAGATGGCGGCCGCTCACAAGCTCCCCAATGCCCATATGTAGGCAAGCTGTCTTTCACCTACAGAGTTACTGGCTGAGCTTGTTTTAATGCAGACATCATAGACTACAATATATGCCTTTTTGGCATTTTTCCATCAATCATTTGGGAACTATCCGGCTAGGCTGTTTCATTTCCTATTGTAGGAAACAGTAGACATTTTCTCTGCCTTGCGTGTAACTATATTGGTGGGAGGGCATTTGCTACAGAAATTATACTGAATTCTTTTTCTTTCTTTTAAAGAGATTTCACTGAAGTCAAAAGGGGAATAATTGGTAGGTTTTCTTTATGCCTGTCTTAAGGGGGGAAAATGCTCTATCCCATTTTAAAGACCTATAAAGAGCTCTGCTAATAAAAAAGAGGTAGGCAAAAAATAATAATAAAGAACTAACTTCTGAACTTTTGCAGAAGCCTATATATTGGAAGAAAGAAAATGATTCAGAAGAGCTCTTTGATAGCTTTTTCCACTACAACAAAGTACAGCCTTGCTTGTCAGCCCATCTGTATTTTCCCTTCATCTAATAAACTGGTTAGGCCAGAGATGCAAAGGAACATTATAATATTGACCATGTTGTTGGAAAGCCACATGCTTTAAAATGAATTAGCTTTTGCTGCACTGCTGAACGTATGAAGAAAAAGATGGCTTAATAGGAAAAAAAAAAATGGACTTTAACCCATTTTTGCTACTGGGGCTCAATGCAGAAATAGAAATGAATAGGGAGCCCTCAAAAGAGCTAGTGCATTTGTCTCCAGTGAAGAAGCTCATCTTGGCATACCCTTGGGCTATAATACATATCTGAAGCTTCAAGAAATATCCGGCAGACCTTGAACTGATATGAAGCCAATTGCAAATAAAACTTGCCACATAAGCAAGTTATGGGAGCACTGTAGAGCTTAACTTATCGGTAATAGTGCAAAAACTAGAAGTGAAGTAACTTTACGTCCTTATTGATTGATTACTGATTGATTACACAATAGTGTTCATGTGTAGCACCCACAATGGTACACCTTCTACCTGATTCTCGGGGCACTAGCTAAGGATAGATTGCATTCGTCCAGCAATTTTCGATCCCATACCTCGCAGGATAACTGATACGTAGAACATGCTGGAATTGGCTTGTGCCCTATCTTTTCTGCTTTACTCTTTCTCCCAATATAGGAGTGCCTCCAGAATATAGATATTTATGTACACATCTTACAATAACGTAGTAATTCGTGATAAATAATGATAAAAATATATACAAATAAAAACACTGTAAGAATGTGAGGTTACTGTGCAAGGCGTTTGGTATGTGTTATCTCTTTGGCTGAGCAGATTAACCCGTGAGGTTCTGGTTCTAGAAGTGGAACTAGGAGAAGATTCACATCTTTCTAGTTGAGCGGGCCTTCATACCAAGATCACAAACACACATGTAAGAGTAGAATGAAGTCCAAGTCCAAATGGCAGTTCCTTCTAAAACCAGAGGGAAGAAGGGGGCGAGTAGTGGAATAGTACTAGGAGCATGCGGGCTGTGCTTCCCTACCTTTCTAGGTGCAAGCCTCAGATGATAGTGCAGCCAGTAGGCTCTCCAAAAACGTGGTCCTTCTTCACTCTCTTGGAGGAGGGGAGATAGCACTCCTGTCTCTGGATCTACAGGTGGAAGGTCAGCGGCATAGATAAGGGGAATGCATAGCGTCTTGAGCAGCTCTGGGGAGATGGCCGAAGTATCCTTTCTACGGGGCCCACTGGCTTCGAGAACACCAATGGAAGGTAGGCAGGTATTCAGGCACAGGATGCTGTGTTTCCCATGAGTCACCGATTGTTTTTGGAGATGTGCAAATGTGCAAGTAGGTCACATGCTTATCTTTCAATCATGGAATTAATACCCTTACTCAAAGTGCAGCATTACAGCTGAGTTGCATGATCTGACTTCATGTCTAAGACTTCCAGACTTTAGCTAATTTAGGGGATGTTCAGGGGATACCACAAAGTTCATTATAGGGGGCCGTAGCCCTGAAAGCAACTGTGTCAGGAAACCCCAAAATACAACTCTAAGATTACAAATTATCTGCATTTCCTTAAGTCTGCCCTGGCCTACTTGAATAATCAGAGTGAAAAGTGATCATAAAACTAGTCTTTCAAGCCTTGACTCCAACTGCTGGGGTCACCAGCCTTGGAATCCCTTCGTTTTCATAAACAGTCCCCTAACCCCATCTTCTTTAACTCCCACATGAGCTGCTTTGGTGGTGCTAAGAATATTCATATACAGCTTGAAGAATTTTTATTTCCCTCTACTATACCTGCCACATCCTCTTGTCTTCATCCGCCGAGGTCAAGGTTTCAGCTCTTAGGAGCTCCAGCAGTGCAACTCTCCCCTTCCTTGTCCTCTGCTCCCATCCCACCACCCCCCCTCCCATCCCAACTTTCCTTGTTATCTTCCTACCCCTGACTCTACACCATTCCCAGTGAGCTGTCCTTACTTGGTAGCATTAGAAAAATCACCCTCTCCAGATTCCCCAGTGGCAACTGAAATGAACATTAATCATTTAAAATGGGAGGAAACTATGAAATCAGGGTTTTGAAGAACAAAGAAGGAATTAACCTTATTGAAAAGACCTCAGACTGAATTGTTGGTGATTTGAGGCTCTAATTTCTGGCAAGGAAAATGTATTGAAAAGAAACTTTGTGGAAATAGTAGAAGGAATTAAAGTCTCCAACTGCTTTAAGAAGATAAGGAAATAAACCTTTTATGCTGTGTCACAGTCGTAAGATGGGTTGGTCACAAAGAAGTGCTTTGGCATCAGACAACCCAAGGCTCCAAGCCATGCCCCTCATAGCTATTTACCAAGGTATGGACTTTTGCAAGTTATTTAACTTTTCTAAGTGTCAGAGGTTTGGTTTCTGTTTTTGCTTGTAATCCACAGAGTAAGATCCAGCATTAGTTACTTCTTTAGAGCTGTTTAAAGATTAATGCAAAGAGGTATGTAAACTTCCTAACACAATGCCTAGCTTGTGGCAAATTACCAAGAAATGTTACTGTGTTTACCGCCTTATTCTATGGATATTACATTCAGGTTCATCATCAGCCTTTGAAAGCCACCACATGGTGATGGGTTTAAACTTTGAGCCAATGCTGTTCCCCCCAGCCTAGCCAGAGCTCCCTTTAGGGAGAATCTGATAAATCTTGCTCTACAATTTCCATTCACTGCATGGAAAAGCAGCATCAGAAGAAAGTAATTTTGGTGATAGGTTTGGTGATATTTGTCTATTGTCCTACAAAGCACTAATGAGCTTGGTGAGCCACTAATAGCCTGAAATAATTTTAAAAGTCAACCTAAAGAAAGGAAGTGTGTCTTCAATCCTTTGGATTTTTCTGATCGCCATTTGGGACTCGACCAAGATCTTTTGTGAAAAATGGTTTACCTTTGAAGAAGTAGGAGTAGTTTCCATACGCCAAGTGCTATAAAACCCTGAACGAGGTCGTCACTGAAGGTCTCAAGTCTTCCGAAATTACTGGCTGTGTTTCTTCATGGCTTCCTAATTGTATTGCATGAGAAAAGAAGCCTCAAGAGCGTACCGTTGTTTACTGGGAAAAGTAATTCAGAGGCAATAGATTTCTTCCACCTTTCTGAGCTGTGTCCGAGATAATGGAAAATTCCTCAACCCAATTCCTCTTCATTAGTTCTTCAAGAACTGAATAAGATGTTCATTGGCAATTTATATTTGCAATGGAGTATTAGGCAGAATTTAAAGAGGGATTTATGATCACCTAGTCAGATGTCCCCACTTTACAGATGACAAAGCTGAGGTTAAGTGGAGGTGACGTGACCTTCCCAAGGTAGCCCTTAGTGAGTAGGAGGGTCTTACTCAAATTCACCATGTGACAGCATTTATGTGCATGGGTTTCTGGACCTGCCATACAGCATACAATGTGTAGTCCCTTGTCTTAAAGCCATAGAAGACTTTGATTCCTTCCACCATTTCCACAAAAAGTTTCTTTCAATACAGACTTTCCCTGCCAGAAAGCAGAGCTCGAAATCCCCACCAAGTCAGTCGGAGACTCTGTTAGACAAGTTAATTTCCTTTTTTGGTCCTCAAACCTACTAATTTCTTAATTTCCTCCTAGTTAAACGATTAATGTTCATCTCACTTGCCATCGGAAAAACCTAGCCAGGGTGATTTGTCTAATGCTACCGAGTAAGGACTGTTTTGAAAGCTTTGCGACATTGTACTTTGTAGGATCCCTAAATTGTAGCTTCTGTACATCAAATACTTCAAGGAGAGAATGCATCTACTAATCTTTCTATTTGATCTATGTTGTGCTGCTAGATTTTATTCACTTAAGTAGATTAAATCAGCTGGGGATTGGGTAGCGAGGGTATAAACTCACTTAGCAAAGAGACTTGTATTACTCTGAAAGACACTTCATGCGCAAGCCATAGACGCGAGAAGATGCAATGCAGGGCACTTCTTAGCAACATCCTTTTCTGCTTGTTTGTTTTTGAGAAGTTGGTGTCGTTCCCGGGACCTCAGTAGTCATCTTTCAATTTTTATTTGTGGACTCTACGTCGGAGACAAATTTTACTCGTTTTAATAACTATTACAATTGTCAGTGAAACCTTGTTATCATGTAGCTGTGGGATTCTAAGCATTTTGTTTTGAATAAGCCCTGCCTTTTGTTAGTTCATGTGTTTTAATAAGCAAGCATAACTCATAATTGTGTTTGATCAACCTTATTTTCATTTAGGCCATGTCTTAATTGATAATTCAACCATTCCATAATGTCAATTGTATACTTTTTCAACATTAAAAAATGACAGTTGGAGAAGGGTGCACTTTCTAAGTGATACTGGAATGATTTGCTGTCTTGGCAAATCATATCTCTGGGTTTGGTTTTGGTTTGAAGATTGCATCTCCCGGCTGTAACTTTCTCTAGTCTTCAGTCCCACAAATGCCTACAATATCTGTCTAGTTTGTTATCTGGCCAATACTTCGGAATAAACACTGTAGTTTTGAAACCAATATTTTTAACCTTCTAAGTTACTTTTTTTCTTCTGAATTTCTTATTTCTCCTAATGACACCATCTTTCTCTCAGACACAGAATTGAAATGAAGTCATTACTACCCCGGTGTAGAAACTGTCTATGCCTGCTGACTTCAGGCATGTTCCCTAATCTTGCATCTTTACTTTACTAGTTACTAGGATGAAGACTGTTGCCAATATAACAAAACATGATGTGTATTACTGTAGGTATTTGTGGGTATCTGTTTCCCATTCTCAACTATGAATAAGGACAAGGAGCATGTCTTACTTATTGATATTTATACATCTTACAGCATTCACATGGCACAGTATTGTACACATGGTAAAATCTCAGTAATATATGAATGAATAACAAAATGAAAATATAGATGAATAGCAGAATCTAAAATTTGAAATGGAAACCAGATTTTCCACTTATTCCCCTGTCATTTGACTCATTTCTCCAAGTTACCACCCATGCAATAATCAATGAAATCTTAGCCTGAGGGGTTATTCTGAAATAGTGCTCATCTTTAGACAAGATACTTTTAAATGATCTCATTGGCAGGGCACCTGGTTGGCTCCGTCTAAGCATCTGACTCTTGATTTTGGCTCAGGTCATGATCTTCTGGTTCGTGGGATCGAGCCCCATGTCAGGCTCTGCACTGAGAGTGCAGAGCCTGCTTGGGATTCTCTCTCTCCCTCTCTCTGCTCCTCTCCTGCTAGCATGCACTCTCTCTCTTAGGATGGATAAACAAACAAAACTAAAATAAATGATCTCAAAGGCAAGCTTAACTTTGGAAACTGGCAGACATGGTTGCCAAAGGTAATAAAATTATAACAGGAATTTGGTTTCACAAAGGAAATGGTTACTTTTATTGACAGAAATTATTAGCATTGAAAATACAATTCAGTATCATGAAAAATATAGTTTTATATGACAATTTTGTCAATGATAAAATTTGTTTACTTTGACTCCATGAAGGTCTTCAAATACCTTAGAGTATGAAATGATTAGAATGAAAAATAAGTAACTGTTTATTATTCATTTATATGAGAATTACTAATGTCACCACCTGAATGCATTGATATCTTGGGAAGTAAGAGTAATCGAAGTTGATCACGAAGAGGATATGTCACCCTTTTTTCAGTTTTGGAAAATGTCTAAAATTTCAAACCTGGTTGAGTTCTGAGTAGATAAAATCATCTTCCTTTTAGTTCTTGTTGTCATTTAATTAACTATTTAATTAAAAAATATTTCTTGATTGCCTTCTATGTCAAAGAGAGTGTACTAGAAGCTGGTCATAAAAGAATGCATATATAATAGTAAAGATCATATATTATATAAATATATTCCTGTAAATGTAGTAAAAAGGCATATACATATATACACATACATAATAGGAGAGATTGAGAAGTTAAAATTGTTACCAAAAATACTTTAGAAAAAACAAGATCGAACTACCCACGCAGACAGTGATAATTCTGATATTGAATCCAATAATAAGCGGAAATATATTCAACGAATCCACATTAATCCATCTGCCACCTTCCAGGTGTTGTGAGGTGAGAAAGGATGAAAAATTCTCCCTCAAGGAGCTTATAGAATAGCAGGAAAGAGAGTACATGCATGCAGGAAGGTGGCATATGTGAACGTCACATGCAAGTCAGGGATTAGGGTGGTTGGAAGGAGCACAGGTACGGAGTGGATTTCTGGTGTGAGAAAGCAAGTCACGGAAAAGTAAAGGCTTTGAGGGGTCGCGCTTTGCCAGGGTCACGGAGACTGTCCCTGGAAAGTACTAAATTAATTAATTAATAATTAATCAATAATTAATTAATTAATCTATTGATTTTGTGCTGGGCCATGCCTATGGATTTGTGTTTACACTAGACCTTGGTTTATTACTTATGATAAAAATTCTATTATCTCACTGTCTCATTACCTAATTTTAAAATGTACCTAGAAAATATCAAGCACCAATATTACCTTACTATTATGTCTTTGTATTTTAATAAATTGTGTGAGGTTTATCATGATTTCTCAATTGTCCTATTTAGACCCTGAACAGATATTCTTTTATCTCAAAGTATTCCATTGGTGTAGAGATATACACTGTGTGGTTTTCATTTACGTTATTGTGTTTCAAAAGGTATTCTATTGCTTTTCACCTGCTTGGGGTCCGATTCACAGCCTATTTTCCCCACATTTTCTCTACATATCCATCAAACCATGTAATGAATCTGAAGTCTATCCTACTTACAGAACACAAATCTTTGTTGCAAATCCTCTTTATCTGTAAGTGCTTCTGAAATTTTAGGTGGAATTTTAAATAAAGCTTCCACCTTGTAAAAATGGAGAAATTTACCTTAAAAATCCTCATAGGAGATGTACGGGTACTGCTATATGCTGGTGGCAGGGTGAGGAATGAAACCGAGACCTGATGCAGTATGAAGGCTCACTGAAGTTCTCGTTAACACACACACACACACACACACACACACACACTTCCTATATTTACTGCCAATTTGTAGAATCATAATCTCTTAGCGAGGCCCTGGGAGTGTGCACTCTTCATCTGGCTTTCCCTAATAATGACATTTTATACAGCTGTAGAACAACATTAAAACCAAGAAACCCAGGGCGCCTGGGTGGCTCAGTCGGTTAAGCGTCAGGCTTCAGCTCAGGTCATGATCTCGTGGTTTGTGAGTCCGAGCCCCACGTCGGGCTCTGTGCTGACAGTTCAGAGCCTGGAGCCTGCTCCGGATTCTGTGCCTCCCTCTCTCCCTGCCCCTCCCGTGCTCACACTCTGTTGGTCTCAAAAATAAATAAACATTAAAGAAAACCACGGGAAACTTGACACTGGTACGTTAACTAGACTGCAGGCCATGTCAAGTTTTCACCATTTTTGAACTTGCATTCATTTGTGTGTGTGTCCAGGTGAACATGTGCAGTTCTATGCAGTTTTGGAATTTTGCATTTTTGATAAGCCCTGCAGGTGAGTTACAATGAGATAAGATGTATACACACTGGCTTTATGCAATTATTCACAAACAATGCAGAAGAATCACCTGGTGGCTTTTTAAAATTACAACCCCCTCCCTCCCCACCCCTGTCCCAGGTTCTTATTTAGGAGGTCTGGGATTGGGCTGAGGGATTCGCCGGTTAACAAACAGCCCATGTGGTTCTGATGCTGCTTTTCTACAAACCAAAAGTTGAGAAACCCAGATGGCCATGGGCAGCAGGTGGAACTAGCCTTCTGTGGAGAGACATTTATGGAGGGAAGCATGTTGTAACAGCAATGGAGTACGATTCGTTACGAAACAGAACAGTGAGGACAGCTTTTTTTTTAATAATTACCTGTATCAAGTGGTGAAACTTGGTTCATTCACCATGCTGGTACTCAACTTCTCCATCTATAAAATAAAGTGAATGGATCATATCTTTTATGTCCCTCGAAGCCCTCAGATCCTCAAACTTCATGGTTATAATCATTTGGTTTTCTAGATTTGACAAAATTTTCATCTGTTTTTTTCCAGCGTGTGATGTAAGACAGAAATTTAATGAAAGTTAGACTGATGTGAAGGGATGAAGTTTACTTAATAAATCTGAGGACGTTATTGATTATATGAATGTTGCTCATGTATTTCAATCCCCAAGAGTAGAGCTTCTTCTGTGAATAGAACAATTAATAAAGGAATTAACCATTTTATAATACATGCATTCCACAAATATTTCATGGAAACAAACTGCTTTAAGTGAGCTGTTCCAAACTTAGTGCCTGGAAACTTGCAGTCTTTGTTAATATTAAATTAAATTTTGGTAAGTTCCATGCAAATTCTTTACAAAAATTATCCGTCTTCCCATTTGCTTTGTTATACTTCTGACCTAATTGTTATGAACCACATTTTGTGAGCTCTCAAATGAAATCTCAATCAGCCAAGCAATTTAGGATGTTTGCTGAAAGCAGTTTTCTACACAGATAGAATTAGACCAACAGCTGGAAACACTTCTGTTACCCAGAAATATAATAGTTTATTTATTATTGCTCGTCTTTATTGTAACCATCCCGCAGCTGAATTCATTTGGCACAATTTAAGACATTCTAAAATGAAGACCAGTGTCTGTCTCTATAACTTTTGACAAAAACAATAATGAAAAAACAAAGTGCATGTACAAAAGCACAAAGCACACAAGTCCCCAGAATTTCTCTCGGTCCTCCTGAAAGTCGAGATGGCAACTGCCACAACTGGACCTCACAGGAGAGTTTCGTATTCTCTCTCCCCAGATTCGATGACTTTGGCCCTTTGAGAATTCCTTATCTCACGTTTGATTTCTTAAAAAACATTGTGTCTAGATTTCTGTCCTGTCAATAGAGAGAAGTTGCCATAGGCATGACCACAAAGATAGCTTTGTTAGTTTCCAGTGGCTGGGTTTAGTCATACATTCTTACACTTGAATACTTGGTATTTCAAGTGATTTTTCTATTGATGAAATTCCTTTAACAAGACACTGGATCCTTGATTTTCATAGAGTTGGATATTTAATTTGCTTATTATAGGAAGGTGGTTTGAAATACTAGCAGGAGGGTAAGAGGACACTACCTGAGACAGGGAGTAAGGTGTCTGACTAGGAGCCAGAACACTTGGATCCCAGTCCCCGGTCTGTCTCGCCAGTCATGTTACCTTGAACGAGATGCCGGATTTCTTTCTTAGCTTTGGTTTCCTTATTTGACCCTTTGAGAATGATAGAAATGTCTATTGTGCCCATTACAAAGGGTTAAATAATAAGATTATGTATGTTAAGGTCATTTGCAAATGCAGATTTTAGAACTTACTTTTATCAACTCCTGGCATCTGGGTGGCACAGTCGGTTAGACTTCCGACTCTTGATTTTGGCTCAGGTCATGATATCATCATCGTGGGATTGAGCCCTGTGTTGGGCTCGGTCGCTGAGCCTGGAGCCCACTTGGGATCCCCTGTCTCTCCCTCTTCCTCTGCCCCCTCCCTGCTCGCTCTCTTTCTCTCAAAAAACAAAACAAAACAAAATAAAACAAAAAACAAAAACTCTAGTTTTGTCATCTCTGTAATAAGAAATAGGATTAAGAATACAAGAGAGAAGGGGCACCCGGGTGGCTCTGTCATTTAAGCCTAGGACTTCACTCAGGTCATGATCTCGCAGTCCATGAGTTCGAGCCCCACATCGGGCTCTGTGCTGACAGCTCGGAGCCTGGAGCCTGCTTCTGATTCTGTGTCTCCCTCTCTCTCTCCCGCTCGCACTCTGTCTCTCTCTCAAAAATAAATAAACATTAAAAAACATTAAAAAAAGAATTCGAGAAGATGAATAATTCACATAATTTCTATACCACGAGTATCTATTTTAAAAGGTATAACTTCATTTCAAAGATAATATTTTATTGGGAATATGCCAAATATGTTCAATGAGTTATGCAACAATATATGCAGAATTATTTCTGAGAGGAAATGTAACAATAGCTACTTTTAAGGAGTGGGGGGAGGATCTTTATTTTTTATTAAACTTTTTTTACAGAAAAATTGTGAAGTTAGAACAGTGAGGTGCCATGTATCCCACTCCCTGGTTCCACGATTATTAATATCTTACCTTAGTATGGTATCTTTGTCTCAATTAATGAACCAATTTTGATATATGTTTATTTTATTTTTATTTTACTATTATTATTTTTAATGTTTATTTATTTTTGAGAGAGAGAGAAGGGGACAGAGGATTGAAGCGGGCTCCACGCTGACAGCACACAGCCCAATATGGGGCTTAACCCCATGAACTGTGATGTGAGATCATGACCTGAGCCAAAGTCTGACGCTTAACCAACCGAGCCACCCAGGCGCCCCTGGATACATATTTATTAATTGAAGTGCACAGTTTACTCAGATTTTCCTAATTTTTACCTAATATTCTTTTAATGTTCCGAGATCCCACCCTGGCTACCAGAGTACATTTATTTGTCACGTCTCCTTAATTTCCTTCTGCCTTTGACAGTTTCTCAAGCTTTCCTTGTTTTTGACGACCTTGACAATTTTGGGATGTCCTGGTCAGTTATTTCATAGAATGTTCATCAGTTGCTATTTGTCAGATTTTTTTTTTTTTTTCATTATCAGGTTGGGGTTAGGAGTTTTGGAGAAGATTAAGAGAGGTTAAGTGTCATATCCATCATGTCCTATCAAGGAAATGTAACATCGTCATGACTGACCACGATTGATGTTGACCTTAATCACCTGGCTGACCTATTAGGTCTTTCCACTGTGTCGTTATTCCCCACCTCCTGCTTTGTACATACATTTTGGAGGGAAGTCAGTATAAATAGCCCACACTTAAAAAAATGGGCAGTTATGCTCACCCTCCTTGTGAGTAGCTATATAAATTACTAGGCATTCTTCTGCGTGGGAGATTTGTTCATTCTCCCCATTTGTTTGTTTATTCTATTATTTATTTATACCAGCATGGACTCATAGATGTCCATTTTATGCTCTAGGTATAATCCAATACTACTTTATTTATTTATTTATTTATTTTCTCGCGCACATTTTTTCCGGCTCCGGCCATTGAGAATTCTTTTAATTGAATCGCGTGTCCCTTTGGCATACCCCATCAGGGTGTGTGCATTCGCATGGTGCATACATGTGCGTGTGCGTGTGTATGGTTTGAGCGCTTTCTTACTTTCTGGTATCACAAGAAGCTCCAGGCTCATCTTGCATATTTTTAGCTTCAGTTCTAAAATTAGCTATTTTTCCAAGAAGCCTCGGTTTCTTTTACTGGAGAAGGACGTTAGAAATCAAGAACCGGGTGCTATGTGCGCTCTTTGTTACGGGGGGGTGGTTTCCAGGCCTCAGATGAGAAAGCGAAGAAATACATGCGTGCATATTAACTCACGTATATCTGTAAATATGTAACCATTTTTCTTTTTTTTTTCTTTTTTTTTTTAACGTTTATTTATTATTGAGACAGAGAGAGACAGAGCATGAATGGGAGACAGAGCATGAATGGGAGAGGTTAGAGAGAGAGGGAGACACAGAATCTGAAACAGGCTCCAGGCTCTGAGTGGTCAGCACAGAGCCCGGCGCGGGGCTCGAACTCACGGACCCCGAGATCATGACCTGAGCCGAAGTCGGACGCTTAACCTACTGAGTCACCCAGGCGCCCCTGTAACCATTTTTCTATATGAAGCTAAACATGTGTTCATACTGATTTTACAACTGGAATATATTACCACATTCCACCTCTCCTTGCTGTCTGCAAAATCTGACCACACCGCCAACTGCCATTCGCCATCCATTGACTTCATTGCTCACTGTCAGCCTACATGTATTGTCGTTTCAGAATCAATGGCCTGTACTCCATGGTAAGAAACAAAAAAGACAACTTTATCAACTAGAGTATGAGGCCTATATAGTTTCTTTTGCCTTTAGTCTCACAGATTTGACTCATTTGCAAAGTTACGTAGGTCAGTACGTCCCCGTCCCTCTCGCACTTTTAGTGAAGCTTTTTCATATTTTAGGAATACAGTTAGATGATTTTGGCATATTCTACATTCCTTCCTAGGACCCCCAAAGTCCTAACTGATTTTAAAAAAAATTGTGGGGCGCCAAGTCGGCCCAGTCGGTTGAACATCCACCTTCAGCTCAGGTCATGATCTCACGTTTGTGGGTTCGAGCCCTACATTGGGCTCCATGCTGACAGCTCGGAGCCTGGAGCCTGCTTCAGAATCTGTGTCTCCCTCTCTCTCTTCCCCTCCTCTGCTCACACTCAGTCTCTCAAAAAATAAAATAAAACATAAAAAAAATGTGTATATTAACGCTCACTCTTTGTGATGTGAAGTTCTATGAGTTTTGAAAAATCCATACTATCCTGCATCCACTCTTACTGTATCATAAGAATAGTCCCTGCCTGAAAAAAAACTCACTGTACTTCACTTGTTAACCACCACCCTGAACTCCTAGCAGCCAATGATCTACTTGCCTTTTTTTAAATAAATATTTTTGTCATGTTTGTTTATTTTTATTTATTTTATTTTTTTAATTTAAAAAAATTTGATATTTTATTATTATGTTTTTAATATGAAATTTATTGTCAAACTGGTTTCCATACAACACCCAGTGCTCATCCCAACAGGTGCCCTCCTCAGTGCCCATCACCCACTTTCCCCTCCCTCCCACCCCTCATCAACCCACAGTTTATTCTCAATATTTAAGAGTCTCTTATGGTTTACCTCCTTCCCTCCCCGTAACTTTTTTCCCTCCCTTCTCCTCCTCCCCCCCGGTCTTCTGACGAGTTTCTCAGGATCCACATATGAGTGAAAACATATGGTATCTGTCTTTCTCTGCTGGACTTACTTATTTTTGAGAGAGAGAGAGCAAGAGAGAGCATACATGCACACAGGGGAGGGGCAGAGAGAGAGGGGGGACAGAGGATCCAAAGTGGGCTTTGTGCTGCCAGCACAGAGCCCGATGCAGGGCTCAAACCCATGAACCATGAGGTCGTGACCTGAACTAAAGTCGGAAGCTCGACCAACTGAACCACCCATGTGCCCAACTTGCCTTTTCTGTAGCTTTGCCCTTCCCAGAATGTCATATAATTGGAGTCATAGTGTATGTGGCCTTTTCATAGCAGTTTCTTTCACTTAGCAGTATGTATTTAAGATTCAGCCATGTTTTTTCCCTTGCATGATAGCTTGTGCTCTTGTTTATTGTTGAATAATATTCCATTGTGAATGCACCACAGCTTATTTATCCATTCCTTTCTCAAAAAACATCGTGGTGGCTTACATTCTTTGGCTGAGCATGAAAGTTATTGATTTTCAGTGTGTCCAGCTTTTTCTTATAAGAATAGGAGTGATAACTTATAAGCTCTTTCCAGAAGCTAGAAGTCAAGCTTTTAGTTTTTACTTTGTACAATTCTGTGCAATTATTTTTCCTTAGTAAGTATGGATTAACATTACTGCTAAAGAAGCTTTAAATATATTGCTTGTTTCTCTAGATTATTGGATGGAGAGATTGAAATATATCTGAATCTGAAAGGTTTCAAAGCCTTCGTGAAAAGGACACAAATGAATTTGAATGTAAATCACCATTTTTCATGATTTTCTGATTTCCTCACAGATACTTACATAAGAGTATGAATCCCATATGTGTTTGTATACCTATACAAATAACATGCATTTATGTAGACAAAGCCCAGGTTCAAATCTAGCTCTCTCACTTTCTGAGACACAGTATAAATGACAAATACTGAATCTGGCGCCTTAAACACTGATTTTCCCAAAGAATTGTCATATGAGATACTACTGAATGCCTACCACATGTTAGGGATGACATTAGAGTCTTTACACAATTTGATCTGCATACCAGCCTGTGAAAAGTGTATTTTGAAAGCTCTCTTTTTAGACCTGAAAAAACTGATGATCAGAAAGGATATGAAACTTGTCTCTGGTTGCACAGCCTGGAAACGGGAAAACTGGGATTTGATTTCAAAGTTGCCGGGGCTCAAACCAATGCTTTTTCTAGTGTGTTCTCTGCCTCCCAGCGGTATCAGAATGATCGGCTCCAACCATAGTGCAGGGTCTGAGGAGAATTTTCAAGGTTCAAATGGATGCATTTATGCTGAACTGTCAGCGTTAGAACTCTGGCCCTTCTCCCTGAGTCTGAAATCTTGTACAAGGCTGGAATGCTCATAAAAAGATCACAACCAGTTACACCTCTCTGTATAACTGGTCCCTGGATGTCTCTTGTCTCTGATCCTACATAACATACGTACCCATTTTCCTGATGTACCATTATCTGCTCCTGTACTTTGGTGATAACCTGGTGAAAAAGAGTTCAAAGACAAAATCCCTGCGATCATATCCTGGCTCTGTGACTTATGAGCTGTGGGACCTTGAACGATTACTCAGTCTCCATTATCCCATCTGTAATTCAGGGTGATGGGTGTTGCCAATCTCTTAGGGTGGTTGTGAGGGCCGAATGAAGGGAGCCTTGTGAGGGACTCACTAGACAGTGTCGAACACTACACTTCCAGCACAATTGGCCCCAGCCACTGAGCATTTGAAAAGGGGGTGATCCAAAACTAAAATAATTTTTAATGATGGTGTATAGAAAGAACAATATTTTGGATTTATTAGGTTTATTTTTTTATAAACCCATTTTCACTTGTTCTTTGTTTACTTTTTCTTAAGGTAGCCACTCAAAAATTTGAAATCATGTATGTGGCTTGCGTTTGTGGCTGACATGATGTTTCTATGGGACGGTGTCCACCAAACACACACCAGGTGCTCAATAAACATTATCTGTGAGGCGCCCGAGTGGCTCAGTCGGTTAAATGTCCAGCTCTTGATTTTGGCTCAGGTCACGATCTCATGGTTCGTGGGATTGAGCCCTGTATCAGGCTGTGAACTGATGGCATGGAGCCTGCTTGAGATTCTCTCTCCCCCACCACTTGGGCTCTCTCTCTCTCTCTCTCTCTCTCCCTCTCTGTCTCAAAATAAATAAATACACATGTAAAAAAATATGTCGCTTTAAAAAACATTATTTGCTATTATTAAGTTCAGCGGTCTCTGAGCTATGATCACAATGCCTCATTTGTTGGCATGAATTCAGTTATTTTGAGTGATATTTTAGTAGCCTGAAAGCATTATTTAACTCCAAAACTAGTATGATAGAATTCATCTGTTAGCACAGAGCTGTTGTTCTTATGTAAGGAAACAGTAAACACGTCAGACAAAAATACATTTGCTCTTCTTTGCTTTGAATCTTCTGCTGAAGTATATCAGACCATATTAATAATAAGACACTTGATTTATGTTGATTGACATTATGGAAATAAGTGTTAGACACACTAAAGCGTGGCATCTGAATTCTATTTTAATTTCATTTGCATAGAATAGAATGATTATTGTACCTTGAACTATTCTCCATGTGGAGCTGAGTCAGCAATCTATGATTTCTCTGCCCAAAGTCATAAAGTAGACTAATGAAACATGATAGGTGTAATTGGTAAATTATGATGCAATATATATTTTAGGTTTAAAATGTTATTCTGGAAAGATTCCTTCCATACCAATGTGCTAGGATAATAATAATTAACTTTGTAGGTTTTATAGAATGTGACTGTTATTTATGAAACACCAGAAGGAATGATTGATTCATTATCCTTCCTGGTGTTAATTTTGCAAATATCTGAAAAACCTCCTTTATTATCAAATTTCACAAGCCTTCTTCCTGGGCCAAGACTCAATCCATATTCTGCTTTTTTGATAGCTCTCTTCTAATCCTCCAAATGCCCCATTTTGGGGCTCTTTTTATCCATACTTTTCAGATCAGAGCTACTTTCTTACCCAGTTTTTCTTGCTACTATCACTAAGAGATATGCTATCAATTGCTCTCAGAATAAGTGGTTTCCACTTATTTGTGTATGAAGCACTGATTAAACATGGTGTCACTGAAAATGTAATCTATGTCCAGATTACAAGCTATAGCAAAATGCACTAGAAAAAGTGAAAAGATTAAAAATCTTTAACATAGTGACATGATAGATAGTTATATTCTTGAGCTTACTGAAAAAATTCCTTAGTGGCAACTTGACATTTGTGTATGTGTGTGTGTTGGGCGGGGGGGGGGGGGGGGGGGAGTGAAGAGAATCTAGTCTGTGTTTACCAAATTCCTTTATTTATTCAACCTTAACGTGCTATTACGTACCCAATTTGAAATAATCAATATGTTTTCTTTTAATATTGAATAACTAGGACTAAAACTATAAACGAGTTAAAAAGAATTATATCTATAAGGGAATAGGAATATGAGATTAATGAATTCCACTGATGTTATCAGTAGTTAAAAACTCATAATAATCCAGGTAAAGATATAAGCTAATGTTTGCTATTGACTTGCCTACTTTTATTTATTTATTTATTTATTTATTTTATTTTTCAATATATGAAATTTATTGTCAAATTGGTTTCCATACAACACCCAGTGCTCATCCCAAAAGGTGCCCTCCTCCATACCCATCACCCACCCTCCCCTCCCTCCCACCCCCCATCAACCCTCAGTTTGTTCTCAGTTTTTAACAGTCTCCTATGCTTTGGCTCTCTCCCACTCTAACCTCTTTTTTGAATTGCCTACTTTTAAAAGACATATTCAGGTTTCAGAACTGGCTGCATTACACCAGATTGGAAGGTACGATGGCAGAAGAAGGCTGGTAGACATCGTGGTCTGGTTTTGGATTACTGAGCATGCTGGTCTTTTCTTTAGACTGCATGACATAGGGTAATTTGCTTAGGGCTCTGTATTTATTAAATTCTTCATCTGGCACTGAGTCTTATGCCAACTGTCAAACTAGAGGGAGGAAATGCTCAGCCTTGAAGTTTATCCTATACCTGGGGTGCCATCTGGTCCTATCTTGCAAACACTGACTTTGTTGCCGTTCCCTGGCTTGGATCTTTCCATTCCCCCACTGCAGTACATGTGGTTACCTTCAAGGTTATGAATTTCATTGCCTCTGACTTCAATCTCCTTAATCGTAATAATACCTTAATAATTATAGCTAGCATTTCTAAAGCATCTATTACATGCCAGACGCTGCATCAAATATTTTCCATGGATGTTATTTAACCCTCACGTGCACTGTGATGAGTGTTCAGGGAGAATCCTAATAAAACCTACTCCCTATTTTACTGACAGGAGACTCCGAAAGATTAAGAAACTTGCCCAAGGTCCAACCACCAAGTGGTGCAGTCTGACCCCAAACCTTGCTCTCATCAGCAGAACCTGTGCCCTGCAGGCACTGAACACTGATACCTCCTTGGGTAATTGATGTTTCATCTGAAGTCCACACAGCTTCCATCCAGGATGTTCTCCAGCTCCTCCCTTCTCCACGACTGAGGCCAGCTCTCCTGAGCTTGGGTGGGAGTCAGGGAAACTGGGGAGAACATTGCCCTCTCGCTAAATTCCTACTTCCTTTTAGTCTAACACATTTGGGAAGCTTGCTAAGAGGTTAGGAGAGGGATGATTTATGTATGGAGATATCCGGGTGTACATTTTACGTCTCTCTATGATGCTGGCCTTCATGGGAACATTTACTGAGTCACGACAAATTACCAATGTTATCATAGGGCTAGCACTTACATGCAAGGTATTACTTCTGCTCTGAAATAATTTAACATCCACTGGCAACCAAGAGTTCCATCACCTCTTCGGGTCCCAAGCTTGATATCTGAGTGCTCTGGATGAAGACGGTGACAAAATGTACGCCTCATCCTGCATACCTTTTCTCTCACTGATAAAGTATCTTTGAACCCAGCTTTTCGGTCTGCCTGAGGCTAAAGTCCTTTCTTCTTCCTGCAGTTAGGTCCTGGGACATTGCCCTAGAGAAATCCTTACTGAGCACCAAATACCCCAGCATCCTAGCTGAGAAGCAGGAGACTTTTATTAGGGCTGGTGGAGAGTAAAGGGAGGTAAGTGATTAGCTTGACCCTCAGGGAGGCCTTGAAACTTCTGCAAGAGGCATTAGGCCAGAAGTCAGCAGATCATCAATGATAATCTAATCCGGAAGAAACAGGCAGCCCTGAGAGCTGGAGTAATGACCACACACTACCAGTTGGCTATTTCCCCAAGGGTAGGCCCAAGCAAATTTGTGGTCCTGGGATTCTTTTTAAACTCAACATTCAGGACAATATGTATGGAGACTCTATATTAAGAAGTTAACGTAAGGGTTGACGGAGGAAGGTGGGTGGGAGATGGGCTCGATGGGTGATGAGTACTGAGGAGGGCACTTGTGATGAGCACTGGATGTTGAATGTAAGTGATGAATCACTGAATTCTACTTCTGAAACTAATATCGCACTGTATGTTCACTAAAATTTAAATAAAATTTTAAAAAGTATAGCATTATAAGGTAGGGCCCCTCTCTGCTGGAATGTTGGCTACAGTGCACTCAGTCTGCGATGAGCCTAAGCTGAAGGATAATGAGAATTTGGAGAAATTTTCACTCTCTGCTGGTAAAATTTTCCCCCCAAAACCCCATTCTATATCTAAAAAGAAGTTAATGTACTGCTGGTGAAATATTTCAGCTGCACTTGTAATTTCCAACATTGTGTTTTAATATGCTTTTGAATATTTGTTAGTTTGGTCAAATGAAGCTAGGAAAAGGGAGGAAAATGGAGGGAGATAGCTGAATTAAAAAAAAAAATGTTGATGCGTGGGTTGTTGTCTCCTTCAATTGGTGTAATTAGTTCTGAGCTTTTTATTTCCATGACAATTTTACCCCCATGATGCTTATGTCTCCTAGGCTAATATAATCACTACTAGCTTATAAAACCAGCTACTGAATACTATCCAATCGTGTAGGACAGGCATCAGCCTAAGGCTGAATATCTGATGATAGAATGAGAAACTTCTCGAAAGATCACATCAGTTGTGTGTGACCTCACTAGGCAGTCTACAAAGGTCTTCTCTCCCTTGCAGGGTATATTTCTCTAACAGTGGAGTTATGGCTTTGCTCCCTAACTCTTAAAAAAATTTTTTTTAATTTTATTTACATCTAAGTTAGTTAACATATAGTGTAATCATGGTTTCAGGAGGAGAATTTAGTGATTCATCACTTATGTACAACTCACAGTACTCATCCCAACGAGTGCCCTCCTTAATGCCCATCACCCATTTTCTCCCCGCCCTCACCAACCTCCCATCCAGCAACCCTCAGTTTGTTCTCTGTATTTAAGAGTCTCTTATGGTTTGTCTCCATCTCTGTTTTGCTTCCTAGCTCGAAATAAGTTTAAGTTTCTTTTATTTTTATCTCAAGCAGAAAGGGTAAAGTTTTGTCATAGCATATTGTAGAATTTTACTAAAGGATTTTCTTCTATCCTTAACTTTTTTTGTTCTTGTTTTAAAGAAAATATGATACATTATCTTACGTTGGGATACCTTTCCTAACTGAAATAATTTTTATATTCTCCTTTTCTACAGTATGATTTTTTTAAATTTTTTTTTACATTGATTTATTTTTGAGAAACAGAGTAAGACAAAGCATGAGTGGAGGGGCATGAGTGGAGGGGGAGGGGCAGAGAGAGAAGGAGACACAGAATCTGAAGCAGTTTCCAGGCTCTGAGCAAGCGGTCAGCACAGAGCCTGATGCAGGGCTCGAACTCACAAACTGTGAGATCATGACCTGAGCCGAAGTCGGATGCTCAACGAACTGAGCCACCCAGGCACCCCAGTATGATTTTTTTAAAATAAAATAACTATAACATAAAAATTCCCAGATTTCTTTTTTATAGCCTCATACCTAGACAATGAGAGATTTTAATAACAATCAGTTATTAAAATATAATGTAATAGCCTTACAAAAATGGAGAGTTTGTCTGACACTGCTCTGACAAAAGTATTCCACAAAGTCATAAAGGTGCAGTTATAATATCTGGTAAATAAACAATTATTTTTTAAAGGCCTGTCATATGGAAGTCACCAGGAGATAAAAAAAATGAAGCATTGTCTTAAGAAGTATAACTAAAAGTATAGAGAACCAACACAAAATAATAATGTTGTCATGTTCCAAGAGATAAAAGACAATTTAATATAACAACAAAGAAATGTATCTACATGATTAATTGCAAAGTGAACTGTATAAATAATATGGTCACTTCTTGAAATGGAAACATATGAAATATATCTGCTTGTGGAGCATTTGACCTACTCTGAAGAAGTTACTACTAAGATTCAAAGTAAGAATGTAAGCCATTATTGTGTTCAGATGTGGTACAAATCTGGTTTCAGATGCTGTGTTTCGTTTTGTTACTTCTTTTTTTTTTAAGATTAAATAACAAAAATTATTTAAGACTGTGGTCACCATCTGTCAACATCAAAGCTTTACTTAATGACAAGTAATGCTTTGAAACTATCTCTATGTTGATTATAAAGTACCAATGTGTTAGAAAATTTCAGTCCAAAGGAGGAGCAAATACACGTAGGCCACTACTGAAATAGCTACAACATTTATAGGTGACTATATTTTGGCCAGGGTTGGTGTTAAATTTGTTATTACCTCCAAATTTCTTAGCATGATCAAACTGTAGATAATTTAATTCCCTTTTACCCGAGTTTAGTGCATATCGCGTATCCAGATTGGCAAATCCTGGCTTTCAAGAGTTACCCAACTCATTGCTTTGAATATATTTCTATGCAGAAATTTTTGTTTCTCATGTATGCTTTCTTACACTTTAATTTGAAATTTTTTAGATCTGTAGGAAGGTGGCAAGAGTGATAAAATAAACATCCATTAAGTTCACCAGATTTATCGGTTATTGACTTTTTGAAACATCGCCTGTATTATCTTTCTTTTTTCATGTACACAGACACACATAATGATTTTTTGGGCTGACCTGTTTGAGAAGTAGAAGTAGTTGTAGACATCATGACACTATGATCCTAAATATTTTAGACATAATACTGGCTGAACTGTTTGAGAGGGAGTTGCAGGCATCAAGACATGATAGTCCTAAATATTTCAGATGTAGTATCTAAGAACAAGAATATTCTTCCATATAGAGGTGCCTGGGTGGTTTGGTTGGTTAAGCCTCTGACTTTTGATCTCAGCTCAGGTCATGATCTCACTGTTGGTGAGATGAAGCCCCGCATCAGGCTCTGTGTTGACAGCACAGAGCTTGCTTGGGATTCTCTCTCTCCCCCTTGTTTGTTTATCTGTCAGAGACAGTGTGTGAGCAGGGGTGGGGCAGAGAGAGAGGAGACACAGAATCCGAAGCAGGCTCCATGCTGTGAGCTGTCAGCTCAGAGCCCGACGTGGGTCTCGAACTCATGAACTGAGAGATCATGACCTGAGCTGAAGTCAGAAGCCTAACCGACTGAGCCACCCAAGCACCCCAAGGATATTCTTCTATATAACCACAAGTATTGAGCTCAAGAAATTTAATGTTGGTACAATACTGTTATTTAATATACAGCCTATTCAAGTGATTCTAATTATGTTGATAATATACTTTATCATTTTATTTTTAATGTTTTATTAAAGTATAATTACATATGGTAAAATGCACAGATTTAAAATATACAGTTTGATGTTTTGGTAAGTGTGTATACCCAAGTAACCAACTCCCCAATCAAGATATAGAACATTTCTGTAACCCAAGAAAGTTCATTCATGACACTTTCTAGTCAATCCTCTTTCCTCTATAACCCCTAGAGGAAACCACTACTTTTAGTTCGTGAATTTCATATACGTTGGATCATGCAGCATGTACTAATTTGTGTAGTTTCTCTCTGGTCCCGTATAGCAGTGTCTGTTAATAAAGTTTTATTGGAACACATGTTCATTTGATTATATTGTCTTTGGTTGCTTTCACATGGTAACAGCAACACCGGGTTGTTGTGACAAGGATTGTATGTCACATTCTCATCGTTTTCCATTGCTGCTTGGTATACTACGAATGACTGCAATCCTGTTATAAATTAATGGCATCTTGAATGCCCTGTCTATTACTGAGACATAACATTTAATTACTTATTATTTTCTATTACCAGTGCTTACCCACATGTCAAAATATGAAAAAAAAAAGTCGGTTTTGAAAGTTGCACTTTTAATGAAGAGGGGAGGATGAACTATTTTGTTATCAAACGAAAGGGCAAAGCCATGTTTGTTATGCAGTGACACTGTAGCTGTGCCAAGGTAATGTCACATCATTCAACATTACTAGACTAACCACTCATTATAATAGTCCTACTCACAGAAAATCAACTTTCAGAAAAGCTAGAAGTTTTATAATATAATAGCTCATCAAAGCAATATTTTTTTCTTTAAAAAAATTTAAAAATAATGGGGCACCTGGGTGGCTCAGTCGGTTAAGCGTCCGACTTCGGCTCAGGTCACGATCTCACGGTCCATGAGTTCGAGCCCCGCGTCGGGCTCTGGGCTGATGGCTCAGAGCCTGGAGCCTGCTTCCGATTCTGTGTCTCCCTCTCTCTCTGCCCCTCCCCCATTCATGCTCTGTCTCTCTCTGTCTCAAAAATAAATAAACGTTAAAAAAAATTTTTTTTTAATTTAAAAATATTGATATAAGGCTGAAATCAAACTAAATTTCTGAGCAGCTCATTTGTTAGCCAGCCCTTTACCAATGTTGAGTTAATTTGTGTTTGATTGCAGAAGATGAAGGAATGTGCCCAGAGAAAATAAACTTAACACTATTAGCCTCTTAGTGAGAACCGTTGCTGAAGCGTTAAGGATATTGAGAACAACATATGGAGTATACATACTTTCCATATTCCTCCTATAATCCCTGGGTATTATATATTTATATATTTATAATATATATAATATACATATTATATATTTAAAAAATTAAGAAGAGTCTGAAAAGTGGAGAGAAGAAGGCAGACTGAGTGAGAAGTGTAGGGCCCATGGAATGACACAGTGGTGAGTTCCCTTTTTTTCTGGCTTATCTATTGCGCACTGGGGACTGGAGAAGCCAGCAAGTTAGTAATGCCAAATGGAACAGACAAAAATTCCCCCAAGAAGGGCTTACTCACTCTAGCCAAAGGGGCTACCGAGCCAGGCAGAAAGCTTTTAGATAATAACTGTACTACTCCAGCCAAACACCACAGCAAAAACTGTGGCCAACCCTTACCCTCACCAAAGCTAGAGTGGGGAGTCTGGATATCTAACAAGGTGCCCCAACTCATGTCCATGGTTGTGTCAGAAGCTAAGTGGGGAAACGGGCTCTTCATTACTGCTGGGTGGTAATGAGGAACCCAAGAGGTTGATAGAAATGACATGGGAAGCCTGGAATTCTTCCACACCTGTAAGAGTAGTATCAGAGAACCCACAGTGGGGAGTTGGGTTTTTCACCAACACCCAACTAATGGGGATATGATTATGAGACCATTCCTCCTGACATTGTCAGTGGAGGTCATTTGGGGAGCTTCTACTGAATAGTAACACGGAGCATCACCCTTCTGGTTGTCAATAGAGGCCTGGTGGAGAATCTAGACATCTAACTCCACCTGGCAGTAACAAGGTGGTATTCCTTTTCCCCAGTGGAGTTGTGTCAGAGGGAGTCTACTAAGATAAAAGATTTACATAAGACCCCAAATGTCCAGATTTCCATAGAGAAAGCACTTGATATCCTAAGAACTTGGAAAATCTTAATTTGAATGAAGAAAGACATCTTAGATGCCAACCCTGAGATGTCACAGACATTAGGAATATCTCACAGGAATTTTAAAGCAGACTTCATTAAAATACTTCAACAAGCAATTATGAACACACTCAAAATAAATTAAAAATAGACATTCTCAGCAAATAAATAGAAAATATAGAGAAGAACCAAAAGGAAATTTTAGAAATGAAAAATATGGTAGCCCCCAAATAAACTCAGCAGATAGTCTCAACAGAAGAATAAGTGTATTTGATGATAGAACTGTAGAAGTTACCCGACCTAAATAAGACAGAGAAAATAGACTGAAAATAAAAATGAACCAAGACTCCAGGACCTGTGGACTATAACAAAATTTATGTCCTCAGTGTCCCAGAAGGAGAGGAGAAAGAGGACAGAGCTGAAAAAAGGATTCAAAGAAATAATGGATGAAATTTGTCTTAATTTGGCAGAAGACATATACTGTAGATTCAAGAAGCTGAGTGAATCTCAAATAGGATAAACCCAAAAATGTACCATAATTAAACTTACAAAAGTTAAAGACAAAGAAAAAAAATCCTGAAGGCAGCCCAAGAGAAACACTGCAAATAATGTGAATGGCAGCAAATATTATATCAGAAACCAGGGAGGCTAGAAAGAAGTAGTGTCAGTTTTTAAGTGTGGAAAAAAAACTGTCAACCCAGAATTCTATACCCAGCAAAAGTATTCTCAGCAATGAGGAGGGAGTTAAGACATTCTTAGATGGGAAGGAAGACTAAGAATTTGTTGCTTGCAGACCCACTGTAAAAGAATAGATAAAAGAAGTCCTCTAAACAGAAAGTAAATGATAAAAGAAGGAATCTTGCAATACTTGGAGGGAAGAAAGACGAGGAAGAGGCCAAACAGGAGTAAATATGATAAACTTTCCTTCTTCTCTTGCATTTTTATTATTATATTTAATAGTTGAAGCAAAAATTATAACAGTGCCTCACGTGGTCTTTTGTTTATGTAGAAAAAAAATGAAAGACAATTGCAATATAGAGGGTGAAGGATAAATGGACATAAAGGGAGGTAAGGGTTCTATACTTTTCTCAAACTGAGAAAATGTCAACACTAGTCAACCATGATATACATGTGCAATATAATGTCTCAAGTGACTACTAATATCATTTTGAAAATATATACTCTTAAAAACATTACAGATAAATCAAAATGTAATTCTAAAAAAATTCAAGTGACCAGAAAGAGAAATGAAAAACAGAACAAGCAAAACAAAACAAAAATAAAATAAAATTAAGTCCCAGCATATCACTCATTACAAAAAGTGTAGTCTGAGGACACCATTAGAAGACAGAAAGTCGCACAGTGGATTTTTAGAAAGCAAAACCAAGAAGACAATATGACCTCACTATCGGCTGTCTATAGAAAACTCACTTTAAATGTGCTACAGATAGGTTGAAAGCAAGAATGAAATGAGATACTATGCAAACACTAATCAAAAGAAAGCAGGAGTGGCTATATTAATATCAGATTAATCAGAATTTCAGGGCAAAGAAAATTACCAGAAAAGGAGAGTAAATTCACCAAGAAGACATAGAAATCCTAAATCTTCATGCACTGAAAAGCTGAGCTTTAAAACATGTGAAGCAAAAACTGATAGAAATACATAGAGAAAGACAAGTCTACAATTATAGTCAGAGATTCCAATACCCCATCTCAACAAGTGATAAAAGGATCATCAAGGATAGAAGAACTTGAAAGACTACTAACCAGTAGAATCTAATCCGTATTGATAGAACATTCCACCTAATGACAGCAGAATATATATTATTTTCATGCATCCAGGGAACATATACCAAGGTAAATATCATCCTGGGCCATAAAACAAACCTCAACAAATTTAAAAGAATTGAAATCACACAGAGTGTGTTCTCTAACCACAATGTAATAAAACTAGAAATCAAGAACAGAAAGAGATCAGGAAAATCTCCAAGTACTTGGATAATAAAACAGCACACTTTCAACCACCTATTAGTCAAGAAGGAAGTCTTGAGACAAATGCGTTAAACTTAATGAAAATGAAAGCAAAACTTATCAAAAATAATGGGACACTGCTAAAGCAGTGCTGAGATGGAAATTTACAGCGCTAAATGCTTACATAGAAAAGAGGAAAATCTCAAATCAATAATCTAAGCTCCTCGTTTAAGAACCTAGAAAATGAATAGCAAAATAAACCCATGATTGAGGGGAGAAAATAGTAGAAATCAGTAAAATTAAAAATAGACACACAATAGAAAAAGTCAATGTAACAAAAATTTTTATTTAAAAAGATCAATAAAATAGGAAAACCTCCTGCAAGACTGACAAATAAAAAAAAAGAGACAAGACAGAAATTACTATTATCAGGTTGAAACAGAGGATCAACTACAGAGTTTGCATACATCAAAAGGATAATAATAGAATACTCTGAGTAACTTTACACAATATATTGACAATTTACATGACAGGGACTAATTGCTTGAAAAGTATAAGCCACTACAACTCATTCAAAGAACAGCCCCCAAGCTACTAATAAAACTGAATTCACACACACACACACACACACACACACACACACAGTAATCAGGCAGAATAAAATCCCAAAAATAGTTCCATAAAAGTATAGCCAGTGGAGTTTTGACAAAGATGTAAAGGGAATTCACTGGAGATTTAATAGTCTTTTCAAAAATGTTTTTAAATAATTAGATATTTATAGCAAAAAATTAAATTTTGACATAAACCTCACATCTTACATAAAAATTAAGTCAAAAGGATCATAGATTTAAATGTAAAACATAAAATTATAAAACTTTTAGCTGACAACCTAGGAAAAAATCTTTGGGAACTAGGGTTTGGTGGAGTTTTTATTTTTTTTATTTATTTTTTATTAAATTTTTAAACATTTATTTATTATTGAGAGATAGAGAGACACAGAGCATGAGCAGGGGAGGGGTAGAGAGAGGGGGAGACACAGAATCTGAAGTAGGCTCCAGGCTCTGAGCTGTCAGCACAGAGCCCAACGCGGGGCTCAAACTCACAAACTGCGAGATCATGACCTGAGCCGAAGTTGGTCGCTTAACCAACTGAGCCACCCAGGCACCCCAGTTTTTTTACGTTTTTAAAGTAAGCTCTTCCCCCAAGTGGGGCTTGAACTCAAGACCTAAAAACCAAGAGTCACATGCTCCACTAACTGAGCCAGCCAGGTGTCCCTGGTGAAGAGTTTAGATATGATACCAACATCATAATCCACAAAAGAATAAAACTGACTTCACCCAAATTAAAAACTTTTGCTCTATGAAAGACTCTATAAATATGACAAAAAGGCAAATTAGACTGGAAGAAAATATTTGAATACCACATATCTCAATGGCTCAAAACAACAATGAAAAGCAAACAATCCAATTAGAAGACAAAGAATATGAAGAGATATTTCACTGAAGAGGATATACAGGTGGCAAACAAGCACATAAAAAATGTTTTTTACTAATCATTAGGGAAATGCAAATGAAAGCTACAATGAGAAATCATTGTATACCTATTAAAACACCTAAAATTCAAAATAGTGACAATACCAAATGGTGGTAAGGATGTGGAGAAACTCAATCTCTCATACTTTGCTGGTGGGTTGAGTAAAATGGTATACACTCAATCTGGAAAATATTTTGACAGTTAAAAAAAAAAAACTAAACACACACTTACCATATGAGTCAGCAAATGAATTTCTGAGCATTTCTTACACAGAAATAAAATTTAAATATACACTAAACCTATACACAATTGTTCATAGCAGCTTTATTTGCAAAAGCCAGAGCCCAGAAATAGCCATGTATCTCTCAATAGTCGAACAAAGTGTGGTATAGCCATATGAATCTACAACAATAAAAATGAACAAACTGTTGATACACTCAATAACTTGGATATATCTCAGGGGCATTAAGCAGTTGGGGAAAGGAGAGCAATCTCAACAGAACACATGCTGTATTTACATAACATTATTTAAATTACAAAATTATGCAGATGGAAAAGAATTTAATGATTCTCAGGAGTTAGAGATAGTGGTGGTGTGTGACTTTAAGGGATAGCACGTGGGAGATCTTTGTTGTGTTGTAATAGCTCTGTATCTTGATTGTGCGGTAATAGTTGGTTGATTTTACCCATGTAATAGGTAGACAACATTATACACATATATTGTACCAATATTATTTTCTTGATATTAGATGTAATGTAACTATGTAACATATAACTTTTGGGGAAAATAGGATGAAAATACATGGGACCTAATTACACATGTATATAGATATATGGCTTCACGGGTAAATTCTACCAAATATTTAAAGAAGGTATATCTATCTACCTATATATATATATAGATAGATAGATAGATAGATATATCTATATATATGAATATAGATATAGATAGATGAGTTTGAAAAGGATTAGCATTTATTCTTCTTTAAATATGTGGTAGAATTTACCAGTGAAGACCTCTGGTTCTGAAATATTCTTTGTTGGGAGGTTTTTGTAAAACTGATTTGTGTGTGTGTGTGTGTGTGTGTGTGTGTGTGTGTGTGTGTGTGACTTTATGTCCATTTTTCTTCATTCATTTGTTGTTCCTGACTTATAGAGAAGATTGTGGCATTATTTTGGTATGTGACTGTTAGACCTTCACGGTAAATTTGGCTTTTAGCCTTGCAGAGTAAAGTTTTTACAGTGTTTTATGCTTTCTGGTCTGAATTTTATGCTGTCAAGCTTTATCTTATTATTATTATTTCTAGTTTCCCAGTATACATGTACTTCTCTCTTGCATTTTTGCTCTTTTGAGTTACGTTGTTAGGTATGTCTCTCATATGTAACATAGCCTTTAGTTTTGCTTTATGAGCCTATTTGAGAATCTCCTGAAAAGAGATTTAACAAATTAAGTCCATTTGTATTTGTTGATAAGACTATTTGGTCTCAATTGTGTAATATTATTTTTGTTACACTTAATGTATGTATAATGTTCTGCTTATTGTATTCTTTGCCTTTGGTGATCTATTATGTTTACTCTTTAAAAATTTCTTTTGGTACTTCTAAATGTTTGGAAATTTATCACAGGGGTAACCTTCATACGTGTGTCTTTATTTTTCCTTCTATTGCTTAGTTTTCAGCTTTAAATTTTATCTTTTTACTTCTACCTCTTACCTACATATCAATCAATGAACTTACTTTGTTGCTTTTTTCTCCTTTCATTTTAAATGGTTTCACTTTTGCTTTGTCAGAATGTATAATGTTTATGTATTATTTTTCTCCTTTGCCTTACAATTTTTTGTCTTAGAGGGATGAGTAACTAAATTCATCTGTACTCTGCCAAGGTTTTTCAGTTGTCTCTTGGAAGAGGCTTATCATCTACTGGATTTCTCAGGAATAGGCTTACGACTAGAGTGTTTCTTGAGATCCTGGAGGTTTATCACTACTTTTCTGTAGCCTTGACATTTGAAGAATAGCTTGGCTGAATATAAAATTCTTGGTTCCAACCTTGTCTTATTGAGTTTCTGAAAATGCTACTCCATTCTTGTATTGCTTCATAAGCAGTTGTCAAGAAGTCAGTGGTAAACAGATTGATTTTCCCTGGTAAATAACAATAGCTTAGCTGGATATAAAATTCATCGATTCTCACTTTGCTTTGTAGAATTTCTTTAAAATGCTGGTCTACTGTTTTCTTTCTTTCTATGTGTTTGCTCACAAGTCTTGTCAACAGGATTTTCTTCTTTTTTCAAATAACTATTTTTTTTTCCTGGATCCCCTGAAGATTTTATTCCTCAATTGAATTTTATTTAAAGTCTGCCATCATTTTATCAGTATACATCAGTTTTCTCAGGTATCCAGTGAGGACTTTCAATATAAAGATTTAGGTCTTTTATTTCCAGAAAGTTTTCTTGGGTAAGAATTTTTTTAACATTCATTTATTTTTGAGAGAAAGAAACAGAGTGTGAGCAGGGGAGGGGCAGAAAGAGAGGGAGACACAGAATCTGAAGCAGGCTCCAGGCTCTGAACTGTCAGCACAGAGCCTGATGTGGGGCTTGAACCCATGGACCGTAAGATCATGACCTGAGCCAAAGTTGGACACTTAACCAACTGAGCCACCCAGGCACTCTTTCTTGAGTAATAATTTTAAATATTAGGTATGCTTCATTGGCTTACTCTTTTTTTTCCATGGTTAATTATGTGCATGCATTATTTCTTCTTTGCTTATCTTCTATTTCTAGCACATTCTCTGTGATTCTTTGCACTTTTTAAATTACTTTTTCATTTGTTTGGCTTTTCCTTCATGTTCTTTATTAATGTTCCATAGAAGTCTCTTCTGTCGTGAGCTTCTTGAAATTAAAATTTAATTTCTCCTCATTGTGAATTCCCCATAGCTCTCAGAGCACAACTCAGACATTTGCAATATTTTCCACCAAGGATGGTATTTTCCTATTGGGAAGGAATTTCTCTATATCCTCTCATCTCTAGACCTTATGCTATCATATCCTTCTTTCTACACACTTTCCACTTCACTTTCCTCATAAGGCTTGGTTCTGGAGTCGGGTATTATGAATTTGGGACCTTTATTTTTCTATTTATAGGTAATTTGAAGGAAAGTAGAGTTGTCTTTCTTTTTTTAAATGTTATTTATTTTTGAGAGAGAGAGAGAGAGAGAACAAGTAAGGAAGGTGCAGAGAGAGAGAGAGAGGAGAGAGAGAATTCCAAGCAGGCTCCATGCTGTCAGCACAGAGCCCGACACTGGGCTCAGTCCTATGAACCATGAAATCATTACCCGAACCAAAATCAAGAGTCAGATGCTTGACTGAATGAGCCTCCCAGGTGCCCCTAGAGTTGTCTCTCAATTTGAAGGTGTTTCCACGTCTGTTGCTAAATAACTAGATAACTCCCAACTACGCTGCTTCAGATGACCAAGGATTAGAGTGGTCATGTATGAGTCATTATACAGAAGGGCAGTAGTTATGCTAGAGTGTGGCATTGGCACAGAGATAGACATATACATAAGTATTATAGACTAGAAGGCCCAGAAATATACCACGCAATAAGGTACATTAATTTATGACCAAGAATGTCAATGCAATCCGTGGAGAAAGAATATCCTTTTCACAAGTGATATTGGAATAAGAGAGCGAGAGAAAACTGACTCTTATTTCATGACATATGTGTAAAATTAACTTGAAATGAATCATAGGCTTAAGTGTAAAAGTTAAAATGAAAATTTCTAAAATAAAATATAGAAGAACATCTTCTCAGCCTTGAGATAAGCAAAGAGTTTTTAAGACATAAAAAGCATTAACCATTAAGGAAAAAATAATGTTAAATTGCATTCCATCAAAACAAAACATTTTTGCTCTTTGAAAGGTTTCATTAAAAAAATGAAAAGTAAAGCCACAGAATGGGAGAAAATACCTACAATAAAGATATTTGACCAAAGACTTGTAGCCATAAGGTAAACAACTCAATATTAAGAAGAAAATCAACCCAATAAAATAGAGCAAAGGATTTGAACAGTTGCTTCAAAAATGCCGATCTACAAATGGCCAATAAGCACATGGAAAGATACTCAACATCATTAGCCTTCAGAAAAATGCAAATCCAAACAGAATAGGATTCCACTATTCACAAACTTGAATGGCTGAAATTAAAAACATTAGCAATAAAGCGTTAGCTTTTGGAGTTTTTATATATTTCTGGTGAGCATGTAAAATAAGACACTTACTTTGGGAAATTGGCAGTTTCTTTAATGGTAGCCATACATTTACCATATGATCTAACATTTTCTTTTAGATATTTACCGAAGAGAAACAAAAATATATGTCCACATAAAAATTTGCAAGTGAATGTTCATAGTAGCTTTATTCATAATAGCCCCAAATTGTAAGCAACCCATGTCCATAAGCTGGTGAATGGATAAACAAACTGTGGTAATATCCATACACTAAGGTATTACTCAGCAATAAAAAGATACAAACTACAGATTTAAACAACAATGTGGGTGGGTCTAGAGCATGTTATGCAAAGCAAAAAACAAAACAAAAACAAAAAACAGACACAAAAGTACATAATGAATAATTCTCTTGATACAAAATTCTAGAAATAAAGAATCTAATGTATAGTGATAGAAAGCACATCAGTGCTTGGCTAGGGCCAGAGGTGGGCTAAATTGACCGGGGAGGAACCCAAAAGAATTTTCTAGAATGATGAAATTATCCTGTATCTTATTGTCGTGATGGCCACATTTGTCAAACTCAACTCATCACACTGTTCACTTAAAATGGTTTTTTTCTTTCTTTCTCTCTATTTTTATTTTAAAAATTATTTTGAGAGAGAGAGTGTGAGCAGGGGAGAGGGGCAGAGGGAGAGAGACAGAGAACATCAGGCAGGCTCTATGTTCAGAGCAGAGCCTGACGCTGGGCTTGATCCCATGAGCCTGGTATCATGATCTGAGCCAAAATCAGGAGTGGACACTCAACTGACTGAGGCACTCAGGTGCCCCTGGATTTATCCTTTTTTTTTTTTTTATCACATTTTTATCACATTTTATCTTTTTTATCACATTTATCTTTTAAATGTGAGTTATGCTGCAATTGAATTGGTAACAAATTTTTTAAATGTTAAAAATATGTCTTTCGATTTTCCCTTCCTGTTATTTATTCTTTTGAAGAGATAGAATAGTAGAGGAAATTGACTATTATAATGCCTATAATGACTATTATAATGTCACAATTGGTGACATCTCTTTGCATGATGTGTTTTAAAATATTACCAAGTTGAGAAATCGTCCCTTAATCTTAAGATCATATATCTTTCCTAGTTCTTTTATAAAAATAAAGACTCTTTGCTTCTTGAAAACCAGCCATAGCACAAGGACAATATACTCTGATCTTTTTGTAAATGTACTTTGTGTTGTTGTAATGCTTATTTTCATACATATGTTGCTAAGGTATTAGTCACAATGCACCTGTTATAAAATATGCTTCCTTTTCTTTCATTTCATGCTTTTCTAACTGTTGGCAGACACCTGTCTTCTATATCAGGAAGTGAAAAGTCGGAAACCTTTCACTTCTTAAAGTGTTCTGAAGCTTTATTTTCTTATAATTTTTTCATTCCTCCAGAGTTTTATGCAGAGCTATTTTTTTTTTTCCTTAGGGACTGCAAATTACCCCACTCCAATAGTGATCCTTTGAAAACATCACCAACCTTACCCATCTGCTTCCAACTATTAAAATCTGACTCACAATGATCTTAAGAAGAACAGAAATTTCAACTGATATATTCAGATTGTTTCTTTCCAGGATTCATGATCCTTGTTCAATAGTCCTGAACCTTTATCCACAACTTCTGCAGAGTTCATTGTTAAAGTAGATGCATAATCATGCTTGTTTTCTTGTGAGCGAAGTGCCAAATACATACGAATTCATTTGCTAGGGCCGCTGTAATAAAATTCCACAACCTTGGTGGCTTAAACAACAGATTGGATTAGAACACATGCTAACAGCCTTGTTTTAGTTTCATGACTTCTTTAAATTCCCTGTCTCTGAATACAATCACATTCTGAGGTAGTTTGGGATTAGGCTTCAACATAGGAGTTTGGGGGGGACATAATTCAGCACATAACAGCACATGACTCATGATCCCCTTCTACGTGGTTCTCTAGCACCTTAAGACATCAGTAGACCTCCCCAATAAAATCCGTGATTTGACAGAATATTCTAGTAGACCCTCTGTGAAGGGGGCTCTGAGTGAATCATCTTTCAAGTTTTGCCTGAATGCAAAGTTTACATTGCTGCCAGAGACTGTTCACATTGGCAATTTAGAAACAAATCTTTCTGCACACAATTTGACCCACTTTGCTAACTATGTGAACAACATCTGAGAGGAAATTACTATCACTTTACATAAATTCATTATGGAGCTTGGACACAGTCTTATTTAAGTAGTTTCTGTAATAAAGTCTGATTTGGAGTCATCACATACGAACCTTTCAAAGGGAATTCCGTCTCTATTTAGCTGCCTGCCTCCAGAATATGTGCCAAGTACTTTTAAAAGACATTCACCTTCTGCAATGTAAGTTTTCGCGAGCATGTGGTTTACATTTGAGTTGATTTTTTCATCCATCTGCCCACAAGAATGGACACATTCTATGGAGCATTTCCTGAGTTCACACTGGAAAAGTATTATTATCTCAAAAGTAACCCATATGTCACCATCAAACTGGGAAAAGATGTGTAGAATGTAATGAACTGGTTTAGCCACCAGAAGCTGAAGTTGAGAAAGAATTGTTCTTATCAAACCATAACGGCTCCCTTACTGTATATAAAACAAGTTAAATGGGCATACCTGTCCTGAGGTCATTTACCCAGCATTCCACAACCACCAAGGGCGTGTTGGTAGCTCTATACCATTCCTCATGTAGTGGAATTACATGGCAACTTTCTAGCTTTGAATATCTTGGCCTCTACCTTTTCCTGGTCTTGACTTATAACTCATTGTTTCCCACAAAACTGTAGATCACTTATGGTATGTGAAATAGTAATCGTATTCACAGAGATCTCAAACTAGAGTCTTGTACCCAAACATGGCCTATAGGTAGGTTTTATTTATCTCATGCAATCTTAATTCTTTAAATTATATTGTATAAAATCAGAAGACTTCCCATAAAAATACACAACCTTGTGAGTTTATTTTTTTCTGAAATCACTGATGTTGGTGATATTTTTCAGGAAGTTGATCCTGGTTTGAAAAAAAATATATATATATATAGTGGTGTTTTATATATATATATATATATATATATATATATATATATATTAATGTGTATATTAATGGTGATATATACATATGATGAATTTTGTAATAAAGGATAAAATCATTGAAAATGCAATGAAATGTGATTTTCTACTATCTAAAATGTCTAAGAAATATGTACAATTCACCTAGCTTTATCAATGTGCTTCTGAAAGTTTTGGTAATTCAAAAATCAAAACAAAGATACAATTTCATAAATTTCTGAAAGCTTTCCAAACTTTTCATTCATTCATTCATTCATTCATTCATTCACTCATTCAATCTTTAACCAGTAACCAGTAAGTAAGAAATGATTCTACCTTAGGTGAGAAAGACTATTGAAACTTTGGTTTGCAATATAACTTTGGGTGGCAGTGGGATGAACGAAGGTGTCATATTGGCTGTATGTCATTATGATTAGTAGAGAAAATGTTATTTTGAGGAACGAAACATGTATTAGACACTCTCAATACATGTAAACGTGCACATACGTACACCTGCAGCTACCACTTCCATGTAGGAATTCCTGCCCAGTATTTTTTGGGAAATTTGTGTTTTCTGAATGCTGAATCCTGAGGAAAATTAGTCAACAAACTGGGGAAGTGAGGAAAAGTGTTATAGTTTTCGCGTGATATTTAAAGCTTAATAATCTATAGAGTATCGCTGGTTGGAAGGAATCCACTGATGTCAAGTCAATAGAAAGAGCAGGAAATGCGGACGCCCGCGGAGCGAAAGGTTCAAGTTGACATTTCCAACAACCAGCACAGGAGCAGGTAGGAGAGATGTAGTCCCCACCTATCAGCCTACTTACAGCTAGTACTATGTTACAACTGAATCTGACTAATGGTGAGTCATTGTGGTATATTGAATACTAATAAGTTTATGCACGTATTTTATACAAATTCTGTTGGTGGTATCCAATTGGAAATAATTGGAAAAATAACATTTGGAAGCAAATGAGTCCTTCAACGGAAAATTTTAACACATGCTATTGCTAGATGTGAATGTTATGTTATTCAGGTACTACCTAATAACGTCCAGGGGAGCTTCCCATTATTTGAGCATTTGCCATGAAAATGCCATTAAAGGTAACATTTCTTATTTATGAAACAATTGTTTAAATATGTCTATAATAAAAAGAGAAGAGAAAGAAGAACATTGGAATGCTTGATGACTAACCTAGGATTTCAAGAATTAACTGTGAATTCCCAGGAATTCTGATTCCTTGTTTCCAATATCTGTTGGAAATTTGGAAACACTATCTTCCACTAACTTTAGGAGTTGTACTGAGTCAAAATTTCTAATTTTAAAGCATGTTTTTTGTTCTTTATTTGGAGGCTCAACAAATAATCTAATTTGGCAACAACGGAAATTGTGTAATTCTTCTTTTCTGGGGCAAAAGGAAAAAGTACCTTAAATGTTCAGCATGCATGTGTGTGTGTGCGTGTGTGTGTGTGTGTGTGTGTGTGTGCACATGTGCGCATGCGTGTGTGTGCATGTGTGTATGTGTGTGGGATATTAAATGGACAGTTACTTTTTGGTAAAACAGAAACAATGGGAATCAGCTGGTAATTTTAAAACAATATAGTATGCTTTCTATTTCCATATGAAATGAATTAATCTGCATTTAATTCAATGTGTTACTTATTCACATTTTATTTAATGATAAGTAAAAGACCTTTTAAAATTTTGCTTGACCTTCTCTTCTGTTTTGTTTACTTTGCCAGGGACAGCGATGCTATGAACACTGAAATTGTATCAGAGATTTCTAAAATCACCAACTATAAATTTAAAGAACATTAAAAACCCAATTGTTCACACAGTTGTAATGACGACTCCTATCTTAGAAAGCTGCCTTGAAAACCCACAGATCTTTCTGTACTTAAAAAATGTAAATGACTTTTTTGCCCATGGGGAGATTAATAAATTCACTAAGGTGAAAAAAAAATGAATCCTGTCTTCCCCAGTAAGAAAATTGCTCAAAGATTAATTTAGCCTGTTTAATTCAGCTCTCAAATGTTTCTTAGAGCTCTAAAATATTTCTCTACCTTCCTTGCACCTGGGGCATCAATTTGATTATTTTTACTCTTGATTTTAATGTGTCTACTTTCTTCTATATCAAGCCATTTTCATTTTCATTCAGTTCATTTTACCCTTGGTTTCTTTTTCATTTTTTCCAGAAGATTATTGCTATTCATGTTTTGCTGATATCTCCTCTTACATTATTTTGGGTTCAAAGCCGAAAGGAATTTGTAACAGATATCGCATTTTCCCCTTCTCTTTCCACTCTCAGCCCTTCCCTCCCGTAAACATAAATACCCACCGTCGGTGTTGATAAACTTGTGGTTTGCTCAATATTTGACACAGGGCTTTTAAAGGAAACTAGTGTTTTAAGCTGAGGGAGCCCATAACAAACATCAGCAAACTTTGAGTAACAACATTCAGGCCTCCAAGATCCCACAGTATTACCGAAAGGTAAAACTCACTGAATCGAATTCCACATTCCTTATGTGTGTTCTTTTGATCGAAAAGCACAGTTGACTGTCACATATTTTTTCACTGCCTGTTTTAAATAGCATAGTGGTTCTCTGTGGCTGTTAGACTCTTGAGGTCAACTTTGATGATTTACTTCAGATATAATCATGTTTATAGTACAAAATGCAATGTGCCCTATAAAAGTAAAAGGATTCTCTTATTATTTATTACACTTTATTATTTTTCCTTCATATTATCCTGGCTAGATTTCCCTATAAAATATGCCAGGATTTATTGTTCAGTTTGTACCTGACATCAAAATTCATTTGCTTTCTTTATGTCCTTCTTTATTATACTTACATTTTACAAATGATAAACAATTTCATTTTGACTTGAAATAATAGACATTTTTAAAAACTGTGAGACCTAGTACTTTCTCTGCTTAATGGGATCCATCTTAATGGAAGTACTTACTTCTGAGAGAATGCCCTAGAAAAACGTTGTTTTGCTAGTAAAGCCAGTATGGTGTCTTGGCATTTTGCTTTAATCATTTTGCTTGACTTAAAGAGAAAGTGCATCGATACCTCTAAAATTTTTAACTTTAAAGAAATGCTTAAATGTGTGATAAAATTTTGCAAAATCTGAAACCATAAGGCTAAGGGCACTGTAGATGCGTCCTCAGTGCTCTAGTCAAGACATAAAAATGTCCAGTGGGACTTTTAACCCGGGATCTGTGAATTTGCTAACCTGCTTTGAAACAGAGTAGAAACAGTAATTAAGTTACAATCCATTGAATCATTGCTTCAAGTTGTTTCCATTCTGTATATTACATGCTTGATTAATTCCTGGGGCAGGGTGAGGAACATATCCTTAATGACTCCAAAAGGGGGGCAGAGAAACTGGCATCGTCACCCCTCCTAAGTGGCATCTGACTACTGAGCATTACCAGGGGGGGCGACGCTCAGCACGGATATATCCTTAGGCCAGATGCTTCCGTTTATTGGGCACAGAATCTGGTTTTACCTCCCCTAATGAAAAATGAATTCAAAGAGTGAGAAGATACCATTTCAAATAAGACTAGGGAAAAGATGCAACCTATAAACTGTCTATAGACTACGGAATGAGTGAAATGTTATGACAGGGAAAAATATGTGTTGGCAACACAGCCTGACTCATATTTCAAGAGCAAAATTGAAACCATACTTCTGAAGGGCACAGATGGTGACAACTGGAAAGGTGCTTTGAAACACTACTATTTCAGAATGTGTCATGTAAACCCTCCTCTTCCCAATCACTTTCATGTGTAGGACAAATATATCTCAGGAGGAAAAAGCAATTTTGCTCCAAAGTTCTGGGTTAGACGACCGAGGAGCAGAAGGGGTACCTTGCTTTGCTAAGGAAGCAAAGTATTAAAATAAAAAGAATATATTCTCTAAAACAATATTAATAGTATATTAATAAAGTATTATGCACAAAGTAGGGTATCGAAGCGGAAATGAGGGCAACAAATAATGTCTAACTGAGATTCTCTTTCATGTTTGATTTTTAAATTTACTTTAAATTTTTTTGCTTTTTGTGAAACCTAAAGGTAAGGGCAAAAAAGTATAACACAATATTTGCTTCTCAGGCAAAAGTGCCTGAAAGCCATGTGCAATGATCATTTCTTATGATGTATTTTTAGGTTAAAGAGCTTTGGATAAGAATTTAAATTCTCAGTTGATGAGTCAACCTGGAATGAGCTCAAGGGTATAGCTCAACTTATCATTTATGAGTTTAGACTTTTACATTCAGGGAGTGTTAAATAACTTTCAAAATTAGTATCTGGGGGTGCCTGGGTGGCTCTGTCAGTTGAGCATCTGACTTTGGCTCAGGTCATGATCTCAGAGTTTGTGGGTTCAAGCCTCGCGTCAGGCTCTGTGCTGACAACCTGCTTCGGATTCTATGTCTCCCTCTCTCTCTGCTCGCACACTCTTCCTCTCTCTCTCTCAAAAAAAAAAAAAGACATTAAAAAAATGTTTTTTAAATTAGTATCTGAACTGGGACTGTGGACATACTTTTTGATTCAAGGGAGCCAGGTAAACACCATCTCGTAAGTGCCCTGAATTAGCAATGCTCTTGGGAGCTCATGTCAAATGTGATCCAAGGGCACATTTAGAAGGTGAGGACTTTCTGGGCTCTACACCCTGAGCCTTGTTGCTGGATAGAATGTGCTGGCTCATGTCAGGTGCATAATGAGTGCATTGTTGAATGAGTGAAGGAATGAATGAATGAATGTAACAGTTTCTCCATATGCTTTGGAAATCTTTCTTCTCTTTTTCACTGACTCCTCACTTTCCATCTGATTCTCTGGCTGTTCCTTCTCAGTGCTGTGTGTGTGTGTGTGTGTGTGTGTGTGTGTGTCTTGTGTACATACCCATACATGATTGTGTTTCCTCGTTGCTCAATTGCTCATTTAATATGTTTGTTCTTTAACATTCAATTTTTTCCTCCTCTGGGTGTATACTTCCTACTTAGGGAACTTACCTACAGGCATCGTTGTGTGGTTTCACACAGTAGGTATTCTTGTGACACCTCAATGCCCATCTGCAAACTTTCTTCAGGGCTTTAGAACCATGTATCTATCTGTCAAATGGATATATTTGCTTAAAATTTCATAGGTATATCACACTGCTTATGATTCCAACAAAGTTTGAATTTCATTGGAATTTCAGTTTCCAAATTCGTTCTTTTTAAAAATATTTCCTTTCATCCACCTCCCGGAACCAAAATGGTTTGTTAGTACCCTCAATGATATCTCTCCTCACCCAATCGGATGCCAAGTCCTGAAATCTATTTCCTTAATATTTTCATCATCACCCTCTCTTTGTCTTTCTCTTGACCCTGTATTGGTTCTGATCTCAGTGACTTCCTGCTCATGTTGCTACAATAGCATTCTACCTGCTCCTGCCTCCATTTATAACCCCTCTCTTATACTTTGCTGTCAGAGGCTTCTTTCAAAAATCCAATATGATCATGTCAACCTTCTACTAAAATCTCTTTATTATTTTCCTCTAAGGCTTTCGAGTAGAATTTCGACATTTTAGTTTAGCATACACGCCTTTCTGCAAACTGGCCTCTCCCTGCCTTTCTAGCTGCAACTTCTTCCGTGGTGCCGTAAGCTTCTGTAATATATACCTGACCATTTGCAATTAAGAAATTCTATCTCTTTTGTGATTCCACATCTTCACTGTTCCTGCTACTTCTGCCTGAAATATCTGCCTGAATCCTTTGTCTTCCCTTTGCCTACCTCCATACTGGTCATTAAATAGTAAACTGTGTTCACTGTCGCCCCCTGGAAAGAGTTTCCTCCTCCTCAACATTCCTTTGATCTGTATGATTTATATGCTCCCCTTTCATTCTCGGGCCATTCTAAAAGCATAACACTCACCACATTGTGTGATCATCTCTCTTACCTTTAGCTCTTCGAAGAAAAGCTATTCAACTTTGTATGCCCAGAACCTATCACAGTGCCTGACACATTGTAGGGACTCATAAATGTTTGCCGAATGGATAAATGCACAAATTCATAGGCAGAGCTCTGGGATTTAATTATGGCTGGAACATGAAGAAAAACATGATTCTGATAATGGACAATTTGGCTCTGATGTATTGTGATTTTTCACACCTCATTCCAGATATTTGGATTTCAATGATAAGATTAAAAGTGTGCTATTAATATAGCCATGATAGTAAAGTAGGGTTATGACTCTGGATTTCATGTATCGAGTTTAGTGATTGTTTTCATTCGTCTTTGGGTTTTATGTTCATGTGAAACTTGGACTAAACCGAGCTGCTTGAGTTTCATTATGAAACTAAAGCTTGTATCTCCTCATATTAAAACCTCAGTTTAAAACGCAGCAGTTTCAGGGGATCATTTCATAAAAATGTCAATTCTTGCAGTTTTGGAATTGAGTGACAGCCAAAAGTTTTAGCAAAACATCTGAGCAGAATTACTCACCAGTACCTCACAAATGGTGAATAAAGCATAGCAAGACTAAAAAGTAGAGATTCCGGTAACATTATTTTAGCTATAAATTAAATGTGTTTTGGAAGACGAAATCTGGTCTCAGGAAAATGTCTTTTGACCTTAAAATATTCACAGGGTCATCTAAAATTTTTGACTCACCTCTCACATTCTTATTGTTCATTCCCGTGAATTCTTCATAAGACCTCTTACCCTGACCCTAGGTTTCCGGAATATTCTCATCTATTTGCAATTTCTTTTCTTTAAAAGAAAACTTATTCGAAATTACTTGGAGTCAATTTACCATAAGAAAAATAGGAAAATTGTGTAACCTCCCAGCGTCTCATTTCTCACTCATTGGCACTCTGATGGAAGACTTTATACTCTGTTTAAAGTGCAATTCAACGTAGGTTATTTCAAGCTGAAAAGTGTATTGATTATTCAGCAGAAAGTATGGACGCAAGGGGCAACTTTGTCACTGGGCTTAATTCTTAATAGCCAGGGTATTTTATCTGCCAAATTTCAATGTGAAATTTTCATAAGATTCTTACATTTGATCTCCCATTAAAACATGTCCACGGCTTTGAAGTCCTTTATAAGGTATGTATTATCGTGACTTATAATTTATAGAAAATGATTTTAAACTGAATTAATTCTATCTTCTGACACATTTTGACTTGTTCTAATACTTTCTTTTTGATTGCTTACTAGCTTTTCGTATCCGATAGCAAGTGTATAATATAAGGTCAATCTCCTTAAAAAGCATGTTTTACAGTGTTTCTCTGGTGCGATTTGGTCTTATTTATTAACATTTGTTGGCACCTTAGGCGGTATTCATCAGTACAACAGACTAGAAGAGAATATGAACGTTTGCAAGGAAGCACAATGTGTGGTTTACTACATTTCAAAACCATTGCGTTCTATGTAATCTTTTATTAAGGAATACGTGCATGATTATTTCTTTATGAGAAACACACATAGGCATCTGAGTTATATGTTGTCTAATTTCCATTAAATCACCTGTTCTATGTTGCAGGGAGTATGGCCGGAGTCACAAAAGATAAGTCCACAAAGTGCAATTAAGTGAAGGTCCTCACGCTGGAGTCGGAATAAGGCCCTGACTCCAGAATGAAGCTTCTTTTTATTAGGGTAATTGCTAAAGATTACGTGCATAAAGTCAGCTAAGCAAGTGTGTTAATCAATCTAATGGTTTAGTTTACAAGGTTGAATTTTGAGTTAATTGGTTTCTATAACACTAGGAAGGGTCAGGTGTGAAGGAGGATCCCGCCCTGGACAATGGTGATGGCTCTACGCATTCCTTAGGAGCCACGGCTGTGTTCAGCTGTGTAAACATGTCCTAAGGTCTTGCACCTTCTCCAGCCCTTCCATTTTGAAGTCTTTTCCTTTGATGCTTCTCTCCTGAGTCTGCCATAGTTTTAGTTGAGATACAGAAACTGTACCAGTAATTTGCAATGATAAAATGTAATAAAAAGGACTATATTGACTTCTAACATGACTGTGTAAGATGCTCTGTAGACCCAATCCACGTGGAAACTGGTGAAAACTAATGTGAAAAACTAAACAACTATTTGAAAGCCTCTGAGAGTGGTCTTCAGACATACAAATGAAAAAAAAAATCTCCTCAAGAAAATCTATAAAATTTTGTAAGAAAAGAATAAATTTGTGGTATTTCAACCAAGACCAATCCCTTCCCTGTCCCAGCAGTCAAGAGCACAGGGTTCCTCCCTGTAGTTCCCAGCAGAAAGAGTTTCCTGGAGGAGGAGCATGACATCAGCTTTTCTCATTCTGCCCCCATTTGCCTATTTCTAAGGCTAAGTTCTGGGCAAGTGCTTTTGAGAGATCAGGAACTTCCTCCCTCTGCCCTGTCTCCAGTCAATAAGAAGAGACTTTACCTTGGATGGGGAGCTGCTGACACTACTTGGACCATGACTACCCTTGCCTGTCTTGTGAAACAGTGGTTCCATATTAGAAAAGGCAAGCCAAGAATACTTTAGGCTGCTACCCACCCCCTTCCATCAAGCACTCAGTTCCGAGGGTGGGGGTGTCACTCTAAATGCAGCTTGCCATTGTCCTGCCACCAACTCCAGATGCCGGCCTCAGAGATTTCATCTGGGATGAGAAGCAGGCTGTAAAACGAAACATCTCAACTTTCTCCAAAGGAATTGACATAATTTGCAGCAGAGCATGAAGTTCAAATCCAAGGGTGCTCTCAAAAACATCGGAGGCTGCATTAGGGAACAACTGGGAGAAAATTCAGGATGCAGGCTGAACTATAGGTCTGCTAGTTTTTCAAGAGAGAGTTGGGAATGGGGGTAGTTGGGAGAATGCCTCTTGGGGTCAGAAGAAATAGCAAACACTGAGCTCAGGAACTGTTCCTTCCAAGGAGCTCAAATTAAATAGATTGTTTTTAGAACAGTTTATGCCCTAGAGAATTATTGAAACAATAAAGCAATCAGCCTCCCATTAGTGAGTCCTCATAGCTATACACGGCCAGAAAAAAGAGAAGAAAAGGACTTTCTGAAACCACTCTGAAACCAGACTAACTGTGGGCTCTCAAGAGCTATTCCTTCTTGAGAACCAACATCACACATTTACCAAACTTTACAAAGATTCAGTCACTGAACAAATAAACTACCAAATAACAATAACAAGTCCCAAAGTGAGGGGGAACCAGTATCCAGAATTACTAAAATACATAATCAAAAATGTCCAGTTTTTACCACCACCAACAAAAATATGAGACATACAAATAAACAGCAAAGTATGATCCACACATACACCAGGAAAAAAAAACATCGGGCGGCAGAAATTGCCTGTGAGGGTGACCAGATGTGGAACTTAATAGAAAAGGACTTTAAAATAGTCATTAAAAGTATGCTCAAAGAACTAAAGGAAACTTTAAATAAACAAGTAATGGAGGGCAGGACAGTGTTATATCATATAGAGAATATCAAGAGGGATAGAAATTATAAAAAAAAAACGTGCAAATTTTAGGAATTGAGAAGTACAATAATTGAAAATAAAAATTCTCTAGGAGGGCTCTATGGTTAATTTCAATTGTCAGATGAAAGAATTATCAAACTTGAAGAGAAATTGATGAATGCAGGCTAAAGAACAGAAAAAAATGAAGAAAAATGAAAAGAACTTCCTAGAAAAGTGGCACACTGTTAATCAGAAAGAGAGAGTGAAAATGAAAAAGGCAGAAAAATACTAGGAGAAAGAATAACTGAAAACTTCCCAAATGTACTAAAAAACATAATGTACACAGGAAGTTCAACAAATTGCAAGTTGGATCACCATAAAGAGCTCCAGGATGGTAAAAATGCTGGAAGTCAAACACAAGGAGAAAATAATGAAAGTAGGAAAAGAGAAATGATTTGCCATTAACAATGGAACATCAACAAGATAATAGCTGACAAAAGTTCAACTTATAGCAAAGTATTTAAGTTTGTTACACTAATAAATGTAACATGTATAACGATAATATTACAAAAGGGAGTAAGGGATATACAAGTAACATTATATGTAGGTATATATGTAATATATATAACAATATATATAACATTGAATATATTGTATATAATACTTTATATATAATATATATTATAAATGTATATGCCCTAATGACAGCACCAAAATATATGATGCAATAATTGACAGAAATATAGTATGAAATAGATGATTCAACAATAATAGTTGGAGACTAATACTTTGCTTTCAATAATGTATAAAGCAATTACACGAAAGAGTAACAAGATCAAGAAGGAAATAGAAACACAATGAAGACATAACATACTAAAACTTATGCAATGCAGCTAAAGCAGTGCTTGGAGGGAATTTCTGGCTCTAAATTCCTGTGTTAAGAAAATAGAAAGATATCAGATTAATAACCTTACTTTCTCCCTTAAGATGCTGGGAAAAGAAGAGCAAACAACCTAACGTAAGCAAAAAGAAGAAAATAATAAAATTATTATGGGGGGAATTAATAAAATAAGAAAATAGAAAAACAATATAGAAAATCAATGAAATGAAGAGCTGATTCTTTGAAAAGATTAACCAAGTTGACTTTCAGTCAGTCTGATCAGAGAAAGAAAGGATTCAAATGACTAGAATCAGAAATGGAAGAGTAGGTATTTCTGCCAACCTTACAGAAATTAAAAAAAATTTATAAAAGAATTCCATGTAAAATTCCTGTATGCCAAACCATGTATTCCAATAAATCAGATCATTTAGGAGAAATGGGTAGATTCCTAAAAAGGCACAAGTTTCCAAAACTGAGTCAAAAAGAAATAGATAACCTGGATAAACTATAAAAGAGTAAAGAGCCTGAAATAATCATCAAAAAACTAGCTACAAAGAAAAGCTCAGGCCAGATGGTTTCATCACTGAATTCGAGCAAACATTCTTAATTCTTTAGATAAGAATTAATGCCAGTGCCTCATGAATTCTTCCAAAAAATAGAAGAGGAAGGAGCACTTCCCAACTCCTTTTATGATACCAGTATTACCCTGATACCAAAACCGAAGTCATCACAAGAAAACAATAATTAATATCTCATGTGGAAATGAATTCCAAAACCCTCAACAAATTACTATTAAATGGAATCCAGCAATATATATATATATATATATATATATATATATATATATAAAGAATTATACACTATAACCAAGCAGGATTCATCCCAGGAATGCAAGGTTGGTTTGACATCTGAAAAATCAATCAATGTGATATAGCAGAATAAAAAACAATCATATAATACATCAAATTAGAATCATATAATTATATCAATAGACAAAGAAAAGGCACTCAACAAGATCCTGTCATGATAAAAACACTGAACAAACGGGGAATAGAAGAAAACTGTCTAAATATGATAAAGAACATCTATGAAAAACCCACAGCTAATATTGTACCAAACAAAGACTGGATACTTTCCCCCTAAAATTGAGATTAAGATAAGGATGTTTGCTCTCAGTTCAACATTGTACTAGAGGTTCCAGCTGGGACAGCTGGCAGGAGAAAGAAATAAAAGCCATCCAGACTGGAAAGAAAGAAGCAAAACTATCTGTATTCAGATGACATAATCTTGCCTATAAAAAAATTCTACAGAGTACTCTAAAAACCATGGAAATTAATAAAAGAGTTACTAAGGTTGCAGGATAGAAGATCAATTTACAAAACTCAATTGTATTTGTCAACACTCACACTGAAAAATCTGAAAATAAAATAGACATATAGATCAATGAGATAGATTGAGAGTTTAGAAATAAAACCAGATGTTTATGGTCAGCTGATTTTTGATAAGGGTTCCAAGACCCTTCAATAGAGAAATAATAGTCTTTTCAACAAATCATAATGGACTCCCATGTTTATAGCAACACTATCAACAATTGCCAAAGTATGGAAAGAGCCCAAATGTCCATCGATGGATGAATGGATAAAGAAAATGTGATATATATATATATATATATATACACACACACACACACACACACATACACACACAATGGAGTATTACTCAGCAATCAAAAAGAATGAAATCTTGCCATTTGCGACTATGTGGATGGAATTGGAGGGTAATTAGTGAAATTAGTGAAATTAGTCAGCCAGAGAAAGACAAAAATCATGACTTCACTCATATGAAGACTTTAAGAGACAAAACAGATGAACATAAGGGAAGGGAAACAAAAATAATATAAAAACAGGCAGGGGGACAAAACAAAAGAGACTCATAAATATGAAGAACAAACTGAGGGTTGCTGGAGGGGTTGTGGGAGGAGGGATGGGCTAAATGGGTAAGGGGCATTAAGGAATCTACTTAAATCATTGCTTCACTATATACTAACTAATTTGCATGTAAATTTTAAAAAATAAAAAAATAAAGTTAAATCAAAAAAAATTTAAAAAATTAAAAAAATTAAAAAAAAAACAAATCATAATGGAACAGCTGAATAGACTCATGCAAAAGAATGAAGGTGAACACATTATACACAAGTTAACTTAAAATGGATTAAAGACCTAATTGTAGAGTGAGAACTATAAAACTTTTAGAATAAAACATGGGAGTAGCTCTTCATGACTTGGATATGGCAAGCGATCCTTATATCTTACAACAGACACATATGCAACCAAACCAGAATGTAAATAATTTGGACTTCATCAAAATTAAAAACTTTTGTGCTTCAGAGAACATTATTAAGAAAATGAAAAGACAACTCACAGAATGGGATGAATCATTTGCAAATCATATATTTGTTGAGAATCTTGCATCCAGCATATACAAAGAGCTCTTATAGTTCAATAATGAGACAACCCAGTTAAAAAAACAGGTTATTTATAGACTTTTAGTGGCAATAATGTGTCAGTATAGTTTCATTGATTGTTAACAGGATACCACTCTGGTGCTAGAAGTTGATAGTGAGGGGAGATTGTGTATAAAGGCAGGTCATATGGCAGGTCTGTAACGTCTACTCAATTTTGCTGCAAACCTCAAATTGCTCTAAAAGAAGGACTATTAGGGCACCTGCATGGCTCAGTAGGTAAAGCATCTGACTCTTGATTTCAGCTCAGGTCATGATGTCATGGTTCATGAGATCCAGTCCTGCCTTGGGCTCCCTGCTGAGAGTACAGAGCCTGCTTGGGATTCTGTCTCTTCTTTCTCTGCTCTTCCCCCATTTGAACTCTCTCTTAAAATAAATAAATAAACATTAAAATAATACACAAAATAACAGCTATTGGTTTTTTTTAATGAGAAAAATATCTGAATAGCAAAAGATACAAGCACATGAAAATAAGCTCTACGTCCTTAGTCATCAGGGAAGGGAAAATTTTGTATATTTTAACATAAAAATAAGAATATGAAAAAGATATTACAAAGCTCTTAGATGAGAGCAACTGAAACTCTATTTTAGTTTTAAAAAATGATATGTTCAAGACAAGGCAATTAGATTGATATATGGCTGAAAAACAGTCATATTAACAAGTTGGACAGTGAGGGTGATGAGAATTGTATATGAGTATTTATAAAGGATATTCTCCATGGATCTAGAATATAAGGAGCCAAAGAACAAATATTGCTAGCGTTTATCAAGCAGTGTCTAAGGAGATGTTCTAGTTGGAAGAGGTGAATTGTGCATCTCTTAGAGGCATTGACTGTTCATGAAGCAGGAAGAGTTGATTACATTTTTCTAGAGCCAGTAATTAATATCCATGGTCACAAAGGAACTTTGGGCTTTATAATTAATGCCCTGATAATTAGAAGTAGCCGTAGCATTGGTCACCATCAATAGTCTTTTGTCTGGCAGTGTGTATGTTCTGATATAAATGAACGAGACAGTATCTTAGTTTATAGATGAGTTACCTATGACTTCTTTTCCTGAAAATATGATGCATAGCTACAGAATGGATCAAACACACATTTGCAGTATGCAACCCATAAGGTACTCTACGAGAGAGGCACCAACCTCTTTCTTTGCAATCACTCTTCAGGCGCAGTAAGGATCAAGACACCACAGGTTGAGATGGAACTTCTTTGATTCAGTGATATTCCGTGGTGTTTTGTTTTGTTTTGATATCACATTGTTTTTTAAAATATTTTTTTAAGTTTATTTATTTATTTTCAGAGAGAGGAAGAAAAAGTGGGGGAAGGGCAGAGAGAGAGAGAGAGAGAGAGAGAACCCCAAGCAGGCTCTTTCCTGACACTGCAGCTGAGCTGAAATCAAGAGTTGGACACATAACCAACTAAGCCACCCAGTAGCTCCAAAATATGTTTTTAATGTATACAAACATATAATAATATTAATAACTATGTGTTGAGTATTAAATATATGGCTGGTATCTATACAAGTGGGGTTAATATTTCCATAAGTGCCATAGAATCTTCACAAAACTCTTCTGAAGTAGACACTATTATTAAGACTAACAAGGGCAAAACTATTATTATCATCTCCATTCGATGATGAAGTGTGGGAGGCTTAGGTAGAATAATTGACTCAAAATCACACAGTCTAGAAGTGGGGGGTTGTGTTCTGAACTACTGGGGAGGGTGATTCAGTGTAAAAACAGATATTTAAGTCTTATATCCAAACCAAGTTGGTCAGCAAAAGAAATGCAAATGTACCTACCTATGTACCTATATAAATGCAGAAATGTAAACAAAATAAAGTACGAAGAAGTAGCCATTTATTTATTTATTTATTTTGAAAAAATGGCAATTTAAATAATTCTTCTAGTCAATGTCCATAGTGACAGTAGAATGGGAGGTACAACTGTGGTCTCCTCAGTCACGTCTATGAGACTACATGCTTCTCATGGTACAAACGCCCACCCTGTGATGAATCTAGTGTTTAGGATAAATATTTATCTTTCCAATCATCCTGAAGAGAAGCTAACTCCTTCAACTCGCAGGTATAAGAACAATCAAGGTTATTTGAATATGAAAGATTTTCACTTTATGCAGTACCTATTTCTGAGACATATGCTTTGTTTACACAGACACATGCATTTGGAGTGTAGAAATATACAAGTTAGATGATGTAAATGATGTTGCTCTGTATGTAGAGACAGGTCATATCTACCATGGCTAACATTTTCTATGGAAAAGAGCAATTAACAAAATCACAAATATAAACTATCTTTGATATCTTTTATAACAGATAATTATTTATCAGCTCAAGTAAGACATACATTAACTACAGATGGTAATAGGTGAATATTGATCTGGTCTGAATCTCTACCCTGGAATGCCAGGAAGTGAAATTTAAACACTATCATATATTGACAGGCTGTAATGAATATAATGAGGTCAGAAGATTTTAGTTAAAATGGAAAAAAGCTTACATTGACAAGTAATTCTTGGTTGTGAACAGAACTGCTATTTAATCTTAACTACTGCCTATTTCATATTATAAGCTTGCATTTTATTTTTGCAGTCATTAAAATAATTATATTAAAATGAATTATAGTTTAATAATAAATATCTTTTGCTATCATATCTATAGCAATCCCAGTAACAATCACAGTTGTTCACTTGTCCTATCTTTAAATAAATGCCTATTTAATTTTTTTAATTTTTTGTTTATTTTTATTCTATTTTTTTTTTATTTTAAAAAATGTTTGGGGCACCTGGGTGGCTCAGTTAGACCTCAGTCCAACTCTTGGTTTTGTCTCAGGTCATGATCTCACAGTTTCATCAGTTTGAGCCCCATGTCAAGCTCTATGCAGATAGCATGGAGACTGCTTGGGATTCTCTCTCTCCTCTCTCTGCCCCTCCTCTCTCTCTCTCAAAATACATACATAAACTTAAAAAAATTGACTCAAATTGGGCCACTTAGATATGTAATTATAAATTAAATTTGGATATGAGATTATAAATCTTGTGGGGAAAAAAACAATAGAAAATATCTCTGAGATTTAAGTATGGACAAAGACTTCTTAGACAGGATACCAAAAGCATCATCTGTAAAAGAAAAATCCGATACACCACACTTGATCAAAATGGAAAATTTGCTCTGTGAAAGATCCTGTTAAGAGGTTGAAAAGACAAGCTGGGGACTGGAAGAAAATATTTGCAAACAGATATATTCAACAAAAAGCTAGTATGTAGGATATATAAGGAATTCTCAAAACCTAAGTATGAAAAAAATCCCCAAACGACCCTCTTACAAAACAGCCAAAGACACAAATAGACATTTTACACAACAGAATATACGAGATGAGAATTAAGGACGTGAAAAGTCATTCGACTGCATTAGTTATCAAGGAAATGCCAATAGAGACTACATTCAACTGTCACTACCCACCTATCCCAGTGGACAATGTAGAAAATAGGGACAACAGTAAATGCTGATAAGGATGCAATTAACCTACTTCACTCGTGCATTGCTGATAGGAAGGCAAAATGGTGTAATCACTCTGGATTCACAGTTTGGCAGTTTCATAAAAAACAAAACAAAACAAAAAACAAAACTAAACATATAATATCATATGACCCATCTATTTCATTCTTGGACAGTTAGGCCAGAGAAATGTGAAATTATGTTTACACAAAAACTGGCAATGAAAGTTCCCAATACATACATTATTCATAAGAGTCACACACTGGAAACGAGCCAGATGTTCTCGTTGTAACGGGTGAATGGTTAAATAAACCACGGCACACACATACCATGGAATACTACTTAGCAATAAAAAGGGATGGATTATTGATTGACACATGTCACAATTTGGATGAATCGCTAGAAAATTATGCTAGATGAAAAAAAGCCAACCCTCAAAGATTGCATGGTTTGTGTTTCCGTTGGTATAACGTTCTCGAAATGACAGAATTATGAAAGCGGAGAATGAATTAGTGGTTGCTGGGGGTTAGGAATGTGAGTGGGGAAGGCTGTAAGGAAAGTGGCTATGATTATAAACGGAAACTGTATGAATAGCATAGTGATGGGACTCTTGTATCTTGACTACAGTGGTGAGACATGAATCTACGCGTGGTATGATTGCATACAGCTACACACACACACACACACACACACACACAGGAATGCATGTAAACTGGTAAACTCTAAATAAGGTCATGGTCAGTTTCCTTGTTTTGGTGTTGTTCTATGTTATGCAGTATAGTAACACAGGGGGAGGCTGAGATATGCATGTATTGGATATCTGTTCTTCTTACAGCTTTAGGTAAATCTACAATTTTAACAAAATAACAAGTTAAAAAATGGATACTAAGGATCAGACACACAGGCAAGGAAAATATAGAAAGTTCCTGAGCCTCTGTTAGCCTGTCACGTCATTTTCAGTCATTTTAAGGTGTCCTATCTGGGGCCTCTTGAAAGTGCTAGATTTTTTTTTTTTTTTTTTTTTTTTTTTTTGCTGCAGAGAACCTGTCAAATGACACCATTCTTTTTTCATCTCATTAATAATCCATTTGAGAAGATTGGAATCTGGCATACTTACCCACATTTTAAAGGCAACAAAATGCAGGTGCCATGTGGTTAAGGTACTTTTCCGCAGGTACAAAGCTGAGTAATGAGAAGACAGGAAAGAGAAGCCAATGTCTCCCTGGGCCCCCTTCCTCCAGGCCACACTAACTTCCCCAAGCCGCAACCACCCATCATGGCCGACTTACACTGAGTCTTTCCTAAAGCGTGTTGTCTTGCTCAGCCACAGAACCCACTCCTTGCTTTCTAGTTAGAGGTCAGCCTCTCAAAAATCACAAGGGAAGCAATGCTGATACATGAGTATGGAGAGTTTTGTATTCTGGATGAGGAGGTTAAATATAATTTGATCTGCAACGTCATTCAAGGTAGTTGAACAAAGGACTGCCGCAAGATGTATCTGTTCTGAAACATAAAGAAATGAGGTTGGCAGAATTGTTACGACACCAAGGCAAAAATTCAATGGAGATTTAGAAAGAGGCTAAATGGCCTGTGAGTTTGAAGGATAAGAAGTGGTGGGATTCAGAGTGGGCCATCCTGAAATATGCCATGTTGGCATCTTGATTATTGTGAATTAAAGTTACTTAAGAAAGAGCTGGGGAAGGAGGACACTCAGACCCTCCTCCACCCCCCAGAAATCAGGAAATAGGTTCCCCCAGGTGAAGGTCCCCTCGTGCACCTGGTGGGTCGAAAGCATCCTTATGGCCAGACGTAGGAAATTCAGAGCCAAGAAGGCTGTATAAATAAACCTTGCTACATCAATAATTTGCTACCCCAAGCCCAAACTTCTTTGTCTTGTCAATTCTTCACAAATGTATTGTTTCTTTGTCTAAAAAGTATAAAAGCTGCCTGCTTTGGTCATTTCTTTGAGTCTCATATTTTTATGAACTCCTATACATACAAAATTAAATGTTTTTCTCTTGTTGATCTGTCTTATGTCAACTTAATTATTGGACCAGGCCCCCCCGCCCCGCCAAAAAAAAAAAAAAAAAAACTAGAAGAGGAGAAAGGAAAGCTCCCCCTCCCCCACAGAAGAAAGGGAGTATTATTTGTCAGGCCTCTACTACAGATATTGGGCAATATAAACGGTGTTCGCCATGTGGGCCAAATTTAAGAATGAAATTTCGTAAACTATAAAATAAAATAAAAACCAGGTTTGCCGGTAAAACACAGCAGCAAATGTTTGTGGATGTGCTAGTGAGTAAGCAACAGAAAAATAAACTTCTGGTTGGATGAACCTTCGATCCTCAAAAGAAGGCGTACAAAGACTCTAACAAATTGTGTCCCTGCAGTTTACCAGAATTCAACCAGACTGTAGAGTTAATAGACTGATAAATGCCTCACCAAGATTAAATTTCCCCTGTGTCAGTAAGACTTCTTTATAAAACAATTCTTCACCAGTCTCAAGACCAGACTGGTCCCTGTTGGACACTCACCCATTGCTGAAATGATCAATAGCCCCCAATCAAATATATCCTGTCTCTGATAAACATTGGGTAATAACACATATTGCTAAGGAGAACATAACACAATAAACTGAGCCTGCAGAACGGTGAAAAATAGAATTTAGGAGATGAGAACTTAGGAGAGAGAATTCATTCAAACCAGCACTACCTAAATGGCCTCTGCCTTCACCCTGAAAAGGACTGGCCACTCTACGAAGATTAGAAATGAGAATCGCAATTCTAAACGTGTGCATACGAAGGGGGTGGGAGGGGCTACAGTTATAGTAGTTCTCATACTCTGGTAAGTGCAAGAATTAGCTGAGGGATTTCCTAAAAGGCAGCTTCTTAGGCTTCACCCTCATCCTCACCCAAAGATTCTGATATGTTAGTTCTGGAATGAGACATAGAAATTTGCATTTTTACATGTATTGTACTCCAGTGCTCACCACCCACCCCTTCCCGACATAAACACCTCGTTTATCCTCCTACACTGTAAAGATTATCTGGGAAAACACTTTATGGAACACAGGATCAAAGTGCACACGTCATCATGTTGCGGAAGAAAGAGCGGAGGCTCAGGGACGTTAGACACCTTATCCATTGTCGTACAGTGAATTAGCCTAATGTGTATGGGTTAACTACCACCCACATGCTGTGCTGTTTATCTTAGTCCACACAAAGCATGGCAGGGACATTCCAGTGTGTTAGTATCTCCTTCTTTATGATTTCTTTGTTGAACTGTAAAGTCCTTGACACGTGTGTTGCTGGATACTGGGATCCAATCTTGTTCATGTCTTAGTCTGATACAGAGTCAACGTGAGTGAGCCCAGGAAAGGAACATTGGGAGATAACTTTAACCCCTTTGTTTTCCTATAAATATACCTCAGGGTTCTGTTCCCCGCTCTCTCTAGTTGCTTAAATCTTTGCAAATTAAGCGATGATGGTCTGATAAGAACATATATCAGGATCATGCCTTTTGCTTTCCGAACATCCTCACTTTTCTACCACTCCTTTTATTAGATTAAAATAACAAAAGCATTTGTTCATAGCAAAAACACAGATGTCTCATGGCCAAAAAAAAAAAAAAAAAAAAAGGGAGGGAGAGAGATAGAATATTACATTTTTCTAAAGCCTGTTTCTTATTAAGCCAGACTTGATTGGTTTTAGACCCAAGAGACATCGGCCAGTGCTTATTTCCATGGCTTCCTTAAAGATATATTCCCCCAGAATCTTTCCTTTTCCTATTTTCTCTAGGAAAAGTAACCGAAGGAACACATTTTCAACCTTGATGCTATCTCATAAGAGGTTAGAAGAATCAGTTAACTTTTTCCTGTATTTGGACTGTCAGCTTCAATATTCTCCCTGATATTACTTTATTTTTTTAATCACAGTCTCCAAGCAATAGCAAATTTTTATTCATGCACATGATGACTGTGATTTTCTAGATAGAGTTTTGTGCTTTGGAACTTGAATTGCAATGCAATTATCTTTCCTTTTTTACCCTTGCTTTCCAGGGAGATAACCCTACAAATTTTGATTTTCTAGACATAGTGTGGTCTTCTTTGAATTGCAAATTTTCCTTTCCTTTATATTTTTAGGCTGAAATTTTTATATTGCAAAATGCATTCTTATAGATTTATACACACATATGTCCATATGCATTTAAACATATATGTTTTTTAATTCATAAATACCGATGGGTAATAACCCCCTGCTCAGCATTACCTTGAAGGCTTATCTAATTTTAACATTGCATGTGCATGGAAGCACAAAAAAAGTCTCTTCCAGTCCTTTTCAAGCTGTGACTGGTTAATTTATCATGTCAATCAATGACATTTTCACAATTCATATGAGTGCATTCTATCTTTAGGATTAAAGTAAAATTTGTTACCCAGTATTTTTTTCAGACCAATTTTAGAAGGTGGCGATGGAGAGGACAGTGGACTATTAGGTATGACATTTCATAATATTAAACCCAGAATGTTAATATTAGAAGGGAACTTGGAAAACCCGTCTAAACTATTGATGCTTGTAAAAATCTGATGAGAGATATGACTTCCTCCTCCCGAAAATATATGCATAGTTACACACACACACACAAGCACACATTTTTTTTTTTTTTTTTGGTAAAAAATTTAGTAGGCTTTCTCTGTACCAGTAATTCTGGTTTAGGACACCTGAGTAACTTCAGTACATACAGATAAGGAAAGTTGGCGCTCCCTTTATCACCACTACGTCTCCATTACGCATCACCATTATGTGTAGTATAGAGCCTGACAGTACGCGCTGAATGAATAGGTGTTTGATGAATGAATGAAGGAAGGAATGAGTGAATGAGTAGAGGCTTGTGTCTTCACAAGAACAGAAAATTCTTTCCTTTCTTCTTTCACCTCTGGAGTTGTAATTGTTGGAAACGAGTTGAAATTTACCTCTCTGTAAATTTGAACTCTTGGCAAAATTCTACCTATTGTAAAAACAAAATCGTAAGTGTGTTTTTGATTTAACTTAACTGTGGCAATATTGAACAGTTACCAAGAATCACTTCGGTTTCCCAAACTAAACAGTCTTGAAGTAGTCCATATATTAGACGGCTTCCACAATCTCTCATGCCCCTAGTTATACAGTCATACAATGTATATATCTCCTTAAAGGGTAAAAAAAGAAGGTGAACGGTTCCCCCAGATTGTTGTTAGTGAAGTAGGAAAACGATCACTTTTAATCTGAACGCGTTACTGATACTTATTTTCCTCTTTTCCATATACTGCTGGTCACAGAGATTTATGGCACAGTAATATAGAAAGCCCAGTGTTTCAGACCTTCTTCCCTTCACTAAAGGTACATGGAGATCAAGAATGTGAATGTGCAAAGAATTTCTGTGTTTGAGGAATCAGTGTTTCTAGTCAGCCTACTTGAGATCCTAGACTAAACAGATTTTGAACATCTAAAATTACCTCAAAAATAGAAATGGTTTAAATGAATGCAATATGACACTTTTCCTCAAAATCTCAAGGCTATTCATTCTTAGATAGATGATCACCATCCTTTTAGTTCCACGGTGGGAACATACTTGAGACTAAGTCTCAAAGGAGAGAGGTCTCAGGACACATTAAGTGGTAACATCCCTTTTCACCAACTCAATCCATAACAAATGCACTTTGTCTTTATCTTTTGAGTTCATTGCGTTTATAACTTTTTTTGAATTTAGAACATTTAAAAGAATTTTTTTTAATGTTTATTTATTTTTGAGAGAGAGAGAGACCTAGTGCAAGCAAGGGAGGGGCAGAGAGAGACGGAGACACAGAATCTGAAACAGGCTCCAGGCTCTGAGCTGTCAGCACAGAGCCTGATGTGGGGCTCAAACCCACAAACCATGAGACCACGACCTGAGCCAAAGTCAGACGCTTAGCCAGATGAGCCACCCAGGTGCCCCTAATTTAGGAAATTTTTGGCCACTATTTCTTTGAATATTCTTTCTGCCTCTTCTTTCCATCTGAGATTCCCATGATGCATATGCTGGTGCACTTGATGTTTTCCACAGGTTCCTTATTTTCTGTTAAGTTTTTTTTCTTCCTTTTTCTTGTGCTGGATCTTTCAGCTGGATAATTTCAATTGTTTTTTTTTTAAATTCTTTATTTATTTATTTTGAAAGAGAGAGAGAGAGAGGAAGAGAGAGAATCCCAAGTAGGCTCCATACTGTCAGGACAGAGTCCGATGTGGGGCTCAATTTCATGAACCGAGAGATCATGACCTGAGATGAAATCAAGAATCTGGTGCCTGACTGACTGAGCGACCCAGGTGCCCTCAACTGATCTATCTTTAAGTTTGCTGACTCTTTCTTCTGCCTCCTCTAACCTGCTATCGAAACTTTCTAGTGCATTTGGCAGTTCAGTTATACTTTCCGTTTCAGAATTTGGTTTTAAAAATAATTTCTATTTCTGTGCTGATATTCACTATTTCTTCATGCATTGTTCTCATAGTTTCCTGGTCCTTGGTTTTCTTTGCCTCCTTCTTTGTTTTGTAAGTTCAATGTAAATGCTTTCTCAGGGACTATTTTTTTTCTTTCTTTTTTTAATTTTTGAGAGAGAGAGAGAGAGACAGAGCACAGGTGGGGGAGGGGCAGAGAGAGAGAGAGGGAGACACAGAATCTGAAGCAGGCTCCAGGCTCTGAGCTGTCAGCACAGAGCCAGATGTGGGTCTCGAACTCACAAACCATGAGACCACGACCTGAGCCAAAGTCGGACGCTCAAACAACTGAGCCATGCAGGTGCCCCTCTCAGGGACTATTTCTATTCATTTCTTCTGTGAAAGGACCCTACCTTCTTCTTCTTTTTTTTTTCTTGTTTTCTTTTGCATGCTCCATAATTTTTGGTTGGCATCTGGGCAAATGGAATGTTTAATGTGATAAATCTGGAATCCGAGTCTTTACCATCCTTGGAGTTTATTTTCGTTGCTTGCTATCACTAGCTGTTTGCTAATGTTTCAAAAATATTTTTTAAAAGTCTCTATTCTCTATCATGTGTGGAGAGTGAGAGCGAGAGTGAGACGGAGACGGAGAGAAGATCCTCTCCTTGTCTTCACAGATTGGCTCTCGGCTGGGAGTACGCCCTCAACACGTAGCTATCCTGTTTGCAACTCTGTCTTAGCCTTCACCTCCTGCTTTTACCCACCCAGAGACCAGCCGGAGGGAAAAGCTGAGAGTCCTCTTAGGTCTCTTTTGAGGATGCTTCCTGTCCTGGGCATTTGCATGGCTTTCTAAATTCTCCAGTACACACAAGTATTTTTTTTTTTTTTAATATCCTTGGTTTTCCAAAGAAACGTTCTCCACAGTTTTTCCTTGCAGGATGTTGACCTATCATACGCCTCAACAATAATCGTTTGGTCCAGGTATTTATGGGTTTTTTGTGAGCTACGGTTTAGGAAATGCTTGTTTCTTTTCTGCCCCGGGTGAGTTCCCAGGTAAGTGAAACAGAGACAAGCCCCTGAATCAGTCCTTTAGTGGTCCCCAAACAAGTTAAACAGTAAAACACAACTCTTTGCAGATAAAGACCGCTCTCCTGCCTCTGGAACCAGAGACCAGGGCTCTACTTTGGTAATACAGACTTCTAGCTTCAACACTGTCACTGGACTGGGGAAAGACTGGGGCAAGGACACATAAAAATGCCACAACACTTTCCTACCCTTGTTAATTTGCTTTTTTTCTGGACTCTGCATTCACTTGGTTTCTATAAATGTTCGACTGTTTTCCGAAGTTCTGGCAAAATGGTTTCTGATGGTTTTTGCTTGAGTTTTCTGTTTGTGTGGAGGGACAGGCTTTTGGAGTTGCCTACTCTGCATCTATGCTGATGTCACTATTTCACCACAAAATAGTTCAGAAACTGCCTTAGACCTTATTTAGAGATTCTGAGCTAAATGTTTCTTTAGACATGCTCAGTGTTCACCCTTGCTTCACCGGAGCATGGATAAAATAGCCACATTAAACTCTGTGCGATAAATTCGACATCTGAGTCATTTCAGATTCGGGTTCTGTTGGTTATCTTTCCCCTTCAGAGTTGTTAACCTTTCACTGGTTTCTCGTATGCTGAATAATTTTGGATTGCATCCTAAGCATTTTGAATATTATATTATGGGAGTCTAGGTCCTGTTAAAATCCCTTGGAGAATGTGAACTCTCTTTGTTTTATGTGCGATCAAACAAGTTACTTTCAGACCACAAGTTGCCTCTGTGGGCTGTGGTTCTAACGTCAGTTTAATTTTCAAAGGCTTTGAAGTGATGTTTGATGTGCCACGCAGGGGCCAGTATGGAACCTGGGCTATGGTCTACACTGTAGTTTTGTTCTTAAAGCCTTTCGCTCTACTGATTGGGTTAGTTCTGTACATGCACAAGTTGGGAGGTGCCAAGACTTCATATGTAGACCTGAAGGGTACCTTTCTCCATTTTCCATTATTCCCGATTTCTCCCACACTCTCTGGCCCTGAGGTTCTTCTTTCCTGCTGGCCTGGTTAGATTGATCATTTGTTTGGGGCAAATCAATACAAAAAAAAGAGGAAAAAGTCGTGTTTCCCCCTTGCACTCTTTAGAGCACAGGAGGCCCCTTTTTTGTTTTGTTTTGTTTTAATTTTTATTTAGTTTTGAGAGAGAGAGAGAGAGAGAGAGAGAGAGAGAGTGGGGGGGGGGGATGGGGCAGAGAGAGAGGGAGACACAGAATCCAAAGCAGGCTCCAGGCTCTGAGCTGTCAGCACAGAGCTTGACGTGGGGCTTGAACCCAAGAGCCGTGAGATCATGACCTGAGCTGAAGTCAGATGCTTAGCCGACTGAGCCTCCCAGGTGCCCCTCAGTTATCTTGTTTAAAATGAAAGATTTAATTTTCCCTCAGAGTTAGGTGCCTACAGAGCTGTGGATTCCACCACCACCAGAGGACTTTAAGCTCACGATTGGGGCTTGCCCAGAATAGGGTTGGTTTCGTAAAATAAGAATGAAGAAATGGTCATCTACTCTTAGTCGCTGTTCTCACCACCTTCTTTCATGATTCTCTGGCCAGTAGAAGAGACATTTTCTTCGAGTTTTTCTTTCCGTGCTCACTTCCAAGTTTTAAGATTTCATGTTGCCCTGAGTCTGAGACTATAGAAATGGGAAGAATTAAAAAAACAAAACAAGAATTTATGATCTTGTTAGGTTTTTCTTTGAATTTCAATGTCTCCTCTTAGCCTGCTGTTATTTGCTTTTCAGAATCTTCAGATATTTGTTTTATATATTCTACCCAGGGTTTTGTAATCAGTAGGAGAGAGAGGCTGAGCATCCTTACTCCATATTAGTCAGATCCAGATCCAGAAGTTTTTTTTTTTTTTAAGTTTATTTATTTTGAGAGAGAGAGACAAAGAGAGAGAGAGAATGCTCTGTCTCTCTCTGTCCCAAAAATAAAATAAAACGTTGGAAAAAAAAAATTAAAAAAAAGAGAGAGAGAGAGAGAGAGAGAGAGGAGGGGCAGAGAGAGACAAGAGAGAGAGAATCCCAAGCAGGCTCCACACTGTCAACACAGATCCTGACACAGGGCTCAAACTCATGAACCATGAGATCATGATCTGAGCCTAAATTCAGAGTTGGACATTTAACCAACTGAGCCACCCAGGCACCCCTGGAAGTTTTTTCAGATGCTTTTATTATAAAATAAGATAGAGGTACAGAGAACCACATAAAACAAACGCATAGCTAATGAACCATCCTGCCTTAAAAAAAAATAACATTTTTCACGTACCAAAGAAGTTCTCCATGGAATGTATCACATCACAAATTACTGCCTCTCTTTCCAACATATTAGCTATTATCCTGACTTTATAATAGCCAATTCTGAAAAGATTTGGCACCCAAGTGTGTGTCTCTAGGCATTATACTTTAATCTTGACCATCTCCTTTTATTTGACATGCTATATTAAGCTTTATTAATCATCAGATTGTCCCTCTATCCTTTCATTTCTCCCCAAAAGTTTTTTTCTGTTGAAGAAGTGGGGACATGTGACCTGTGGATTTTTTTGTCTAGTGAGTTGTAATGCAAACTCATGGTCTAGCTCATCACATTCCTCTGTTCTTTCTATTTTCTGAAAATTGGCAGCTGGATCCCAAGGCTTGATCATGCTCAGGCTGGTTACTTTGGCAAGATTATAAGTAATTTTATGCTTTCTCATCAGGAAGCACTTGACGTCTGATTGTCTCTACTTTTGTGATGTTAGCAGTCTCTGCTACTACATACCTGGATCTAATAATTCACTAGAGGTTGTATATTTGTGATATTCTCATTTTAACCTTTTATTTTTGTGTACCAACTAGAATACTTTTATAAGATGCCACTTCTCATTACAGTTCCTAGAGGAAACGCAGTAAAAATACTTGGTTCTTTCCCTCTATCGACCAATTTTTAAGACAATTCATTCCCTATTCTCCTCTGGAGATAATCAAAAACTATATTTTAGAATCATTATGAGTTCAAGGATTTAAACATATTTATAACTTTTAATCCATCCGAGTTGTTGTTCTTATGAAGACTCAAATTTTTCCTCCTATTTTTGAGCAAATTTAGTTTCCTGATGTCGGGTTCTAAGTTTTGTTTTGTTTTGTTTTTTGACATACCCTAGCAGTCTCTGACATTTTGATAGTTTCCAAATTTGATGTAGAGATGCTCATTGCTGTTAGGTTGAGGAAGTTGGTCACTATTTTTAAACATTTTCAGTGATCAGGGTTAGGACGTGCATTTACTCATCTTGCTGTTTGTAATTCGCAGTCAGGACTCACTAGTTTTTACTTAACATCCTCTACTACGTTATTTTCTACCTTTTTTGTATACCAAAAATTCTGGTCCTTAAGGACACAGGTTACGATAAACAGTCTTTTAAAACATCATTTATCCTGAAATCTACCAGCAACTATATATTTAATACCATTAATCCTATGTCAATGTGTCTTTAGTGATTTTGGTGTCTAAAGGCTTTTCTGTAGTTGATTCTTTAAGAAGAGATCATAGGGTAAAGAAGATGTGGTATAAATTATACATAATGGAATGATGGAATGCTACTTGATGACCAAAAATAATGAAATCTTTCCATTGGCAACAATGTGGATGGAACTAGAATGTATTATGCTAAGCGAAATTAGAGAAAGATAAATATCATGTGATTTTACCCATATGTGGAATTTAAGAAACAAAACAGATAAACATAGGGAAAGGGAAGGAAACATAAGTTTAAAACAGAGAGGGAGGCAAATTATAAGAGACTCTTTTTTTTAAAAATAATTTATTGTCAAGTTGGTTAAAATACAGTGTATACAGTGTGCTCTTGGTTTTGCGAGTAGATTCCCGTGATTTATCACTTACTTACAGCACCCAGTGCTGATCCTAACAAGTGCCCTCCTTAATGCCCATCACCCACTTTCCCCTCTGCTCCGCCCCCACCCCCATCAACCCCCAGTTTGTCCTCTGTAGTTAGGAGTCTCTTATGGTTTGCCTCCCTCCCTCTCTGTATGTAACTATTTTTCCCCCTTCCCTTGCCCTTGTCTTCTGTTAAGTTTCTCAAGTTAACATATGATATCTGTCTTTCTCTGACTGACTTATTTCATTTAACATAATAACCTCCTGTTCCATCCACATTGCTGCAAATGGCAGGATTTCATTCTTTCTCAATGCCAAGTAGTATTCCATTGTATATATAAACCACATCTTCTTTATCCATTCATCAGTTGATGGACATTTAGGCTCTTTCCATAGTTTGGTTATTGTTGAAAGTGCTGCTATAAACATTGGGGTACATGTGCCCCTGTGAATCAGCACTCCTGTATCCTTTGGATAAATTCCTAGCAGTGCTATTGCTGACACTTGTAAGGTTGTTCTATTTTTAATTTTTTGAGGAACCTCCACACTGTTTTCCAGAGTGTCTGTACCAGTTTGCCTTCCCACCAACAGTGCAAGGGGATTCCCATTTCTCCACATCCTTGTCAGCATCTGTTGGTTCCTGAGTTGTTAATTTTAGCCATTCTGACTGGTGTGAGGTGTATATTATTCTGGTTTTGATATGTATTTCCCTGATTATGAGTGATGTTGAGCATCTTTACATGTGTCTGTTGGCCATCTGGATGTCTTCCTCGGAAAAGGGTCTGTTCATGTCTTCTGCTATTTCTTCACTGGAGTATTTGTTTTTTGGGTAATGAGTTTGGTAAGTTCTTTATAGATTTTGGATAGTAACCCTTTATCCGATACATTATTTGCAAATATCTTTTCCCAGTCCATTGACTGCCTTTTAGTTTTGTTGATTGCTTTGTAGTGCAGAAACTTCTTATCTTGATGAGGTCCCAATAGTTCATTTTTGCTTTTAATTCCTTTGCCTTTGGAGACATGTCAAGCACTAAATTGTTGCCGCTGAGGTCAAAGAGGTTGTTGTCTGCTTTCTCCACTAAGGTTTTGATGGTTTCCTGTCTCACATTTAAGTCTTTCATGCATTTTGAGTTTATTTTTGTGTATGGTGTCAGAGAGTGGTTCAGTTTCATTCTTCTGCATGTTGCTGTCCAGTTCTCCCAGCACCTATAAGAGATTCTTGAATACAGAGAACACGCTGAGGGTTGCTGGAAGGGTGTTGGGTGGGGGGATGGGCTAAATGGATGATGGGCATCAAGGAGGACACTTGTTGGGATGAGCACTGGGTATCATATGTAAGTAATGAATCACTAAATTCTACTCTTGAAATCATGAGTACACTATATGTTAACTAACTTGGATTTAAATAAAGTTAAAAAAACTCTCAATAAAAAATATTCTTTAAAAATATACAAAATATACCAAAAAGTCAAATATATGGAAGAAGAAAGTAAGTTAGTAATTTCCTGCGGCTGGGGTGGGAAAGAGAACTAACCACAAATGAGTGCAAAGGATTTTGGGGAGTGAAGGGAATGTTCTAGAATTGGATTGGGGTGATATTTGCACAGCTCTATAAATATACTAAAAGTCATTGAATCATACACTTAAAATAGGTGAATGTTATGGTGTATAAATAAGTCTTTAATAAAGATATTTTTTAAACAAGAAGCGATCATAGGTGTGCAGTGCCTGGGTGGCTCAGTTGGTTAAGCTTCCAACTTTTGATTTTGGCTCAGGTCATGATCTCAAGGTCATGATTTTGAGCCCCAAGTAGGGCCTTATGCTGAACATGGAGCCTGCTTGGGATTCTCTCTCTCTCTCTCTCTCTGCCTCTCTCCTGCATGCATGCTCTCTTTCAAATAAATGAATAAACATTAAAAAAAAAAGAGCGATCATAGGGGCAATATTATCTGAGTTCCTTCATGATGTTAACAGTTCAATTTTTCTCGGTTGAGAGTTAAAAATTTGAGGGCTTTCTTAAAATCCTTGGCTCATATTTTCTTTCATTGAGTATTTTAAACATTTTATTTCATTTTATTCAGATGGAAAGTATTACCATTGAACAAGATGATGATAACATAATTTTCTTAATTAGCACTTTGCACTTTCTGCTTAGCTGCCCAAAGGTTTTGTTTCTGTCTTTGTTTTTAAAATCTAGCAATTTTCTGGAAACTGCCTTGGTATTCCTCATGCTGACTCAATATTGTCATGAAAGGGCTGTGTTTTTTTATTATGTAGTTTCATTTTTTTCTTTTAATTTCAGGAAAGTTTGGTTAACTTTTGAGTTACAATATTTATTGGGTTTTTTTTTCCCCAGTGTTTTCTATTATTGATAGCTTAGGTTTTCTTTTATGGCCTATTTTCAATATCTGTCACTTCCTCTATAATCCTTTTATGTCTTATAGGGGACCAGAATATACCACTCCAGAATATACCACTTTGGCATAATGATTGTTTTGAGCTGGAAGCAAATGAAAATCAACACATGTAGAAAAAAAACTTTCCCAGAGCATTCCTTATTGGACTAAACCAGAAAGTTTTGAGAAATTAAGACCGTCATAAATCTCTTCTCCTGGGGAAGTTTTATGGCCACAAAGAAAATGGAAAGTTGGCACCAAGGTGGGCCAACCTTCCTCCATTGGTTTCCCCTATATATTTATCTTCTCACAGTTTGCTGCCTTTGGAAGCCTAAAATCCTTTTCCTTTATTTTGTCAATCTCTATAAAATTATTATTCTTTGTTCTGTATAAGCCCCAAGTTCTAACCACCCTTTTGAGTTACTCATCAATGGGTTTTCCCTTGTGAACAATGCAGATGTTAATACACATCTGCTTTTCTCCTGTTAATCTGTCTTTTGTCAGTCTAATTTACAGTATCGCAGCCAGAGAATCCAGGGGGTTAGAAGAGAAACAGTTTTTTCCCCTCTTACACAGTTTTATATTGCTTTATTTTTTTATTTAATTTTTTTTCTTTTCATCCCTGTGTGACTTAATCTGTGTTTATTTCCCTTGTGTTCCTTTTAGTTTAATGTTAATTTTTGAAGTGATATTTTTGTTACATTTTGAGTTCTTTTTAAGTTTTTCTCACCTAATTTCTTTTCTTTTTATTTTTTTTCTTAAAGTATGTTTATTTATTTTTGGGAGAAAGAGTGTGAGCAAGGGAGGGGCAGAGACAGAGGGAGACACAGAATCCAAAGCAGGCTCCAGGCTCTGAGCTGTCAGCACAGAGCCCGACATGGGGCTTGAACTCATGAACTGTGAGATCATGACCTGAGCTGAAGTCAGACACTTAACTGACTGAGCCCCCCAGGCATCATTCTTACCTAATTTCTAATTCTGCTTCGTGTTTTGTTTCATGTCATGTATACTTTTCTTATAGCCTTTAACTCCTTTATAAATATGAGGCTATCTTGTTTATTTTTATTTTTTAGCCTATTTTTTTGGGAATACATGTAGGTGTGTATTTCTGTTCCTTACTTTCTTTCTCTAATGTTAACTTGTGTGGAATTTGACCTCAAATTCATTGATATTTTTAATAGATTTTTATTTTTTACACCAATTTTAGATTTATAGCAAAACTGAGCAAAAGATACAGACATTCTCACATACTCTCCACTCCCACACATGTCTAACCTCTCCCATTTTAACATCTCTTACTGGAGTGGTCCATCAATACAACTGATGGACCTACATTGACACATCATTTTCACTCAAAGTTCATAGTTTACATGGAAGTTGTACATTCTATGAGTTTGGACAAACATACAATGACGTGCATCCACCATTATAGTATCCAGATTAGTTTCACTGCCTTAAAAATCCTCTGTGAACTGCCTATTCATCTCTCCTTCCCCTAACTCCTGGTCACCAAGGATCCTTTTACTTTTTTTAAATTTTAGACAGACAGATAAACAGACAGAGAGACAAAGAAAGAGAGAGAGAGTGTATGAGCTTGGGTGGGGGATAGAGGAAAAGAGAAAGAGATCCCAAGTAGACTCCACATTTGGTGTGGAGCCTGATGCAGGGTTCTATCCCATGATCCTGGGATCATGACCTGAAATCGAGTCGGACCTTCAACTGACTGAGCCACCCAGGTGCCCCAACTACTAATCCTTTTACTGTCTCCATAGTTTTGCCTTTTCATACAGTATGTAGGCTTTCCAGAATAGCTTCCTTCACTTAGTAGTATGCATTTAAATTTCCTCCATGTCTTTATGTGGCTTGATAGCTCCCTTCTTTTTAGTGCTGAATAATATTCCACTGTCTGGGTGTCCCTGAGTTTATTTATCTAGTTACCCACTGAATGGTTTCTTGCTTTCAAAGTTTTGGCAATTATGAATAGGGTTGTATAAACATCCATGTGTGGGGTTTTGCGTGAATTTAATTTTCAATTCCTTTGGGCAAATACCAAGGAGCATAGTTGCTAAAACATATTATAAGAATGTGCTTGGTCTGTAAGAAATAGCCATACTGTCTTCCAAAGTGCTACCCTACTTGCATTCCCACCAGTAACCGATGGGGGTTCCTGTTGCTTCACATTCACACCAACATTGGGTGTTGTCACTGCTCTGGATTTGGGCCATTCCAATAGATGTGTTCTGGTACATCATTGTTGTCTTAATTTGCATTTCTCTTACAACATGATGTTGACCATCTTTCCACATGTTTATTTTCCATCTGTGTATCTTCTTTGGTAATGTGTCTGCTAAAGCCCTTGGCCGTGTATAAAATTGGGTTGTTTGTTTTATTCTTGCTGAGTTTTAAGAGTTCTTTGAATATTTTGGACAACAGCTCTTCATCGGATACATTTTGAAAATATTTTCTCCTAGTCTGTGGCTTGTCTTTTCATTTTCTTGACAGTGTCTTTTGTAGAGCAGAAAACTTTCATTTTAATGAAGTCCAGTTTATTTTATTACTTTCATAGATGGTGCCCTTGGTATTGTATCTTAAAAGTCATCATCAAAAACAAGGTCATCTAGATTTTCTTCTGTTACCTTCTGGAAGTTGTATAGTTTTGCACTTTACATTTAGGTTTGTGATCTACTTAGTGATTCAAAGTTAGTTTTTGTGATAGATGTAAACTCTGTGTACAGATTCTTTTTTTTTTTTTGGCATGTGAAAATCCAGTTGTTCCAGTACCATCTGTTGCTCTATTGTATTGCTTTTGCTTCTTTGTCAAAGATTAATTGGCTATATTTATATAGGTTTATTTCTAGGTCCGCTATTCTGTTCTATTGGTCTATTTGTTTCCTCTTTCACCAATATCACCTTGATTTCACCATACCATCTTGATTACTGTAGCTTTATAGCAAATACTGAAGTTGAGTAGTATCATTCCTTGGTTCTCTTTCAATATTGTGTTGGCTATTCTTGGTCTTTTGCTCTCCCGTATAAACTTTAGAGTTATTTCACCAATATCCAGAAAGTAACTTGCTGGGATTTTGATTGGGATGGAATGAATCTATAGATTAAATTGGGAAGAACTGACATCTTGACAATATTGAGTCTTCCTGTCCATGAACATGGGATATCTCTCCATTTATCTAGCTCTTTGATTTCTTTCATCAGTTTCATAGTTTTCCTCACACAGATCATGTGCATATTTTGTTAGTTAAGTATTTCATCTTGGGGAGCATTAATATAAATAGTATTATGGTTTTAATTTCAAAATTCACTTTTTCATTGTTGGTACATAAGAAATCAATCAATTCTTACATTCTAAGCTTATATCTCGCACCTTTCCTATAATTGCCTATTATATTCAGGAGGTGTTGTTGTTTGTTGTTGTTGTTGTTGAGTCTTAGGTTTTCTACATAGATTATTGAATCATCTGAAAACAAAGACAGTTTTGTTCTTCCTTCCCAGCCTTCAGATCTTTTATTTCCTCTTTTTGTCTTACTGCATTAGACTTCCAGTAGGATGTAGAAAAGCAATGATGAAAAGAACATTCTTACCTTGTTCCTGATCTCATTGGGAATATTTTGAGTTTCTCACCATTAGGGGTGATATTACCTATGGGATTTTTTTTAGATATCAGTTGGTAAGTTGTGGAAGTTCTCCTCTATTGCTAATTTACTGAGTTATTATCATGAGTATAGAATTTTGTCAAATTTTTTTTCTGTACCTATGATATGATCATATAATTTTTCTTCTTTTGCTTGTTGTTGATGTAATTGCTACATCAATTAATTTTCAAATGTTGAATCAGGCTTGTACACCTGGAATGGATCCCACTTCGTTATAGTGTATATTTCTTTTTATGCATTGTTGGATTCAATTTGCTAACACTTTATTGAAGATATTTGCATTTATGTTCATGAAAAATATAGGTGGTTTTCTTGAATGTCTTTGTTTGGTTTTATTATTAAGGTAATGTTAGCCTCATAAAATGAATTAGGAAGCAGTCCTTCTATTTCAGTCTTCTGAAGGAGAATAGAGAATTAGTATAAATTCTTATATGTTTGGTAGAATTCACCAGTGAACTCATCTGGTTCTGGTGCTTTTTGTTTTGGAAGGTTAGTGATTATTGATCCCATTTCTTTAATAGATATACGCCTATTTAGATCATCTATTTCTTCTTGTGTGAGTTTGGCAGATTGTGTCTTTCAAGAAATTGTTCCATTTCATCTAGATCATCAAATATGTGGCCATAGAATTGTTCACAGTATTCTTTATTATCCTTTTAATTTCTGTATCTGTAGTGATGTTCCCTCTTTCATTTCTGATGTTGGTAATTTGTGTTCTTTTTCTTTTTGTCTTAGGTAACCTGGCTAAAGGCTTATTGATTTTATTGATCCTTAAAAAAACCCAGCTTTTAATATCATCTATTTTCTATTTTCAGTTTTATTAATTTTTATTCTAATTCTTTTTATTTTTTCTCCTCTGCTTACATTGTATTTAACCTGTTCCTTTTTCTAGTTTCCTAAAAGTTAAGCTTAGATGATTGATTTTAGAACTTTCTTCTTTTCTAATATATACATGCAATGTTAAAAATTTGCTTCTAAGCACTACGTTCACTATATCCCACAAATTTTGATAAGTTGTGTTTTCATTTTCATTTAGTTAAAAATATTTTTATTTTAATTAAATAAATTAAATAATTTAAAATATATAAATATAAAAAAATTAAGTAATTTAAAATATTTTTAAATTTCTCTTTGACTTATGTGTTGGAAGTGTGTTGTATGACCTCCACGTATTTGGGGATTTTCCAGCTATGTGTCTGTTATTGATTTCTAGTTTAATTCTCTTGCAGTCTGAGAGCAGACAACATATGATTTCTATTCTTTCAAATTTGTTAGCGTATGTTTTATAGCTCAGACTCACTGATATTTAAATTTGTTTTTTATGATATTTTCAAGGGAGTCTTGGTTCAGATAACTTTTTAAAAAGATGTATGTTTTGTATTTACATTTGCAGAAAATTCATGAAGAGAATGCAGAGAGTTCTCATGTACTCTCCACTAGTTTTTCCTATATTAGTATTTTACATTAGTATGATATATTTATAATAACTGGTAAAACAATATTTGTACATTATTATTAACTGAAGTCTATACCTTATCCAAATCTCTTTTATTTTTTGCCTAATGCAACTTTACTGTTCTAGGATCCCACCCATGACACCACATTACATTTAGTTATCAGATGACATTAGGTTTCTTTTTGCTGTTGATAGTGTCTCTCACTTTGTGTTTGATGACCTTGATAGTTTTGAGGAGTACTAGCTTGGCATTTTGTACAATGCCTATCAATTGAAATTTGTCTTGTGTTTTTCTCATGTTTAGACTGGGTTTTGAGAGGAAGATTGTTGAGGTAAGGCACCATTGTTGTCACATCATACTAAGGGTGAATGTATCATCATGACTTATCATTGAAGATTTTGACCTTAATCATCTGGCTGAGATAGTGCTTATCCAATTTCTCTACTGTAAAGATACTTTTTTCTGTTCTTTACACTTGTTAGAAGGAAGTTGCTACGCTCAGTCCACAGTTAGGGTTTTGGGAGTTATGCTTCATTCTCTGAGGGTGGTGTATATACTCAAAATATTTGGAATTCTTCCACATGGAATATTTATCTGTTCTCTAGTTCACTTTTTTTGGCTTTGCAAAGTTCTCTGGTTTATCTTTTAGTATGATGTTAGAAAAAATATGGCTGCTTGATTTCTGACATTTCCTAGCTGTTGTCTCCTTTCCCTACTTACATCTGGACTTTTAATTTTATCTCTGCTTTCCTCCATCTTGTTCAGTTTTGGCTCCACTCCCAGCCATATCTCCTCTGTTTGTGTCTTTGACCTACAAAAGAGCATTGCTGGTCTATTTCCAGAGTTCATGTAGGCTTGGGTATTTGAGTCCCTTTAGATCTCATTGCAGGCGCCTTACACTTATCCAATAGGCAAAACTCCTTCCAATTTCGGCTGTTCTCAAAGGGCCTGTTGCATGTTCCAGTGAATACTTTTTGTTTCTTCAGAGTTCTCTTGTTCTCAGATCATTGTCACTTTCTTTCTTCTGCACAGAAGCTATATACCAAGCAGATCTGTGACTGCTGATATTTTGTCTCCAGTATTTTATAGTTTGGATTTTTTGGGATTCCTGGTCAACTAATTTAGTTTAAAATGTTTTGTGTATGTGGTGTGTGTGTATGTGTATGTGTGTGTTTGTGGTGTGTACACGTATATACCAAAAAACTATGCTTTCACCACTTTTACTCTCTTTCCAGAATACTACCCACCTCCTTCTCAACTTTTTTGATTGTTTTTTATTTCAACGGCTTTACTGAGGTATAATCAATGTACAAAAACTGCACACATTTAATGTGTACAATTTAATATGTTTGGGCATATGCATATACCTGTTAAAACATCACCACAATCAAGGTGATATCCACCACCTCCCAAATTTCCTTGTGCCTCTTTCCTTTCCTTTTATTATTGGATATTGATGTTACCTTAGAATAGGAAGAAACAAATACCTGTTAAGATCACATCTGCAAAAATCATCAAAAGATGCATTTACCCTTTCTTAATTATTACTCTGCTCTGCTACAGTTCCATTATTCTAAATTTGGGTGTGACTTATGTATGCATGCACACTTACTTATTGTACAGACATAGACACATACGTACAAAACATACACTCTCAAACATTTTCACATGAATTCATATATACACACACCCATTCAGACACATGCTCACATATACAAACTTCTTATACACACGAGCCCACACACATCTTCAACTGAATGCATGCATATAAAATGTCATGAAATATTTCATAAGTCAATTTATAAGACCATAAGTCAAATATATATTTTTCAGTGCAGTCCTTGCCCTTTACTGCTTACAAAGGTCCATATAAGAGGATGACTTAATCATACACTTATAAAATGAATGCAAGGAATAATTTATATATTTAAACATTTAATGATACCACTGAAGCCTGCTTTCCAAAAGAGTTAGTTAAAACCAAATAAAAAATTTAAAAGTGGTATTTCTCCCTAAGCTACAGCCCTATTTATCATCTAATCTCTTATATTATTTAGATGATCAAGTCCTTCACCTATTTTTATTTTAACTAAGTAAAATCAAATCAAAGGTAAAAAAGTATTTTTTATAGGATTCTGAATTGAATTTTCATGAGATATACAGAGAAATTTAAGTAGTGATTACGGTTGGAGATTCAAATCCACTATTGTTTCTTCATTTGCATGATAAACAAATACCTTTGTGAATTCTCCCTGAAAAGATAATCATACTGTATTTAAGGAGACTTGTATCAGTAGCTTAATTTAACTTGAAAAAAAAAAAGAAGAAACATTTATGTTCTCATTAAATCTGTTCTACAGTTTTATTTCATTGATGTAGCTTCCGGTAAAAATGCACAAAACTGCCCACACTAGTAATTACCCTAATTTTTAAAAATGCAATCACCATTCAATCATTAAGAGAAGCAAAGCTTCAGTCTGTTAGCCGTTGTTTATAATAGCACATCTCAATTGATTAAACTGTAGATTTTTTTTTGTAGATCTTGTTTTATAAATTGAGGTAGTCAAGTAAACATAACATTGGTAATAGTCTTCATAGCCACTGTCAAAATGACTTATTGTTTTTACAGTCCTGCATTCCTTCAGAATTAATAATACCTCTGTGCCCTTTATCACACTTATTATTGATTCCATGAAACTCTATATTTAATGAGTAGATGTTTCGTTATAGTACCTAGTTCTGTTGACAGATAGAAAATTTTTCTAATCTGTTTCTCTTTTCCTCTTGATTGAAAGACTGTAAATATGCAATTAGCAGTGTAAGAGGAAGTAAAAGAAGAAAATATCAGCTGTCAAGCATTTCTGTTGAAAGAGACAGGATGCTTTAAGCTAAGAACAGCATGACAAAAGATGAAAGCATCCTTCTCAATGAGACTGAGAGTTGCAAAATGTTTAAACATTTGATTTGCTTTTTTCTTCCATAAAATAATTATAATAATTGTCTCTTATGAGACAGAAATTAATGAAAAGCCATTTCTTCCCTACAAGGCTGACCTAAGGCAGGCTTTCATACTTCTCTATCAATATCCAGATTATGATTTCTATACTTCATTGCTTCTTAGTATTCTTCAATAATGATGGGGTCAATAGCTTCTAAAGATGAAGAAAATAGAAAATACAACTATAGGAGTTTGTCAATTATAGAAGTGATATTGGTCGAAGTAGCAGTATAATGCTAGGAATTCTTGATTAATACCATCTAGAGTATTTATTACTTCTTTCAGTTTATCAGTTTGATTTCAGAGCAGCGGGGATTTCATATTTTGGTATTTCTAATTACACTCTTCAATTTTCTATGACTTTTTGTTGGTCTCATGATTCTGGATAGATGTCTATCTTTTATTTTCAGCAGATTGCCAAATACAAAATGATTTGTGTGACCTATGAATAATAAGCACCTCCCCATTCATGGAGAAAAATCTTCAGATATTTTGGAATAGGCAAATATATCATAGACGTTTGACAATTAGTGAAATAATTCACTATTTTTTATTGCAGATTCTTTATTATTTTACATTATTTAAATTATCATCAATATTTGGTAGGCAATAGTGGTATATTTATATTAGTAAATTAATTTATAATATAAAAAAAGATTTTCAAGGAAATAAATAACTTCTGTCATCTGTTTACTTTATGGTTTATGAAGAACAATCCTTAATTTTGATGGACTCAAATGTTCACCTTTTGCCATAATTGAAAAGTAAATTCTTCCTTATTTTGAGAAGACAAGGAAATTCTACATTTCTTCTGTTAACTTAATAGTCTTATGGTTAATGTCTAGGTATCTGATTGCCAGGGGACTTTTATTTGCATATGCTATGAGGTAGGAATCCATTTTGACTTTTCTCTATGCAGTGAGTCATTTTCCCCTGCAACAATTATGAAACATCCGTTGCTTTTCCCAGTGACTTGTAATGCCATTTCTTTCATCTACCAAGTTTCTCTGAATAGATAAGTGTGTATCTGGATTATTTCTGCTGTTTCATGATCATTGGCTTGAAGAAGCCTTCCTATACCACATTATTTCATTGCCATGATTTTGTCATAGGTTTTATACCATAGTAGGGTGCTTGTCTTCAACTCACTTTTATATGTACTTTTAAAAAGATTACCTTAGATACTTGTAGATACTTTGGCATTTGAATTTTAAATAGAATTAAGCTCCTCCCCCCCCCCCCCCCACCACCAACCTGCGTGAATTGACTTGAATTTGAGGATTAATTTTGTAGGGGGTGCAATGAGAATTGATATCTTTGCAATATTGAATTATCCCAATCAAGACTAAGATATTTTTAATATAATTTATTTACATGATCTTCTTTGTCATTAAATGGAATTCTGACATTTTTTGTATATTCTCCATTTTTCTCGATATTCAACTTATATTTTACTTCTGACATTATATTTCTCCTTGTGTTTGATGGAATTGAGAAGACAACTGGATTTGTAATATGGTCTACCTGGCCCACCTTGTTAAGGTCTCCCTGAGTTGTGAGAGAGACAAAAACTGTCCAGGAGTGTAGAGTGAAAATCGACTTTAAATGAAAAAGCAAGGAGCAGCCCCACCATTAATCAGGATGGGAGGACAGACACAGATAAAGTCAGCTTCAAAGTTAACAACACTGTATCTCCCAAGGTCATGCTGCAGTTGTAAAATGCCACAAAGAATCCACTTTGAGTGATTACTGTTCTCTCCCATGATGCCCCAGATCTGCTTTACTTGTTTCATTAATTACAGGAGATACCCAATTGCCACCTGTACCTGAAGACAGCATCCAATCTCTAGTTAATCCCTGCATCTTTGAATTCCTCCTTAAAAACAGCAGCCAATCCAGAATTGATCTTTGCTTCCCTCGGACTCTCTTCAGAATCCTTCAGAGGCAACCCAAGCCCAACACAAGATGAGTTCTTGCTCTCCCTCTTGCGTAACAGCATTCCATCTTCCTCTGGAATTTCTTTCCCGAATACTGCTTCCCCCAGTCCTCCTGACAAAAGAGGATTTTTTATTTTTAAATTTTTTTTAACGTTTATTTATTTTTGAGACAGAGAGAGACACAGCATGAACGGGGGAGGGTCAGAGAGAGGGAGACACAGAATCCGAAACAGGCTCCAGGCTCTGAGCTGTCAGCCCAGAGCCCGACGCGGGGCTCGAACTCACGGACCACGAGATCGTGACCTGAGCCGAAGTCGGCCGCTCAACCGACTGAGCCACCCAGGCGCCCCCCAAAGAGGATTTTTATCAGACTGTAGGCTTTACAAATTGTAGTATCTTGTCTGCTCTGCCGGAGTTTCTCTGAAGATGCTCAAATATCTTTCAAAATATGAATTTTGTTTTGGTTTTTCTCTCATGCCTCATCAATTTTCTTTCCCAATTGCATGGGCAAGGACCTAAATGTTACTATGCTGAACAAAAGCAAAGATAGTGAACATCCTCAAGTATCTCCCTGTCTTATCAACTATGAGAAAGCTCAACTACCTCCTTGTATGAAAAACAGTCATCAAACTCATCTGGCTCCTTGTCTTAAAGGAAACAGAGGCTCAAGGCCATTATTTTTGTTTTTTAGTTTAAGCGTGTTTGATAACATTTTTTGCAGCTCGCCTTTACTAAGTTAAAGAATTCTTCCCTCCACCCCCAGTTTCCTAGTCATTCATATCTTATTTTTATTGTATACAGCAACTAACAACTGCTTTTTTTCTTCATCTACTGAGGTTTTCCTGTTATTTTTGAGCATTTTCTAATAATAAACCATCCTTGCTTACCTGGGGTAATCCAACTCATGCCATGATGTGTTATTTTTAAATGTTCTATTTTTTTTTGCATCTCATTTTATTTTTAATTTACATTTCCCTGATGACTAATGATAATGAAATTTTTTATGTGCTTTTTGGTCATTTGCATATCTTCTTTTAAGTGGATTGAAGAGTTAATTTTACATTCTGGATACAAAACTTAAAACCCTATTTTCCCAATCTGTGGCTTGCTTTTTAATTTTCTGTATAATGTCTTAAAGATTTTGATACATTCAAATTTTAATTTTCATACAGCCCAATTTATTAAAATATTAATAATATCTATGGTTTGTGTTTTTCACTGTCTTATCTGAAAAACCTTAGCCAAATACATGGTCTTATAATTTTCTCCTATTTTACTTATAAAACATCTATAGTTGTTGGTTTCACATTTTAGTCTATGATGCATGTTGAATGAATTCTTATATCTGATGTGAGGTAAAAGCTAAGATTTATTATTTTCCTATAAAAATATTTAATTTCTTCAGGTTCCGTCATTGAGAAGATTGTCCTTTCCCCCTTTGATTCATCCTGATAATTTTTTCAAGAGTGACAATATATATTTCTGGACTCCATTCTGTTCTATTGATTCATACAGACATCCTTACGCCAGGCCTGCACTGTTTAAAATATTTTTTTCTTTTTAAAAAATTTGTTAAATGCTCATTTAGTTTTGAGAGAGAGACAGAGCGAGCAGGGGAGGGACAGAGAGAGAGACACAGAATCCGAAGCAGGCTCCAGGCTCTGAGCACAGAGCCTGACGTGGGGCTTGAACTCACAAACCGTGAGATTATGACCTGAGCCGAAGTCAGCCACTCAACCGACTGAGCCACCCACGTGCCCCTAAATTTGTTTTGTCTTATGTGAGTGTAGCTGACACACAATGTTATGTTAGTTTCAGATGTACAACATAGTGATTCAACTTATCTGTATGTTATGCTATGCCCACAAGTGTAGCTACTGTCTGTCACCATTCAACGCTATTACAATATAATTGGCTATGTTCCCTATGCCATACCTTTTATTCCCATGATTTATTCATTTCATAATTAATCCTGCACTATTTTGATGTCTATAGTGTGATAGTATGTCTTAAATTCAGGTAATATAAGTCCTTCAGCCTTATTGTTTTACAAGATTATTGTGGGTATTCTAGGTCTTTTACATTTCATATAAATTTAAAACTCAGCTTTTTCCACAAAAAAAAAAGGTCTGTTGGGATTTTGACTGGTATCGTATGGAATGCATAGGTTAATATGAGGAAATTTGATATCCTGACAATGTTGACTCTTCTGATTAATAAATAAGGTATTTGTTTAAATGTTCTTTCTCTTCACTCTTTTATAGATTTCGATGTACAGATGTTGCAATGTTTCTTAAATTTTTCTTTCTTTCTACATATTTCGCGTTTTTATTTTTTCTGCTGGTATAAATGATATCAGTATTTTATTTCAATTTTCAGCTATTTGTGCTAGTACATGAAAGTATAATTGATTATTGTATTTTGATCTTGTGCCTTGGAAACTTCATAAACTCAGTTAAGATACTAGGTTTTTTTGTAAATTCCTAAAAATTTTCTACTCATGGCCATGTGGATTGCAAATACAATTTTACTTATTCCCTTTCAATATTTTGTCTTGTATTTCTTTTTGTGCGGTGGGTAGATCCCCTGGTATAATATAAAACAGAAGTGGTGAGAGCAGACATTTGCTTTATTTGTGAATCTAGGAGAAAACCCTCAGCCTTTTACCACTCATTATGATGTTAGCAATCAATTTTTTATAGATGCTTTTCATGAGGTTGAGGAAGTTCCCTTTCATTCTTAGTCCGTTTTGAGGCTTTACTGTGCATGTTTATTAAACTTGCCAGCATATTTTCTATATCTATTGAGATGCTGAAAAAATTTGTCTTTCAGTCTACTACTCTTGTGGGTTACATTGACTGGTTTTCTAATGTTGAATCAAATATCCTTTTCTGGGTTGAAGCGCACTTAATCGTGGTGTATTATTGTTTTTTTTAAATTGACTTTTTGATTTGATTTGCTAAAATTTTGTAGATTTTTTTGAGATTAAATCTATGAAGGAGAATGTAGTCCTTCCTGACCACACTTACATTCGGTTTGGTTTTGCTATCTAGTTAATGCTGACCTTGTGAAAAGAGTGGGGAGCATTCTCTCCCAATCCATATTTGGGAAGAGTTTTCATGGAATTGTTATTATTTCTTACTTAAATCTAGTAGAATTCACCATTAAAGCCATCTGCATCTGGAATTTCTTTTCTTTTTTCAATTATGAATTCAACTGAATAGTCATACCAAATAAACCACAGCAGACTCATCCAGCATCCAACCCTTCAGGAGGTGGCCATCTGCCATCTGCACTCCCTCCTGCCTTGTTCCCCCCTTGATTTCTCTTCTTTATCTCCCTTGGCAGAGTCCCTGGCCTGGGGGGGTTCACATTCATCCCTGTCTTTTGGCCTAAAGGCAGGTACAGTCTTCCCATTTTATAGTGGACCCGACAGGACTTATGGAGCAGAGGGTCCCTGGAAATCTGAGCCCCATCCTGCCATGCCGTGCCTCGCACTGTGGCACTGGGCCCACCTCCACTGGACACAAGACAAAACATGGTAATGGCTGCTACCAGCTTCCCCTACATCTGGGCCTGAGGCACAGAACCTCACTCTCGGCTCATCTCCAGATTAGGAGCAGGAAGGAATTCACTTTCATTTTTTGAAATATAATTTCTCTGGACAGAGAATTCTACACTGACAACAGTTTTGTTTTTAGCACTTTAAAGTTGCACTGTGTTTTTAGCTTGCATGAGATGTCTGCCGTCATACTTATCTGTGTTTCTGTGTGCCTAATATATTCTTCCTTGGCTGCTTTTAAGTCTTCATTTCAGCGGAATTCGGGCTCTGCTTGGTATGATTTTATTTCTATCTATTCTGCTTTGGGCTTGCTGAGTTTCTCGGATCTCTGGATTTCTTGTTTTCATCAAATTTGAAAAAAGTTCAGCCGTTAGTTCTTGAATATATTTTCTTGTGACTCCTGCTCCTCCTTCAAGTTTTCGTGTATCCCGACGGTTGACTGCTTGATACCTTTTCATAGGCCATTGAAGATTTTCGTTTTGTGTGCTTCATTTTTACATTTTATTCCTTTCTCTTTTGTTCACTTATTTTTCCTTTTCGTAGTGTCTAGCCTGCTGCAGTGTCTAATTTTAGATTGATTTTCCAACTTCAGAAGTTCCATTTTTGTCTTTCTCATATCTTCTTTTCCTCTCTTCATCATGTTCATATTTTCCATCACCTTCACAATCATGCAGAACAAATTTAGACTAGTCGAAAATTCAGGGTCCTTGTCTACTAACCTCATCACCTCTCACGCTTCGGAGTCTGTTTTGTTGATTGATTTTGGTCTCAGTTATGGATCATATTATCCTGCTTCTTTGCTTGCCTGGTAATTTTTTACTATATTTGAGATTCTGTCACTCATGCTGGACATTTGGCTTTGCTCTGGCATGCAATTAAGTTACCTGGGACCTGTTTGTTTTTTTAAAGGATTTCTTCTACGTTTTGCTAGTACTAGTCCAGCAGCCATATTTCCCTCCCCACCTCCACTGTCCAATTAGTCTCACTATTAAGGCAAGATACTTAATGCATGAGAACTCTGTCAAATGCCCCATCCTTATGCGATCTCTCCACTATGGCCGGGGGCAGCACAAACCACTCACAGTCTTGTGTGAAGCCTAGAAAATTGTTCTGCTTTCTGGTGGTTCTATCATGGGTTCTTGCATACACGGAGGAGTACTAAGCTGAGGTCCCAAAGGGATTCCCTCCGCAGATATGTAGAACTGCTTCTCTGTGCGGACCCCTCCTCTCAAGTGCCCTGTCTCAGTTCTAGACTCCTTGGTTTGCAGAATGCTGGTTTCTATCTCCTTGATGCAGGAGGACTACTGGGCTCTGCTTCTCTGTTCTCTACACTGCAGCCTGGAAACTGTCACTAGGATGGACATTTGGTCAATCATGGGGCTCACTTCAGTTTTCCTTCATCTTGGAGATTGCTTTCCTCTTGTGTTTTCATATCTTTTGGCTGTTTTTGTAATTTTGTAAGGAGAGAATTTTCGACAGCAGTTAATTCTTCACGGACAAAAGTGGAATTTGATATTTGTTTTTAACTTGTATGTTCTTTTAATATACTGTCCTTGTTGGTTTTGAAATAATTTTTCTAACTTTATCAAACAAGATGTCTAACTTTCCTTTTAAAAAAAATGCATTTTGTTAAATAACAGTGGTAAGAATGAACATCCCTGTGTTGTTCCTGATCATAGAGGAAAAGATCTCAGTTTTCTCCCTTCCAGGATAATATTAACTGGGTTTTTTCATAAATGGCCTTTATTATGTTGAAGTATGTTTTCTCTAAACTTGTTCTGTTGAGGGTTTTTGGTCATGAATGGATGTTGTACTTTGTCAAATGCTTTTTCTGCATCTATTGAAGTGATCATATGTTTCTTATCTTTTCTTTTATTAATGTGGTATATCATGTTGATTGATTTGTGAATATTGAACCACCCTTGCAACCCAGGGATAAATCCCACTTGATCATGGTGGGTGATTGTTTTGGATGTATTGCTGGATTCAGTCTGCTAGTATTTTACTGATAACTTTCGCATACTTGTTCATCAAGAACATTGGTCTGTAGTTCTCTTTTTTAGTGGAGTCTTCATCTGGTTTGGTATTCAGGATAATGCTGGCTTGATAGAATTAACTTGGGAGTTTTCCTTCCTCTTCTAATTTTTGGGAATAGTTTGAGAAGAATAGATATTAAACTCTTTTTTAAATGTTGGGTAGAACATACCTGTGAATCCTTCTGGCTTTGGACTTTTGTTTGCTGGGAGTTTTTTGAATACTGATTCAATTTCTTTGCTGGTTATCAGTCTGTTCAAGTTTTGTATTCTTCGTCTTTCAGTTTTGGTAATTTATATGTTTGTAGGAATTTATCTATTTCTTCCAGGTTTACCAATTTGTTGGTATATAATTTTTCATAATAATCTCATAATAGTTTATATCTCTGTGGTCTTGGTTGTTATTTCTCCTCTCTCATTTGTGACTTTATTTGAGTGCTTTCTCTTTTCCTTCTGATGTCTGGCTAGAGGTTTATCAATTTTATTAATTTTCTCAAAGAATCAACTCCCGGTTTCATTGCTCTATTCTATTGTGGTTTTGTTTTGTTTTGTTGTTGTTTTTGTTTTTGTTCATTTTTTTGTTTCTTTTTAGCTTGTTAGATTTAGTTTCTATATATTTATTCCTGCTCTAATCTTTATTGTTTCCTTCCTTCTGCTGGCTTTAGGTTTCATTTGTTGTTCTTTTTCTAGCTCGTTGAGCTGTAAGGTTAGATTGTTTATTTGAGATTTTTCTTGCTGCACGAGGTAGACCTATATTGTTATACACAGTCCTCTTAGAACCAATTTGCTGCATCCCAAAGGTTTTGGATGATCATGTTTTCATTTTTATTTGTTTCCATGGGTATTTTTAATTCTTTGATTTCCTGGTTGAGCCATTTATTGTCTAGCAGCATGTTGTTTAATCTCCATGTATTTGTTGTCTTTCCAAATTTTTTCTTGCAGGTGACTTCTAGTTTCATAGAAAAGGTGCATGGTATGATTTCAATCTTTTTGTATTTGTTGAGGCCTCTTTTGCGATCTAATATATGGTCTATTCTGGATAATGTTCCATGTGCACTTGAAAAGAATGTGTATTCTATTGTTTTAGGATGGAATGTTCTGAATATACTGGAAGTCCTAGCCACAGTGATCAGACAACAAAAAGAAATAAAAGGCATCCAAATCAGCAAAGAAAAAGTAAAGCTTTCACTATTATCAGTTGACATGGTACTCTACAAAGAACATCCAAAAGACTCCTCCAAAAAATGGCTAGAACTGATAACCAAATTAAGTAAAGTTGCAGTACAAAATCGATGTACCCAAATCTGTTGCATTTCTGTATACCAATAATGAAACAACAGAAAGAGAAATTAAGGAGTCAATCCCATTTACAACTGCACCAAAAACAATGAGATACCTAGCAATAAACCTACACTAAGAAGTAAAAGACTTGTACTCTGAAAACTATAAAACACTGATGAAAGAAAATGAAGATGACACAAAGAAATGCAAAAACCTTCCATGCTCATAGGTTGGAAGAACAAATATTGTTAAAATGTCAATGCTTCTCAAAGCAGTCTACATATTTACTGCAACTCCTACCAAGAGTATTTTTCACTGAGCTAGAACAAACAATCCTAAAATTTGTATGGAATCACAAAAGACCCTGAATACCCCAGCAATCTTGAAAAAGAAAAATAAAGCTGGAGGCATCACAATTCTAGACTTCAAATTATATGACAACGCTGTAGTGATAAAAACAGTATGGTACACACACAAAAAATAGACACCTAAATCAACGAAACAGAATAGAATACCCAGAAATGAATCCACAGCTATATGGTCAAGTAATCTTTGACAAAGTAGGAAAGAATATCCAATGGGAAAAAGGCAGTCTCTTGAACAAATGGTGTTGGGAAAATTGGATAGTCACATGTAAATGAATAAAACTGGACTACGTTGTTATGCCAAACCCAACAATAAATAAATTCAAAATGGATTAGAGACCTAAATGTGAGACTTGAAACCATAAAAATCCTAGAGAAGAACACAAACAATAATGTTTTTGACATCAGCTGTAGCAACTTCTTTCTAGATATGTCTCCTGAGGCAAGGGAAACAAAGGCAAAAATAAACTATCGGTACTTCGTCAGAATAAAAACTTCTGCACAGTAAAGAAAACCATCAACAAAACTAGGTTTGGAATGGAAGAAAATATTTGCAAATGATGTATCTGATAAAGGGTTAGTATTCAACATATTTAAACAACTTATAAAATTCAATACCCAAAAAACAAAGAACCCGTTTAAATAATGGGCAGAAGATATGAATAGATATTTTTCCAAAGAAGATATCCAGATGGCCAACAGACATATGAAGAAATGCTCAACGTTCCTCATCATCAGGGAAATATGAATCAAAACTACAATGAGATGTCACCTCATACCTGTTGAAATGGCTAAAAACAACCACAGGATAAACAAAGGTGTTTGTGAGGATGCGGAGAAAGTGGAACCCTCTTGCACTGTTGGTGGGAATGCAAACTGGTGCAGGCACTCTGGAAAACAGTATGGAGGTTCTTCAAAAAGGTAAAAATAGAGCTCCCTTATGATCTAGCAATTGCACTGCATAATGGCCAAATTATTGAAATAGCCCAAATGTCCATCAGCTGATGAATGTATATAGAAGACGTGGTGTGTGTGTGTGTGTGTGTGTATACATACACACACACAAAGGAATATTATTGAGCCATAAAAAGAACGAAATCTTGTCATTTGCAATGACATGGATGGAGGTAAAGAGTATTGTGCTAAGTGAAATAGTCAGAGAAAGACAAATACCACATGATTCCCCCATATGTCAAATTTAAGAAACAAAACAAATCAACGAAGGGAGAAAAAGAGAGAGGGAGTCAAACCAAGAAACAGACTCTTAACCATAGAGAACAATCTGATGGTTACCAGAGGGGAGGGGAGTGGGGGAACGTGTACAATAGGTGATAAGGTTTAAGGAGTGCACTTGATGCGTTGTATAGAATTGTTGAATCACTGTATTGTACACCTGAAACTAATATTGCACTGCATGTTAACTAACTGGAATTTAAATTAAACTTTAAAAAGCAAATAAAATGTATTCTGTAACAACCTGTACCTCTCATCAACAACTAGTTTGAAGTTACTCTCAAGCCATGTGTGCCTGCTTTTTGTTTTTGCTTTAAATCACCATTTTAATTTCTATCTAACAAAAGATTATATATTAATTTTATCTGTTTTTGTATGATTTATTATTTTCTTTTCAAGAGTTTAACATTTCTTCTAACTTTTCCAAATTTATTGATGATATACAGCTTGTAATTTTTTTTTTTTTTTTAATTTTTTTTTCAACGTTTTTTATTTATTTTTGGGACAGAGAGAGACAGAGCATGAACAGGGGAGGGGCAGAGAGAGAGGGAGACACAGAATCGGAAACAGGCTCCAGGCTCCGAGCCATCAGCCCAGAGCCTGACGCGGGGCTCGAACTCACAGACCGCGAGATCGTGACCTGGCTGAAGTCGGACGCTTAACCGACTGCGCCACCCAGGCGCCCCACAGCTTGTAATTTTTATAGTCACTATGGTATCTCTAGTTGCTTTTCTCTTCTATCTGAATTTTGTTTATTTGTATTTCTTTTTGTTTTTTATTACATCTTATCATTTTTGCTTTATGTCCTTTTTTCCAAAGAAGCATTTTTTTTAAATGTCACATCTATTAAATTTTACTGTGGTCATTTTTCTCAATTTCATTGAGCCTATACTATTTATATATTCTTTATTTCCTGCCTTCTTATTTTGAGTCTGACTTCCTTTTCCTAGATCTTTCCCTCATCTTATTTTCCAATAAAATTTTTTAAATGCTTAAAAATAGAAAAAGGAGAAAATTGGAAGCAAGTATGAATAGGCAGTTCACATATGTGGTTTAGAGATCTGTGTAGAAATACCAAACTTTCTGGAAATCAGAAAAATGATACACCGTATTATTTCTGTCAGGTTATCAAATATTAGAGAGTTGTATAATTCCCTGTGTCAACCAGATTTGGGCAGGGGAGCAAGGGAGCTCAAATATTTTTCAAATTTTAAACTCAGCAAAAGTATTTCAGAGGGGATTCTGACAATGAAATTAAGACTGTATGCCATAAAATCTGGATAGTCCCTTTCCTGGATATATTCTCTAGAGAAAATCCACTAGTACATAAACTCTTTGAAGCCAGGGTTTTTAATATCTTTGTTCAGTGACATATCCTATAGGCCTAGAACAGTGCATGGCACTTATCAGATGCTTAAGTGTTGAGTCAGATACATATACATTGAATTGAATAATTCTCACATGAGTGCTACGAATGGATACGTGTGAGAGTGTTCGCTGCAGCATGATTTTCAGGAGCAAAGACGCCTTCACTGAGTTCAGAATGAAGAGAGAATATAAGCAAAATGAAATCATAACATTCATTCAAGGGAACACTGCTGTAGGGAAGTAGCAAGCAGACAATAATCTGACTAGATCAATGTGGAGTGATGAGCAATCATCAAAACAAGATCAAAGCAATCTATCAACTGTTAAAAAAACACATAAGAGAGGACTCTTTATTTTGAAGGAAGCATACATTTGAAGCACACGAGTTAAAGCGATTAGAGTAGGTAGGAGAATGGAGATACGAGAATAGGAAATTAAAGTTCAGAAAATAAAATAAAATGAAGACACAAAGGCGCCTTGCAGTGACCTACAGTGGGATGTCCTAGTTCAGCCTGCATGATGCCTCTGAAGTCCAAGCAAAAAAAAGCGTGTGCGCATGTCATTTGAACTTGTTTTGTCTTTTTAACACACCATTCAATTTACTGATGACATAGTTTCCCAAGAAGGCTTTGGATTCCAAAATTACTCTTTTGCTAAGTAAACTGATGCTCAACCCCAAACCAGGTATTTCCTCGAGATTAATTTACAATTAACAATCTGGCCTGCCCGTTTGAGGCAGACCGACCACCTGTTTGTTTTGGTGTTACGCATCCAGCATTGTAAACAACAGCGTCATGTTATAAAATAATTGAGGGACTGAGTAGCCATGGAAATAATACACAAGGAGAATATAAGCTACATGTTTTTATGTAACTTGTTAAGTCAGATTGGTGTCTAGAAACTGAAAGTTATTACCATCAGCAATTAGCCCTTGGCCTACTAGAGCACATGTGAAATGACTGTGGACCAGGCCCATTTTGCAATGAACAGGTGTCTGCATCCCACCGTTGGCACCTGTGTGGTGAAGCTGGAATGAGGAAATGTCAGGTTTTCACAGTGAGACACCATCCATCTATGTTCACATTGAAGGCCAGTGGTCATGGAGGAAAAACCTAACCTTTTTTTTTTTTTTAAGAGCCAACTATTTTCTCAGGGGTTTTATTAGAAATGGGTGAAATGAGTAGTAAAGGGGAAAAATGAAGTAGAAAATGCCCAGCTGATGCAAAGTTCTCCTTCTGGGGAAAGAGCACAGCTGACTGTGTAAGATCAGGGACGCACAGAAAGGAAGTGAATGGGTCCTCTTGTGCTCGAACTCCTCCAGGAGCTGAAGAAAAGAGACCAGAATGTAAAGCACAAGGAGAAAAAGGAAGATTACAAAAGAGCCTTTCTCTTAAAGGTCCTATTCAAAGATGTAATTTTGTTTGCAGGCAAGCACAACAGTTACAAGAAGTAGCTTTGTCTCTTTACCTATAAATTTCATGCTACCCCTTGACATTTGTGACAGCAACATTTGAGAAGAAGGGCCCCCATTTTTTGTTAGCCATAATTAGGGGAGAAAGAGTTTGGAAAATAACTGTAACATTTCTGTTGTTTGATCACAGATCTTGTTTGATTCCACCATAACTTTTACTTTCTAATTATATGTATGTATTAATTATATCCATGTAATTCTAAAAAGGATTACTTCTTTGTAGTCTATATGCCAAGGTATTGTGTTATATTAAAAAACATTTTTGATGACCGGTAGATACTTTAATAAAACCTCAAATAAAATATTAAAATCATATGAGTAAGTGGACCTTAGAAATATTATATTGATATTATATAGTATAAGAACACATTTTCCTAGTAAAAATTGTAACAAAAAAGATAAGCCCAAGGGATCTCTCTTGAAGAAAACTTTTGGGGGGTGCCTGGGTGGCTCAGTCGGTTAAGTGTCCGACTTCGGCTCAGGTCATGATCTCACGGTCCGTGGGTTCGAGCCCCGCGTCGGGATCTGTGCTGACAGCTCAGAGCCTGGAGCCTGTTTCGGATTCTGTGTCTCCTTCTCTCTGTGACCCTCCCCTGTTCATGCTCTGTCTCTCTCTGTCTCAAAAATAAATAAACGTAAAAAAAAAAAATTAATAAAAAAAGAAAACTTTTGGTGGCAAATGACTGAAAAATTAACCCAACTGTCTTAAGCACCTGGGAGTACCAGTCAATTGATTAATATGATGGAAGCTCTTGGCTTCCCAGGGTTCGAATGGTGGAAGGATCTTGAGTCTCTCTTTATATAGATCTCAGCACAATCACCACAAAGCTGGCAAGTTCTCAAGCTTTTTCTCTCAGGTTGCAAGATGAGTGTAATTGCTTCTGTTTTGTATTTTATAAAAGCTCTTAAAAAGTTTCCAGAATTGACTTTAATTTGTTTTTATTTATAGGCCTGAACCAGTAACTGTTTCTAGGGAACTGGTAGACTTTGATTGCTTGGGTTTTGTTTACCTGTTTCAGTCTTCAATGAGCAGCGCCCGGTTCACCCAAGCCTATTGGTTGACACAAGAGGTCACACAAAAAGGTTTCTCCAAAAGCAAAATCAGTGGACTTTACAAAGGGGGAATACAACTGGTGGGTAAAAATAATAGAAGTCTGTTACACTGTCCTTTGATGATCTCTTTCAAATGCCGATCCCGTCCTAACTCCAACAATCACTCTTGCCAATATGCGTGTGTGTGTGTGTGTGTGTGTGTGTGTGTGTGAGAGAGAGAGAGAGAGAGAGAGAGAGAGAGAAAGAGAGAGAGAAAGAGAGAGGCTATTCATCCAGACCTTTCTTCTGTAAATTTATATAAGATATTCATATATGAATGGGAAGATTTTATTGTGTATTTCTATTCTTACACTTTTTTAATCTGCATTTTTACATTAATGAAGTAGCATTTTCTTCAACTTGCTTTTTACCCTTGATCTTGGAGATATAATGAAGTGAATCTATCTTGACAGTCTAAGTACACAGAAAGCTATCACAAGGAAGCTAGTACTTAGAGATTTACCTTAACCACTACTGCATGATTTTATATAACATACACATACCTCAGTAGATGTAACTATATTTAAGTACAGTGTATTTAGCAATTGCTTAATTAAGGATATCTGTCTTTTTCTCTCTCTTCTACCTCTGCTTCTAGCAACAGTAATACCATAATGAACATTCTTGTGCAAGTCTATTCATACATATGGACCTATTTCTTTAGTTTCTTTGGTAAATATTGTACCAAAAAGTAGCATCATTGGATAATGCCACATTCTCTTCAAAATGTCTTTACCAATTTGTACTCATTGTGATTTACAGTTTACTTTTATAGCAGTACATGAGACTGTTCACCCTCTCACCAATGCCTGATATAATCCACTTGTAAATTTTGCTAATGTAAAGATTAAAAATAGTATCAGTTTTTTTTTGTTTTAATTTGAATTTCCCTATTGATTATGGAGACCGTTCATCTTTTTATGTTTTTATGGTCTTTTGATTTTTATTTTTTCTATGGATTTCTTGTATATATATATATATATAAGCATATATATATGCTTATATATATGCTTATATATATATATAAGCATATATATATATAAGCATATATATATGCATATATATATATAAGCTTATATATATATAAGCATATATATATAAGCATATATATATATATAAGCATATATATATATATATATATATATATATGCTTTCCCAAGTCAATAAATGTGTTCCTTTAACTGATCTGTAGAATTTTTTCATGTATTCTGAATACCAATTCTTAGTCTTATTATCTAAGTGATAAATACTATTACCCAGTGCATTCTTTGTGTTTTTAAGTTTATTAATTTTTTGCTTCATAGCTTTTTTTTATTTTTAAAAATTGAGATATAATTGACATATAACAATGTATCCATTTTAGGCATAGAAGATAATGATTTGATATATATATATATGTATATATATGTATATTGCAAAATGATGATTACAATAAGCTTAGTTAATATCCATAGCATACATAGTTACACTTTTTCTTCTTCTTATGCTGAAAACTTAAGATCAACTCCCTTAGCAATTTTCAGATATCCAATACGGTACTGTTAACAATAGTCATCATGCTGTACATTATATTTTAAGATTTGCTTGTCTTATAACTGGAAGTTTGTAGCTTTTGGCCACTTTCACCCATTGTGCTCACTGCACCTCCAACCTCTGGAAACCACTGACCTGTAATGTGTTCTCTATGTCTATGAGCTAGGTGGTTTTTGGTTTTCGTTTTGCTTTTTTTTTTTTTTAGATTCCACATATCAGTGAGATCATAAAGTATTTGTCTCTGTCTAAATTATTTCACTCAGCATAATGCCCTCAAGGTTTCTGTAGGCCTTCATGTTTTTGTAAATTTTTGCTATATGATCATAAACATATGCTTATACTTTTCCTTTAATACTTGCTTAGTTTTTTTTTTACATTCTTACATTTGAGACATCATTTCACTTAGTATTTATGTTTGTATAGTATGAGTAAGCATCTATCTTCATTTTGTTTTATTTTTAATTTTCACAACACTACTGACTGGAAAGTATAACTTTTCCTTACTGAGCTGAGTTGCACACTAAATTCTTGTGTATGAATGATCCTGGAGTCAAAATTTGAGGGTTTAAAATTTTTTCATTCTCCTGCTTGACACAGTAAAATCTCTTATTCTTCTTTGTTAAAATTGTCTTGGCAATTCTGATTCCATAAAAATTAAGAATCAATTTTTCAATGGCCATAAGAAATAATTTTTATGCATTGAGTTGGGATAGATTGAAATTATGCACAAATAAAGAAAAATGAACATTTTTGCAGTTTTCAGTATACCCAAACACTAACACATTACAGCCCCCCATTTACTTTAGTTTTCTTTTATGTTACTAATTAAAGATTAACAGATATATTTTCTAAAAAGTCTAGTGTATTTCCTGGTAAACACTTTTTCTAGGAACATAACTGTTTGTTATCTTTGCTTTTACATTAAAAAAAAAAACCCTACTAATTAAAAAAAGTACTGATGTAGTCATAAAGAAAAATACGTATACCCTAAGTACACAGCTTGATGAATTTTTCCAAACTAAATCTACCCATGCAAACAACAGTATCAGGTTAAGATACTGAATGTGATCATACTTCAGAGGCCATACTATACTTCCTTCTGGTCAATATCCCAATCTTGATGACTGGTCACTATCCTGGCTTCTTATAGAGTAGATCAGTTTTGTCTTTTTATAATTTATAGAAAAGAAAGCATTCTGAGTATACTCTTATGTGTCTGACTTCCTTTACTCAGGATTACATAGATGAGTTTCATACATACATGTTGCATGTGGTTGTAGAGATTTCAATCCATACCCTTGCTGTGTATTAGTCCACTTTATGAATATATGAAATATCGAATTCTACCATTGATAAGTATCATAGTTTTAGTCTATTATGTATAATATTGTATTGAGTATTTCACTCAATGAATTTTGACGAACTTTTTTTGGTGCATTTATCTTGGGTATGTATCTAGAAGTGAAAATGCTGGGTCATAAAAATACACATGTTTATTCTTAGTAAACATTGCTAGTTTTCCAGAATGCTTGTGCCAATCCGCACGGTCATGCATAGCAACATAAGAGGAATCTGTTTACTTCACATCCTGGATGACAATGGGCATTTTCTGTCTGGTTGTTTGTAGTGGTATCTCATTGTGATTTTAATTTGCATTCACTTAATGTCTAATAAAGTTGAGCTTTTTTTTTTTTCCTATTTTACTGCCATGTTGACAGTCTCTTTTGTGAAATGTCTGTTCAAGCCTTTTGCCATTTTAAAAATTGCTTTGTCTCTCTTTTTATTAGTAATTTGGAATTTCTTTATATTTGCTTAAAATGAGTCTTTTATTTGATATATTTTGTTTAGGTTCTGTGTTGTTTCTCCACCCTCTTAATAAGGTCTTTGAAGAAGTTCTTAATTTTTAGAGTTCTTAATTTTTAGAGTTCAATTAAACTTTTCTTTTATCATTACTGCTTTTTGAGTTCTGCTTAAGAATATATTACCTATCCAAGACCATATTTTCTCCTATATATTCCTCTGAGAACTTTGTTTTACCTTTCCTATTTAGATCTTCCATCCATTTGGAATTCATTTTTTTTTTTTTTTCTTTTAGGGTGAGGTAGGAGGTCAGGATTCATTTTTTCCAGAATGAATATCCGATCCATCTGGCACCATTTATGAATAAGACCATACTTTCTCTTATTACACTGTGTGTCATGTTTGTCATAAAAAAAAAAAAAAAACAGTGGCTAAATATTCTAGACTCCATTCTGTGCCAGCGATCCCTTTGTCTATCTTGGGTTGATATTACACTATCTTAGTATAACTTCAGAACAGGTCTTGGTAGCCGGTAATGTCAGTCCACCAACTTTTTTCTACTTCTTCTAAGATGCCTTGGCCATTCTCAGATTTTGCATTGCAAAGCTTTGCATTTCCATCTGAATTTTAAAAACAGCCGGTCAATCAAAAGTATTGCTGAAATATTGACAGGAATTGCCTTGAATCTATTGTTTAATGGGGGAGAATTAACATCTTTACAGTGGTGAGTCTTTCAATCCACAACTTTGGTATATCCCTCAATTTACTTAGGTCTTTTTAATTTTCTCGGAATATTTTTTATAATTAATTTTTACAATTTTTAATACTTTCATATTTTTAATAATTTTTAAAATTTATACTTTTATAAATTTCCATATAAAGATGTACATATCCTTTGTTAGATTTTTCAGAGTTATTTTATGTTTCTGGGTGCTACTATAAATGGTTACTTTTTTTTTTTTTTTTGCTGGCTGGTATATAGAAATACAATTCATATTTGAACATTGACCTTGTATCCAGTGACTTACTATACTTTTCAACTCTAATAGTTTGTCTACAGATTCTTTGGGATTTTCTTGGTAAACAAACATGACTTCTGTGGATAATGACCTTTCATTTCTTCCTTTACAAACCTTAGATCTTTAATTTGTTTTTTATTTCACTGGCTAGAGCCTCCAATACAACACTGAGCAGAAGTTGCATTCTTGTCTCATTTAAGGGAAGAAAGTTTCAATATTGAATATGACACTTGCTATAGATTTTTAAAGATATTATTTTTTGATATTAAGAGCATTCTTTTTTATTCCTGTCTTGCTAAGACATTTTATCATAAATGGATGTTAAATTTTATGATATACCTTTTATACATATTTTGAGATGACCACATGTAATTTCTCTCTTGTTTTAATGCAGGAAATTACATTGTTTTCTAATATTGAAACATACTTGCATTTCTGAAATAGACATTAATTAGATGAGACATATTGGACTTGGTCTATATCACTGGATTCTTTGTTCTTATACCTGATTAAACATTTTTGCGTCTCTGAGTTAATAAATTCATCTGCAATTTTCCTTTATTTTAATGTTCCGGTTAGGTTTGGAACCAAGTTTTGTTATTCTCATAAAGAGAGTTATAAAGTTTCCCTATTTTGCTGATACACTGAGAGTTTAAGGTATGTTATGTCTTCCTCAAATTCCTGGAATAAATCAAATTCCTGGTAAATGCTGAGTAGTCTTCAATTTTTTTTTTATTGATGAGGATTTTAATTACAAATTAAATTTCTTTTGTATGTGTAGGATTATTTAGATTTTCTATTCTATCATTTTAGTTACTTTTAGTGAAGATTGCATCTATTCTTTACAAATAATCAGCTTTATTGATATTCTTTTTTTTAAATTTTTTTTTAATGTTTACTTATTTTTGACAGAGAGAGAGACAGAGCATGAGTGGGGGAGGGGCAAAGAGAAAGGGAGACACAGAATCTGAAACAGGCTCCAGGCTCTGTCAGCACAGAGCCAAACGCGGGGCTCGAACTCACAGACCGCGAGATCATGACCTGAGCTGAAGTCGGACACTCAACCGACTGAGCCACCCAGGCGTCCCTATTGATATTCTTATATACTTTTATTTTCTTTAAAAGTTGGCAAATCTATATATAATGTCTACTTTAAATTTGTGATATTGATAACTTGTGTTTTTTCTTTTTTTTTTTTTTAATATAGATCAGTCTTACTAAGGGTAAGTCAATTAGTCTTTCCATGAAAAAAAAAAAAACCAGTTTTTGGCTTTGTTTATTATTTTACTATTTATCCTCTTTACTTTGTATGTACCATAAATTTATATTTATTATTTATTTTTACTTCCGTAAGTGTGATTTGTTGTTATTTTTCTAGCATTTTAACATTGAAATTAGAAATACTGAGTTTTGGGGCACCTGGGTGGCTCAGTCGGTCAAGCGTCCGACGGGCTCAGGTCCTGATCTTGCAGTTCGTGAGTTTGAGCCCCACGTCGGGCTCTGTGCTGATAGCCCAGAGCCTAGAGCCTGCTTCCGATTCTGTGCCTCCCTCTCTCTCTCTGCCCTTCCCCTGCTCACACTCTGTCTCTCTCTCTCTCAAAAATAAATAAACATTAAAAAATTAAAAAAAAAATAAGGATTCAATCCTTAAAAAAAATTGAGTTTCAGCTTCTCTTTTCATATATATACAAGTTATATATAAATTAAATATAATATTTTTAAAATACGTTTTAATGTTTTAAATTTATTTTTAAGGCTAGAATGTCTTAAAAGTATTGCTTTAGCTGCATTCCATAAATTTTGACATGTGGTATCTTTATCATTATTTATTTAAAAATATTATTTAATTTCCATTTTGACTTTTTTTTTGACCTATGGTTTTTCTAGACCTATAGCTTTAACTTCCAGACATGTCAAGTTTTTCTACTCATCTTTTGTTATTGATTCTATCTTTTTTGCAATCTGATCAAAAGACATAATCTGAAACTTTTTAATCTTCTCAAGTCTGTTGAGGCTTTCTTTTTTGCCCCGGTTTGATATCCTTTGATAAATGTTCCTTGCACACGCTTGGGGAAAATGTGAATTATGTTACTATTAGATACAGTGTTCTATCTGGGTTAATTAGGTTAAGTTTTTTAAATGTGTGGGGTTTTTGGTGTTGTTTTTTCTTTGTGTTTGTATTTGTTCTGGTTTTTGTTTTTGCTGTGACTACAGATTTAGCACTGTGATGTTTTCTGTTAGGATGACTCCTAAAATGTCTTTTTATTTCCTTATGTCTAGTGATGTTTCTTGCCTTCAAGCGTATGTTGTTTTATTTATTTATTTATTTATTTTTTTTTTAATTTTTTTTTTTCAACGTTTTTTTTTTTTTTTTATTTTTGGGACAGAGAGAGACAGAGCATGAACGGGGGAGGGGCAGAGAGAGAGGGAGACACAGAATCGGAAACAGGCTCCAGGCTCCGAGCCATCAGCCCAGAGCCTGACGCGGGACTCGAACTCACGGACCGCGATATCGTGACCTGGCTGAAGTCGGACGCTTAACCGACTGCGCCACCCAGGCGCCCCGCGTATGTTGTTTTATAATAATTGTCAAGAAGGGCGCCTGGGTGACTCAGTCGGTTAAGCGTCGACTTCAGCTCAGGTCATGACCTCACTGTCTGTGGGTTCAAGCCCCGCATAGGGCTGGCTCTGTGCTCACAGCTCAGAGCCCGGAGCCTGCTTTGGATTCTGAGTCTCCTTCTCTCTCTGCCCCTCGTCCACTTGTGCTCTGTCTCTCGCTCTCTCAAAAATAAAGAAACATTAAAGAAAATATCATAATTGTCAAGAACTGTGAAGGCCGTGAGACTTTGACTTTTCTGGCAAGCTAACAAACTAGGCTGGGATAGTTTCATGGATGTCGGTAGAAGCCCTAAGATAAGAGCAGTAACAGTAACCAGAGCCTCAGAGTTTTATTGGGCTGTCCCCCTGAACCCCAATTCCCACAAAGTGTTGAAGTCCATTGCGTACCTCTTGATCTTAGCCTAGCCAAATCACTAGCACACCCTGCCTCGGCATTTTGGGGGAACTCTGTGAATCAAGGGGCACTTTGTACCCGTAGCTTTATTTCTGGAGACAAATGGAAGAAGAAGATGTGTCGGAAAGGAATTTAGCCTATTTGGGCTTCATTCGGCTTCTTAAAAATGTGGGTTGACAATTTTAATCAGTTATGAAAAATTTACACAGATATAGACTTCTTTTACATCTCCTTGTTCAACTTTTCACTAGTCTCCTTCTTTTCAGCCCTGCCTCGCAGTTTCTCTTGCGTCCAATTCCTGAGCCTTTTGGGGGGTTATGCTACATCAGTTGGCTTACTTCTCATTAGCACGATCCTTTTGAGACACCTGATGTTCAGATTTTAAATTCTTCTAAAGTCTCTTTCTGCTTTCCACCTTTGAGAACTGTGTTGATGCCTTTACCCACTGTTTTCTTCTGTTCTCTTTGTCTGTATGCCTGTTTGATTCTTCTTTTCGTTTTTTGAGGGAATTTATAGGAAGATCAGAGATAAATAATGTATTCATGCCATCATATGCAACTGAAAATCTCCATCCCATTACTTTCAATTTTCCTCTTTTATTTGGGTTTTAATATGTCTCTTGTAATTATCAGTTAACTGGATGTAAATCTAGAATGAATATCTCTATAATCCAGTTTAAACCATTCACATTACATATTATTCACATTTATCGTCACTGATAATTCATATTGATGGCACTTGTCAAATGTTGGGTGATTTTATATTTTATACTTAAATTCACATTTAAAGTTCTTTGCCTCTGTCGGTTTCGACTTGGACAGTCATCCTATGGGATGGCTTGGGAACTACTTGAAGGTTGTGGTCCACTTTGTTTTAGCGGAGGGTGACAGGATGTACAACTATATCACTGCCTTGTCTCTCTTCCCCAAACTCCTACAAACATTCCTGCTGACAGTACGGTACCTCAAACGCTGCTGTTTGGCCCCGGGGTTAGAGGTTGGTATAGGCCCATCTGTCTGTCTGGTTTCTCTCACTTTGTTATTCCAGTTGTGTCCCCTGCTCGTGTCTCTGGATGTTCTTTGCTCATGGGTTCTGCCACCATGGTCATGCTTAAATTTGCTACAACCTTCTGGGTCAGTACAGCCCTATAACCTAGACGGTGCTCAATATGCAGGCCATATTATGAAGCATACCCACCCAATCATTCTGTTTTTCAGTCGCTTATGGATTTTTCATACTGTGAACCACTAAGAGTATTCATTTCCATTTAGAGCAATGCTATCTATAAATTATTTATAGGATTTGGTGTGTGTGGGGGTGAGACTGCTGATGTCAGAGATGATCAGCCTGCCTTCCTAAAACCATATCTCTGAAGCGCAGCCATATTTAGATACTGGACAGCTCAGTATTTCATTATTTCATTAGAATAATATTTCATTATTCTTCAGTGAAAATTAGACTTCTGCTAAATCCTGCATTTTATATTGACGAGTACAGTTTGAGCTCTCTGTTCCGAAAGCTCTTAAGGATTCGATTAAAATTCTCTCATACAGTATGAATATTATATACAACTATAAATCATTTGGATTCTCTATGATAACACGGCTGTGTCCTTCCCTTTAAGAACGTACAGCACAACTTTAATTTCTAGATTAGATTAGACTGATGGCTGAAATCTAATGTCACCTGTGATTGGTTGCTCTTTTTTTTTTTTTTCAATCTCCAGAATCTTAAAATTCTTACTTATTCCTGATGAAAGTGCATTTTGAGAATGGTTTGGGAGATTGTTCTTATTTACATTCTATTATGAGCTATTTTGGAGGATGATCTGATAATCCATTTCTCTATTAATAAATTTAGGTCTTTTATTACAGTCATTAGTGGATTTAACTCTTCCATTTCCCTAACTTGTTTGTTTTCTAGAAAAATAAATCAATTCCCTTTTTTCAGTTTTTTTCCTTTTAAAAATACCCTTATAAAGATTGTTTTCCGTTATATTCTGTCTCCATCCTTGGTCTCTAGAGGCTCTTGGAAGGCTAGACATGGAAGTTACTGTGTGCGAAGACTAGAAACACGTGCATCTCAGGTCTGGCATTGACTGGAGTGTTGACAGTTTGTGGTAGATGCAGTGATATTAAATTTAGTCAGGTATAGCTATGCTCTGAGTTATAGAAGACCCAGCTGTATTTAATTTAAATTTAACCTACAAAAGAGTGAAGAATTTTTTTTAATAGAATGTTTAAATATGGAGGCTTATAAGAGGCACCGTTAGGATTGCCTGTCAGGCAACCATGGGGGAAAAAGCAAAAGAAAGTGCAAGAAGATGGAGAAAAAGAATGAAGTCTAGAGAGCAAAATACTCTTACAAATCAGCTTCAGAACAGTAATGTTCTTAGATTACAAATTAAAGTGATCTTAATCAAGAGCTTAAATTTGGAGACACAGGTTGTATCTCTATATAGCTACATATAAATAAATGTCTACGTATGTAATCGCATAATCACATTATATATATGCAAATGTTTTTGTATCAGTGAAGGTGGAAAAATAAGTTTCTTCATGTGACCAGAGAAGTACTTGCTGTTGAGAAGAGAAATGAGAAAAAGAGTATTGGTAGAGGTCCCTTCGACATTTTCCCACCAAGGCATCTGTATAGTAGACCGTCAGCCACCCTCATGTCAAAGCCTTCCTTGGACACCAGGTCTCTATGTTGTTTCTTTGTTCTATCTTTGTAATTGATATGTGGATAGCAACATGTCATGGATTATGTGTGTGGTCACATAGAGGCAGAAAAAAAATGTGGATAGACAGGGGCGCCTGGGTGGCTCTGTCAGTCGACCATCGGACTCTTGATTTCAGCTCAGGTCATGATCTCACGGTTCAGGGTTTGAGCCCCTCATTGGGCTCTGTGCCGACAGTGTGGAGCCTGCTTGGGATTCTCTGTCTCCTTCTCTCTCTGCCCCTCCCTCGTGCACGTGCGCACGATCTCTCTCTATCTCTCAAAAATAAGTAAACATTAAAAAATGTAAATAGACGTATCTTTTCCCTTTATGATGTTCTGGACAAACCTCTTACCTCTCTAGCCCTGTGCTAATGTACCACACTGGGGTCTTGTTCAGAAAAAGTTAGGCAAAATTAAATGATGAATTCCAGGCAACTATCTTAAAGAAGACTCAAGAAAAGTGCATAGTTGGTAAGTAAGGGAAGTTGGTGCACGTTTGTTAGGTCCCCATACCCTCCATAATGGAACTACTAAGTTGCATTTGCCTTAGTTTCAATGTTTTTGTCATTTTTTTCTCACTCCCCAGTTGCATAAAGCAAACAAAATACTATTTTGGAAAGATGTATGTTTTCCTCCGCCCATCACATGATTTCCCAGACACAATAAAAAGGCATAATTGTGACAACTAGTTAGCCCCGGAACACAAATTTATCTACATTTACACCTCACCGAAATGTTATGATGAAACAATGTTATTTTTAAATGCATTAACAACATGAAACAAGGGTTAGATGCAGATACATCTGGGAAAAGCCAGCATCTGCCCAAATGGGAAAATGCCTAGCTGCCTCCAGTGCTCTGACTTCTAATTTATTTTAACTTATTCTGGCCCGTTTACAACATTTCTATCTTTCTTGAAGCAGCTTCTTGGCCATGCCTAACCTCAACATCCTTTTTGTTTTCTACATCTGCTCCCTTCCCTACAAACAGATGTTTGAGGAGCAAGCAGGGTTTCTAAGATTATAGAGACCTTAGACCCCTAAGGTGTCCCTAAGACATATATCCTGGGTATCTTGATTTCTATAAGATTTTTAGTATTTTAATATTTCAAACATTTTTTAATTTAATGATATTCTAAAACAATTACACATATATTATGAAAAATTTAAAAATGATGTTATAACAGAATAATGTTGTATAATTTCAGTGTTTCTGTTATCCTTATTGTCACTGTCCTGCTTGTGCCCAAGGAAAACATATATATATCCATATATATATCTATATCCATATATCTATATCCATATATATATCCATATATATATATATAGATATATGGATATAGATATATATATATATCCATATGGATCCTGCCACCACATTTTCTGTTCAAGTCACTGAACAACTTTGAGGTTTATATAGCATGACATATGACCATACATATATCCAATACCTCAAAGTTGTTCAGTGACTTGAACAGAAAATGTGGTGGCAGGATTTGACCATCACATGACACACGCAAAATACAAGCAGAGCATGCTTTGTAGCCAATACTGTGGCCACGTTTTGAGCACAGTTCTTGAGCAGATACTCTTTTTGTATACCCCAATTAAATATGAGAATTGTAGGAAATATACAGTGAAACATTGTTTGGTCAACCATACTTTTGAAATTCTTTCACTATTGTACTTTGGATGCAGTATTAAATTTATTAGCTTATAAAATAGCCGACCAATGTTTAAAAACTGCCTCATTGCTAAAACAATAACAATAACCACAGTGACTTATGTGACTGTCCATTGCTAAAGCACAAAAGGACCAAGATGATAGAAAATGAAGCATCAGGCACAGAAAACTGAATTCCCTGATTATTACACCCAACTTAGGCAATGGATGCTTAACAGTGAAACCCCATCCACTACTGTAATGTTTTTACGTTGGAGCATAATTGACTTTGTAGTTTTGTCTTTATTTAATTTTTTAAATGAAAATCTCTAAGGTATGGAAGTACTGGTGAGTTTTATCACTTTTTGTTTGTATGTGTTAAAGTTGCATCTGAAAACAAATATTGTGAGTTAACACAGGATATGTCAGAATTAATTTTATCCAAAGCAGAGCTACATATTATGTGAGTTGCTTAACCGCTCTGTATGGTTTTGCCCCACATAAAGAGTAAATTCGTCTTGAGAAAAGATAACGGTGCAGGTAAGCGGTGAATAGATCGTGAAGGGTAGCAGCGGTAGGAAAGAGCTTTATTTCCTGTCTTCTAAAAACTGTACTGACCTTCACGGGATTTGTTCTGTGTCCACGGAGATAAGTTGCTGTTACATGGAACCTTATATGACTCTTGTAGAAGAGTTTCAGAAAAGTATGCAAACTAAGTAAAAACTGAAGCACCTGTTTTGGCACTAAGTCAAATGTAATTGCACAGTCGTCTCTAATAAACTCTGAAGTCAAGGACAACACCTATTTCTAATTTCGGAAATATTCCTTTCATGGTGTTAGTCACATGTGGGGCCCCAGGTGGTATAACAGAATGAAGATGAGCTAAGGTAAAAAGATGGATAATGCTTTATTTTGGGAGCAAAGTGAACTTACAGACACAAGTGAAAATGCTTCCCAAAGAGCCTTTACATTTGGGTGGAAAAATAGACGCATGTTATTACTTTATTTTTTTTTTTTAAACCAGAAATCGATTTTTCTGTTTTTAGTGAGTAAAAAATTCATTTTTGAAAAATGCCTCAGGGGAGTTTCCCAAATTATAGGAAATAGCAGTCTAGATAAGTTTACAAAATAAATGAATAATAAAAATATAAATGTCCCCAACTTTTGTTATAGCTTAGATTTAATGGATAATACGTATGTCAAAATTATATTATAGAAAGCAGTACAATTTTCATAAAGAGCATTTATAATCATGTTTTAGTCATTGGGAACTAATTTAATGTACTGAAATTTCCTTTCTGAAATCAAATTTCAGTTCTAATCCAAACTTAGTGTAAGTTGTTTAAAAAAAAATCTGCTGTTTTTTGTTCATTTGATGAAAGCTGACTTTACTTGAGCAAAACATCATTTAAGCTCAGAGGTTTTCTGTTTATTATTCTGAAAAATTATTAGACATAGGTGATGATAGAGTTTCAGGGAGAATTTTTAACTTTTTCTAGAACACTTCTTTATTACCAAATAATGAACACATTCAATTACTTGGGAAACAAATTTTTTTTTTTTAAAGACGTGAACTTTAATTCACATTTCCACAAAGAAAGAAATTATTTCTCTTGAAAAGAAACAAGTCTCTTGGGAATGTAGCTCCATAGAAAAGAGTTCCAGGTATAAATACAATCAAATGGCTGGTAGCTCTAAATCATTTTAAAATTGGTGAAAATCACTGATGCTTCAGAACTCAATAACTGTTATTGGTGATAGATAAAGCTGAGGCATTTCAGATTAGTAAAGGGAAGAAATAAGATTGAATTGGGCTGTGTGAAAAAAAAAGGAAGCAAGAGAGAAAAAAAACAACTTCATGGATGAGTTTGTCATCTGTGGTTTCGCTATAACTTGCTCAGAGTTAAAACTGAACATTTGTGGCTAGCTATAGGTTAAGGATTGATCAAATTTCACTTGATTAAAAAAATAGAAAGAGTCCAGAAAGAAAGAAGCTCGCACCACAATCACAAAAGATTTGGGAACTCTCAGCAATGCTTCCTTTAACTGCAGTGGCGAGAAACAGAGGAAAGTGACAAGCCATTTCTGCACACCACGCATGTGCCTTCATCTCACAACTTTGGCTATTCAATGTAAATGACGTTTTACTGAATGTCACCTTTTCAGACCCTTGCACTTCACCAACACCTTGCAAATAAAATGAACTATTTTATTTGGAGAAATCAAGAGCAAGGCGTACTAAAGTACTGATTTTATTCTCATTCTTACAGAAAAGAAGAAAAATCAATTTCTTTATACAGACCAAAGTAACACACCCTCCTGGATATTTGCTCCCATCTGTTGTCCAAGAAGCCAAAGACAGTCACACCTGTAATAGCAGAAAAACAAACTGAAATTGCATTGGAGATCTTGAAAAATAGGACTCTCTCCATTATTTGCATATCTTTTTAAAAACATTTTGAAATGTTTTTTTTTTTTTTAATTTTGAGAGACAGAACAAGTGGAGAAGGGGCAGAGGGGGGTGGTGGGGAGAGAATACCAAGCAGGCTCCGCACTGCCAGTGCAGAGCCTGCTGCGGGACTTGATCTCACGAACTGTGAAATCATAACCTGAGCCAATGTATCCAGAGTCAGACATGTAACCAACTGAGCCACCCAGGTGCCCCATGATCTGCATCTATTTCAGAGTTACACTCAACAGGTTTTCTTCTCTCCCAGACAGCAGAAGTAGTCTGCATCACTATTTATCCACATAAATAAATCTCGTTACATTCCTTGTACATCAATTGTTAAAAATCCTTCCCAAACCATTACAACTGAAACAGGTATGCACTGAAGCACTTACGTAGAACCTGTCACAAAATAGAAATTCAATAAATGCCAGTTATAATACTTTGAGTGTGAATTTATTTTTATAGTTTTATGTACATTTATGTGAATATATAGTTTTGAGGAGTATCTCCATATCTCTCAATAACACGACTATATTGCTTATATTAAATTCTTCCTGATTTTTTCAATGTTTCACATGATTTAGGAACTTTCCATTCTATCATGGGAAGATTTAAACTTTGCTTTCTTTCATTCCTGTGTTTCTATCATATAAACTTTTCCTATTACCTGTTCTCTGTGTCTTTTTATAGACACACACATGTATAATGACATTAATAAATATAATACATAATATATGACATATAAATATATATATTATAGAGAGAATTCTGGTTAAATCAATATTTCCCTTTATATTCATTTGTAAATAAAATAGAAAAGATTTCACTCTATATATTTTTATTACATATAACATGATAGCATTGTTTTTAATATTATATTAATTTTCTGATTATGATTCATTCAATCCTAAATCCAGCAGCTGCCTGACGCTCTTCTCCCTGTGTTCAGATATGTGATATTTTTATCAATCTCTTCGGGGACCTTCTAACTTGACTCAGTATGGACTGGATCCTCACTTTGCTTATTAGACAGCCATTGTGTTATATTACTGCTTTACCATTATCCTGGATATATTGTTTTACTCCTATGTTAAACCTCTTGGCTTCTAACGCTCATATCTTCCTTCATCTTGAATTATCTTTTCCTTTAAAAAAATATTTTAGAGACAGAGTGAGAGTATGAGCAGGGGAGAGGGGCAGACGGAGAGAGAGCAAATCCCATGCAGGCTCTACACACCGAGCACAGCGCCTGAGGCAGGGCTCCGTCCTACAACCCTGGGATCATGACTGGAGCCAGAATCATGTGTCCAACGCACAACCAACTGAGCCACCCAGTCAACCCTTACCTTTTTCTTTTAAAGGACTACACACCCTAATAACTTCCAGAGAAACAGTGCCCGGGAAGTAATTTGTGTGTGTGTGTGTGTGTGTGTGTGCGCGCGTGCATGTGTGTGTGTGTGTGTGTGTATGCATGTCTGAAAATGGCTTCATTTGATTCTCAGAATATTAAAGGTTTGACTTGGTATAGAAATCTAGATGAAAATTTATTTCGATCAGAATTTTCAAGGTGCCTATGTAGTTTCCAATGTTACTATGGAGAAATTAGAGGCGATAACCATTTATAATATATTTTTTAACGTGGCCTGGTATTTGTAATGAAAAGTTGTAGGAACGTTTCTTGTTCCCAGTGTTCTGAAATTCATAATGTCATGTGTTAGTGTGAGTGTAGTGTCATCTAATGAGCTGGAAACACAGCTGCACACAGGGCAAATTTTTAATCTAGAAATGGATGTTCTTTGATTTGGAAAACATTTGTTTAATTATTTTCCTTTCATGTTTTTTGTTCACTTACGGAAATTCATTATTTGGATGTTGGAATTCCAGGACTGGTCTGGGAATCTGATTTTATTTTATATTACTTTATTTTTATTATTGTTTGAATTTAAACTTTTTGATTTACAAGAAAATTGTGAAGATAGTACAGAGAATTCCCTTATACCCCACACCCAGATTGCCCTAATATTCACATTTACATTAGTAAGTTAGTAACAAATAGTACATTTGTTACAATTAATGGAAAAATATTGATTGATGCATTATTATTAAGTAAAAATCCATTATTTATTCAGATTTCCTAGTTTTTACCTAATGCCCTTTCTCTGTTCTAGAATCCTATCCTATCCAGAATACCACATTCTATTTAGTGAGCATGTCTCCGTAGGCTTTACAATTTCTCAGACTTCCCATGTTTTTGGTGACCTTGACTGCTTTAAAAAATACTGATCAGGTATTTTGTAGCATGTTTATCAACTGGAACTTGTTTGATTTTTTTTTCTTATATTAAGAATGGAGTTTTGGATTGAGGAGGAAATCCACAAAGATAAAATGCCATTTTCAGCGTATCCCATCAAGGGTAGATGCTATCAATGACTTATCACTGTTGACGTTAACCTTGTCCATCTGAGATAGTTGTGTCACATTTCTACACTTTCTTTTCTTTCCATTTTGTGATCTTTGGAAGAAAATCACACGTGTAGAGCACTCAGGGAATGGGGAATTCTGCTATACTTCCTTGTGAGTAGGGCATCTACATAAATTATATGACACTTCCTGATGTCAAACTGTACTAAAGCAATCATAGTCAACACAGTATAGTACTGGCATAAAAACAGGCAGATAGATCAATGGAACAAAATAGAGACCTCAGAAATAAACCCAGGTATATACAGTTAAGTAATGATATTTGGCAAAGGAGCCAAGAACACTGAATGGAGAAAAGGCAGTCTCTTCAATAAATGGTGCTGCAATAATCAGATATTCACATGTAAAAAAATGAAGAGAGACCCTTATACCATTCACAAAATGATTTGAAATGGATTGAAGACTTAAATGTTAGACCGGAAATCATGAACTTCCTCGAAGAAAACATAGGGAAAAGATCTCTTTGACATGGATCTTGGCAATGATTTTTTTGGATATGATACTGAAAGCACAAGTAGCAAAATAAGAAATGACTGGGGCTACATTAAACTAAAGAGCTTCTGCAAAGTGAAAGCAATCTCAACAAAGTGATAAGCCAACCTACAGAATAGGGAAAAAATTGCCAACCACAAATTTGATAAGGGATTACTATCCAAATTATATAAAGAACCCATACAACTAACCCAACAGCAACAATCCAAATAATCTAATTTTTAAAATGAGCAAAGGACCTGAATAGACATTTGTCCAAAGAAGATTTATGAATGGTCAACAGATACATGAAAAGATGTTCAGTATCATTAGTCTTCAGGGGAAATGCAACTCAAAAACTCAATGACACAAAACTCAGAAATCTCATGCTTATTAGAATGATCATCATCAAAAAGACAAGAGATAATAAATGCTGGCATGCATGTTGAGAAAATGGAAAAATTTTGCACTGTTGGGATTGTAAATTGGTACAGTCACTATGGAAAACAGTATGGAAGATCTTCAAAAAATTAAAAATAAAATTATAACAGGACCCAACAATTCCACTTCTGGGAATATATCCAAGGAAATGATAACTAACTTCAAAAGATAACTGCACCTCAATGTTCAAAGCACCATTATTTACAAGAGCCTAGACATGGAAACAACATAAGTATCTATTGATGGATAGGTGGATAAAGAAATTATATATATATATATATATATATATATATATATATATAATGAAATATGAAGAAATTCTACCACTTGTGGCAACATATATGGACCTTGAGTGGGCATTATGCTAAGTGAAATAAATCGGACAGAGAAAGACAAAAATGGCATAATGTCACTTATATGTAAAATCTAAAAAAAAAAAAAAACTCAGAAAAAGATCAGATTTATGGTGATCAGAAGTAAGGGGGGTAATGGATTAAGGTGATTAAAGGCACAAAATTCCAGTTATAAGATTAAATAAGTATCAGGGATGTGATGCACAACATCATAACTATGGTTACCACTACCCTATGATATATAGGAAAGTTGTTAAGAGTAAATCCGAAGATTTCTCATTACAGGGAGAAATTAAAAAAATTTTTCCCACATCTTTTTATTGTATTTATTGTATTTGTATTGTATGATGGTGGATGTTAACCACACTTCTTTTGGTAATCATTTCACAATATATGTAAATCAAACATTTATGATGTATCCCTGAATCTCATACAGTGATGTATGTTAATTATACTTAACAAAACCGAAAAACAATTATTTAGAATTTTTCTGCATGTGAAATTTATCTTTTCTCCCCCATTAACTAACTTATTCCATCATTTATTTATATCAGGACTCAGATATTTATCTTATACTTTGTGTTATAATCCAACACTACTTTATTTCTATTTCTGAAATTGGTGCAGCTTTGCACATTGTATATGATTGCATTTTATCCAATTTAAGCATTCCTATTAGTCCTGGTTCCAGCTGAGGGCATCTTCTCCCGGGCTTGTGCTCCTGGTGAGCTGTGATTCTCTGCATTTTCCTGTTTCTCCAATTTTAAGTGTGCTAGTTTTCCATCACTTGAGTGCTCGCATGGATCTTAGAGTTGTTGACTCTCAGCTTTTCAGGAAAACTTTTCAGTTTTTCTTGTTATGAGGGTAGGATCGACGCCTTTCAGGGTCTTTACGTATCTGATTAGAAACTGGAATTTGACTGTAGTTTTTTATACATACTGTCTCTATTCTTTTACTGGGGTTTTGGAAGGAGCGAAAGACAACATGCTTGTCAGTTCACTGTTACCTGACAGTCTGTATTCATGTTGTATACTTCCTTTCATCTCATTCTTCTTTTTCTTCCTTCTTTCTTCCCTCCCTCCCTCCTTCTCTTCCTCCCTCCCTCCCTCCCTTTCACCCTCTTTCTAGTTTTCTGTTGCTAATAATAAATGGTCTTTAAATAGACAACAATGCTGCATCTAAAAGGTGTCAGTAGGCATGTAGTTTCCCAACCTACTCAGATGCAAAGTAAAACAAGCAGGTTTAGCCGGTTTTGATTTATACACTGTTTTGGTAGCACACGAATCCTCATAAATGGTAATTTTCATAAACACTTAAATCATAACAGGAATCCACTCAATCTTAAATGCTTTTGTTAAGCAAATCTCTGTTTGGCAACGTTCGTCTGACAAGAGATACAAATACTAATGTTATAGCTCGATGATACTTAGAATCTGGGAAAGAAGACATACCTACATAAATGCAATGAGATGGTGTTGTAATGAGAACGCGGGTACTAAGAAGCTGGCAATGTCCTATTCCGGCCATCAGTCTATGGGGATAAATTTACACAGGTGGAGCCATGTGAACTAGATATTTAAGGATAAAGATAAGCTCGCCAAAGAAATAGAGCAAGACCATTTTTTTCAAGAAGGAAAAGAAGATCTGTTTAAGAGCCGAAGAGTGTAGTCACATAATTTTTTTGTAGGAAGGTAATATGCTGATAGAAGAGAAAGTTGGTAGGTGTCCTAAGATCAGAGTGTAAATTTTTTTTTTTTTTTTGAAATGCTAAGTCGTTTGAAATTTCTCAGATAAGCCAGAGGACAGAGTCAAATATGATCAGTTTTGTCGTTTACCTTATTTTCGTGAAGAATGGAAAATACGGATGTGATGTAGGAACTGGATGGAAAGAGAAGAAACAGAGAGGGTGAAGAAAGCGAGGACACTGGTTAGGAGTCAGTCATAGACCTAGAGCAAAACCGGAGGATTTGAATAAAAGCAACATTTTTAAATGTGGTGGTAGAACCCCAGAAGGGGCTGCAGGTAGACCTGAGATTCAATTCCGACATAGAGTCAATAAGGCTTGGTAATGGATTCAGTGTGGACACGATGAGAAATAAAGGAGTTTCTGAAATTTCCCGTTAGAATGACTAGGTGAATGGCAAGGCCATTAACCAAGATTGAACTCAAGGAAGAAGAAGTTTTATGCAGCTGGCTTGGGCAGAAAACTAAGTTTAGAATATGGTAATTATAAAAATATGAATGAATAAAAAGCAGTTAAAAAAAGGTTTAGGGGCACCTGGGTGGCTCAGTCAGTTAGGTGTCTGAGTCTTGATTTCGGCTCAGGTCATGATCTCAGGGTGGTGAGTTTGAGCCCCTGCATTGGACTCTGTGCTGGGTGTGGAGCCTGCTTAATTTTAAGATTCTCTCTCTCTCTCTCTCTCTGTTCCTCCCTCATTCATGCTCTCTCTCTGTCTCCCTCAAGGGGGAAAAAAAAAGGTTTGAAGCTCAGGAACCACCAAAACCAATCCTTTGTTTTTTACTTTGTTAGTTCTTAAGCATCCATTCCTGGCACCAGAATCGATAGATTTCCCTAAAGCTATTAAACTAAAATCTTTGGTGTTTTATTCTCCATCACGCAGGATTTTATCTTCCCCAGAATGCTACTTGTTAAAGAACATGAATCTTACCTTATTTAGTTTCATTTCCTTCAGGATCTGGCAGAAAATCTGGCATTAGTAGATGCTCTATAAATATTTGACTGAATTGAGATATAATATAACTTCAAAACATTTTTCTTCTGCATGAGAACAGCTGTTAAGCAGAGGATGGTAACGGACAACGCGGGGCATTCTGGGACATTGGTCAATGTCAACTGAGGATGTGAACTTTATTTACATTTATTTTGTTATGGAAGTATAGTTAACATAGAGTGTTACGTTAGTTTCAGATACGCACGATAATGATTCAACAATTCTGTACGTTACTCACTGCTCATCAAGATAAGTGTCCTCCTAGTCCCCTTTGTCAATTCCATCCATCCCCCATCTGTCCCCATTCATCCCCCCACCCATCTCTGCTCGCCCTCCCCTCTTGCAACCACCAGTTTGTGATACCCGATCAGATGAGAGTTTGCTTTTGTGGCAAATTGCAAGCAGGTCACAGTGAAGGGGGCAACTGGCCCAAAGTTTCCAAATTTGGCTACTACTGGTATTTTATGCAGATTGCTCCAAAGTTCATATTCCTCAGGTTCTAGGCCACAAACAATGAGATTCTGACCGCTAAGGGAGCATGCAGCGTATAATCACACAACGAGCCCAATGCTGACACAGAATTTGAATAGTTTGCTTGGTTTCATAATGTGCTATGATTTTTCTGGTCATCTATATATGACCAATGATAAGTAAAGTACAGTTCAACAGTTTTCTTTCCTGTAGAATGTTTCAGTTTTTAGTGTGTTAATTTCTTCACACATCTCCAAGGCAGGGACAAAGCACATTGCTTTTATCAGGGTGATTTGATCATCTTCTTCTGCTGATTACTTAATAGGACAAGGGTTTTCTGGAGAAATTCAAATCTGTGGTAGCTAGGTAGGGATCTAATTACTAATTTCAGAGCAGAATTATCAGCAAAGTTAATTTGGTGCTAAGTCAAAGGAGTTACCGACCCAGGGCTCTCTGGAGTTTCCCCTCATAGAAGCCAAATGGATTGTGGTTTGGGGGTGCTGCTTATCACGTCAACTTCCTGAATTATAGAGATCTTCAAAGGATGGAAAGCAAAGCATGTCCCAGGAACTGGGTGTTTGACTGCCTACCTAATAACCTTAAATCTTATTGTTCCAAATTAGTACATTCAGATGGAATAAAGAGAAGAAAGTTTTACACTATTAGAAAACACGGGGGCTACTGGGTGGTTCAATCGGTTAAGCGTCCGACTTGGCTGGGGTCATGATCTCGCGGTTCGTGAGTTCAAGCTCACAGCCTGGAGCCCGCTTTAGATCCTGTGTCTCCCTCTCTCTCTGCCCCTCCCCCACTTGCACTCTGTCTCTCTCTCTCAAAAATAAATAAGCATTAAAAATTTTTTACAGGTTCCGGAAGATGGCGGCGTAGGAGGACGCGGGGCTCACAGCGCGTCCTGCCGATCACTTAGATTCCACCTACACCTGCCTAAAGAACCCAGAAAACCGCCAGAGGATTAGCAGAAGGGAGTCTCCGGAGTCAAGCGCAGACTAGAGGCCCACGGAAGAGGGTAGGAAGGGCGGCGAGGCGGTGCGCGCTCCACGGACTGGCGGGAGGGAGCCGGGGCGGAGGGGCGGCTCGCCGGCCAAGCAGAGCCCCCGAGTCTGGCTGGCAAAAGCGGAGGGGCCGGACAGACTGTGTTCCGACAGCAAGCGCGACTTAGCGTCTGGGAGGTCATAAGTGAACAGCTCTGCTCGGAAAGCGGGAAGGCTGGAGGACAAAGGGAGGGAGAGCTGCTGAGCCCCCGGACGGCAGAGCTCAGCTTGGCGGGGAGCAAAGGCGCCAGCGCCATCTCCCCCGCCCATCCCCCACCAAAATCCCAAAGGGAACCAGTTCCTGCCAGGGAACTTGCTCGCTCCGCGCAAACACCCAACTCTGTGCTTCTGCGGAGCCAAACCTCCGGCAGCGGATCTGACTCCCTCCCGCTGCCACAGGGCTCCTCCTGAAGTGGATCACCTAAGGAGAAGCGAGCTAAGCCTGCCCCTCCAGCCCCCGTGCACCTTGCCTACCCACCCCAGCTAATACGCCAGATCCCCAGCAACACAAGCCTGGCAGTGTGCAAGTAGCCCAGACGGGACACGCCACCCCACAGTGAATCCCGCCCCTAGGAGAGGGGAAGAGAAGGCACACACCAGTCTGACTGTGGCCCCAGCAGTGGGCTGGGGGCAGACATCGGGTCGGACTGCGGCCCCGCCCACCAACTCCAGTTATACACCACAGCACAGGGGAAGTGCCCTGCAGGTCCTCACCACTCCTGGGACTATCCAAAATGACCAAACGGAAGAATTCCCCTCAGAAGAATCTCCAGGAAATAACAACAGCTAATGAACTGATCAAAAAGGATTTAAATAATATAACAGAAAGTGAATTTAGAATAATAGTCATAAAATTAATCGCTGGGCTTGAAAACAGTATACAGGACAGCAGAGAATCTCTTGCCACAAAGATCGAGGGACTAAGGAACAGTCACGAGGAGCTGAAAAACGCTTTAAACGAAATGCAAAACAAAATGGAAACCACGATGGCTCGGCTTGAAGAGGCAAAGGAGAGAATAGGTGAACTAGAAGATAAAGTTATGGAGAAAGAGGAAGCTGAAAGAAAGAGAGATAAAAAAATCCAGGAGTATGAGGGGAAAATTAGAGAACTAAGTGATACACTAAAAAAAAAAATAATATACGCATAATTGGTATCCCAGAGGAGGAAGAGAGAGGGAAAGGTGCTGAAGGGGTACTTGAAGAAATTATAGCTGAGAACTTCCCTGAACTGGGGAAGGAAAAAGGCATTGAAATCCAAGAGGCACAGAGAACTCCCTTCAGACGTAACTTGAATCGATCTTCTGCACGACATATCATAGTGAAACTGGCAAAATACAAGGATAAAGAGAAAATTCTGAAAGCAGCAAGGGATAAACGTGCCCTCACATATAAAGGGAGACCTATAAGACTCGTGACTGATCTCTCCTTTGAAACTTGGCAGGCCAGAAAGGCTTGGCACGATATCTACAGTGTGCTAAACAGAAAAAATATGCAGCCGAGAATCCTTTATCCAGCAAGTCTGTCATTTAGAATAGAAGGAGAGATAAAGGTCTTCCCAAACAAACAAAAACTGAAGGAATTTGTCACCACGAAACCAGCCCTACAAGAGATCCTAAGGGGGATCCTGTGAGACAAAGTACCAGAGACATCACTACAAGCATAAAACAGACAGACATCACAATGACTCTAAACCCATATCTTTCTTTTTATTTTATTTTATTTTATTTTATTTTATTTATTTTTTTTTTTTAATATATGAAATTTACTGTCAAATTGGTTTCCATACAACACCCAGTGCTCATCCCAAAAGGTGCCCTCCTCAATACCCATCACCCACCCTCCCCTCCCTCCCACCCCCCATCAACCCTCAGTTTGTTCTCAGTTTTTAACAGTCTCTTATGCTTTGGCTCTCTCCCACTCTAACCTCTTTTTTTTTTTTTTTTTTTTCCTTCCCCTCCCCCATGGGTTTCTGTTATGTTTCTCAGGATCCACATAAGAGTGAAGCCATATGGTATCTGTCTTTCTCTGTATGGCTTATTTCACTTAGCATCACACTCTCCAGTTCCATCCATGTTGCTACAAAAGGCCATATTTCATTTTTTCTCATTGCCACGTAGTATTCCATTGTGTATATAAACCACAATTTCTTTATCCATTCATCAGTTGATGGACATTTAGGCTCTTTCCATAATTTGGCTATTGTTGAGAGTGCCGCTATAAACATTGGGGTACAGGTGCCCCTATGCATCAGTACTCCTGTATCCCTTGGATAAATTCCTAGCAGTGCTATTGCTGGGTCATAGGGTAGGTCTATTTTTAATTTTCTGAGGAACCTCCACACTGCTTTCCAGAGCGGCTGCACCAATTTGCATTCCCACCAACAGTGCAAGAGGGTTCCTGTTTCTCCACATCCTCTCCAGCATCTATAGTCTCCTGATTTCTTCATTTTGGCCACTCTGACTGGCGTGAGGTGATATCTGAGTGTAAACCCATATCTTTCTATAATAACACTGAATGTAAATGGATTAAATGCGCCAACTAAAAGACATAGGGTATCAGAATGGATAAAAAAACAAGACCCATCTATTTGCTGTCTACAAGAGACTCATTTTAGATCTGAGGACACCTTTAGATTGAGAGTGAGGGGATGGAGAACTATCTATCATGCTCCTGGAAGCCAAAAGAAAGCTGGAGTAGCCATACTTATATCAGACAAACTAGACTTTAAATTAAAGGCTGTAACAAGAGATGAAGAAGGGCATTATATAATAATCACAGGGTCTATCCACCAGGAAGAGCTAACTATTATAAATGTCTATGCGCCAAATACCCGAGCCCCCAGATATATAAAACAATTACTCATAAACATAAGCAACCTTATTGATAAGAATGTGGTCATTGCAGGGGACTTTAACACCCCACTTACAGAAATGGATAGATCATCTAGACACACAGTCAATAAAGAAACAAGGGCCCTGAATGATACATTGGATCAGATGGACTTGACAGATATATTTAGAACTCTGCATCCCAAAGCAACAGAATATACTTTCTTCTCGAGTGCACATGGAACATTCTCCAAGATAGATCATATACTGGGTCACAAAACAGCCCTTCATAAGTTTACAAGAATTGAAATTATACCATGCATACTTTCAGACCACAATGCTATGAAGCTTGAAATCAACCACAGGAAAAAGTCTGGAAAACCTCCAAAAGCATGGAGGTTAAAGAACACCCTACTAACGAATGAGTGGGTCAACCAGGCAATTAGAGAAGAAATTAAAACATATATGGAAACAAACGAAAATGAAAATACAACAATCCAAACGCTCTGGGATGCAGCGAAGGCAGTCCTGAGAGGAAAATACATTGCAATCCAGGCCTATCTCAAGAAACAAGAAAAATCCCAAATACAAAATCTAACAGCACACCTAAAGGAAATAGAAGCAGAACAGCAAAGGCAGCCTAAACCCAGCAGAAGAAGAGAAATAATAAAGATCAGAGCAGAAATAAACAATATAGAATCTAAAAAAACTGTAGAGCAGATCAACGAAACCAAGAGTTGGTTTTTTGAAAAAATAAACAAAATTGACAAACCTCTAGCCAGGCTTCTCAAAAAGAAAAGGGAGATGACCCAAATAGATAAAATCATGAATGAAAATGGAATGATTACAACCAATCCCTCAGAGATACAAACAATTATCAGGGAATACTATGAAAAATTATATGCCAGCAAATTGGACAACCTGGAAGAAATGGACAAATTTCTAAACACCCACACTCTTCCAAAACTCAAGCAGGAGGAAATAGAAAGCTTGAACAGACCCATAACCAGCGAAGAAATTGAATCGGTTATCAAAAATCTCCCAACAAATGAGAGTCCAGGACCAGATGGCTTCCCAGGGGAGTTCTACCAGACATTTAAAGCAGAGATAATACCTATCCTTCTCAAGCTATTCCAAGAAATAGAAAGGGAAGGAAAACTTCCAGACTCATTCTATGAAGCCAGTATTACTTTGATTCCTAAACCAGACAGAGACCCAGTAAAAAAAGAGAACTACAGGCCAATATCCCTGATGAATATGGATGCAAAAATTCTTAATAAGATACTAGCAAATCGAATTCAACAGCATATAAAAAGAATTATTCACCATGATCAAGTGGGATTCATTCCTGGGATGCAGGGCTGGTTCAACATTCGCAAATCGATCAACGTGATACATCACATTAACAAAAAAAAAGAGAAGAACCATATGATCCTGTCAATCGATGCAGAAAAGGCCTTTGACAAAATCCAGCACCCTTTCTTAATAAAAACCCTTGAGAAAGTCGGGATAGAAGGAACATACTTAAAGATCATAAAGGCCATTTATGAAAAGCCCACAGCTAACATCATCCTCAATGGGGAAAAACTGAGAGCTTTTTCCCTGAGATCAGGAACACGACAGGGATGCCCACTGTCACCGCTGTTGTTTAATATAGTGCTGGAAGTTCTAGCATCAGCAATCAGACAACAAAAGGAAATCAAAGGCATCAAAATTGGCAAAGATGAAGTCAAGCTTTCGCTTTTTGCAGATGACATGATATTATACATGGAAAATCCGATAGACTCCACCAAAAGTCTGCTAGAACTGATACATGAATTCAGCAAAGTTGCAGGATACAAAATCAATGTGCAGAAATCAGTTGCATTCTTATACACTAACAATGAAGCAACAGAAAGACAAATGAAGAAATTGATCCCATTCACAATTGCACCAAGAAGCATAAAATACCTAGGAATAAATCTAACCAAAGATGTAAAAGATCTGTATGCTGAAAACTATAGAAAGCTTATGCAGGTAATTGAAGAAGATATAAAGAAATGGAAAGACATTCCCTGCTCATGGATTGGAAGAATAAATATTGTCAAAATGTCAATACTACCCAAAGCTATCTACACATTCAATGCAATCCCAATCAAAATTGCACCAGCATTCTTCTCGAAACTAGAACAAGCAATCCTAAAATTCATATGGAACCACAAAAGGCCCCGAATAGCCAAAGTAATTTTGAAGAAGAAGACCAAAGCAGGAGGCATCACAATCCCAGACTTTAGCCTCTACTACAAAGCTGTCATCATCAAGACAGCATGGTATTGGCATAAAAACAGACACATAGACCAATGGAATAGAATAGAAACCCCAGAACTAGACCCACAAACGTATGGCCAACTCATCTTTGACAAAGCAGGAAAGAACATCCAATGGAAAAAAGACAGTCTCTTTAACAAATGGTGCTGGGAGAACTGGACAGCAACATGCAGAAGGTTGAAACTAGACCACTTTCTCACACCATTCACAAAAATAAACTCAAAATGGATAAAGGACCTGAATGTGAGACAGGAAACCATCAAAACCTTAAAGCAGGAAAAGACCTCTCTGACCTCAGCCGTAGCAATCTCTTACTCGGCACATCCCCAAAGGCAAGGGAATTAAAAGCAAAAGTGAATTACTGGGACCTTATGAAGATAAAAAGCTTCTGCACAGCAAAGGAAACAACCAACAAAACTAAAAGGCAACCAACGGAATGGGAAAAGATATTTGCAAATGACATATCGGACAAAGGGCTAGTATCCAAAATCTATAAAGAGCTCATCAAACTCCACACCCGAAAAACAAATAACCCAGTGAAGAAATGGGCAGAAAACATGAATAGACACTTCTCTAAAGAAGACATCCGGATGGCCAACAGGCACATGAAAAGATGTTCAACGTCGCTCCTCATCAGGGAAATACAAATCAAAACCACACTCAGATACCACCTCACGCCAGTCAGAGTGGCCAAAATGAAGAAATCAGGAGACTATAGATGCTGGAGAGGATGTGGAGAAACAGGAACCCTCTTGCACTGTTGGTGGGAATGCAAATTGGTGCAGCCGCTCTGGAAAGCAGTGTGGAGGTTCCTCAGAAAATTAAAAATAGACCTACCCTATGACCCAGCAATAGCACTGCTAGGAATTTATCCAAGGGATACAGGAGTACTGATGCATAGGGGCACCTGTACCCCAATGTTTATAGCGGCACTCTCAACAATAGCCAAATTATGGAAAGAGCCTAAATGTCCATCAACTGATGAATGGATAAAGAAATTGTGGTTTATATACACAATGGAATACTACGTGGCAATGAGAAAAAATGAAATATGGCCTTTTGTAGCAACATGGATGGAACTGGAGAGTGTGATGCTAAGTGAAATAAGCCATACAGAGAAAGACAGATACCATATGGCTTCACTCTTATGTGGATCCTGAGAAACATAACAGAAACCCATGGGGGAGGGGAAGGAAAAAAAAAAAAAAAAAGAGGTTAGAGTGGGAGAGAGCCAAAGCATAAGAGACTGTTAAAAACTGAGAACAAACTGAGGGTTGATGGGGGTGGGAGGGAGGGCAGGGTGGGTGATGGGTATTGAGGAGGGCACCTTTTGGGAAGAGCACTGGGTGTTGTATGGAAACCAATATGACAGTAAATTTCATATATTAAAAAATAAAAAAAATAATAATAAAAATAAAAATTTTTTACAGAAAAAATTTAAAGAAAACACAAAAAAATGAGTGTAATTTTAATGGAGAGTGTTTTAGGACCAGGACATAATGATTATAGAAATAAATTCACTGAAAGTGATCTATCATGCATGAAGATGATACTTCTTGCCCAGAACTAGCAGAGCAAATATTTCATAGAGAGTATTGACAAGTATTTATAGGTTAAAGTAGCATTACAGGGAATAGAAACACTTTTTTTCTCTAGGGTTTTTGGTTTTTTGTTTTGTTTTTGTTTGGTTTGGTTTTGCCTTGGCTTTGTACTATTTACTATCCACATGATGAAAGTACCCCAAACAAATGGTTTATTTTCACATCTTAAGATACGAGATGATGCTTGGGATGCCTGGGTGGCTCAGTCGCTTGAGCTTCCGACTTCTGCTCAGGTCATGATCTCACAGTTTGTGAGTTCGAGCCCTGCGTCAGATTCTGTGCTGACAGTGCAGAGCCTGGATCCCGCTTTGGATTCTGTGTCTCCCTTTCTCTGTGCCTCTCCCTCACTCTCTCTCTCTCTCTCTCTCTCTTTTTAAAAAATAAATAAACACTAAAAATTTTTTTAAAAACATATTGGATGATGCCTAAATTGTCTTCATTATGTCCTACTGAGTGCAGCTCACTTACTAAATGAAACTATGAAACTAGCACCTTCAGGGGCGCCTGGGTGGCTCAGTGGGTTAAGCACCCAGCTTGGCTCAGGTCATGATCTCACGGTTGATGAGCTTGAGCCCCGCCTCATGCTCTGTGCTGACAGCTCAGAGCCTGAAACCTGCTTTGGATTCTGTGTCTCCCTCTCTCTCTGCCTCTCCCCTGCTTGTGCTCTGTCTCTCTCTCTCTCTCGAAAATAAACATTAAAAAAAAAACAAAAACTAGCACCTACAGGAATAGGACATGAAAAATAGGATGATTTATTCATAGGAAAAATGCTTTTCCATTTGTAGTAAACATAAGCTATTAATTAATCTGAAATGCTGATACTACTTTTTATGTTACTCCTAAATGATGTTACAATATTATATTAATACACATTAAAGAATAAAAAGGTGACTGTTTAGACCTATTTAATCAACAACATACTAAAACCCTCGGGGTTTGAAATGATCTTTGATAAAGTTGAGAAAAATTAGAAGATTAAACTCTTAATCGATGAGCTTAATTGCCTATTTCTTGGGCAAAGGTAAATAATGTGTAGTCAGTCATTTCGTAATAACACCCATTTTAAATCATTTCATAAACTGTCCAAATCAGCACAACTGTTCTCCCACAGTGAGTGAAGAATTTATTCAACACATCCAAATATTTTCTTTGTGTTTACCTCAGGACCGGCTACCAATAAGATTTATATAAGTGATAAAAATAGCAATCTAAAGCTGCCCCCCAATAAACCATATTTCCACTCCCCAAACCTGGTAAAAAGATATGGTATTAAATTTGTTAAAAGTTGTCACTGAAGATATGGAGATTAGATTTTATGCCATAGCCAAGACCTCGAATGTACACTTGGTTATAATACCATATTGCCTCATTACATAAATCCTTAGCATCACCGTTTTCCACTTAAAACAAAATCTTTGGAAAGAAAGACACATTTAAGGGTGAATAAAATATTATAACTATAAATACTCAAGTTTTGCATATATGGCTTAAGTTAAATATTGTCTTTTCTGGAATTGTTCTAATAAATTGATTTTAACATTAGAATCTTAGTGTAAACTTGGCATACAGAAATAAAATCTTATGGCTGTGATTATTTTTCTCGTCACTCTATGTTATAAATTTCTAAAATGGAAACCATAGGGCTTCCACAAGAAAAACGAGTTTCTAGAAATATGACCACAGGAAAAATGTTACCCGCTTCAGTTTATGTTGTTTTCCCTGGAGGTAATACTTATTTGATAATGAAAATACATTAGAAAACCTATAATGTCGTCAGAGGTAGGTAAAAGTAACATCTTTATATTGCTGAATAGAGCAATTTTATTTTTCACATACAACTTCTTTAAAATATATTTTTTCAATCATCATCTCCTTTAGACCTCAGGTTTTTTTTTTTTTAATGTTTATTTATTTTTGAGACAGAGAGAGACAGAGCATGAATGGGGGAGGGTCAGAGAGAGGGAGACACAGAATCCGAAGCAGGCTCCAGGCTCTGAGCCGTTAGCACAGAGCCCATGTGGGGCTCGAACTCACGGACTGTGAGACCATGACCTGAGCCGAAGTCGGATGCTTACCCGACTGAGCCACCCAGGCGCCCCGACCTCAGGTTTTTTTTTTAAAGCACAAAACCAAAATCAATGGACTTAAGTGTTACTTGTGATACTTTACAAAGCCAGATTAATCACAGCTAGCATATTAAATTATATCATTCACGCTGTTTATTCATAGCAGATGTTGAAATTACCGTATAGTGAATATTGGACATCCTTCTTGTTTTCTTCCCTCCTGTTTTTTGCTCATCAGTTATTAAAAATACACACTTAAATATTAATAAATATTTAAGACTAATGTATTTCTTTCACAGACCAGGTTCTTAATAAATATTTTAAGTGGATGAATGAATAATTAAAAATCAATAATAAATCCCGAGAAGGTATTTTTTATGGTACTAGTGGTATTTTGATTATTTAAAATATAAATAACCTGGAGATTATTACAGAGTCATAGTAAAGTCATAGTGTAATATGTAACTCTCAGGTTACCCTCCCTAACCTGAGGAAGAGCGCAAAGCATAAATACTGAAAGTTGAGGGGAAGGGTTAACTATAATATCAAGTGGCATGTCGCAAAACTGGCCAAGCTTTTGTTAAAAGACTAACATGGACGACGTACAAAATTTTTAGGGTTAGCAAGGAAGCTAATGGGTTAATCTACATTGCGCTAAATGCCTTATTCAACCTATGTGCTTTTTAATCCTTGTTTCCTTTCCATCTTTATAGATTTATTAGTAGAAAAACTACATTTCTCTGGCCTTGCCTTCCGCTGTTCTATCAGAATGCTACCATGACTTCCTATACTTAAATGATCTCCTATTCCAACTTACCCTGAAAAGTTTTCCATTGTTGCTGATGGCCCAAGAAGTGGTTGTATTGCCAAGACCTTCTAAGGATACCACTATGGTACTTGCTGGAATCTATCAGCGTTTTCTCAAGACTTTAGGTACTGAATGATGGGGATTCTTATGTCTGTATCAAACAGGGATATTAAATATCTTTCATTGGTGAGGGTATTCCTGTTGCTACAGATTCACATCAACGTCTCCTCACGTCTGTTTGTCATATGTGACATCAAATATCCCGCCATTTGCATGGAAATCAGCTCTTCTGATCACTGTAGTATGATGCCTTCTCTTATTTTGGTAAAATAATTACTTTTCAGCGTTTTCTTGTTTATTCGTTTGTTTTATCACTGAGGCATGAATCCCTACAATCTTGATCTGGGAGCAATACGGAACAGACATGATGCCATGTTTCAGAATCACTGACTTTTTCTTCTTGGAATAAGTTGACTTCCCTGACTCGATCTTTCACACACACTCCTATTCAGGCAGCACCCCAATCTCTGTGTCCATAGAGCCCTAGCTGACCCAAAGGATGGGTTCGCCAGACATCCCGGTATGACTTGAGTCCTAGGGTGAGTCGAGATGGCACTCAATGCAAGAGCATCTGCTATGTATAAAATGCTCTCCAAAACCCAAATCAAATTATGAAATCTTTTATTGCCATTTATTCCTTTCATTATTAGCAATTATCATACCACTCTAACTATAAAAGCGTAACTCACTGAAAACACAATCATAATTTTAAGTAATGGCTAATTAGTAATGTATTTTAATACTGTAGTTTTGCTCACTCTGATTCATAATTAAACCTATTACAGTTCCCTTCTTCTGCCCATAAAGCTGTTATGGCTAAAAACAAATATGGGCTAATATCTGTAAGCAGGAAGGACCAATTAAAAGTACTTAATTAGGTTTTGGTGAGCACTCATTTTATCAATGCAGGTTTTTTGAGCTAAAACTTTCCTGTCTTTATTCTAGCTATTCATCTTCTCAGTGTTTGAAAACCTAGCTGTTAAATTCACAGATGGATTTCATTTTGACATAGGTAACGGATTCAGATAATGTTTCCACCTATGATCATGCCGATACATGGTATTTACGCTCCAGACTAACTCTCTCCTCTTCCAACCTCTCTATGGGTGCAGGCTGAACAACATGATTATATTGAAGAGGTGCCTTAGAGAAGGTCCTTGACTTGGGTTTAGCTAATTAAGCTAATTTCCCTGGCAGAAAATTGGGAGGAAGGAATGGAGTGAAGTCAGGGTAATTTATTCCTCTGGTTGGCTGTGTGATTGCTTCTTGCTGGTTATGTCACTTGAAGACTGAATGTACTGCTTCTCTCAAGGTGGTCTTATATGCATATTTATCTTCCGGTAGGTTCCAGTAACGGCCCATTCTCTGGTCCTTTTGGGCTTATGGGTAACGACAACTTTTCTTTTTCTAGCCCTGAGTGACTGTACTGTCCTTTGTAGTTCCTCCGTATTCCAGCAACATTTTGTAGATAGTCCCTTTGTAAATGAACTCTTCTTCAACTTTCCTTGGTTGAAGACACAGTTTTTCTTACTGGGGCTCTGATGAATACTCTGAGCTAAAGCATAGGATCTTAACATTAACACCAGATTATTAAACTTGCATTAGAATTGTACATCCTAATCGATAAATACATCCTCAATGCACACATTAGTCTCTGTGGAGTTCTCAATCCCCAGTATACACTCGACACTTTCTTGATGCTGGAAGAAAAATAAGGCGGTCATTGGAAAAGAAATCTGATTAGGAATTTTGTTTCTTCAAGCTGATTAAGGTTTTCTGGTCAGTCACAGTCACGTAAAGATACTTTATGCACCTGTTTGAGTAGCGACTCTATTGTGAGAGAATTCAAATTTAGATAACCACTAATATTTAAGATAACATTTTTTTTAAGAAATCTCCATTATCAATGTCCTCACTCCTTATGAGTTTCTTACTCTTCGCCCTTCTGCTGCCATGACAGAAATATGGGTTTTGGCCTCATTCTGTGCTCCTCTTTCTCATTACACAAATCTAATCTAATCAACTGCAATATCTTATTGGTTCTGTCTCCTGTTCTGGAACTAACTCTCCAACTCCCCTGCTAGCAACCTAGTTTAGGCAATGCAGAATAAATTCTAAAATTGCAAATCTGTTCACCCAACTCTCCTTAACACCATCAATAATTTCTTTGCCCTTAGGATAAAATCCAAATGTCATCACTCAGATTGTAGGTCCTAATGATTTAGTTCATAGCCATATCTTAGCTTCATTTCTCAAAATGTACATGTTAAGTTCCAACCATATTGAATTTCATTCAATTTTCCATCGTTGCTGTGCTTTCTCCTTAATGTGGGCTTTCACATTGCTCTGCAAATATCTTCCCACACTTGACCCCATAATATATATTCTCCTTGCAAAATCCTGAATTTCGTTGCAAGTCACTATAGCGTAGTGGTCTACACCATATGGATATTTATGGTTTACTAGAATACCCAGAGGTAAACAGGTCCAGTTTCTGGTTGGGTTTCTGCCTCAGCCAAGAACCCTAACTCTTTCTATCATTCTGTCGTTTCACATCTTCACACGGTCTTCCATCCGGAAATGTGTTGCTCTCTGTTCACATGTTACATACTCCAGTTCCTAACATCAGACAGTGAACAACTGTATTCACAAGCAGGAAGGACAGGGGCATCGGTCTGTTAAGTGTACGACGCTTGATTTTGGCTGAGGTCATGATCTCGTGGTCGTGCGATTGAGCACGGTGTAGGCCTCCGTGCTGGGTGTGGAGCCTGCTTGAGATTTTCTCTCCCCCCCTCTACCTCTCCCCCTTCTCTACTATAAAAAAACTAATTAATTAAAAAATGAATTTAAGAAGGACGGGGGACAGCATGAGAAAGAGACTACTTTCTCTTCACCTCACTCACCTTTCTAGTATCCGGGAGAAAACCTTCCCCTAAGTCTTCAGCTGAGTTTCTCTTGTGGCTTGTTGACCAGAATGTGACCCTTTGCCCACTGTTAACCAATCACTTGCAGAAGATTGCTGTGACTGGTTCATATTAGTCACGATTCACTCTGTAGGACTAAATACAGTTGGGCTTGAATAAGCATGGAGATCTTTAACAAGGAAGAATGAATGGTTGAGTTAGCAACTGGTGATGTCTGCTGAGCAGACTTTAGCTCTGCAGCCTTTCTCTTGCTGTTGCAGGATTCATCTCCGTGCTCCCCATCCCCTCAGTCTCTTTCTACTTCAGCTCTATATTCCAGTTATACTGAACTTTCTTCAGTTTCTAGAATGTTCCATGTGCTCTTGGCCTCCAGGCACTTCTGCACCTGATGCCTACAACAGTTTTTCTTTCCCTTTGCCCAGCTAACATCTATTAATCTTTCAGGTTTCTGCTGTGACATCATTTGCTCGGTCATTACATTGTGCACAAATCAAGTAAAGGGACCCTCCTTGTAACTAGAAATTCTCCCAATTGCAGATCCTGCTAGACTACACTGTCTATAAATGATATTCTGATGTAATTGAGAAGTTCCCCTTCCTCCCTCATCTTTGCATTGAGCCTGAGATCCCCTTCCTGTTTTGTCAATAAGGAGTTTGTCTCAGGAAAGGGCTATTACAGCAGAGAAAAGTCTTTCGAGTTTCGGAGCTAGGGACCAAAGGAACTCAGAAGACAGAGAGTTGGAGTAAGGACTCTGTCCCAAAATGATTTCTTGGATTGGGCAGGAGGAGAGTTTGCAGGGACGAGGGGCAGCCAGAGAAGATGTGTGCTGACAGGTCTTCCTGCAAATGGAGTTATGAGCCCGACAGCAGAGGGGACAACAGGTGCTTCCCATGGGTCTGGGAGAAGAGAAACCTTGCTTGGCAGACCTGAAAAAAGTGGCAAGGCCTCAGTTTCCCCACATGTGGGTGTGGCTCAGATGGCTCCAGTAAGTGGCTCTTCATTCCAAGTGACATGGGGGCGACAAGGTGGCACTGTGTACCTGAGGGGGATGGCAAAGGGGCAGAGAGCCTGAGAGGGCTATGTGGCCCCAACAAGGTCCTCAGGGTGACAAGTGAGGATGGATGAAGGAACATTTAACAGAAGGATATCTCAGGAAATGCTGCTTGCCCAGGGGACAGCCGGGGCCAGAGCTTCCTGGTGATCCCTGGGCGCCACATGAATCCCTGAGGACACCGGCAGCCCCGGGAAAAGCAAGCAGAGAGCAGTAGGGAGATGGTGATAAATTGATTAAATTTCTAGTAAATCTCTAATCTAGTCTAGTAAATTTCTAGTAAATTTCTAGTCTAATATAATGGGGACTTAAAAGAGAAATTAAATCATTATGGAAAGAAAAATTATGTTCCGGCTTATTGAAATTCCTTCCTGCAATACCTTAGCCCCTGCCTAAGTCATAGGGTCCTTGGGCATAAGCCTGTACCTCTTGAGGTTGCTGCTGTAAAAGCAGAACCTGGCACAGGGCAGATGAATGCTTGAAAAGCATTATGTGAATCAACCAGTCATAAGATAGCATGGTGGTAGATCGTAATTTGCAATGTTTGGCAGAGGTAGGGAGAATTGGATGAAAAAGAGTAACACTGTGGATTAAGTCTCCATTTAGTTTAGAAACAACATTCAGATTCTTCCCGCTGCAACTTACGTTATATCGAAATACTTACAAGAAAAAAGTCACTTACACATCAAATGCGTTTGTGCATTTCTATGGAATTCATACTTCAAAGAATATGCAAAAATGCTCCAGAAAGCCACGATACATGTCTTACGATGGGGCTTGTACACTGAAGATAAGCTTTTATGCAGATGTATATGTATATGTATTTTACAAATGTGTACGTACTATTGGAAAGGAGACAATTACACTACATGCATTCATTCTTGACTGAATTTTAGGCTAGAGAAATAGAATAATTTGAGTAGAAGATTAAGCTCTGGCTGAAATACCATCATGTCTCCAGTAAAAACTGAGCAAATTTCACAGTTTGAAAAGAGTTGGATATTACGGAAAACCAGCAGCCTAGTAACCAAGATCACATAGGAGTCCAATTCAACAATTCCTTGTTACGATCATTATGTACCTAGTTCTGTGGTTACCCTTTCTTTACCTTTCACATGGAGGAAAACAAAAATTATAAGTTCCTGTTCAAAGTATTCCGAAAGAAAAATAACCCACCTGCTTCGAATAAACCTGTTTCCAATCTGAAAACATAACATATTTGGGTTGTTCTTCCCAAAATGAAGAAAAAGAACTCAGAGATAGAGGAGGAAAGCAAACAAGCAAAAGAGAGGAAGTAATCACACAGCATATTACAACTTCCCGGACGATGTCAGATTATTGTAGGAGAGCCAGCTGGTGAAATTATTGGTCTTTCGCTGTTTTCTCTGCTAGTTTCAAATTTGGTTTGAGCCTCTAGGGAAATGAGTTTGAATGTCTCATCTCATTCCTAGAAGCAACAAATCTCAGGGAAAAAAAAAATCAGTTCGTTTCTCGGAAGGAATTTGCACTGAATACGAAGCTATGGAAGGCGGGCAGTGCGTTCAGGGTTTGCCCCGGTATCTTGCATCCGGGCCTGGTGGGGCCTAGGTCTGTGCCTGCGTGAGTCTTTGAAACAACTAATGAGCTCCTCGGAGCCTCTGCCTCTCCACGTAGATTCGTGGGAGGTCTCCTCTTCAGCGGTGCTGGCACATGCCAGTCTGATGGTGCGCCCTCTCCCCCGTCACTGCTTCCATCAGAGAGAATGAGTGATGTTTGGCAAAATAAAACAAGACTGGGGTGGATGAGAGGAGAGAATGCTTGTGAGCTGCTAAGCAGAGGTGGCCCACCTTGTCTCTGCTGTCCTTCCTGTCCTCCCTGAGGGCCTGGAAGGGGCCTCAAGTTAAGTGTTTAGCCATATTTTAATTGTTTCATAACTGTTACTTCCTTTAAATGTCTGCAGAGCATCCCCATGGGATGAGATACTACTGTTCCTCTTGTCTCATTTTATAGTTGAGAGAAAAAGTGATTTGCCCACTTAATGCAGAGTCAAATAAGAGTTGGCCTGCTCACTCCGGGGCCAGACGTCTCTTATGAGGCCATGCCGCAAGGTAGGGTTATTTACGCGGATTCACCAAAGAAGCCAGATATGTAGAATGTGAGTTAAAAGCCAGTAATACATTGCCTGCTGGGATAGATTGCTGCAGTGCTGAACACGCACTAATGTTAATAAAAAGAATGAGATGCCGGGGTGTCCGCGTGTGTTTGGAAATTCGTCTGTGCAGGCCCAGCTTTTCAGCAGCAGGTCAGAGCTGGGAGGGCTGTTCAGCCAGGAGCTCAGGAGTACCCGAGGACAGCCATACTTTTCGTATAATGACACAACCAAACAAGACTACTCCACGCTGATATTTCTTTCTTCAATTATGTAATTGGATTGTGTGTGAACATTGGCTCCCAAAGCCTGAACTGTGGTCAATTATTTAAACAACGAAAAGCACAGAGAAATACATTTTTGTTGAAAGAACAAAATATTTCCCATAAATTTGTGAAGTGTTAGCTGAGCCTTGCAATGAATAAAATATGTGAAACATTCCATCAAGGCAGTCACATCTGAGCCATGCCACCATGTGCAATATCCTTTTGTTGCCTATAAATCATTGTTCCATCCTAATAAGGAAATGACTCTGGGTATAATGATATGTTTTTTCCCCCTTTCTTGGTAATGAGTATATTAGTCTGATACAAAAGGAAAATCTGTTTTATATTCTTTCTCTGGCATGAAGCTATAAACAAGTACTCCAGTACCACTTATAAAGAACTTAGCAAAAGTTTTGTGTTTTGGAATGTGCAACATTTCTGAGTCATTACATTCCACTGGACTTGTGCAGAGTAGCATAAGCCACGTATTTTAGTCCTAAAGCTATTCAAATGGCATAGGTCTACTCAGTCTGTCTTGACCTTGAGTCACCCCCCCCCCCCCGAGACTTGCTTCCTCTCTGTGTCTGATAAGCAGTTGGCAAGGAGGTTGTGAAAGATGTCAGAGGAACCACTGTCCCCCGGAAGCTCCTTACTCCCCGTTAGCTCTGGCATCCTCTGAGCCAAAATATCTTTCACGTTATCATAATGATTCTTTGGTGGTAGTAGAGGCCTTGAGGGTCGTCCATGGAGGCAAGCGTTTATGGTAATCTGTTTGCAAATATAAAAATAATATAATCCTCAGGGCACCCACAGGCATTGTAACTTTCTATTATCTTTGCTAATGACGATTACCATTATCTCAGCCTTACCAGAGTTGTAGCAGGCTGTAAAGTGATGGGCCAATGGCAGCCCCATCCTTCTGGAGGATAACGGACACAGAGGTGAAACCACAAGGTCAAGAATGAATGAGGACGCGCAAATACCGTGATTAACTCTGCTGAGCATGGAGTAGCTAGGCACCTTGACCTGAGAGTCCACCCTCAGGGGACATTTTTCTGCAACAAGGAAACCGTTTTCTGCAGAGAACTACTGCAATTTGTTCTCAGGGTGCTCTATTCTGCCTTTTGCAGCAAAGGCTCTAACATCAGAAAGGAAGGAGCTTCCTTGTGGAAGCTGCTTTAGCTGAGTGAAGGATATATCTTAGCTTGGACTGCTGTAACAAAATATGGTAGCCCAAGTGGCTCAAACGACAGAGATTTATTTCTCATAGTTCTGGAGGCTGGAGGGTCCAAGGTCAAGGTGCCAGCACATCCATTTCTCCGTGAAGGCTCTCTTCCTGGCTTGCAGAATGTTGCCTTCTCTGGGTGCTCACGTGACCTCTTTGTGAGTAGGTGGAAAGAGAGAGAGGGTGAGTGTCTCTTCTTCTCATCACCTTATTGAAACCTGAGTATCTACCAAAGGCTCCATTTCTAAAGACCATCACACTGGGGATTAGGGTTTCAATATATGGATCTTATGGAGACAAAGTTAGTCCACAACAGGTGTGGTGAGCTTTGTGTCACAGAGGGACTCTATCTGTCACAGGTGTTTCCTTTCGGATACAGCACTCCCACCTTCCACAGACACGGTACATTCCACTTCGTTGGGCATTGGGATTCTGGACAGCTACAAAAACAAAACAACAGAAACACAAAAACAAAAGTTTTATACAAGATTTCTAGGTTGATGTTATTAACTCTTCTTCTGAAGAGTTTAGGATTAATTTCATGCCTGTCACAGGGAGAAGACTGCCCTAACTCTATCACTTTCCACTTCACAGAATGAGAGCGTTCTGATAAGATTGTCGGAACCGGGTGAGCATGGGCACTGGAAGGTCTTTAAAATAGCACAGGCCAGTTTCATAACTTGGCAAGGACAAGTTTTGTGATGATGACAGATGGCCTCACACCCCAAGAGATATGCTATCGCTTTATTTACAAATATCAGGCTCATAATTGTCAACATGGCAGAATGAATCACATTACTTGGGTGTTCGTCTAATCACATTAAGCAGAAGAAAAAGCAAACATTGTTATAGACTTTACAACACTGGAAACATCACACACCAAAAACATTTGCTCAGCAACCGGTTGGCCCAGGCCTAGGCTTTATGAGTCTCTGGGTAGTATATCTAACTTTTTCCCCCATTCATTGGCTTTAAAACTTTATAATGTATTAGAACCGGAAAGGAACAACATCATCCAAGTTTGAGTCCTGGATTTTGCCGTGATACCCTGACTCTTTGACCTTGGAGCTGAGTTGTTCAGGGGAATCTGCTGGGAGGGGGCCAGTTGATGGATAGTCTCCAGCTGCTTTCCCTTCAGATCTACCTCAATGTTCATGCTGAGTCCTCAGGGGCTCTAGGCTGCTCCCAGTCAATGAATGTACAGAGTGGGAGTCCTAGACTTTGCCATTTCATCGCAATGGTGGACTCCTCAAACTAACAATCTTTGCTCTGCGTTTCCCCATCGACCTGGCCAAAAATGTCTTGGAGCTCCCCTTGCATTTTGGAATGCTTCTTCCCTAATCCTTCTTCCATCTTTTTTGTTTCACAGAGGTCAGACTCGCACTGCAGCTTGAAGGCTCTGCCCACCTACTCCTGCTCCCTTTCACCTTGATCTTTCACAAGTTGTCCCCTCAGCGAGTCTCTGCATATCTAATTTTGTCTTCAGGTGTGAGTTTCTCAGAGGAACTGATGCACTCCCCCAGGTACCATTGGCTCAGCCTTCTTGTTGACTCTCCTTCACAACACTCTAGGTTTGTTTGTTTGTTTGTTTGTCTCTAAGGACCTTTTGAGACCAAGGACCTGGATAGTGTCTTAGTCAGTTCTGACTGCTATAAGAAAATACCGTAGACTGGGTGTTTTAAGCAACAGAAATTTATTTTCTCAAAGTTCTAGAGGCTGAGTCAAAGATCAACATACTAACAGAATTGGTTTCTGGTGAGACATTTCTCATTAGCTGGCAGACAATACTTCATCACTGGGTCCTCACATGGCCTTTTTTCTGTGCATGCATGTGGAGAAGGAGAGAGCTTTGGTAGCTCTAACTGTTCTTATAAGGACAGCAGTCCTATAGGATTAGAGTTCCACCTTTATGACCTCATTTAACCTTAATTACTTCCTTAAAGTCCCCATCTCCAAATACAATCACATCAGGGATTAGGGCTCCAACATATGAATTTTGAGGGGACACAATTCAATACATCACAAGTAGGTGCTACAGAGTAGAGGTTCCCCCTCTTAACTGAATTGTAATGAGCCACATGGTTTTGGAAAGGGCATTTTAACTCTCATGGCCCCGGTAAAATAATAGGATTGAGTTGGCTACCAAGCCTATGAGCACTAAGGGGAAATATTCTTCCAGAACTCAAGCTCCCGAGAGAGAAAACTAGTGTGGTTACATAATTTTCTCCATTTAAGCAGGGCTGAGAATAAACTGGATAAGCTAGTGCTCGAATGAACAAGGTTCTTGCAGCTTGGAAAGCCCACCTCATCTTGTCACAATGGAACAGTACAAACTTCATAGTGAACAGAGAATTTTCGTTTCTTGAATTCTCTCCAATGTATTGCCTTGCATAGTTGCTGTTGGGTGATGGACTGTTAAAGCTAGTTGTGTGTGTGTGTGTGTGTGTGTGTGTGTGTGTGTGTTTTAATAAGATAGGTTGCCTATCCAATGTCATGGAACAATGTTAATGAGTTAGTCTTTGCTCAAAGATGAAGAGATGTTAACAATGAATGCAGGTGTCATATTTACCTGGCTACTAATACCACGCTTTTGTTGAGAATGTGGACAGCAAAATATGTGTTCAGCATGAGGTGTATACTCTGAAAGTGGTTACTGAATGAATAAAAGCTGAGTGGTGAGTGAAGTACAGTGAGAGCTTTTATATTTCAGATAAAAACCAGAAGAGACTCAGGACTATAGATGTAGGAGTTAACTGTCACAAGGTTTAATACATATGCATTGATTGCTCTTCAATTTTTAATTGCAATTAGATGATGTCTTTATCCATTGTCATTTTGATTCCGTGACTTTGCCTAGATTTATTAACTCCGTGATTGCTAAAAAAAATATGAAGCAATTAGAATAGACCAAATGGTCTATTTTGCCATCTTGCTACTCATTCCTGTATACAATCCTCAGAATATAAAATCTCAATAAGGGATCCCACTAATTAATATAACATGAAGGTAATTATATTCTTTCTGTTTCTAGCAATATTTAATCGATGTGTCCAGAGAATTAGAGAATTTAGTAGCTAGATCCAGAAACTTGAAATGAGAAATGAAAATAAAATATTCTTTTTCTCAGATCTGAATCTTTTTTCTTATTATGATCGCAATTGCTTTATATTAAGACAGAAAGCAAGGCTGGGTAATAGGGACTAGGTAATAGTTTCCAAAACAATTGAATAAAATGTTGACAGTGGCCTCTATTTCCTTTCACGGGGAGGACCAATCACGGAAAACTGGTTAGGCAAAGATAGACTCAGAAAGCACCCTTTTTCTCTTAAAATGGCATTTGAAGGCAGCTGATGATTCAGATAGAGGAGAATCCTTAGGAGCCTATGATGAATCACTCCAAATGTACCCCCCCCCCCACTTTTCATTGCAACCACTGTGGAAAACTTTCTCTAGTAGGAGTAATGCCAAGAGAAAGAGAGTAAATGAAACTATTTCTAATGTGTTTTGGTATTGTAAACATACATGCATTATATTCAAACACTCAGGATAACTTACTTACTGCACAAGCCAATTAGATCATCTGCAATCACATGTGGAAAGAGCTCAGGCTAATCTAATCAGTTCAGGGATGCTCCATTTCTTTCTGTGTTTCTGATGCCTTTATAATATTACAAACTGATCAGTAAACATGCTCTCCAGTGAGGAGAGCTCCTGCTCTTAGAAATAGACGTTCAGCAGAATTCAGTTTGGAGAAATGAAATCTTGTCATGGTTCTCAACTTTGGAATTAAAAAAAAATCATTTTCTTGAAGTATGACCATCATACAAAAGGCTGGACATAATTAATGTATACAGTGTGCTGAGTTTGGAGAGAAGTATATGCCTGTGAAAGCATTGCTACAATCTAGACTACTAGAACATCCATCACATCAAAAAGTTTTCTTCCATCCTCTATTTGTTGTTGTTGCTATTTTGATTATTATTTTATGACGAGAATACTTAACATAAGATCTATCCTCTTAGCAAATTTTTATATATGCAATACAGTATTGTTAACTGAGTTCTATACTGTAGAGTAGCTCTCTAGACTTCATTCATGTGGCATAACTGAAACTTTGCACCCTTTGACGAATACCTCCCTGTTTACACTCCCTCCAGCTTCTGGCTACCACTAGTCCACTCTCTGCTCCTAGGAGTTTGACAATTTTAAATTCCTCATTCAGTAGCATCATTGTATTCTCTGTCCTTCCGGGTCTGGTTTATCTCACTTAGAGTAATGCCCTTCAGGTTTATCCATGTTGTCACAAATGGCAGGATTTCCTTCTTCGTTAAGGCTGAATAATATTCCATTATATTTACATACCACATATTCTCTATCCATTTACCCAGTGATAGACATTTAAGTTTCTCTCATATCTTGGCTATTGTGCTGGAATAATGCTGCAGTGAACATGAAATGCAAGTGTCTATTCAAAGTTCTAATTCCTTTGGATTATATACCTAGAAGTTGAATTGCTGGGTCACATGGTAAAGTTCTTTAATTTTTTTTTATGTTTATTTATGCTTGAGAGAGAGAGAGACAGAGCACGAGCAGGGGAGGGACAGAGAGAGAGGGAGACACAGAATCTGAGGCAGGCTCCAGGCTCTGAGCTGTCAGCACAGAGCCCGACATGGGGCTCAAACTCACCAACTGCTAGATCATGACCTGAGCTGAAGTCAGACACTCAACCGACTGAGCCACCCACGTACCCCGGTAATGTTCTGTTTTTTAACTTTTTGAAGAAACTCCATACTCTTCTCCAGACTGCCTGCATCAACATACGTTCCCATCAACATTGTACAAACGTTCCCTCTTCTCCACATCCTTGCCAACACTTGTTATCTTTTGTTCTTGTTGTTTTTGATAGTAGCCATCCTAACTGGCGTGAGGTGTTATTTTATTGTGGTTTTGATTTGTATTTCCCTGGCAACAAAAGAAAAAAATTGACAAGTGGGATTACATCAAACTAAAAAGTGGGAGGGCAGGCAGAGGGAAGGCAACAATCAATGAAATGAAAAGGCAACCTACAGAATGGGAGAAAATATTTGGAAGCCATATATTTGATGAAGGGTCAATACACAAAATATATAAGGAACTCCTACAATTCAGTAACAAACAAACAAATTTACTAAAAAACCCAAAGAATGGGAAAAGAAAGTTAAGAGAATTTTCCCCAGAGAAGACATCGTATAAGGTCAACACGTATAGGGAAAGGTACTCAACATCACTAATCATCAGGAAAATGGGATTAAAAAAAAACTCTTACGAATACGATTTCTCTCTAGAAAGTGTAACATTAGTTTATCACTTAACTAAAAATGTGGGCTTTTTCAGATTTCATTGCACTTTTCTGACCATTTGATACTTTTTTCTACACGATTCTTAAGGAAAATAGGAAGAGGGTTGTGGGGAGGGAAAAAAAAGTTACACTTTCTAGAAGCTCAGCTACAGTGGTAGGTACTCTGCCCAGATCCCCTGGCTCTCTAGATGTTGTGAAACCTTCTCTTTAGAAAGGATTGGGGTAAACCTTCCATCCAGAATACTTTCAGTGGCCAGTATCTGTACCTCTTAGGAGGTGTTCCTCAGGCTGCTGGACCCACTTTGTTTGCAGGGGCAGAACTGAAAGGTAAGCACAGTCCATCTCTGAGTAGAGGACCACTCATATTTTGACTCTTTGTCAACGCTACTTCGCCATCACTTCCTTCCCACCATTACTAATCCTTTCTGTGGTCTTAGGGGTAAAAAACTCCTAGAAGTTAAAAAAAACTTACATGGAGGGCCTGGTTTTCAAGATCATGTTCTTTCCTTCCCAGGCCATGACACTTTAATTAGGTAGCATAAGGGGTTGTGCAGAGCTTTGGGTTGGGCTAAGAATCAGCTAGGAAATTCAATTTCTAATCCCATAAATCTGGTCTTTTTCATTGGCTTTACATTTAAGAGGAGAGAATCACCACTTAAGTATACATCTTAGATTGTGGTCAACTGTTTTTGCAATATATTATATTTGACAGAATAATCATGTAGTGGTATTTGTTAAGAAATGAAGCATTATAGAAAATAGGAATAATAGTGTTCTGGCAGGACTTAATTTATTTTTTAAAACTCTTTTGGCTAAATTATAGAATTTTTAAAGGCCAATTTAAAAGTAACTGGTTTTCTAGACAGGTGCATGGACTACAGGCCTTTTGAAAGTTTGTCTAATACACCAGTGTCAGGGCAGTGAAAACAGACGATTCATGTCCACACAGTGGAGCCTATAATGACAGTGAGCATTTGCTTATTTTTTTTTTTTATTCAGGAAAGCAATAGTACTTGGAAATCAAGTAGTACATTATTTATTAAACCCACAATCTCAGTTCAATAAAGATCCGGGGGGAAAAATAAAAAGTTGCAAATCTAAAAACATAGATTATTACTCAAAAAAATTTTAAAGATATAAACCCCTATAAACATAATCCAACGTCAGGAGCAGTAATGAATAAATTTGCGTTGCTTAGGATGGTAAAATGTTATTATATAGAGAGCTCATAAAATGTTTGTCCCACATTATATTCAGAGCACCTCAGGAACAAAGAGACGTCATAAAGATGTCTCCCTATAAATGCCAACTAATAGGTAAGCCTCAATGAAATGTGGATGCAGAGCTGAGGACACTTTGTAGTTAGATAGCAATGATAATACTGTGAATTAGTATAATAATCTTTACTCTTCAAAGGGTCTCATGGAAACTCACAGGAGGCAAATCTGGTGCAGAACAAGGACATACTCTCTCATATGTATATGAAAATTGTCATCATGTCAACAGAATATAAATATTACTTTTATTGTTACAAAATAAAAACACTTTTACAAAAGAAAGAAGTTAATTTGAGAAGTAGCAAAATAAGTCCACTTAAATCCTTTCCTAATGTGCTTTTTCACACCACGTTGATCCAACGACTTCCCACACACAATCCCTGAAAGATAAAAATCAAATGTATCATTTGATAAAAGGGATGGATGTGACCTCAGAAGCTACTAATATAAGATCTCCTGTGATGTTCATGTCTTTTTTATTACATCAATATTTCCTTCATTCTCTTGAGAATAAAACAACAATCGTTGACTGTAACTGTATGCGAGGAGTTAGCACTAGGTCTAAGTCCTGAAGATCGGAGATGAATAGATCTTTCAAGAGGTCCTGGACAAGACGTACATAAGTATACATGCTCACCATGGAATGGCATTCGTTCCAAAACAAGAAAAAGAAAAAGAAAACAATGAAAAAGAAAACAGAGAAGGAGAGAGAGAGAGAAGGAGGAGGGGGAGGTGATGTGGTGTGGTTGACTGGAAGGTAGGACAGCTGGGATTTGGGGGTAATAAGGCTGAAAAGGAAGGAAGACTGGTATCTTTCATTAACATAGATGCAAAAAGCCTTAACACATTACTAGTGAATGGAATGCAAAGAAAACATGAAAATCATTATATACACCTTGAGCCAAAGTGGAATTTATCCTGGGCATGCAGGTTGGTTCAATATTTGAAAATCAATTAGTGTAATCCATCACATCAATTGAAAATGAAAATAATGAAGGCAGAGATTTGAGAGCTATTTAGAAGGAAAGACTGACACCCTTGGTGGCCAATAGGATGGGAAAATGAGAAATCAAGGATAATATCAAGACTTGTATTTTGGATGAAGACTTTCAGGATAGTTTGTTTTATCAAGAGAAAATTACAAGAGTAGGAAATGTTTATATTGGATGGGGATGGAAATGGTTGGTAAGTTGACACTGAATTCAGCTTAAACTCCTGCTTTAAAAGCATATACTAAAATTCCCCTCCCTTTTGAACTTGGGCTTCACGAGACATCCTAGAAAAAGCTAAATAAATCAAAGATCCCTCCCAGCTCTTGTCACCCTTCTCTATTCTCCTCTTTACGAAAAGTGAGAAAGAATTATAGGTTTCAGCCAAGATGTTGTTTGCAAACCCCACATATTTATAGCTTCAATCACTTAACATTTTGTATTTTTTTTAAAAAAATCTGATCTCTTATTGCTTCCTCCTACATATAGATTGCTTGAAAAAAATGGAAAGTTAAGTTAATTTTGTCAAAAAAATATTTTTCAGACTTCTTTTGTGGTAAATATATTTTAAAAATTACCATCTCGCCCATTTTAAGTGTATCATTTAATTTCATTAAGTACTGTCACAAAGTTTGCGTAACAAACACTATTATCCATTTCCGGAATTTTTTTTATCGTCTCAAACAGAAAATCTCTGCAACTCAATATGGACATATGATCTACTTAAAAGTTGTATGTATTTATTACTATAGGCAGCCTCTAATGTGGTCCTGAGAGTTCCATAGTTCCATGGTACCATAGACACTACCATGGTGAATGTGGTCCTGGATGACCTCTACCACTTGACATTCAGTTCTTGGGGAGATTCCCCTTAGCCCTGAACATGGGTTGGACCTGGTGGTATACCTCTAACGAATATGGCAAAAGTGGTGGAAAGTCCCTTTGAGATCAGGGTACGAAAAGACTGTGCCTTCCATGTTGAACACCCTTTCTCACTTTGTCCTTCATTCACTCTATGGCCAGCCAGCTGCCATGACGTGAGCTGCCCTATAAAAAAGCTCATGTGGATGGTAAGGAGTTAAGATTCTCAGTCTGCCAGGCCATGAAGAACTATGGATTTTTTTTCAAAATCCACGTGAGGGAGTTTAAAAGCAGACCTTTCCGATCATGTCAATTCTGGAGAAGACTGCAGTTTCTACCGACAGCCTGAGAACCACATGATGGAAGACCTGAGCCAGAGGCACCCAGCTAGGCTGCATTTGCTTTCCTCTCCCACAGAAACCTTGATGAATACTTGCTCTTTTCAAGCCGGAAGTTTCTTTCTTCTTCTTTCTTTGAGAGAGAGAGAGGGGCAGAGGGAGAGGGAGAGAGAGACTCCCAAGCGGGCTTGCACGGTAAGCGCAGAGCCCAAAGTGGGGCTCAAATTCAGAAATCATGAGATCATGACCTAAGCCAATATCAAGGGTTGAAGGCTTAACTGACTGAGCCACCCAGGTGCCCCTCAAGCCACTCAGTTTGGGAGCAATTTGTCATGTAGCAGGAGGTAACAAAATACACTATGCTAATTATGTAATTTTATGTTGTAAAAAATACACAGCACATCAAAACGAGATAAACAGGAAACAATATTTTATAATATTTTACTTTAATTTAATTACATTTTTGTCCTAATTAAAATATTCATTAGGATGATTGAATATGATTAATACTTTTTTTTTTAAATCTCAAATTAACCTTTTGCAATGCCTGGTTTTAAATTCAGTTTATTTTGATATTTGATTTTAACTACTATCATGAATAAAAAAATAGTTTCAAAACAGGTTAACATAGAATATTGTTTGCACTTAACAAACCATGAAATCTATTTTTCACTTTTCAATATCATAAGGTTTTTCTTTACAGTTCCTTTTTCTTTGATAACAGTCTTTGATATCAAAATCTAATGTACTTCTTTATTTTGATTAAAAAAACTTTTTGTACTGTTTTTATTTATTTTTGGGAGAGAGAAAGAGACAGAGCATGAGTGGGGGAGGAGCAGAGAGAGGGAGACACAGAATCGGAAGCAGGCTCCAGGCTCTGAGCTGTCGGCACAGAGCCGGGCGGTAGGGCTCAAACTCACTAACCGTGAGATCATGACCTGAGCCAAAGTCAGACGCTTAACTGACTGAGCCACCCAGTCACCCCTATTTTGATTTTTAAAATAAGCTATGAATTTTTCCTCAAATTTCTTAGAAGCATACTGAATATTTACAGTTTCCACATATTGTATTTAATAATAAATAACATAATGACGTAATTGTTCTTGATGCTGACTGAAAAACATTCTTCGAAAAGAATATTAACATAAAACCATTCTTTCATATTATTTGTTTCATTTTCTCTTTCACGGTAAAAATACTTTTCTTTATTTTGAGGGGCCCAATTAAATGTGTTTATTTTTAAAGTATATATTTATTCGCGATTTGTTTTCCTTAGATATCACCACCAAATAAATCAACAGAATTGGAACTCTTGTTTATATATATTATATGTTATATAATATGTAAATTTATATATTATGTATTACATATTATTAAATATTATTCATATAATATATAAACATATAATGTAATATATATGTAGATACCAACTTTAAATTAACAATTCCTTTTAACTCTTTTGCCATAATAGAACTAGAGAAAAATCTTTATTTGTTTCAAAAGATGTTAATGGGCATTCCAATCTCATAATAAAGTATTTTAAAGATTTTCTTGTATTTTAAAAGACTGGGTTTTATTAAATTAAGGGCGGTGATCCTCCCATAGCACTTCATACACCCCTTTGTTGCAATAATGTTTCTGTGAGTAAAGCTGTGAATAATTTCACATCTGGTGCCGTCTCTGTAAACTTATTTTAGAAACCTTTAAATAATATTACTATTTTTATTTTTGTCACAGCAGCTCTTCCATCAGTGGCTACGTTTACACAATTTTTCTCCTTCAAATATTGTTTCACCTTCTCCAGGACCTCTTTTCTTTAGTGACTTAAAATAATTACTTCTATATGCATTTTGTGTTAGTACAGATTCTAGCAGACAGCATGATACATACTAGAAACATCTCTGCTTTTATTAAACTATACAGCACACCTTTCAGACTACACGCTTTTTTGTTCTTATTTTTTATAAACATTCAGAAATGCCCTATACATATATCATCCAATAGTGAGTAAAGAATGTGTTTAGTTTGTTGCCGTGTTTTCTATTCAGTGTTACAAATACTTTACCATGGCAGAAAGAACAATCGTTTCCCCCAATGGTATATATCTTTCTTTCCACTGTCATTATAACTTTAAAACTGCAACCATTTTCAAATATTCGACATTACGTTTGGTGAAATTCTGTGAAGTATTGGATCAAGGCTTGCATTACTTAAAAGTCACTTGAAAGACCATAATCATTGTTTTCATGTTCTGGATAAAAAGTTTTAAGTGTGTCTTAAGCATAATGGGTTCCTCTTACTATCGGCTAATATTACAATAGACAACTTAGGTGAAAGTTATACTTATTAATAGTGGATATAAATCTGTATTTAAAACATTTCTTTTTGATAACTTTATAATTTGGGGGAAATTTTTTCATCCAGTTAGAATATAAATAGATGTGCGTGTGTGTGTGTGTGTGTGTGCGTGTGTATGGTATAAAACAATTTTTAAGGTTATTTACTTATTTTGAGAGAGAGAGAGAGAGAGGGAAAGAGAGAGAGAGAGAATGCAAGCAGGGGAAAGGCAGAGAGAGAGAATCCCAAGTAGGCTCCATGCTGTCAGCACAGAGCCTGAGGCAGGGATTGATCCCACAAACCATGAGATCACAACCCGAGTGGAGATCAAGAGCTGGACGCTTAACCAACTGAGCCACCCAGACGCCCCCAATTTGTAATATGTCTGACAGAGTCTACACCACGCATAGAGTGTCAACTCTGCCATTTTCTTGCATTTCTTGTGTTTTCTCGTGTTGGCATTACTCACATCTTCCTCTGGGCTGGAAACTGGAGGTTGATACTCAGCGGCCATTCCATTCTCTGTTGGACTTGCCCTTGTGCTGCAGATCTGGAAAGCTTTCCCAGACTCCCTTGCAAGCAGGTTTCTCTGTACAGTTTAGGTTCTGCCAACAAAATGCACTTCAGTAGACTTGTAGGGTGGGATGTTGCTCAAAGTCATTCCATCTCCTCCAGGCGGGGGTGGGTGCTTGGGCTTTGGCAGCTGAGGGTGGTGACAGTGGCTGGCCACATGGCATCTTCTTACTCCCATCGTCTTTGCAGGCCCATAGCCAGTGGGAACTGTGACCTTGGTCGCAGATTCCTACATTTCCTAATCTTTGATGGCAGCAGGACTTCCTAATTTTCAATATCAATATTGATATCAATTTCAATATCAATTTCAGTAACAAGTGGGAACTATTGGTGATCTTGATTTTGCTCTTTCAGCCCCTCCAGTGGTCTTGTAGTCACTTCATTCTCTGAAATAAGTCCACTTAATACTTGCATACTTTAATGCTCGGAATACTTAGAATGGCTTCTTTTTTCCTGACTTAACCTGGGATTATTTAAAGCCATTTGTCCATTTTGACAGATTTTATTTCATTAAAACTGGACAAAGCCAGGCTCACAAAAATGGCAAGACATCATAAAATGCTTTTAAAAAGGCACACTAAAATGCTTTCCTTAAGGTTTCTTGTAGGGACACCTGGGCGGCTCAGTCAGTTGGGTGTCTGACTTCGGCTGAGGTCGTGATCTCATAGTCTGTGAGTTTGAGTCCCGTGTTGGGCTCTGTGCTGACAGCTCAGAGTCTGGAGCCTGCTTTGGATTCTGTGTCTTCCTCTCTCTCTGCCCCTCCCATGCTCACACTCTGTCTCTGTCCCTCTCAAAAATAAATACACATTAAAAAAAAAGATTTCTTGTAATGTAGGAGCTTAATTGCTTCCTTACCTTTTTAGATAAAAATATGAAAAAAGTTTTATTATTTTCTCACCATATCCAGGAGATTATCTTGTATTCTCTAGAATGAGTGAATTTCACCTTATTTAAATTTTCTAGACTTTCTAACTCTTGTGATGCTTTAGGCAAAATAATAGGATGAAAACAGTAAGGCTTCCTTCTTCCATTTTCCTTTGAGTTTCCCTTTTTTTTTTTTTTTTTTTTTTTTTTTATTACATGTTTCCTTTCTAATCCAATTCTGACCAAAAGATCCCCTCCCTTATTTGAAGCATCACTCAGACTTTTGTGCCCTGATATTTAAAAAGTTCTGAACAATGAACGGAAAACTTTTTAGTTCTGATTATAGAAATCATATGAACTAATTCTCCTTAACTCAACGTATATAGACTATTTTCAGTTTACATGACACGGTACTTGGTGCATTAAATGCTATGGGCTGAGTGTGTTCTCCCCAAATCCACATATTACAGCTCCAGTCCCACATGTGATGATGTTTGGCAATGAGGTGTTTGGGAGTCAATTAGGGTTAGACGAGGTCATGAAGTCATGTACGCACTCAGCGAGGGGTGGCTGTTTACAAGTCAGGAAGAGACCTCTCACCAGACACTGACCACGCTGGCATCCTGACCATGGACTTCCAGGCTCCAGAACTCTAAGAAAACAAAGCCCTGGTTTTTAAGCCACCCAGTCTATAGGATTTTCTTGTGGCGGCTTAAGCAGACTAAGACAGTGAGAAATTCACAGGGGTTAATGAATTTAAAATGACTCACAACACAAACAACACAATGTAGAGTAACAATGCAAGGTAGAATAGTCTGCGATTATTATAGAGATTTAGAGAAAAGAGATCATTTTGGTCTAGGCCACAGCTCAAGGCATTGCAAGATAAAATTTTATTTTTAATAGATTGTGCTATCATCCAACAGATGACAAGGAGGCATAAAGCTTAAATTTATTCCACAAGTGAGGGCTCTTCCCTGTAAAATCCATACCCCTCTCTTATTTTTTATTTCTCTTTCTTTTACATTCTCATTTCTCTTCTGACCCATTTGTACTCACCAGCACATTTCAGCATGCCTCTGAGATGTGACTGATACTGTGATGGAAAAAAGATCCACTAAGAACAACGGTGCTTACTTTTTTATTTTAATGATGAATCTGGAAAGCTTCCCGGATGAAACATTTATTATACTAAATGTATTCTGCTGAGGAGGAAATTGACCAGAGAAGCATCGGGCAACTACATGTATTTACAGTACGTTGACCTCTCTTCTCCCCATTTCTGTGAAACATCTGTGAGTGATCTTGCCAACATTTTTGGCCCATGACTGGTATTTGAAATCAGACATTTGAATTTCAGATATGTGCATTTATATTTATGTAGCCAATGAGCCATCCTCACAAGACGTTTTGAGATAAAAATGCCAGTTGCCTTGTTTAATGGAAATTGACAGAAAGTTAGAGTTTTGTTTATTTGTGTGTTTTGTTGTTGTTGTATATTTAAGTCATATTATTTTGTGCAAAGACCTTAAATTTTATAAGAATAATGGTAACAGTGCATTCCTTACTTGTCATGCATGCAGAAGAGAATGTACTCGTTATACTGTTAGGCATTAGCAGACAACCCTTGGGCATTTTTCCTAAGGCTCTAGGTTAGTAGCTGGGTTAGGAGAAAAGATCATTTCATCAGCTCATGGAGAGTCTATGTTCTGAGAAGAATGGGAGAGAAAGTAATCCTGAGAAGATAAGTTCTTTTTTTGTTAATGTTTATTTATTTATTCTGAGAGGGAGAGAGAGAGAGAGAGAGAGAGAGAGAGAGAGAGAATCCCAAGCAGGCTCTGTGCTGTCAGTGCAGAGCCCAATGCAAGCCTGTCTCTCATGAACCATGGGATCATGACCTGAACCAAAACCAAGAGTTGGACACTCAACCATCTGAGTCACTGAGGCTCCCCGAGATAAGTTCCTTCGGGAGGATAAGTTCCTTTGGGAGGGAAGGTTCTGAGATAATACTTGAGCCAATATGATTTGCCACTAATTTTACGTGGAGTTTTTGAATCCTCCCTTGAGTCAACCAGGAAGGTAAACTGATCGCACCTTAACCTACTCTACAGTGTTCTTGAGGCCAGGTCCATTTTCCATAAAATTGCGTTCCAGATTTCTTTCCTTTTTTTTTTTTCCTGAACGGAAAATAATCACATGACATACTAGTCATCTAACCAAATTAAGCTTTAAGTGGACAGAAGGATAAAAAGCATAACTGCCAAAAACCTCATACGATTACTGACTATCAAGATGGATGGTAGTGTTCTGGAGGCGAAATAATGTGCTTTGGGGATCACTGGGTTGGTGTCAGACATACCCACCCTTCCAGAATGAGAATCCCACTGTACTCAGCTATAATAACGGGAAGGAAAGTATGGGGAGGCTGTGACCCCCAAATTCTCTTTGAGTACATATGCATACAGTAATCGCATAGAGTAAATGACGCCGGAGCAAGCAGAGATGTGAAGTTGCTGTTTATGTTAAGTCCCTTGTGCATGCATATGTGTGTTTATCGTCATGGTATAAAACTGCCTGATGAATCAGCTGTGTCTACAATCAACGTGGCAGCGAAAACAACATAAATAGCCTATGATGCTTTTCTGGCAAAGCATTTTTTTTTAATTCTAATTTTTCTGAAGGAGATGCAATTCTTTGGTCAGCGATATTCACTTTTTCATGAGTCTCTTTTACACAGGGCCTTAGGGCAACAGTTGGGAAGGGCATTGAATGTCTCCAATAACATACCTCGTCTCTGTAAAGTGCCTGAAGTAAAGCACAACATTTAAGTTCTGGGCTGCTCTTCAGTTGAGATGTAATGATCTGGACTTACAGTATGTTACAAACTTTTGTCGTTGAATAAATTCCACAGTAGGCAAGGTATATCGTACGTCACAGGACATTAAAATGATCATTCAACCAAAAGAAAATAATAAACTGGTTAGACCATAAATCTCAGGCACCCTCAGTGACTATTAAAAATCTGCCAAAATTCACTGTCTAATGATGTGATTCCAATCAACCCAATTTATCAACCTTATGGGCTGATTAAAACTATATTACTCCATTAAGATTAACTCCTCACTTCTGGGAAATAGAATTTTGTGAAGTAAATCACCAGACTGAGAGCCTGCGATCTGGTCACTACAGATTGTTCATAGGAATGGTTCTTAAAGCTTTCACCTGATTCAAGAACATGAGTGTAAGTCTTTATGTTTGCACGTTCAGAGTATCCTGTTATATATCTTCTGTAGTTTAAAAAGTGTGCATTTCTCCTGAAACAGGTTCCTTCTATACTTTCCATTTTCAGAAAAGATACAATTCAGTGCAGAAACACCACACCAAACCCCTCTCCCTGTGTCTGTAATCTTTGAGCTCCCTCAGGTATATAATCAGGAGGTGTCTGCTTACATGGGCGGGGGGAGGTCAATTAATCACAGAAAAGCATTCTTTATGTAGAAAAAGGGGTTCACTCCACACTTTTCCACATAAAGACGTGACATTCAAGTAGAAATGGATGGAATTTGTTTTTATGAATAGGGTCCTTGCTGACTAATTCTTTTCTGGGGAGGGTAATGGGCAAATGCTATCCAGATGCATTCCTCTGGAACGATTCCCAGTTTGGGAGAGTGAAAACTACTGTACTTGCAGGAAAATACCAGGCAGTCAGAGAAACATGGTATCTCCACAAATAGGGCAGTACTGTTCCCTTCCCCTTGTCTGGTGCCACAGGGGTTCTTCCATGGTCCCCGAGGAGGAGATTCGCCCAACCACCTCTACTTCCTGAACTCATTTTCTAGCAGCGGTGGGATGAGATCAAAATGACCTAAATTTACTCAAAACCCAAACCAGAAAGGAACGTTCCAACATCTACTTGTGTGTTTTCCTAATTCAACTTATAGGCAAAGGAAGACAAATGACCCCCCCCCCCCCAGAAACTTTCTTCTCACTTCTCACAAATGCTCCCCCAAATCTATCCCTCCACCTCTTGGTTTTCTTTTTCTCTCTGGGTCTCATTCCTTTGCTTACCTGTTGAATTGGAGGCATCCGTATCTCTATCCACACCTCTCGTCTCACTGTACAGCTTCTCCTAGGCCATCTTTTTTCATACCTATAATCCCAACTGAACCATTCGTTTTTATCACCGTCTTATTGCCAAGGAATACATTATATATAGCCTTGCTTTATTTATGCGTATATTATTTATATATGAACTTAAATATTTGAACAATGTATATAGTTTGTTCTTTGTTCTTGCATGAATTTAATTATAGAGAGGCTGTGGAAGTCTTAATAGCAACTTCTGCAGTCCTTCCTCACGGCACACTGTGACATTATTTATCACCCTTATTTAGTGAGGTGAAAATGAAGTATTTCTGGTCTAGGGTGGAATCAAGTGTCCTGGGCTAGGATTCCTGCTTATTCGCTTATTCGCTGCTTATTGTTTGTGTGGCTGTAGTCACGGTATTTGGCCATTCTGCCTCAGTTTCTGCTTCTGAGAAAGAAGCGAACACTTCACACTATGCATGGAAAAGCCCCACGCTGTTCCTGGGAGACATGACATGGAGACTGATTTCTGACACTTCTCCCACTGTATCAGTCAGCACCGGTGTCCATAACAAATGCCACAGGCTAGTGGCTTACACAACAGAAATTTAGTTTCTCACAGTTCTGGAGACTGGAAGTCCAAGATCAAGGTGAGAAGAGAGGATTTCTGGGGAGGCTTCTCTTCTGGCTTGTAGATGGCCACTTTCTTGCTGTGTGCTCACTTGGCCTTTACTCTGTGTATGAGCAGAGAGGAAGAGAGCTCCTAGGGTTTCTTCCTCTTCTTGTAAAGACACCGGTCCTATCACACTAGGGCCCCATCTTTTTGAGTTCATTTAATCTTAATTACATCCTTAAAGATCTTCTTTCTAAAACAGTCACATTCTGAGGTACTGGGGTTTGAATGAGGGCGGGGACATTTACATATTCAGCTTATAACACCTCGTAAAATTATTAGACTTTAAAGGCAAACATTGAAATAACAGAGTACATATCATAGTACAACTGGTAAAAAGCATACAAATTAGCATATTTGGATGGTTCCTCAAGTGACATCTCTAGCTTCATACTCTTGCCAGAGCTCCAGGTCTAGACATTAAATTGGATATCTTATCACTAATGTTGCTTGCACACTTCAGGTTTCTTCTTCTGTCCGTTTCTTCCACCCCATCTGCCTCGTCTCCACTATCTACTTTCTTCTGAACTTGCTGGCTGATCTTCTCGCCTATGGAAATCCTGCAGAAATCCTAGTCTCTTAGTGCCTATGCCTGATAAAGCATCCAGCATCGCCAATTTTAACTCCAAAATGCCTGTTACACTCTGCACCTCTCCACCTGTAAGAGTCGTTAACTTTAAGTTAGTATCATTGACTTTATGCTAAAATAATCAATTTTTTGTAAAAATCATACACTTTCACTGAAAAAAGTTAAAATAATTCTGAAAAGTGCAAGAAATATTTAAAAACAACTACTCAAATATTATCGATATTTTTAGTATTTGGGGTATAATATTTCCAAATATAACTTCCTGTATGCATATTATATATACTTCATAATTATTTGGTACTTTATATTTCATAATATATTATTAAAATATAGAGTACTTTCTAATTAGATGTATATTAAGAATGGAATACAGATTATATATTGTAAAACAAATGGAATGGTTATAATACTTTCTATTATATGGAAAGTACGTATATAGAGTGGATGGCATATATGGAATTATAAGAGAGTATATAACATAAAGATACATCATAGTGTAATGTCCTTTGGTATGATAAAATCCAACATATAAGGTATTCTGTAATAATATAAAGGTACTCTATAGCTGCTTTATAATTTAGTATTAGGTAACCAGGACACTCGTCATTGATATCTCTGTCTCCCATGTGTCTCTCATTAATCCAGAATCCATTTCGTGGAAGGTATTAGCAGATCTCAGGAATACCTCCCCTAGACTTGAGGATAAAGTCCATGCTTCTTAGCATCGTTCCTTAATCAATGACGGAAGAATAAATGGATAGATGGATAAATGCAGCCATTTACGATCTTCCTTGTTGATCTTTCCAGATCAGTGTCTTTTTGCTGCTCTTTGCATTCTGTGTTGCAACAACATTAGGCTACTGGTTATTTAATAAACCCTTAAACAACTTCAGTTAACATATCTGTGTCTTTTCTTACATGTTTTCCCCTAACTAGAATGTTCCTTGCCACTGTATCCAACTAGCAAATTCAGATATGCTCAATATTCTGCCTAGATCTTTTCTCCCCCTGTGTCCAATCCAACACAATCATGGCCGTTAACTTCTCCAAATTCATTTCTCCTACATTCAGGGGTATTTTCTGTTAACAAAATTATCTTGCACATGATTACTTTTATACTTTATCTCCCTTCCTTCTCTTTTTCTATTCTGTAGCCTCTCTTTATTCCCTGAAGCTAAGAGAGTGTGTAGGTTAGCAAAGACAGTCCAATGTTTGCCAAATCATCACTAAACTGATTTCCAAATAATTGGAGAGGATTTTAAAAGTCATTCTTCAAGCATTCTAAACATCTATCATTGGGATGAAACTTTTATGAGATTTCTATAACATAGGTGATTAATAAATACTAAAAGATTATGCATTCTTTCAGTGTTGTTAAATACGATGAATATTCATAAATTCTAAATAGGCATTTGTTCTGTGGGTGAAAACTATCCTCAAGATGAATGCAATATTGTATACCTCCATTCTGACAATGCTAACTGTCTAACAATATGGAGCATTTCTTAGACCTAGGATTTCACAGAAGCGCTGGAATTTTATAATGTACAAACCTTTTCCCTGAAGCTCGGTGGTGTTTCAAATATCATGCCTACAACCTCATTCATCTAGCTACTATCCTTGTTAAAATATAAAAACTTCTGTGACGTTCACTATAACGATTTAAGTTATTGTATGCCCTAATGAAAAGTTTTGATTTTTAAGAGAGGATGGAAAACATTAAGCCATTTTGGCTTGTGAGCTGATAAAAAGGCTGATATAAATAGTAAAGTTAACCTGTGACTATTCCTTAAATCTTATTTATTCTTATTCTTAGAATTCATAATAGAATCTTATTGAGATAAGTGGGTAACATGAAGTCTCGTGAGGGCTTTTTGTTGCTACAGATTATCTGACACTAGAACAAAACAGAATGTTCATTACTTGGGGGCAATAATGTGAAAGGTGGGAAGAAAACCTTTTGTTTATATTCAGTTAGATCAATGCAGGCTTTTCTTTATGTTCAGGAGGATACTTACTTCATTCCAGTGTTTATACCAAAGCCTTAACAAATCACAATATATTGAAAAGAGAAAAAAAATCCAAAATGGACTATATGCCTTCTCTCCACAGGAAGAGGATAGAGTTTTTTGAGAGATGGAAAAGCCACTTGATATAAAACCAACCCCCTAAGAAGGACTTAGTAATTAAATCAGTAGGAAACAAGAGGAATAATCCACAGTATTTTCCAGGAGTCAAATACGAGTCAAGTTTGCTTTGAGATTTGTCTATTTAAATGAAGTTATAAAGCCAAGATGAATAAAAACACATGAACAAAGTGTTAAAACAAAGCATAGTTTTGTGATATGGAATTAATTGAAATCAAAGTAACAAGGATATTTAAATACCTAAGTATAAATATATATCTAAAGAAAAAATAATCTATTTAAGTAACCAGACACTAATGAATGATTTAAATATGATAAAACAGTTTGGGACTATTTTTGTGACTGGTAAGCCAATATATGACTAATAGTGCTATATTATCAGAAACAAATACATGCAAATACAAGAACAGTAATACATACTTCAAAACAGTACTTTTCCCTAAAATAGTGAGAACTGACATCCCAATTCTATGCCTCGGTTTTTGAACTCCTGTATTCTAACTGTGTGAAGAATAGAAACAAAAAGTGATCACCAAGTCAATGCACCCAGTCAAAATCCCCCTGAGGTATTAATGCTGATAGAAGAAGAGAAGGGGACACAGGGTACAGCACCAGAGGGTCTGAACCACTTCTGAAGCAAATTATTTGTGACTTCAGAACTCCTTGATTCCGACATGTTATTTATCCTTTCCACTCGGTGTTGGATTGCCATTATACACCTTATCATGCGATGTGCCCAGGTCTTTTTATTTCATAGTGTGAAGTTCACTTGTGCCGTAGTCATGGGTTCAGTCTCCTATAGGTCTTAGTAGCAAGCGAGGAGATATTTCTCCAAAGAAGAAACGCAAGTTACCTGCAGAAGAACACATGTCTTAATTCCAAACTGTTTGGGCTGTGATTCCTATTAGAGCTCGCTAAAGGCTCCATACAGCATTCCAATTGTCACTCACACTTCAAATATTTGAGGGCCAGAAGTCCCGAGTGGGGGAGCAATTTGTACTGTGGCCTGGACATGCTACAGAAACGGATCTGTCTCTGGATCCCACACAAAACTAGCAGCCGTAAACTGCTATTTCATAAATAAGCCAGAGCAGCATGCTTGAAGCTGGTGTATTTCCTTTAAAATCTGAAAATCTCTCTTTTTAATGGTAGCTATTGTAAGATACAACAGTCTTGTCCTATGGAAAAAGTATCCTAATGTGCTTTAGTCTAATGCTTCTAATGGTAGGACCCCTCAGTTTTCATAGTTGACTTCCCACTCTCTGGCACAGTCATGTTTGACAAAGGTGTCTGTGATGCTTAATGTTTGCTACTTTCTGATTATCACCAATTCGGTATGATGCTCACTGTGTGGTAGACCAGTGATGTTTTGTGGGATGCTAAGAAAATGAACATCTCCATCATATAAATCATAGATTTGGCATAACATCAAGGCAAGGTAGAGAAAGTATATTGTTGTCTTTGCCAGGTAAAAGCCAATGGTTTCGGTAGTCTACAGAAAGACACTAAATACATAACAGAAAACACACACTCTACTCATAAAATGAAGAAACGTCCTGATAGGGTGATTCTACCTCTTATTGTCTTACCCTTTATTTTGGGCCAGGCCAGAATGGGTAAAGTGTGCTGGACCAGAGAAGGTTGTAGAAATTTCTTGACCATCGCTATGAGAAAAACATGAAATTTAATGTGATTTCTGTCTGAGAGAGAGCATGCAGGGTCAAAGCCAGACGAATATGTGCAAACATGTTCTTAACACAAAGAAGAACTGAGGAGCCTCTAGGTGAAACAGAAGATAAAACATAAAAAAAATAGCAAGTCAATAGGGCTGTCATAAAAGGAATATGAAAATGTATAGTGAGGTTTTTATATCCTCTTTAGAGCTTTAATATGCTTATTTATAAGGTCTTGGACAAAAAGCGTATACTTCTGTATACATAGTTCATTAAAACATGTATTCTTAAGGTGCCAGAATGGCTCAGTGACCCAATTTCAGCTAAGGTCATGATCTCACGGTTCGTGAGTTTGAGCCCCGTGTCGGGCTCGTTGTCAGCACAGATCCTCTGTCCCCCTCTCTCTCTGCCCCCCACTCTTGTGTGCTCTATCTTCTTCTCAAAACTAAATAAACATTACAAAATGTATTCTTAAACATTTAATATTTTAGAGGAAAGTTCAACATGGAATTTTGAAAAATAATATTTACCATCTTTTTCTCCACCTTTTGACATCTAAAAGACTAAGTTGAAAGATAGACAGTGTTGATTACAGAATTTTCCTTTGAATACACATTGTGCATATTACTTAAATTCTTGGATTTAAGTAGTGAATTCAAGTAGCCTGTAGTGATTGTACCAAGTGTGTGCGTGTGTGCGTGTATGTGTGTGTATTTGCGTGTGTTGGAGTATATCCATTTATGAGACATACACACTTACATACACATACACGTATGTGTCTATATACTCAAATGCATACTCTATGTGTTATAAATTGATACCTAGTTTTCTCCCAAAATGCAATATGTACAAAATGGCTGAGATCACTTACCCATCTCCTAGCCTTCAAACACAAGTAGACAGTCATGAAACTATTACTATAAAAAGAGTAAAATTAATTGTAGAGGTGATGAATTGTAGAGGTGTAGAGAATATCCTTTTACTCAGTTTTCCTTTGGCTGCTGGAATGTAAACTCATGTATAACAAAATGTATAATTATACACTTCTCAAATGAAAATATAATTATTAATTCTTTCCACATTAATGTCAATATTAAACCCATTCAGTGAACTGATCAAATGGCTTTCAAAAAAGGGAAGCTGGATATGTGGAGAGTCTGAACAATGACTAATACCAAGCACAGTGGGAAGGAAAGGAGCCCACAGATCTGTGGTAGACTGAAAAAATTATTCTTCCCCTGCTACTGGCTATGCTCCAAAATATTCAGCTCATTTTTCTTCATCCACCTTTCTTCTGTCATCCTGTAGGAAAGGCTTCTGAAAGACATATTTGACTGTGTCTACCTCTGTTTCCTTCACTGTCTGCTTTTTGGGAGTCCTGTTATGATGCTTTCATGCTTGGGACACTGACATCTTAAGTTTCCTAAATTTAGGGATTGGCTATATATTCTCAGAAAAGGCGTTGGTTGTCCAATAGGCATAGTAACCACAACCTTCAGTGCTGACAGTATGCCCCACTTGGATACAATATCTATCTTTGTGTTCAGAAACACTGGTACCATGGCTGGTTCAACACACAGGTGGAACACAGAAATGAGTGAATCAACGGCAGCTGTAGAACCCAAAATACACAATTATTTCAAATCATGAGAGGTATTATAACAAGTTACTTGGTAAATATAGCAGTTCTAGAAATTTCACATACACACACATGCAAAACCTACCTTAAATTTTTACTGGTGACGGGTCATTAGAGCAATCCTAATTTAATTAGCAATTTTTGTCTGCATGCTTGTGTTGGGCAAAGAGCTAATGACATATCTAAGGTTAGAAATCTAAGTCCATAAGAAATACCCAGGACATTGCTCACTTCTCAGAGCTACTTTTTTTTTTTCTATAGAACTTTTAGAAGTTTGTTCATTTTGGATTTCCATCAAATCCTTGGCTTCTCAACTGAAACTTTAATTCTATGGAAATATTCCCGATGCAACTGTCACTGCATCATTTAAGAGCTTAGGGCTATATGTGGTGCTGATTGCACTGTGGATATGTGGCTATAAAGTAAGGACAGAAACTATTAACTTACCTCGTATGATTCACAGAATTTCTATCAGATAGTAACATGAAATTCAAATAAACATGTTAAATGATAATGGCGCCATAATCCATCACCAATCTCCTGAGTTATCCTATTCCCTACTGCTTAGCTAGTAAAGTAAATGTGCCATTGATCCGTGGCCAAGAAAGGTGAAGTGCTATGGCACGGACCTGGAAATTCTAGTTCTTTTTAATTGGACATGGATAGAAAAAATATTACATTTTTTTTAATGTTTATCTAGTTTTTAGAGAGAGAGACAGAGCAATATGTGCAAACATGTTCTTAACACAAAGAACACATGTGCAAACATGTTCTTAACACAAAGTGAGCAGAGGAGGGGCAGAGAGAGAGGGAGACACAGAATCAGAAGCAGGCTCCAGGCTCTGAGCTGTCAGCACAGAGCTCCACGTGGGGCTCAAACTCATGAAATGTGAGATCATGATCTGAGCCGAAGTCGGACCCTCAACCGACTGAGCCACCCAGGCGCCCGGGATCGAAAAATATTTTAATATGTAGTTTTCAAATTAGAAATTGGTGATTTTATAATTTAGAATTATAAAATGTAAGGTAACTATGTGCCTCTCAGAACAAGATGAGACCGCATACAGAGTACAATTTAGAATCCCTTTCCAAAACAGTTTCTATGTGAATTTCCCCCAAAAGGACCATGACTGGTCTTGCTTGGCTCACATGTCCATTCTCAACCCATAACTGAACACAATTATGTATTTCCACTTCTGTGGAGGAGGACATCATGCCTTTTAATTGACAGCCTTGCCCCCACTCCCCTCTAACACGTAAAGGCAGTTATCACAAAGAAGGTAGTGAATATCTGCCACAACTCTCAAGAGGCCTAGCAAAATGGTGGTGTGCTAGAACCTAAAGAGAGATCTAGCCAATGAGAAGTTGCCCATAATGAGTATGATCTAATTGTAAGAAAAGCGGTATCGTGGGTTTGATTTACACTTACCTCCTTTTCTGGGAAATGATGTAGAATGAGAATTCTATGCCCCAAAGTGAGTAGAGGCCAAAATTTTGGTTTGAAAGTAGAGTATAATAGATTTCAGCATGGATTGTTTCAAGGACTGGCACGAGAAAAACCCTAATTGTTCTAGAATACACCTTGAGTAAGATGTCCTTGGATTTGGGGGCAGATGTTAAATATTGTTTTATGGATTAAAATCATTTAGACAACTGACACATATTTTTCTGGCATTTTAGTGTATTTGGGGAGAAAGAGAAGACTTATTTGAACAGTCTTCAACTATAAGAATTTACTTCTACCAGTTATGCCATGTTATTCTTGAAAGGAGATTTAATGGATAAAATGTATACATTTTTAGAACTGTATTTATTATACTGCAATAACTATCAGTCCATACCTGAAATACAAAGTGCTTTTATATCTAAAAGTGAGATGTGCTTTGATCTAGAACCCTCACATATTTTGAGTATTATATTGCTTATGAAATTTTGTGTTAATATAATTCTAACTTTCCTCTGTAGTGAGCACATCTAAGAAGCAATGATCAGAATCCACAGGTAATGAGTTCTTTCACTATCATCTGCAATAAAAATATAATTTCAACATTTTATGGTATATCAGTTTTTTTTCAAGGCTAATTGTTCTAATGAGTTAAACTATAAAGACATTTGTTGTATGGGTTGGATGACAATATTATTCTCCAGAATCAGTCAATTTTTAGTCTATGTAATTCTCCTAAGCAAAAAAAAAAAAAAAAAAAAAAAAAAAAGTTATATTCCCATCCTAGGAATAGTCAGCAAGGCAAAACAAATTGTTTTATGTTGTGTACCATATTTGTGACTTTTACTTAATTCAGTACATTCAGCATGCATTCAAGGTGCTGATTTCATATTTTACTATTGTATTTATTGGTAAATTAATAAAGTTAAACACAGAAATAAGCGTATATATCTATAGCGTACAATTTAATTCAACCCCTTTCTTTTTTTGCTAAAATGTAACATTTCCAATGTATTCACAACCATGCTGATAAAATAACCTAAATGATAAAGAGGAAGTGGGTTGTATCTTTAGAAGAAACGGAAGTTCTTCATAAACATAAAATTAGATAAAAGTTCTCAGAAATTTGTGTTGCTTAGAATTAGTAAAAATGAGGGGCTAGTCATTTTTAAGAAAGGTATTTCCTTAGAAAATCTATTGATCTTTTTCCTCTGTGAACAAAGTAGGTATTCCGTAAACTGAATAGCAGGCTAAAGAATCTAATTTCAAGGAAAATTTAGCTCAGGAGATTTGATCTTTTCCATGAACCCTTTTCAGTTCCTTTTCTGGATTCAAAGAAAAGTGTTTTAGACATCTGTCCCAGTACTTTTAGGAAGGGAATATTCATTTTAGGTACCTGCTTAGGTAAATTTATTGTACCACCCTATAAAATTTTGGAAAGCCGGCGCACCTGGGTGGCTCAGTCCGTCGGGCATCTGACTTGAGCTCAGGTCATAAGCTCTCAGTTTGTGGGTTCGAGCCCACATTGGACTCTGTGCTGACAGCTCGGAGCCTGGAGCCTGCATTGGATTCTGTGTCTCCATCTTTCTGCCCCTCCCCCACTTTCTCTCTCTCTCTCTCTCTCTCTCTCTCTCTCTCTCTCAAAAATAAACAAACATTAAAAATTTGGAAAAAAAAATTGGAAAGCCAATTACAACTTAAAAACTAAGACACTTTCAGTAAATTGATTCTATCAATCATTGGCTGTATTAATTAATACTTCCTTCAGTAGTGTTTGAGAATTTCCATTGTTCTACGCCCTTGTCATATTTTACAAAACTGGTGGTAGATTTTTAAATGTTTGTGAATCAGGAGCACCTGGGTGGCTCAGTAGGTTAAGTGTCTGACTTGGATTCAGGTCATGATTTCATGGCTCGGGAGTTCAAGTTCTGCAGTGGGCTCTGTGCTGACAGCTCGGAGCCTGGAGCCTGCTTCGGATTCAGTGTCTCCGTGCTCCTCCCCTAGTTGTGCTCCCTCTCCTCCCCCCCCCCCCCCCCAACAAATAAATAAACATTGAATTTTTTTAAAAATAAACGTCTGTGAATCTAATGATGAAATCGTATCTTGTTTTTTAATTTACATTTTCTTCCTTTTTAGTGCAGACTAGCATCTTTTCACGTATTGATTTATTTTTAAATTTGAAACTTCTTTGTGTTCTGTTCTCTTTCTTTCTCTGTTTTTCTCTCTGTCTCTAGAGAGAGAATTGTCAATTTTTTTTAAACTTTTTTTAACATTTATTTATTTTTTGAGAGACATAGAGAGACAGAGCACAAGTTGGGGAGGGGCAGAGAGAGAGAAGGAGACAGAATCTGAAGCAGGCTCCAGGCTCTGAGCTGTCAGCACAGAGCCCGATGCAGGACTCAAACTCGCAAACTGTGATATCATGACCTGAGCCACAGTTGGACGCTCAACGGACTGAGCCACCCAGGTGCCCCAGAGAATTGTCAATTTATATATACATAGAACATATGTGAATGACTTTAATTTGTGTGTTATATAAAAATTTCAGGTACTTTCCCCACTATATCATACATTTTTAATACTGTTTAACATGTTTTGGGTTATACAGATTTTTTTTAAGTTTTATTTTTATTTATTTTGGGAGACAGAGAGTGTGAGAGTGGGGAAGGGGCAGAGACAGAGAATCCCAAGCAGGCTCCATGCTCAGTGGGGAAACTGAGGAGGGACTCGAACTCAGGAACTGTGAAGTCATGACCTGAGCTGAAATCAAGAGTCAGATGTTTAACCAACTGAGCTACCCAGGTGCCCCTGTTATACAGATGTTTTATCTTTTAACTTTAATATGGTGACATTTCTGTCTCTATTCTTTGTAGATTGTACTTTTTTGTGTGTTTTATGTAGGAAGCCCTTTCTTACGCCAACATTTTTTCAATTAAATGAATGTGTACAGTTTGCTTCTCAAAGCAATATTCTTACTTTTTTTTCTGCTTCATCTATTAATGTTTGACAAATGTATACTAAAATATCTTAAATGATAGTGGATTTTTAAATTTCTCCTTATAATTTTTTATGTCATATATTTCAAGACTATGTTGCAAAGTGTGTAAAATTCTTATTTGTATTTTTGATAGATTATTTTCTTATTCCTCTTTTACCTCTTATGCTTACCTCAATTTCAATATTATCTGAAATCATCTTATTAGTAATGGCCTGACTTATCTTTTCTATTTTTTTAATTTTTGTATTAAAATTTTAAGTTTCACATATTTTTAGATTGAAAAATATTTATTTGACAATCTTTGCATTTTGTACAGATAAATTAATTTTTCTATATTTATTGGAATTTCTATTCTATATTTTGGAATTGCTATTCTATCTTTCTGAGTAATCTGTTCATCATTTTTCTATTCTTTCCTGCCTTGTGTTCAGTGTATTTCCTTTTTTCTTCTCCTATGCTAATTTGGTAGTTAAATTTTGGTCTATATTGTTCTGTTATAAACTTTGTAATAAACTCTGTATTTATAAGTTGCACAAAGATATTAACATAATTGCCCAATGTATACCAACCCCCTTTCCTCTTCCCATCTTGTTAAGGTTTTGGGCATATAATTTGAGTATTACCATTATCCCATAATACAAAAGAGGTTTACATTTGACAGATAAATACTTTCACAAATATTATTACTCAGTAGTCCCCCTTATCAGCAGCTTCACTTGTTGCTGTTTCAGTTACCTGTGGTAAACCGTGGTCCAGAAGGAGATGATCCTCTTTGTGAGACGGTCAATAGTAGCCTAACACCATGTCACAATGCCTGCATCATTCACTTTGCTTCATCTCATCACGTAGGCATGTTGTCACCTCCCATCATCACAAGAAGAAGGATGAGTACAGTATAAGGTACTTTGACAGAACATTCACATACTTTTATCACACTGTATTGTTAGAATGGTTCTATTTGATCATTAGCTATTCTTGTTAATCTCTTACTGTACCTAATTTATAAATTAAATTTGATCAGATTTATGTATAGGAACAAAAAAACATATGTAGAGTGTTGGGTACTATCTGCAGTTTCAGGTCTGGGAATATATCCCCCGTGGATAAAGGGGGAGCACTACTGTACTAATTTTCAAGTTCTTTTTGAAAATTTTATTTAAAATATTTATTTATTTATTTATTTATTTATTTATCATGATACATGTCATCACCCTAAAAAGTAGCTCCATAGCCATTAACATAGATTGTTCATTCTCTGTACCTTCAGTCCATGACAAAAACGAATCCACTTTCTGTTTCTATGAACTTGACTATTTGGGATATTTCATGTAAATTAAATCACATAGTATGTGACCTTTTTATCTGTTTTTTTTTTTCACTTAAGGTAATATTCTCAAGGTTTTTACATGTTGCAACATGTATCAGTACTTCATTCACTTTTATGGCTATGTAACAGTCCATCGTATAGATATACCACACTTCACTTATCCCATTTAAATTACTTAAATTATCCAATTTAAATTACTTAAATCACTTAAATTTTTTGGCTCTTATGAATACTATTGCCATGACCATTTGTATGTAAAGGCTTTAGGTGAACATATGATTTCAATTCCCTGGGTATATGTACACATGGAAATGAAATTCTTGAGTCATAAAGTAATTCTGTGTTTTACTTTTTCAGGACTCACCAAACTGATTTCCCAGGGAATATATATTCCCTTTAGGAATAATATACATCCTCACCAACCATTGTCATTGCCATTTTCTTTATTATAGACATCCTAGTGGCTATGAAGTAATATTACAAATTAGTTTCAATTTACATTTCTCTGAAAATCAATGTAATTGAATATCTTTTTATGTACTTATTGGCTCTTTGCAGATAATTTTTGGAATAATATTTATTCATACTTGCCAATTTTTAAATTAGTTATTTTCTTTTATTTTTGATTTGTAAGAATTCCTCATATATTCTGGATGGTCGTCCCCTATCGGATATATGGTTTTCAGATACTTATCTTTAACTTTCATGGTAATCTCCTTTGAAGTATGAGTTTTTAAATATTTTAAATGAACTCCAGTCTTTCTATTTTTTTCTTTTGTTCTTGCTTCTGGTATTTATATCATAGCTAAGAAACCATTGCCTAGGGGCGCCTGGGTGGCGCAGTCGGTTAAGCCTCCGACTTCAGCCAGGTCACAATCTCGCGGTCCGTGAGTTCGAGCCCCGCGTCAGGCTCGAAGTCAGGTCACGATCTCGCGGTCCGTGAGTTCGAGCCCCGCGTCAGGCTCTGGGCTGATGGCTCGGAGCCTGGAGCCTGTTTCCGATTCTGTGTCTCCCTCTCTCTCTGACCCTCCCCCGTTCATGCTCTGTCTGTCTCTGTCCCAAAATAAATAAAAAACGTTGAGAAACCATTGCCTAATCCAAAGTCATGAATATTTTTGCTTGTGTCTTAAGATTTTTTGTGTAGTTTTGTTTCTTATATTAAACGTTTTCAGTCATTGGGAGTTACTATTTTTGTGTATGGTATAAGGTAGGGGACCAGTCTTAGTTTTTTTGCAGGGATATCTTATCTAGTTGTTCTTGGACAATTTGTTGAAAAGACTCCTCTTTCTTTATTAAATTATCTTAGCACTCTTGTAAAAATTGATGATGAATGTAAAGATTTCTTTCTGGATTCTCAATTCTAATCCAATGATTTATAAATCTACCCTTACTCTATGCTGGTACCAATGTCTTGATTGAGTACTATCTTCATTACCGAAATGAGTTCTCCAAAAGTATTCTTTTTGTACAAGTTCATTTAGGCTTTGCTGGGTTCCTTGCATTCCCATGTAAATTTTAGGATCAGTCTGTCAATTTCTACAACAAAACCAGTTGGTATTTTGATAAGGATTATGCTGACTTTATAGATCAATTTGGGGGACTATTATAATTTTATCAATATTAAGTCTTCCAAGCCATGAGCATGGGATATCTTTGGATTTATTTAGGTCTTCTTTAATATCTTTCGATGATACTTTGCATTTTTCAGTATACAAGTCTTGTACTTCTTTTGTGAAATTTGTTCTTAGGTATTTTATTCTTTTGGATGCAATTTTATATAGAAAAATTTTATTAATTTCAATTTTAGATTATTTCTAGTGTGTAGAAATGCAACTTATTTTGTGTATTGGTCCTGTACTATCAACGCATAACAATCTAAGTGGATAATTTCTACATTCAATGCTATATACATCAAAGCCTCAAGAATAAAAGCTTTCTCTAAGTGGAGCCAAATCTAAATGATCATACTCAATGCTCTTAATTTTAGAGTAAGGAGTATGATTAGGTAAAGAAAACCATATAATGCTAGAAAGAGCATGTTATTCTTTATAACCATCATTTTTAAAAGCAGAATTATCGGTTCAAATCCTCTGAGAATGTCTATAGAACAGCCAGATAGCTGTTTCTTTGCCTGGGCCAACATATTTTTCCCACAATGAGGAGCCCGCATGTTCAGCCAATGAAATAAACTGTCTGGCTGAACATCCTAAGGTGCTTTAAAATTCAGAAAATAATACTAATCACTTCCATTTCAGTATTGATATTAAAGACCCTATTCATGCCAAAAACAAAAACAACAACAACAACAAAAAAACGGAATGCAGCTGTTCTGTGCTTTCCTTTAGAATCTGTGTGTGGAAGTCATAATGAGATATATGCCTGTATTTTATATCATTTGTATTTAAGAGGTTTAAAGAAGGCGTGCATAACGACATAGTAGGAACTTGAGGAATACACCTCTTTTGGTTCAGAGAGGGGGTAACATGGAGGTGGGGCTATGATGTGATCAAAAGTGGAGGGTTTCTATTTTTAGAAGAATGTTGACTGCATCGAGCTTACCTTGAAATTTTAATTGATTGATGCTGTGAAATGCATCTTTGTAGAAATTTCAGAAATACTCTTAACAGTCATACGTACCTGGTGCAGCAAAGAGTTTCTAGATATGTATTGCATTTTTTAAATTTAAATTCTCAACTTTATATTCTCATTGATCCACTGTAATTGTAGTAAAAATACATTCTGTGTTGAGAGATTTCTTTAAAATGTCCTTAACCTTTCAAAAAATTATTCCTTGATCACACCTTCTAATTTGTACGCTTCCTTGGTTGCTGTTTGTATTCATTTTAAAGCTCCAGCTCAAATTACAACTGTCACGCATTTAATATGTGTAAACACTGGTTTCTTTGGTGTTTGAATAAAAGAGCAGGATTTTCCGGAAACATAACTATCTGTGAAAAACCAAATTTCTATTTCTTCAGTCAAGAATTATTTCTTTAAATTTCTTTCGAGGGGTGCCTGGCACGCTTAGTGGGTAGAGCATGTGATTCTTGATTTGGGGGTTGTGAGTTCAAGCACCATGTTGGGAGTAGAGATTACTTAACAATTTTTTTTCTTCTGAAAAGCACAAGCCACATTTTAATTTGGTTCTGCTAGAACAAAGACTCAATTACAATAATAATGAATGAAAATTCTTTACTATTTACTATATTTCTTGCTTTTTACATACCCTTTCTCCTATGAGGTGATGGGGAACACAAATAGTTGCCCAAGTTCAATTGACTTTTAAGTGTAAGTGTCCAAGCCTTTTCTTCATCTTAAATGGATAAAAGTCAATTCTATGAAAAAAGGGTCTGACAAAAGTGGCCAAAGATTTTCTTATGAATTAGAGAGGGAGTAGAACACAAATTGCATTTCATCTTTCCTTCAACTAACCCCCCTGTACACGAATCTCCAATACTATTCTCTCCTGGCCCGCTGTCTCCCCATTCACCCACCATGCTCACCCCCACATCCCCCAGTCACACATACACATACCCTTTCCTCGCTGTGTGATGAAAATAGCCAAGAAAACTGCATAGTGCATTTTTTAACTTACTGGTCTTCAATCTTCTGGCACATGGAGCCCATCATTTACTTTAACACCCAAACACAAGGCTGAAGCTTCCATGGCACACAGCAGAGGAAGAGCATCATATTTCTAAATACTTTGAGGTTGACTTCTGTCTTACCTTTTCCTCTCCATTTCTATCCCTCATTAGATGCTGAACCTCCCTTGCTACCTCACCTCCCTGCAGCCATTATCTTGACTCTACCCATATTGTCTCAAGGGTGGATACTTGCGTTTCTCCTCCTTCCCTAAAGCGCCACTGACACAAAGTTGTTTGGATGAGAGATTTTCACTACAGGTTTGAAAATAGCTGCGGCTTATTCTAGAACAGAAGAGCACACATTTTCCAATTGAATCTCTGACATTGCTTTTTCCCAGCAACTCATGTCACAAGTAAACTCCTATTAAACCCTTCAGGTCCAATCTCCCATGTGCAACTGAGGCTTGCTTGCCTACTTTGGTATTTTTCTCACCATCGAACATCAGGAAAAGTCTCCAATTCCTGCTATATTATATTTCCCTCATTGAAGTAGTTACTCATCTGACCTAACCATGGGCTTCGCCAAACAGTTTGAACTAAAAATGCCATCAGGAGTTTCTGCAGATGGCGGTTGTCTGTACCAGTTCTCCACAGGCCTAGTGACACAAACTGGAAGTCCCTTAAGATCAAATTTTTGCCTTACACTGACTGCTCTGGTAAAATTCTTAGACGGAGATGAGAATCCACATATGTATGCATTCTTTCAAATCAATAAGTCAGTGGAGAGCACTTTTTCTACCTGTCTACAGCAGATCTTGACAGTTTTGGTTGTTTATCTTCAGATTTCATGGCTTTTTCTCCAACGGGCTGACCCTGGGAAAATTTTGTCTTAGATTGCTTACCCAAATCATGACTTCCTACCTTGTGAGTAACATAAATGTGATTTTGTTAACCATATAATACCTCCAAATACAGGTATGTGGAGAACTCTTATTTATTTTGCTACAGACTATGTGTGGTTTATGTTCAGATTTGCAGAAGCCTTATGATACTCTTGATGTCTCCAGAGTCTGAGGTGCATAGATGGGAAAATTGAACACAATTCTGTGCAACCCTCTGGTTTCCCTTCCTTACCTGATTATGCTGTGTACTGATAGATCCTTTTTCAGTGAACATAAACCAATGGGGTGGACCCTGTAGGAGAGGAAGAACTCCTTTCTTCTACCTATCTTGGGTTCTCCAGTGCCCAGTAAATGACAGTGACCAAGACAGATTAATAAGAGAGTAACAAACAGATCTATATCTCATTTATTCATGGTAATACTCAGAGATGAGTAACTCAAAGGTGTGGTTAGGTTTGGGTTTTGTAACTGAGGTTAACAAAAAAAAAAAAAAAAGAAAGAAAGAAAAGAAAGGAAAAATGAGTTCTGGGCTGGGAAGTCAAGTTACAGGAAGATAAACAGGAAAAGTTAGGGTAAAGAAGGATTGCTTAGTAAGGTTTTCATGCAACCTTCTTCTGGTAAGGAGGTCGAAGACATATCTACAAATGGAAACTTCCTATATGAATGTAAATTTGCTTTACAAAAGGGACATTTGTGCCCTGTTTTTGGAACTTTTCTCCACTCAATGGTTTTCAATTAAAAAAGAATCCAAAGGCTAAAGATGCATCTCTTGGGGCAGTGAATTATGGTTATGGGTTCCCTGCAACTCCTTAGGCCTTTTCTTTCTTTACTAGTACATAAGGAAACATGACCATTTAAACATTGGCTTTTGGGCAGAGTGTCTCAACCCAAAATAAAATTTCCAGGGACTGGGCTGATATTTTCAGGTAGTATGGGCCTTCTGGTACTTCTCAAATCATGGCAATAGGGAGGATACATACACATTTAAATCTTAGGACTGTTTATACCAACTTTGTCTTATGCAGACTGTCAGCTTCCTGGAGGTGAGTTGTCTTGTCTTTTCAACCTCTTTTATATGACACATAGCAGAGTCCCTGTGGCCAAAGATATTGAAGGAAGCTTTTGATAATGTATTTTTGCCAACTGGAAGTCTCTTGTTTTAAAAATTTGGACGCCTTATTTTTAGAGTGAATTGGCTAAGTAATAATAATTACCTCTCTGTTGACATATGGCCAAATTACTATGGTTTATTATGTATGTTATAAAGGGTAAGTAATTTCATACCAGTATGTATAAATATAGAAATTTTCCTCGAAGATGGCTAAATATATAGGGAAAAATTTTTAAACACATGGAAAAAGTAAATTAATACATCAACTTTATTGATTTTTTTGTGAGATATCTTTTTTTTTCATTCTCTAAGTTCTTCCTAAAGTTAATATGTGAACAATTTGAAGCTGCAATAGTCTAACACATTCTATTTTCTGCATGCATATTGCAAGAGTACTTTCGGGTTCATCCTATTTCTCCGTTGTTAGAAATACTTAACTGGACAAGCCTAAAAGGGTTAATCCAGTTGCTAAATCAGTATGAATCAAGATCAGTGATTACATTATACACAGAACGATGTTGTCCCATTTGCAGAAATAGGAAAGAACTGAGCGTTGAAACCTCACAAGCAATTGAGTGATGCCTTTAGGAATGCATCTTAGGTATATAAAAATTTTATAGACGTTGTCATTAAAACCTCTCATTCAGCAATTAAAACAATTTGCTTCATAGAAATGGACTTCACTTTGTTGTTTTATGCTGTTCTGAACATCTTAAAACTTCCTGAATGCCAGTCTTTTGATCTATAAAAATGATAGAGATTTTAAGATACAGCAGAGAAAAAGTAGGGCATTTCACAAGAATTGTAATCTTCCAAATGTCTCTTTTTGTTAAAGTAACTATAAATGTTTTAGAAAACAAAATGTTTTAGAAACCTTTGTAAGGATTGCTGGGTGTCTATGTGTTCTCTGTGTCTTATCTCTGAAAGAAAAATAAAAATCAATGATTTATAAAAATAACTTGAAAAAGATTCAAGAGAAAATTGACTTAAATTTAGCATTTTCTAACTTCTCCTAAAGAGAGAAAATCAAGTCTGCATAATTTTGTATGGGAATAAATGGGACAGAAATACCAATTCAACTAATGTATTTTGATCTTAATCTTCACCAAAAAAAAAAAAAAGTTTTACATTCTATCTCTGTCCTGGCAAATTTTCACTTTCAAACTTATCCCTCTATGTGAGATCCAAAGGGTTTATTTAAAGGGCCAGGCATATCTGATACTTTGGAAATATATACATAGCTTTCCAAAATAATGAAAAGAAGTATTCAAATATTAAATAAGCATTTGGAAATGATAAAGTATGAGTATTTCTTTAATATTAATAATCAAATTTCAGTGACTCAGCTTATAAAAGCCTTGTAATGTGCCATGTGTAACTTACTATATATATCATAGACCTAGAAGGACATGATTCTTTTGTATGTCCTGACAAATAATGAGTCATTTAAAAAAATTAATGTTTTTTAAATTTATTTTTGAAAGCGAGACACAGAGTATGAGTGGGGGAGGGGTAGAGAAAGAGAGAGACACCAAATCTGAAGCAGGCTCCAGGTTCTGAGCTGTCAGCACAGAGCCCAACACAGGGCTCGAATCCGTGAACCGTGAGATCATGACCTGAGCCAAAGCTGGACACTTAACTGACTGAGCCACCCAGGTGCTCTTAAAACAGGAGTCATTAATGTCTGTGACCCTTCGTGGGTAGTAATAAATTTCTATTTTTAAAATTAAAAAAATTATTTAAAATATTTATTTATTTTGAGTGAGAGAGAGAGAGAGCACGAGGAGGGGACGGGCAGAGAGAGAATTCTAAGCAGGCTTCACACTGACAGCACAGAGGCAGATGTGGGGCTTGAACTCACGAACCACGAGATCATGACCTGAGCTGAAATTAAGAGTCAGACACTTAACTGACTGAGCCACCCAGGTGCCCCTATGAGTAGTAAATTTTTAAAGATGACGTTACTTGGCAAATATAAAGCAGACATATTATGAACCATTTCTTCTATAGAATCATAAAATATTGGAAAGCCAAAAAAAAATTCATGGAAAAGATAGACTTATCTTTAACAACGGTGATTTCACAGGACAGTGAAGACATAAGTAGATCTGAGGCAGAGAAAGAGGAGAGGCAGAAGCCCAGGAGGAAGAGAGAGAAAGGAATAGCGAGTTTCTGTGTCTTCTATGGACAGTTAATGAGTGCCTACCCCAGGCTGGCCATCACACTGGATGCTCGCATCAACCATAAATAAGGCATGCTCCCTGCCCTCAAAGAGCTTAGAGACCAGAGTGAAGGCCGGCATGTAAACAAGTAATTACAAAGCAACGAATTAATAAATTCTATAATAAGGTTGTACACCGAATACTATGGAAGTACAAGAAAAAGACAACTGGTAATTATAATCCAGCTCAGCAAAGTCACCGGAGAGGATTCTAGCAGATATGTAAGGTTCTTTCTATTTTTGCTTCCTTCTTTTTCTCTCTTTTAAAGCTATTTCTATAGCAGGGGGAAAAAAAGGAACAAGAGAGGTGGATTTATCTTCACAGTGAGGAGTAGGATAATTCCACCAACACGTTAATAAGAAAAGAAATTTCTCTTTCTGGAACAGCTGACTTGTCCCTAGAAGAGGCATTTTTATTTACTTAGCTCATCCTGAAACAATTCTAGAAAGAAGCCGGATAATTCTTTAAAAATGAGACAAAATATTGGCAAGAAGAAATATCGACACTCATTAGAGGCGAGAAATCGGTTTTCATCCTCTTCCATGTGACAAATGGTATCCTCGCCCCTTTATGTATGTTTTCTCATTTGAACATCAGAACAGAGGCTTTCCCTAAAATTAGCCCAGGTTGGCAGAGGACTCCTCCCATAGTCTGGCAGTAGGAAAACCCAGAAGACCTCTCCTTTTTTGTAAAGGTTGGACAGGGGTACCTGAGTGGCTCGGGGGGTTAAGCGTCTGACTTGGGCTCAGGTCATGATCTCACAGTTTGTTGGCTCAAGGGTTCAAGTCCCACATCTGTCTCTGTGCTGACAGCTCAGAGCCTGGAACCTGCTTCAGATTCTGTGTCTCCTTCTCTTTCTCTGCCCCTCCTCTGCTTATGTTCTCTCCCTGTCTCTCTTTCTCTCAAAGGTAAATAAACATTAAAAAAAAAAGAAAAGAAAAGGTTGGACAGGTGATGGAGAGGAGTGGAAATGTGAATGCCACATGAGTGCGATGACATCAGCTCTTGGGTGGGCAAACATCAGTCTCTTCACCAAGAATGCTCAAGTGTCGTATTCCTGAGTTCTAAGTTACTCATATTCCACCCAAGTTTCTAATTCTTAAGTTGTGCTTTTCATTTTAAACTCTTTTTCCTGGGGTTCCTGGATGGTTCAGTCACTTGAGCGTCCACCTCTTGATTTAGGCTCAGGTTATGATTCCAGGGTGGTGGGATGGAGAGCCACGTTGGGTTCCATGCTCTGCTTGAGATTCTTTCTCTCTCTCCCTCTGCCTCTCCCCAACTTGTGTGTGTGTATGCACACAGGCGTGCTCTCTCTTTCTCTCTGTCTCAAAAAAAAAAAAAAAATCAAGGCACCTGGGTGGCTCAGTCAGTTAAGCAACCAACTCTTGGTTTCAGCTCAAGTCATGATCTCACAATTCATGAGTTCGAGCACCTCATTGTGCACAATGCTGACATTGTGGAGCCTGCTTGGGATTTTCTCTCCCTCTCTGTGCCTCTCCCCTACTTGTGCTCTCTCTCTCTCTCTCAAAATCAATCAATAAAAAAAATTAAAGTAAATAAACAAACTTAAAACAAACAAACAAACAGTTTTTTCTTTGGAGAGAAGCTGGATGCAATCCTTGCAGGAAAGTTATTTGAAAGTTTGTCCTTTCTATTGTTCATCATCTACCTTGGGCTGCTTGGATCCAAACACCATGCCCCAAATACTCACAGGCCAAGATGTGTACTTCCCATTGTTAACGTGTGCATTTCTTCCATTGTTGCTTAGGTTAAAATTGATCACTTGTTTAAGATAATATGTGTCAGATCTTTCCATGTTAATGATACATTTTTCCTTTAGTAATAAATAAGTAATCTATGGAGGGTTACATGGAGATAGTGTGAATATCCTGTTTCCAACCATCTTTCACCCTGTGGTCTTAGCGTTTGTCAATAACCCTTTCCTAAACCATTTATACTGAATGCTGCAAACTGGTGTTCCTTTAATCCTATCATTCCTTCTGCATTTATTATCTGACCTTCTTCAGTATAGAAAAGATTTATCCTCTGTCTCACCACTCATATACACATCCTATGAATAGCACTATGAACTCACAGATTCATTTTTATTCAATATGTTCCAATCTCATCACTATCATTATTTTGTGCTTGTATTGTTCCAAATTTGGCCAGTGGGAGTTCTAGCAAGCCATCTCCTGAATGTCTTTTGACACTCTCCATTAATCTTTGACTACTTCCTATTCTATTTCACTTTGCATTTTTTCCACCCCAGCCCTGGGATCAGCCATTTCTCTAAGAAAACTTAGACTCTTTATATGGGGAATTTGGTAATTGATTTTCTAATGTTAAACCATCTTTGCACTCTTGGAATAAATCTTAAAGAATTATTTTTCAATCTACTCTTTGTTCCTATTTTGCATAGAATTTTTAACATAAATATTAATGAGTAACTTTGGTGTATGGTTATCCCTTTTATGATATATTTATCAGGTTTTAAGATTAATGTTATCTTGCTTCATATAAAGATGTTAAAGCGTCCCTTCTATTTCCTATCATCTGGAACAATTTAAATATTATTGGGTTACCTGTTCTGTGACAGATTATTAAAATTTCCCTGGAATTCTACAATTAATAAAAGTTGTAAAACCACCTAGGCTAGTTTTGTTTTTGTTTTTGTTTTTGTTTTTTTTTTCATTAGGGAAGGGTGTTTGGCCATTTCTTTGATAATTGTTGTTATTTCTTCTATGAACATTGGTCCATTTCATTATTCTGTCTTTACTGAGATGACTTTTAGTAAAACTTACTTTTCCTACAAAATTATCTATTCCTTCTGGGTTCTACAAATTTATTTGCATAATATCGTCCCAAGAAGACTGCTATGAAATTTTTAGTATCTCTGTTTCAATGGTTATTTCTTATTCCCATGTGTTGTGTTGATTACTGTAGCTATTGGTTTGGCTATTTTGTGATTTTTGTAAAGGAAATAATGTTTTAACTTATATAACAATAAAACCGCTAGTTAGTACCCTCTAAAACGATTTTATACCTAGTGGGTTGCAATTTGCAGTTGAAAAGGAACTCCTCCAAGATCTCTTCATTAGTCTTCAAAGCTAGAAAGTTAGCATATGCTTGAAACATTTTTAAAAGCTAAGACTTTTGGAGAATGTACTCACGAGGTGCAAAATTGCAGGCTGTTTTATGCCAATTATTTTTGGGGATCCAAGGGTGGGATCTAATGCTATTGTGTGTGTATGTGTATGTGTATGTGTGTGTCCTTAATGCAGCTCAGTTCTTGCCCCTGAATACACTTCAATTAGTGTGGAATTATACTTAATTAATCTATATCTTTGCCTTCAAACCTGACTTATTTCAAACCAGTGAGAATCTTAGTCTTAAATGTCTCCAAAGGGACTTTATTTTATTATCATTTTAAAAGCATAGATGATTTATTGATATTTGGCCTTGTGCCCATCCCCAATTTAGTAACAGGTATATGTTTAACTCTTCTTGTTCCTGTTAAATCTTCAACAACTACAACCTGGAAGATTGGGGGGGGAACAAAGGAAATGTGGATCTACTTCTCCATGCAGTAACTGTGGTTTTCACTTATACCCCTCACTTGGCCATTGTTCACTAAACCAAAACACCCTCTTCAAAAAGATTCTCAGCTGAAGTTCAGATATCAATAGAGCAAAATGTCTAAAAGGTCACTTTTAATAATGACAAAAATGAAGTTAAATATACTTTAGAGCTTTTATAATCTTGGCAGTCAAGGCAAACTACAGGGAACATGTAGTCAGTTGACATTTGTTCAACTGATATCCGGTCAGAGACCAAGTATTTAATGAATCTCAGTGGTGGTCTTCGTAAAGTGCAAGGCTAAGTTCTAGAGACGGCCAGAAAAAGAGAAAAAGAAGCCTGGGTGAGCAGCATTGATTACCCATTAATAATTTTTTGACTATCCAGAACCATATAGCAGCCTCAGCAGGGCTCCAGTAGTAAGCATCTTGTCATTGTTTCTCACTAAGTCTTAGGCTTATGTCTTATAAGTCAGTCTTTTGCTACACGAACATATCTCTCAATGTTTTTATTTCTATCTTCTTTCTTGTGTGTGTGTGTGTGTGTGTGTGTGTGTGTGTGTGTGTGGTGGGGTGGGTGGGTGGGTGGGATTGTGTACCTCTTGCCTTCCTTGCAGATAATAGAAATTATGTCACGAGCGGGAAATTAAATGCATGACTAAATGTTAAATTTCTTTGCCTCTTCCATTTTAAAAACTATTACTTAGCATTAAGAAGTCTCCTAAAGTGAATGAATCTGATTTAATTTGGAAAAGGTTAAGCCCTGTGAAATTAAGTGGGCTTTTATCGCCTTATATTCTCAGCCTTTTTTCATTCTGCCATGGCCTTAATATATATTTGTGCTACGGCATTACCTTGGGTGAAACTATAGCAAAATATAAAAAAAGGAATGTTTTTATTTCATTTTCTTCTGCTTTTCCACTTACAGTATAATCTGCCACACTGTTATTAAAATTATGTAACAATTAGAGCTAGAATATTCCTTTAACTCTAATGTACTTCTCAATTTTCGGTACACAATAACTTACCCAATGTACAGCACAGCATTTTTTTTATCCAAAGTAAATGATATTCTTAGAAATAATAACCTTATTTAACAGCTAGGTCTCATTTCATAAGTTTTAATGAAGATATCAAAATATGATGAATTCCTCTATAATAAAAAATAGAAATATTTTCCTTTTTATATACTCACATTTACTTCAGATTGATTTTTGTAATTATATAATTTTAAATAGCTATCAATTTTTTCTTTGGAAAAAGTGTTTTTTTTTTTCACTTTTACTCCTATCACAAAATTCATAGGAAAATACAACAATTGTTATTTTTTAGACAATCGGCAATTTTTTCTACTTGTGTTTTAATAGGTAAGATAAAGCATCAATTCAGATATAATTAGTGTAAACGGAAAATAAATTTTGCAAAAATAGCATGTTTCTTTTTCAATTTACATGAATGAGATCTGAAACAAAAAGAAGGAAGCTTTAAGAAAAATACCCACGGACTTCTGCAAGGTAAAATTCTTCCTTAGTTCTCCCAAATGCAGTTAATTTTCATGGAAGGACACGTGAAGTGCTATATTTAGCTAATACTATTCATAAAAGAATCACAAATGATATTTAGCTTTTCAAATAGATTCAAATAGGTTATATATACATATATACACACACACATATATATACACACACATATATATACATACATGTAGGTGCATATGTGTATGTGCATATATACGTGAATGATGCCAGTCAGACATAGAGGAAATAACAATTCAGTTATGGAATGGAAACATGCTACCTGAGTCATTATACATATACTTCCCACCACCGTTTCATATAACTACACTATATTGAAACAAAAAGCTTCTTAGGGATTGTATGGACCAACCTCCTCCATTTATAGATGAGTAATTCCAGGGCCGATGATGTTAAAGATGTGATTTGAGGGTGCTCAAGTGGGAGCCATGCACTACTGGGGCAGCAGGGGAGCCAATGGAAAGCTGTTTCCTAAGGCGTAGGAGTAAATCTCTCATGTCTTAACCTTTTTAAACACAACAGTCTAAGCTGGACAAGGAGACAGTGCAAGGTTCTGTATGCCTAGTATCAGGCTGAAGTTCAAGGCTGGGACAGGGAATCTACTGTTAGGAAGTCAACCCTGGAAACTTAACAGTAGGAGAATGCAGCAGTCAGGCATCTCACAAGTCAGTCCGGGGTGATGTATACCAGGAGATTGAGGGAGAATGTGAGCTAAGGGGCATGAAATTTATCTTGAAACAATAGGAAATTATTGAAATGTCTAAGGGAATGGTATGCTGTGATCAACTTTGTGTTTTTGTAAGATCATTGGTTGCAGCTTGGAGGAAATATTTGAGAAAACCAGATTTGTTCCAGGGAAGTTATTTCAGAGGCTATTGAGTGATCCGGGCAATAAACTCTGAGAGCTAGAACAAAGGCGGCAGCAGTGGTAAATGAAAGAATGGATTCCAGAGGTACCAGGGAGTTAGAATACATGAAAAGTGGGGACTGCTTGTAGGTGGACATGAATGAAGGGCGGTAGTTTGCAGAGCCTGGGATTCTGAGTCAAGGATAACTGGATTAGGAGAGAAATGGATCTGTTGGAAATATCAAAAGAGGATTAAGATTCGGTGAAACATGTTGCAATTGAGATGTAGAGGGGCTACAAAGTAGAAATGTTTGTTAGGCAGCTCTACAGACTTTTATGGAAAAGATAGAACTTTGAGATCCTTTGATCTGGAAATAGCAGTGAAAGTCATGCGTGTAGGTGTGGTCATTCACAAGTCATGTAGAAGCAATGAAAATTAGGGCAGGGAGGATGGAACACTAAGATTTCAAGAGGAGTATATTTAAAAAAGGGATATATAATATCCTAGAAATCAAAAGGTAAAGGAGTTCTCTTCTGAAATGGTTATTAATGTAGTAAAGGGCCCAGGAGTATAAGTTCTGACGAGAGTGTTTGATTTGGGCAATATGGCGGTTGATAGTAATATTAGTGAGAGTAGTTTCATTGAGTTGGTGGGGCTAACTGCTTGAGAACTGTGGGTCAAGGGATGAATGGGCATTGTGGGAGTATTAACAATAAGCATACACTCAGTACAGCATCTGGAGAGAAATAGGAGATCAACAGAGATTTATTTTACAACCATTAATTTTTAACTAAACTTTTTATTTGAGAAAATTGTACACTTACGTGCAATTGCAGGAAATAAACCAGAGATACCCTGTGTACTCTTAACCCACTTCCTCTTATGGAAACCTATTGCAGACCTATTGTAGTAGTGTAGTAGGTATTGTAACTACTACAACCGGGATTCTGACATAGTGAAGATATAAAAATTCTGTCACAAGGATGGCTCATTTTGCCTTTAATAGGCACACCCAATGTCCACACTCCCACCCCTGGCAATTACTAGTCTGTTATCCATTTCTTATAATTTTGTTATTTCAAAAATGTAATATCAATAGTATCATACAGTTTGGTATCTTTGGGGATGGGCTTTTCTTCACTCAGCATAACTCTCTGGAGATGCATCAAAGTTGTTAGGTATGTAAATAAGAAAATAATTCATTGGTTTCCATTGCTGATTAGTATTCCTTGATCCGACTGTACCACAGTTTGTATAGCCATTCATCCATTGAAGGACATCTGAGAGTTTTCCAGTATTTGGCCGTTACAAATTAAGATGCCAGAAACATTTATGTGAAGGTGTTTATGTGAATTTAACTTTTCATGTTTTCTGGGATAAATGCCCCAGAGCGAAATTGCTGGATCACAAGATAGTTGCATGTTTAGTTTTACAAGAAACCAGTAAACGTTTTCCAGAGTGGCTGTACCATTTTATATTTCCACTGGTAATAGATGAGTGATCCAGTTTCTCAGCATCCTTGCCAGCATTTGGTGTTGTTGTTACTCCTTATTTTAACCATTCAGATATGTGTATAATGATATATTGTGGTCTTAATTTGCATTTCTTTAACGGTAAATGAAGTGAAGCAATTTGTGTGTTTATTTGACACCTGAATGTCCTCTTTCGTAAATGCCTGTTCACGACTTTTGCCCATTTTGTAACTGTATTATTGTTACTATTTTTACTATTGAGCTTTGAAAGTTGCTTGTATGTTCTAGATACTAGCTCTTTGTGGTATCTATGCTTTATGGTTTGCAATTAGTTTGTTCCATTCTGTGCCTTGTTGTTTTTGTTTTTTGTTTTATCCTATTTTTAAAAACAAAAGTTTTAAATTTTGATGAAGTTGAACTTGTGAAATATTGTTTTATGAATCATGCTTTTGGTATGAGTCTAAGAACTCTTTGCTTAGACTAGGTCACAAAGATTTTCTATTTTTAAAAACTATTTTATGGTTTTGCATTTTACATTTAAGTCCTTGATGCCTTTAGAGTTAATTTTCGTAAACGTTGTGAAGTGTATGTTAATGTTCACTTTTTTGTTTTGTTTTGTTTTATTTTGTTTTTGCCTATATCTAATTGCTCTAGCATCCTTTGTTGAAAAGTCTATTTTTCCTCCACTCTAATGTTTGCGTACTTCTATCAAAAATCAGTTGGAGGTATTTGAGCAAGTCTATTTCTGGGTTCTCTATCTGGTATCATTGGTCTATGTGTCTATTTCTAGGTCAATATTAAATTGTTCTATTATTGCTATACACTGAGTCTTAATATTGGCTAGAATGATCTCTCCACTTTGCTTCCAAGATTATTTTATTTTTTCTAGGGCTTATACCTTTCCATATCAATTTTAAAATAAACTTTTCCATGTCTACCAAAAACCTTACTGAGATTTTGAAGAAAATTGAATTAAACCCACAGGTAAATTTGGGGAGAAAATTAACATCTTTACCACTGAACCTTCTAATCCTGACCATAGTATATCCGTCCGTTAATTCAGGTTTTCGTTTTGTTTTGTTTGTTTTTGTTTTTGCATCTGTAGTTCGTAATTTTCAACATAAAGATCCTATACATTTTTTGTTAGGTTTATATCTATTTCATTTTCTTTGGAATGGTATCGATTTGAAATTTCAGTTTGCACATGCTCATTGTCAGGGTGCGGAAATGCATTTGATTTTTGTGTATTGTTCTTAGATCCTACAACCTTGCTGAGTCAGTTACCATTTCTAAGAGGGTTTTTTTTGCGGGGAGGTGGTAGATTTTTTTGCGGGGAGGTGGTAGATTCTTCGAGAAGGAAGATCATCTTCTGAAAGCGAGGGATTAAGGAAAGGATAGCTTTGTGAAGAGAAGTATAAGCTTGAAAAACCATAGCATCAGAGGAAAGCTGGCCAATAAAGGACTTGTAAAAAGATTTCCTAGTACTATGGAAGCTGAAGTCGGAGACCTCTGTCAACATGGCGCCGTGGTGTATCTCTGTCAGTCCAGGTACAAGAGTGAATAGTGACAATGTTTGGATGGATCCAATGCCAAGGTATTACAGGGGATAGGTGTGACAAAAGGAAGTGGAGAAAATAAACACTGATGGCAGCTTGGGGAGATGTTTTCTAAGTCACTGTCTATTTAATGACAACTACTGTGAGTTTAACCTATTATCATTGTAGCATGGTATTATCTTTCTTACTGACATAAAGACTTGCTCAAGAAAGCTCACTTGGGACAGACGTGGGAAAGTTTAAAAATTTTAAATGATAGCAGATTGCCTATTCTCTCCAAATTATTTCTTTATTTTTTGCGTTGCTTTATCTCTCGTTTAGAATGAAATTATGAGAAATAGGAATCATTATTTATGTACTCGAAATAGATGTAGATTGACTGCTGAAATATACAGAAATGGTTTGAAGTAGTCCTATCTTTAAAGAAAAGTATAATTTTGTGAAGAAGTGAAAATAAGAATTTGGATCCATTTCAGAATAAAATAAGAGGTTACGTAGTATATTGACATTTGCAAGTAAACACAACATATGACCAAAGAGATCCTAAAATAATTTAATGGTCATGAATTACTAGCTGAATTAGTAAGAATGTGTTTTTCTGGAGGCAGAACGCTGGAGAATATGTTTTATTGTTGTATTTTTTTTAATCAAATGAAAGCTTTAAATATTTTTATATTTGAATCTCTGGTTGTTATAATTTCTCACAGAGATCTTTCTTAGTGATCTTCAATTTTTCTATTTTATGTTTGCTGAGTGATGCCTTATCTGGCAGTAACAAAACAGCTGTCATGAATGTTTGAAAAGCACATATTGGCATATTGGGCCCTTACTTGGTAATGTAACCCAAGCTCACATTTCGGGGAGTTTTCTTTTAGTGAAATACGATCTGGATAGTAGTGATTCTTTTGGTGTATTATTGTAGGTTTGTACAAGCTATTTTAAAGCCAAGAATTCCATTGTGTCCCTGATACAGCACTCTATATTTTCTTATTCTTGTGTTTTTTTCCAACGAATGGGAGCGGGGTTTTATCTGAAAGAAAAAATAAAATAAAATAACTCGCTGAGGCTGGAATCCAGTGAAAACCTTGAAAAAACAAAACTGTATACCTGATCAAAGACAGATCTTGCCTTCTCAAGTATATTATCTCAATTTCTTTAAATGAATAATTTTAAAACAAGCTTTCTCCAGTACTGTGTTTTCCCCACCCCACCTCATATGCTATCTCAGTAAACACGCCTCTCTTTGTTTCTTTGTCTCTATTTTCATTTCAGAAAATAGCAGCCCCTTTAGTTTGCCCTGAAGTCATTGTGTTGATAAGCCTACATAAATTATGGTTAACATAAAAACCCGTATTATTGTAGGCATTAATAAAACTTAAAAATTTATTAATGTTAGGAATGAATACAGTTCCTGTAGTCATCACATTATCAATACTTACACTGCATTTAGAATTGTTATTTTCCATTTATATTTTCACCCAGGTAATCAAATGAAGGCATTTTTAATAATCTATTTTTCAGAGCAGGCTGATTGATTATAGCAAATGTAATTTCCCATCCTACTTGAAGATCCATTTTCATATTACACAAAGCATTTGAACACTGAGTTAGTGCAGGATAGTAATAGCATGAAGATAATGTTTTTCTATAGGAGGGAATCATGCAAGCTTTACTATTTTATGATATTCTGTAGAGGTCATATATGAGTCCTTATATCATCTACTTCCCCAACAATGCCGTGAGGCCATTGCACACTACTTTCTGCCTAGGTTTTCTTAATAATGGGCAAAAGAATTAGATACTTCTATTAGTTTTCAGGGACTGCTATGACAAAGTACCACAGACTGGGTAGTTTAAACAACAGCAATTTATCGTGTCAAGGTCTAGGGAACTAGAAGTCTCAGATCAAGGTGTTGATGGGGCGGGTTTCTTCTGAGGGCTGTGATAGAAGCATCTGCTCCAGGCTTCTCTCTTTGGATGAGAGATACCCCTCTTGTCTCTGGGTCTTCACCTTATCTTCCCTCTATACTTGCCTGTGTCCACATTTTCCCCTTTTACAAAGATGGCAGTCATGTTGGACTAGGGCCCATCCCAGTGACTCCGTATCCATTCGATTACCTTGGTAAAGACTCTATCTCCAAATAAGGTCGAATTCTAGAGTACTAGGGATGTGGGTAAGCGCTTGATTTTACTCTATTTTGTCCTGCCATTCGTCTTTGCGGTGCTCAAGGGGTCAGGGAGGGCCTCCCAGAGGTGGTAGCACACAAGAGAAAGTGGGGAGTGCAGCAGGACGAGAAGATACGTTTTGGGGAGAGCGACACAAGACAGTCCTTCAAGCGTCCTGGAAACCTTAAGTTTTATGCATCTGTTTTTGAGACACTTCGTTCACTGTGCTATAGGGAATGGTGTAGAACGATGTTGCCCGCTAGAAAACATTTGTTGAGTTCCTTACGGGTGAGAAGTGCTGTGTTAGACCCCACGGAGGCACAGAGATGAGTGTAATGCTGTTCTTGCCCTGAAGAAGCTGTGATTTATCCACGAGCATGTGAGGTTGCTACCTATACTAATGCCATTGGCACTGGAAGAGTATAAACGGTGTCTTATTTTTTTCTCTAAAACAGAAATTGCCAATTTTCCCCTCCCCTCCTGTGCAGGTATTAATCATTCAAGCTCCACTGTTAAAAGGACAGCATTTATTTAGTGGGTCAGTGAGCACTGAAGCGATTTACTGATATTATCACATTTTGATATCCATTGTCAAGTTTGCTAGAGGGCTAATTTGCTCTCATCTGCTCAAATTTGTGAGATCGTGGGTTTTTAAAATAAAATCGCCAGAGTTTCTCTGACAAAATATGTTAGATTGTAGAAAAGATGTTTTAGAATACTGGAAGGGGTTAGTAGCTCGGCCGTATGAAGAAATGGCCTTTTTTTTTTTTTTTTTTTTTTGTCAAATATAGTTGGTTTCATTTATGACTCAATATGAAAAGACAGGTTCCTAAAGAAAGTTTCCACATTTTCATACTGTTCATAAATATTTTAACTTGGTTTTACTTAGTGCCCAAATGAATAACCCATGAAAGCATTTGATCTTAAACCATTAATTGTCACAGATTCCAAACCTCCCTAAGAGTCAATGAATGTAGCATTATTATGAATTATAAGGAATCTTAGCAAGATGCATTCCCATTGTCATCAAACCAGTTAAAGCCAGTGAGGCAGGACTAAATTGTTGTGACATTTTCCCAGCCCCACTATTACCTGTCAAACTGGAAAAAAATCAAAGCATCAGGACAAGCTTATGTATTGATGTGCTCACTCTTGTTATTAATTGAAGTAAATGGATAAGCTTGTCCATCAACAGTACCAAACACATCTGCTCATTGTTTAAAAAAAATCTCCTTAACCTTCTGTTTCTTACAGGTCCCTGGGATTTGAAAAATGCTTCGTTCTCTATTCAAGAACCATGATGACGATTGTGTTTGTTCTGCAGTTTTTTTTTTTTTAATTTGCTGACAAAGTGAAATATGGAATACTGTATTCGCTTATTTCATGTTTGGCTCACAATGGATTGAGTTATATAAAGTAGGACATGGACAAATTGCAAAAACCAGAACAAGCAGGGTCCCTAATAGTCTTATATAACTGCAAACATTCTACATCTGCTTTAATCCATCATCTTCTTTGCTCCTCGCATAAAATAGTGTGGTTTTTCTCTCTCTGATTTTTAAGCAAAAGAGAGTTTTCTGGACTGTAAAACTGAAAAACTTTTGATGGGAAAGTAACTCAAAAAAATGCAAAGGGGGAAATCTCTTCGGGTATTTCATTTGTATGAGTCTATTAACTCCCAAAGTACACTGCAAGCTGTGATAAAGCAAAGCTATTCTAAATCTTCTTTTGCCTGAGCAAGGTGTTTGTGACAATATTTCACTGGCATGAAAATAGAGAAGTCATCCCCAATGCATTGAGATGTGTAAGGATTTTCACCTAAGTTGGTAAACGAAAGGCTAACAACAAACTAGGCAACAAAGTAATACTTTTAGTTTTTAAAAAATGCAGCAACGTGATTAGCTTATGTGCCTCTGCAATGTTTTAGTGTAATCGCGAATGTGATGTTTATTAGACCGGACTAAAGAATGCACCGAATATCATGGCTTTTTTTTTCTTTATTGTAACGATACTAATGAAGACAACTGTTTTTGTCTTGCCTTCTGACAATATTTAGAATTTCTGGTGAAGGGTAGGAATAATAATCCTGAAGTGTCTCAATGTTTGCAAAATATTTGCTACTAAACATTATGAAGCCACAGAAAGTGAAAAGGCAATTAAGATTCACTAATGCAACACGTCTTGTTTCATATAAGAAAATCAGACAGCTGAAAGAAAAGGAGTCACCCACTAGAGAGGATGGGGAAATTTTACACATAAAAATGAAAGCAGTGATGGTTTAGAAGTGTCTCCATATGTTTTTATGCATTATGGTATTGAAGAGTCCTTCCAAGTTTGACAAAACTCGAAGTCCTATTGAAGCTAGAGGAGGGGTGAATGCTGATGAAGGGGACAGAAATAACAGATTAAACCTTGTCTTGCTTCATCCCGTGTTCCCTTTTGTGTAATCTATATTGGCATTTTGTGTCTTCCAGAAGGGTCTCCTGAGCTCCCTAAGGCTCTGCCTGCAACTCCAGATTGCGGCCTTTTGTAAATAACGTACATAAAGAAGGGCTGTTAAACTCTTGTTGAGTTATTTTTGTTTTGCACTTTGCACCTTCAGTGCATATGAGAACTACTCCCACGCCATTTCCTGACAAACCAGATCTTGCTGTGAAGGCTGAAAACTTTACTCGGTCGCACCCTATTTTTAGGACTTGTAATGAAGAGAAAATGTGGTGTTATAACACCCATCCAAATGCTGGCGCCCCGGTAGACGACAGCAGCGTTTTAAGAGCTAATGTAGACAATTTATCCAAAAAAGACCAAATTGTGACCGATCCTGCAAATAAACAGACAACAGATCACTAGGAGTTGGGATGCGGTCTAGCCAGGGATTGCAAACGGCCAACTTGGTTCTACTGAAGATCACAGATGGCCTAGAACAGCAAAAGCAGTTACCCAGGAACCGGACTTGGAAGGATGCTAATTTTAGTATTAAAAGAGGAGAGTGGAAGTAAATCCAAAACTCTCTCCTGCTGCTTTGGAAATCACATCTTAAAATGCCTTCTACTTTCCAAATAATAACAGCTAACTTTTATTGAGTGGTCACTGTATGCCAGGCATTTGTCTATATGCTTTCCATATATCAGCTCATTTAATCCTTATGACAACCCTCTGAGGGAGGTACTATTATGACTATTATGACAAGCCATTGAACACCTGGCCAAGGTCCCACAGGCAGCCAATGCAGAAATCCAGACCCAGGTAGTTCTCTCCACTGCTTGCCTTTCTTCTGACCTTTTTATTGCCATGGAGGTCATTTTCAGAAGCTACCTTTCACTTTCTTGGTAACTTCACGCTCCTTCTTATCTCTTCTTCACACACTTGCAGGGCGGACAGATACAGAAGAAAAGGGACAAGCTGGAATGCGTGCCAGTTACAAATGTCAAATGCTGGGGAAATCCCTACAAATAGAAGGCCTATGGTACTTGGTATTGCAGGGTATGCTACCGATGGGCTGCGAACATGGCTATTATCTTGTTGAGTCCATGCTGGTTAACCTCTCAGCCTCAGCTCTGTAAACTCCGCCACTGGAAACCCTTGGGGTTCTATATCTGATCAGATTCTGACCTTTTCCTCTCTTTTCTCCCCATAGATTTGCTGTAAGTCTAAACAAACTTAAGCTTCAAGGTCCCTAAATAAACGGGTCCTAAGTCGATGAGAAGGAGTCTAACAGTGTGTTCACACGATCATACATTTTAGTAAAATTGGCAAAAGTAGGTATTTTACTTGCAATCGGGTAAGACTGCTGTCTCTTGTGTTTACACTTCCCCAGTGGCATTGAAGTAGATTCAGGTATTTTGGGGATCGTGTTAAGGAAAAGTTGAGCCAGGGATCCATGTAATTTAAGTAGAATGGATTCAAATTACTGGCTTGCAGTCACTCCTACATGGTTATTGCTAGCCGTTCAAGGAGAAATGGCTTCTAGTGATGTTCAAACCACCATTTGCACTGGCTCACACAGGGTCATCATGAAAATACAAGGCCAGAGGTCACATCCCCCTGTGAATGCGTGCTATGCCACCCAGCATGGGAGTGTATGGCTAGTGGAGAAGAGTGAATTTTGAAGTGTATAAAAGCAGAAGCTAGACCATTCATTTCCTGAATGTTGTGATATTTGTGGTACTTGTAAGCTATTTTCAATTTATAATTTATAAGCCGTTTACGGTTTATAACTTTTTCTTTTCTAGATAAATACCTTCATGCTAAAGGTTTTATTCCAACCTTTATATACTTTTCCTTAAACAGTCTTCCCCATACAAATCGCACAAATCAAGGCAAAATAAAAGTTAGCTACGTCTCTGCTCACAGAAGGCTGGTGTGTAAATCCAGAAAAACAAATCATCGATTTACAACGCTAAATATAAATGCTGAGTGAAGGCTTGCATTGACCTGTTTAGCATATTTTCTTTCTTCTGGGCAGGAGCAATTCTTCAGATATATTCTTCAAGATAAATTCATTGTTTGTGGAGAACAAGGAATAAATGAGCTGAGAGATTTTCTTTTGATTTAAATGTTTAACAGCAGCAAGTTCTGCTGGGTTAATGCAATGGTTTTTAAAGTGTAGTTCTAGGACCAAGGGCTGGGAAATGGTTGAAAAATAAATTCTCAAGCTTGACTCCAGACCTTCTGAGTCAAGAACTCTGGTTGTGGGACACAGCAACCTGAATTTTAACAACTCCCCCCCCCCCCCTCAACACACATGACTTTGATGCACGCTAAATTTTGAAAAACTCTAGTGTCTTTTCATGGCAGTGAAACAAACATCAGACTGACAGACTCCTCTCCCCGGGAAAGATTTTTCTAGACGTTGTCCATATTTGTTTACCTGATTCTTGATTTCCTATGTTTTCGCTGAAATCTTCTCCTTTCCTTCTTGTCTCACACCTTATATGCTAGGGTAGACTGCATATTTCTTTCTGTTGCTCTCTAATAGTCTATTAGACTATCTAATTCTCAGAAGGCAACCTGGTTTCCTCACTTCCAGGTTCTTGACAGGTCCCTCCCTGTTGTCTCCAGATACAGCAGACCTCTGACATTTGTAAGGAATATGACAAGACTCATTTGTAAGTCCTCGAATAACATTGCAACACAAAGTACTCAGGAAATTGGTACTCAAACTAGTACCTTAACTAAAACTATTCAACAGAGTTACTCTCCAGTGACATGAGATCTGTAGAACAAAAGCACAAACCGGACTTAAATGGCAAGCTTGCTACTTTCTTACAAATCAGAGGATTAGGTCTACTTTTTTCAATTCTAAGTATGGTGGAGGAAGTGTTTTCTTCTTATGTAGGCAGATTTCATTCATGTAGCTAATTAACCTTTCCTGTCTACGACTTTTGCAGCTGTTTAAACCTCACACTATGAAAGTAAAAATACATCTTAAAAACCTGAAAACAAAAGTTGGTTTGGTGTTCATACTGGGTGCCTGTTGCTTTATGTAAATCTTGAAGGGATACTTAACATTTGATGACATTTCATTTTCTTCCAATAGTCATATATCTTTTCATATATTTTTACACCATCAATTAACCATTTCTTCAATTTTCAAAAAGTATTCCCAGGTTACTTCATGATCAATTTTCACACTGATTAAATACAACCTTTTCCTAATACCAGAAACCTGCTAAGGTTAAGGCAATTGACTTTTACATTTATAATGTAACTCAAAGCCAGGAAGGCAGAGGACACTTTGTTAGCATTGAGAGAGGTATACAAGAAACAGAGCAGCCAAGTTTTCTATTTCTTCATGATTCAGTCTTGGTAGCTTGCATATTTCCAGGAATTTATCTATTTCTTCTACCTTTCTAATTTGCTGGCATGTAATTGTTCAAAGCAGTCTCTTATAATCCTTTGTGTTCCTGTGGCATCCGTTATAATGTCTCCTTTCCTCTCCTTTACTCATTCTGGATCTGAACCCCCATCCCCCCACTTACGCAGCAGCAGGAATGACTGACAGCCTACCCTGGAGAACAAGGGACCCATGGACTGTCAGAGAGGGGAGAATCAGAAGGCAGGAGGGATGATTTGTTATTATTATTATTGATGGAGGGGAGGTATGCTTTTATACCCTTAGAGTGGTGGTGGCAGTCATTGACTGTGATCCTGTGCCAATGGATGGGGTAAGGGGAAATATTGGGAAGCCAAGAAAACTACTACTGGACCTACCACCATCATGTGAGTTCTGTTAACCTGAAATACAGCTCTTGAGGGTGAGGTAAAGACTGAATCTCCTGTGTTTCATACGAAGGGTCATACTGACTCACGCCTGCACAGATGTAGATTTTCCATCCCATACCTCAACTTCATTACCACATCCCATAAGGAGCTCCGTGATCTCACTAAAAGAAAGATATGGTTAACAATACGTTTTATGGAGAGTATGGTGTATGTAGTGAATCTTCGCAATTTAAAGGTTTAGAAATTGTATTTTGCCTTCCTTGACTACTGAGACCAGATGAATATATTTTCCCATATTTTTCTCTCATGAACAAGCCTCTCTTCCTTACCCACTGCCAGAACCCAGTCTGGTAAGACCCAGCTACACTATGGATTAAAATGGATTTTGGTAAGCAAATCTTAGAACTAAATCACCAGTCACAACATTACTTCTTCATAAAAATATGTTCCATATTTTAAACAATTAACTGAGAAACTCAATTTTGGACTAAACACAATCATTATTCATGATATATACGTTAGAAATGGTTTTTGTGAAGTGATAATATGTATAGTCCTTGTCCAAGAAACATATTCTTGGCCAAAAAAAAAAAAAAAAAGTCAGCAACTCATACCTTAGGTCATACAGAGCTAAGAGAACCAATAAAATTCAGAGAGAACTATTTTGTTGTTTTGTATCACTCTACAGTACATTCTAAGAACAGCTACCAGGTAGGAATATTGATGCATTTAAAGTTTTTAAGTTAGTTTTCTGTTACTTTCCCTAACTTGGGGGAAATTTTGTTAAGAAAGAGCATGCCTAAAAAGTGGCTAGGAGAGAAAACAAGAAGATCAGACTTATTTTCCTGGGTCTTATAAATGAGATTCTTAAAAGAAATCACATTGAGATATATTGGAGAAAACACTGAATTGAGAACTAGGAAATGTGTGTTATTACTCAAGCCTACCCACTAATTAGTCTAGAAAATTCTTTCTCAATTTGCTTAACTCAGTGGTGCCTAGCCATTTGATTTCATGAATTATTAAATAGTTTTAAAAAGGAATAAATTGTAAACAAACGACTGATTCTATGTTGCTCAATAAGGGTAGTAAAAATTCTATTACTTACTTTTATTTAATGTGAAGACTTTAAGACAAAATCATAATATGAAAATGTTAAATAAGTAAATTTAGCTTCTAACAACTCACACCATTAAAACATTTTCTTATTTTACCGTGGACCAATACAAATTTGTCAAGTGTTGTCACTGTTCTCCATGATGACATTTAGATAGCACTGTCATCATCTATATGCTCTTTAGTTTCCTCATTGGAAAATGAGGGAGTTAGATTAAATAACCTTAAAGGTGAATTATGATTCCTAAATTTGATTTATGACTACTTCATGAAATAGCTATCTCAATTCCTCACTTACTACTAACTGATTAAATACACAGTTCTTACCATGTCCTTTCTTACCATGTACCTGTAAGCACTGATTAGGATATAATTATATAATCAAATTTTACCATATGAATAGTATCAGCGAAGATTCAGCCCTTAAAATCTTTGGGCATAATAGGCAATTAGCCATTACTGCATATGGGATCCACTGTAACTATACTAATCCCTAAATTTTTCTATGAAGTTTAACATAGAGGAGACTGTCTTTTGCTCCTTTTTTTATTTCAAAAAAGAATCTGTGCTTAGGAAGATAAAAAGATAGCTGAGATTATATCCTTGGCCTTCCATAAAAATCCCTTAAAGGATTTCTACAGTTTGTTGAGCATTTATTACAAACCAGGGAGTATCAAACTATCTTGTTTAAACCCAGAACTCTATAAGGAAGATGGCATTACAACCAATCTATAAATTAAGCCTCAAGATAAAAACAAGTCCAGAGTCTCAAAGTAACGGTAGAATTGGGATTCAAAGTTTTCTCTGTTGTCAAAGCTATGCCTGCTCCCTATTGCTGTTTCCAAAACTCATATCGTTGACTTTCCTCTGTCATGTTTTTGTTCATCTGATTTCCTCTCCCTAGAATGGTTTACTTTACTACTTTTCTTATTAAGGCATTATCCATCCCATTTCAAATATCAAACCCTTTCTACCCCAAAAGGAATTTTTCTCATCTTTTCAGAATCCGGACAGCACAAAATCTGTGTCTTCCTTTTGGCTTTTTCCCCATTAAGCCGCCTCTCCAATCTTTTCTGTTATCTTTCCATCTTTTCCTGATTGATGATAAACTTTCTGAAGAGCGTGGTGGGTGTCAGAATAAACTTTACGAGCTCACTTAAAATGTCACCACCTTGTATCTACAGGAACCATGGTGAATATAAATGGGGGGGGGGGGGGAGAAGGAAAGTAGAAAAGTAGAAAAAGTAAAAAAGTAGAAAAAAAGTGGAAAAATCATTAAGGATCAGAGGAAGTGAAGTCTCCCCTCACCACCAAAGTTATGTTTGTGACCTTACCGGTTGGTTTCTTTAGTATTTAGTATTTAGTATTTTATTGTTCTAAGCAGCCAGTCCAGTTTTACAGATTTCCAGTGCTCATGTGGGAAGGCAGCTAGCTAATCCGCATACAACCATCTAAATTTTCTCAATATCCCATGTTCCTGAAAGCTGTTATAAGGGTCTACCATAGTGTAAGGGAGATCCTCAATGATGAATAATTACTGATATTTTTGAGTCACAGAGGGGTTGTGTTTTCAACCTGAAATTTATCAAACTAAATATATAATGTTTCTGTGAGAAGCTCTTCCAAAGACAAGGAAAAGCACAACTGTTCTCCTGAACATGTGATAGCCGCTCTGAGGAATAACAATACATTAAATCTTAAGTCAAGGAAATAAAGCGCAGGGAATGATCTGGAACTGCAAACTGGAAATAGGAACATTTGAAAGCTAATATGTGAATTGATGTTACCTTTTAATATACCTCTAAACAATTCATAAGGTTCATGACAAGAGCTGACCCCTGCTATAGTTCTCTTTTCTCTGATTCTTTTTAAAAAGTGCTATTTCAAGGATCTATGAAACAGTGTGTGGTAGAGAAATGCATGATTTGAAGTACTTTAATGGGTGACACGCTCAGATATCCACACACATAGTGACTGCAAGCTACAAATGAATTCTCTTAGGGTTATCAAAAACAAGAACATTTTCAACTCCTATAATTCTAACCGGTCCAGCTCGTTCATCTTAAGTGGCTAAATATGGAATTATTAATAAGGTGTAAATATCTATTAAAATTGTAACCTATCGCTTATTATTTAAGCCATCTCGTGGACTCTATTCAACAATACCATCCACATGACCTATAAAACTAGAACAAATGCTATTATAGCTTTAAGTCCCGAAAACTTTAAAAAAAAATTTTTTAATATTTATTTTTAAGAGAGAGAGAGAGAGAGAGAGAGAGAGAGAGCACGAATGGGGGAGAGGCAGGGAGAGAGGGAGACCCAGAATCCAAAGCAGGCTCCAGGCTCTGAGCTGTCAGCACAGAGCCCAGAGTGTGGCTCTAACTCATGAACCGCAAGATCATGATCTGAGCCAAAGTGGAACGCTTGAACGACTGAGCCACCCAGGCACCCCAAGTCCAAAAATTTTTATATGCAGCTTAACCGTACACATTTTGAATACCACATTGACATCTGTGAGCAGAAAGATTGGCTGTCAGTGGCCCCTGCTTATTTGTTCTTAATCGTGAAAAATTTTGTAGAAGTGTTTGTTCCTACCTAACTACTTAAAACTAGGAGTGTTGAGAGGCACAATCCAGAAGCTGGGGGAGCGGGTGGAGCAAGGTTGGTCTTGGGGCACCACCAGACGTGAGCCCAAATCCAGAATGACATAGATCTGAAATAAAGCAGGGGAAAGAGATTTTGTTGAAGTGATGCAAGCTGAGTCTGGCTAATGGAAAGTTTCAACTGAGGAGGAGCGGGAATTTGGCTATAAAAGCTAAAGTTTCCACTATTCTGGTGACTCAGAAGAGTCTAAGATGTTGTAAGAGGGGAGAACCGAGGCTCTAAGGTTCGTTTCATGCTCAACTTCCTGAGAACTTTGCCTCATTTAGTCTTGATTGAAATCATTAAAATTCTTACTGTACATATTCACCACCAAGGAAGCAAAGTACAGAGGAACAGGTCATGGGTCTTTTACAATTAGAAAAAAAAAAAAGTCAGTAATTATAAAAAGAAGCAGGCATTAAAGAGAATATTCACTACTAAGAAATAACAACTAAATGTACATTATTTTCATACACTTATAACTTAATTTACTTGAAGGATACACTTCTAAGTTGCCAAGAAAAACATAAAAATGCTAAAAAATATTTTAATAAATATGATAGGCCTTGAAACATACTCATGTTTCTTATATGCTTCCCATAAAACTTTACCCCCTGGGATAAATACCAGCCTGAAATAACATTCACTTGGCTCCAATTTTTATGGGTGTTAGGCATGTATTGAATAGCCTTCATTTAGTTTGAAAGCTAGAAGCCTAGTAGTGCCTTTAAGGTGAGTTGAAATGTGATTTGATAGAGAAGGAAGTTCTCAACTTAACTAGTGTCTATTTTGAATTTAATGGCTTATTTTATTAATAACTTCCTGGTATAGACAGACTCAATTGTTGTTTTTGGTTTTTTTTAAGCACAAGTTCCTAACTGGACAGTTAATCTTATTTTTTGCATGGCTAGTCAATTTTAGTATGGTAGGAGTCAGAGCAAGGGCTCACTGAATGAATTAGTTGAGGTGTTCGCCTTCTGTCTTCTCAGTGTCCATCATGCCTAGCTGAGAAGTCCTCCTAATATGTATGTTGTCAGGCCAACCTTATTGTTCAGAATAATGGACAGTGATTTTAGGGACCGTGTGGAAAGTTGATTTCCCAAAAGCAAAATGATGGTACATACAATATCATCATTAGACACGTGTTTACCCACTCCTTTTAGTGGCTTTTGAGGAAGCAAGTACTTTTTATAAATGCTACAAATTGTCATTTGTACCAACGTGTGAATTAGATTTTCAGATGGTACCATAAGAGTGTAGTTCTTGCCAATGGAGTGGCTAAAAAGTGGGACAAGTTACAGGAAGAAAAATTGGAATGTGTAATAGACTACACTGCTGACTTCAGAACTCAACATGAGTCTATTGCTGGGAGGCGAAACTCTCCAGATGGAGATCTTCTAGAAACTTCTTGCAATGGAGCAGTAATAAGTGAAAGTAGCAGGCCATGCTCTCAAGAAGTGCATGTTTATACATTAAGAATTTTAGGATCGTATAGATCATTTAGATTTTCCTTTACCTTCCTTACAAAGCTGCCTACTGCAGGAAAACTTCAAAGGTGGCCCTCAAGCTACAGTAAAGAACAATGAGTGGCAGACTGCAAGGCCTCATGGCTTCCATCTTGAAGCTGTTATCCCAAGTTGAGTTTGAGGCTGCAGGTCTATATGGTAGTTGGTCTGACTGAGCACCAGGTAATCTAAGATCACCTTGGGATAATACAGAACACAAGGAATTACTAGACAGCTGATCTTTCTCATGGGTTGATTCGGATGAAGTCTAGCAGCTAGAAATGCTCACAGAGATGACTAGAATAGGTTAACCTCTAGTTTAACATCTAGCTGAGGTATGACTGAGGATGGGTGGCCAAGTTCCCCTCTAGAACACAAAAAAGGGAAGTCCCTCAGGCTCATGAGGCGGGGATTGGCCAAGGACAGATAAGGTCACCTTCCCATTCTCTTTGTTCTTCATTCTAAACCTCCCTGTATCTGTCCCACGAAAGAAGGTCAAAGATCTGGGGTGGTATGAATGTGTCCTGCCGTGCATCAATTAGACATTGTTTACTTTTCTGCTTTCAATTATTTTGATTCAATGTGATGATCAGAGATATGCAAAGTATAGAGCCTGGTGATTCCACTGTGGGCTGTGGCCGAGAGACTACTTGTTCCCAGTCCACGAGGAGGTGAGGAACTCACTCCAGAACACGCATGGACTAAGTCACTGAGCACCCCTCTCAGTTCTGTGGACATTTCCTTTGTGGATAAAGGAAACAGCGTGTTGACATAGTTGCTGGAAAATTCTCCTCATGATAACTCTGAATAGTGCTGATTAGGCAGTCATAAATTAATAAAAAAAATCACTAAGCAAAACTTACGATATGGTCAGGATCTTTCAAAAGTGGTCACCCCCACCCCCGTATGGACAAAAAAAAAAGTTAATAATGATAACACTACTGAATGCTCCCTAAATACCAGGGACTACGAGGTTCACAATTTGCCAAGTGAGGACACTGCAAAGCATGGATTGTATTCCATTTTCCCACCTAGACAGCTAAGTTCGAACACAGACACTTCACCATTACACTCTCTCGGACCCTCGTAGAGAAATTATATGTGAAAATTATATTTTATATTTGACTTGGAAATACCAACATTTCAGAGAGATACCTGACTCTTTCTTCTAGCTTATTTATCAAATACCCTTATTCTTACTCTCCAGAAATTTCTAGCCCCCAAAACTTCTCTGTCCCCCCCATCACTATTTCAGAACAGATTTTATTCATCTGTTTCTGTTTTTTTCATCTGTTTCTTGACTATTATTATGACACTTAGAGCTCTCTACACATAACTCATATTTCGTCTCATATGCCGGCATCTAGACTGTGTCTTACAACAATTAGGCACCTGATGTATACTTGGTAAATTCACAGAGAAACCTTTTTCTGTAAAAAAGTTTTTAAAAGAAACTGGAAGCCAAAGATATAAATTAATTGGTGTTACCCTTATGGGGCTTCAGTATTTTTGCTTCCATTCCACCACAGAGAACATTGGCTCAGTAAATATGACAGAGTGACCTAAAATGGAAACGTTGCAAATTGAACTTGGTTCTCAGATTCAAAATCAATGCCTAAACCCCTTTCCTGTTGATTCCGTCAGTTTTAGAGATATCGTGATGTCCTTGGATGGCACACAGCTCAGAACGGAAGAATGAATTGGTGAGTATCTGGCCAAGGGCATGTTTCTATGTTCAACACAACTCAGCTTCAATCACAGTGCTTTCAGGAAGAAGCTGAAAGTTGTCAAGAGAAACAAAACGTACCGATTACTGATATCCGCCCAAGCAAACAACTAGAAAAAACAAATAGAGATGGGCATGCAGGGTATCTACACTGTAGGTCCTGACAGACAAATCCCGCAGGTTAATTCATTTTTAACGGCCACAGATTTTTAGACTGGGCTTCAAAATCCCCTCAGACCTTCTGAATGAAGGTGCTGGCCAAAAATGTCGTTGTCTGAACCTGTTGTTTGTATGCCTTTCTGGGGTGGCAGCGAGAATTCCAAAATAATGAATACAGAAGTGTGCCCTCAGGAGGCTTTTAGTAAGCTTCATAGAATACTACTGAAGTCATCTGCCCTTTGGATCAAGACATAAATTAAAAGTTAAATAAATATTCACAGCAAATAAACTGGATCGGTCCCTGATAAACCGTATTATGTTTGCGTGATCATGAGAACAGCTGGGCAGGGAAGAAAGGGGAAGGGGATGAGAGAGGGGGAGAGAGAAGGGCGTAAGAAAGACAATGAGAAAGAAAGAGACAAGACACCTGGAAGCCATTTTAAAACTAATATTTTGGTTTAGATGTAAGAGAGTTAAAGAAAATCACTTTCTCATATCATAGATGGCTAAAGAAATTTCACCCAAGCCATGTCTGTCAAAAGAATATCTGCATGCACTAAGTAGTTTCTGGGGAGATGGGTCTAATGGTGAATAAGAAGACAGTGAGAAGGGTCTGACACTTGAAGGGTCTTTGACAGCCTGTGGCTGATTGCTGATAGCGTTAGAATAGACTTATTATCAGCTTCTATGCACCTTATCAGAATGAACATGCCTCTTTGAAAATTAAAGTATATGAAAAAGGACATCTTGTATTTCGTTTTTGATAGTTTTCCCTAAAATGCACATTTAAAAGGAATGGAAGAAACTCCTTATCATCTAAAGTACTTTTTCTACTTGATTGATTAAGTTCTCTTCTCCCCCTTTATGCCAGGGGGGCGGGGTGGAGAGGATGAAGTCCCTTGAAATATCCAGGGGTAGAGTAAAAGGCACATTGCTGGTCTCATTCAAGACCAGAGTAGGAAAATCAGACTGGAGTATTTCAGATCTGAAACAAGGAGTTTCATAAACCAAAAGGAAAACACAAACAGCAGGGATTTTTTAAGCTTTCTTTGTTTGTTCCTTTGTTAATATCTTGCTCTGCTAGGTTTACAAATCCTAAATAAATAGAAATTAGTGCTCCTTCCTTTGCAGTCCATTTGCTTTAGATGTTTGCCTTGAGGGACATTTGTGTATTCTACTAATGGCTGCAACAGAGTGCTGTCTCATTTTCATTCTGGCAAAAAAAAAAAAAAAGGCCGTCACCATGGTTACAGTTTCATTTGCTAGAGAGAAACTGATGGCTGTTAGTGATCCCATCATAAGCAACTTCTGTCAGATTTCTTATCAAGTAGACATATTTTGACAAAGTGAAAGATAACACCGTAATAAGAGAACTGAGTTGCTACTCTATGTAATGAACCATTTAGCATTAAATGAAATGTGAAACCACATTTTAAAAACTGAAGGTGGGGAGAAAAAGTAATATTTATAATTTACACACACACAAAAGGAATATTCCACAGTGTGTAATGATAGCTTGTTTTCTTTCTGTTGTCCCAGTAACTCCAGCAGAATAACATTGATTTATATTGCGGGGGGGGGGGGGGGTCCTCTGCAAACCACCCTGAAGCCACACGGAGATTACGCGGGAGGATATTAAGATTTTCCTTTGCCCATTTACCTGCGTGGAGCCGAAGGCTATGCCAGGAGCTGATTGTCAGGATAGAGGGTCTAAATATTCTGATAAAAGGCCTAGCAAAACATATGGCTCATTATAGACTAGGAATTTGTCCTGTTGTGCAGACGGGAGACTCTAATTCCGAAGCAGATCATGGGGATCAAATGCAGCACCTTCCTTGTCCATGTTGATAGACAATGGAGTATTTCCAAAGGTTGGGCAAGACTTGCCGATAGAACCACAGAGAAAGAAATCTAGCCCCTCGTGTTCCCACCTGAACTTCAGCGGCAGCACCTGGAATTAGTCCACATAGGAGCCGTGGGGATAGGGAGTCAAGGTGAGAAAAATATGAATTTCAGACCATCAGGCAGAACTCCTGGCAGTGTGACCTTTCAGATTGTGAACTAGGTATCTGATGAGCACAATTGATGTTATTTTCTCTTAGGACAAATGAAAGTGGAGACAGACTTAACAGGAAAGTCCCCTAAGGAAAAGTCCTTAATGTCTATTCTTTTTCTGACTTTTACAGTTTGACTCTGTCTTGGCTTCAAACCCATGTAATGATACACAGAGTAGATATTTTATTTCAAGGGAAAAAAGTGATGGCTCTCTTACATGCAAGATCAAAGGACAGTTTCCCTCTGTTACCAGCCCTGCTGGTACACAGGTGTGGTACTGCTCATTAAAATGCCCATTTGAAAGAATTCTCATAGACTTTGGGGACTGGGAAGATAAGATACGGACATATTTCGATTACTTTCCTGAGCGTTGCTTCTGCAAGGTTTTTCATCGCAAATTAATGAAAACCTGGGGGGTAAAACGCACTTTTGCAGTATATTCTGTTTATTTTTCGGTTTCAAAGGCTTGCCTTGTACTAGTTTATTTCATTTCATTTTATATTTTACCTTATCTTTTCGATGAGGGCAGTCATGCGATTAGGGAGTACACACCTTGCCCAGAAGTAATCTGGATGGAATCACTTCCTGAACGTGAGATTCTTCAATTGTGACTGTCTCTTACCTGTGATGTCCACCTATGTGTGTGTGTGTGTGTGTGTGTGTGTGTGTATAAAACGTGAAGAAAACCATGAAAAGCACAAGTTGCTAGTGTGACAATAAGAATCATCAAATGAACAGCCATTAATAGAAATCTAGCTATCTCTAGAAATCAGCTAGAGTCATCTGCTACCAACCAGGTACCTGAGAAATCAATGCTTGTTTTGGATAATTTTGAAATCATCAGTCATTAGTTCCTTCTTTCAAATACAGTATTGCAAGGGGCGCCTGGGTGGTTCAGTAGGCTGAGCGTCCGACTTCGGCTCAGGTCATGATCTCGGGGTCCGTGAGTTCAGGCCCCGCGTTAGGCTCTGTGCTGACAGCTCGGAGCCTGGAGTCTGTTTCGGATTCTATGTCTTCCTCTCTCTATGCCCCTCCCCTACTCACGCTCTGTCTCTCTCTCTGTCAAAAATAAATGAACATTATTTTAAATAATTTTAAAATTTAAAAAATTTTAAAATATTTAAAAAATATTTTAAATACAACACAGTTTGCAAGAAGTTTAACAGTATTAGCACCTTTTAAAACCCATTTCTAAACCCGTCCAACTCACATGGCAGTGTGGCACAGTATTTGTAATGAACATAAATATAATTCCTTATTTGTCTTGCCAGAGGAACCCTCAAACTCATGCCTGCATTTCACTTGTAAAGTTTGAAGGAATGTTTTTCTTGATCAGTCTAATTTAAAAGAGATGTCTTATTATTCACCCAGTGGCCAATCAAGAGCCGGGATCCTGCTTTTAAAGATCATGTTACATCAGGTGGCCTATTAACCAGAATAACATACGATTTTATTGTCTTTCAAAGAATATAATACCTTAGACTTATAGAGAGCAAAAGAACACAGATCACTTTACGAACATTATCTTACCGACAGCTCATCTCTGTCTACCTAACACAATGTGAACGAACAGGATATACAACTTGCAATATGCATTCTCCCTCAATTACAAAACAGAGTTGTTTCTGAAAAGTCGAACATAAATCCAAATTTTCCTGGTCACATACAATAGATTGGAGATAGCGACAGAAAAAAAGACATGTTCAATGGAAAAAGCTGTAGGCAAGGAAAATAGCAAAATGGTACACGATCCTGAGCAGGCTTTTGCCCCAAGGACATCTGCTCTTGGCATGGTTTCCAGGATGACAGAGGAATTCCTTGAATCAAAAATGCTCAATTTAATATTTCTTTCAAATAATGATATAGCTCGCATTGCTTCTCTGTCAACCCCCCACACAAGACCGGTTGCAGATTGGCTGTTCTGAGAAGCACCCAATCTGGAAAAAAGGAACCATCTTGGCAGATGATGACATTTAAGCACTCATAAACTCCACTCCAAATAAGTTTCTAGTTATGATTATTCTGAATTATAAAATAACCTGCCCAGTAGATATTTCTGTTAATAAAGTAAAAAAAAACCTTTAAAGAGAAAATAAACATCTAAAGAGAAAATCTAACCCTCTTGAGAGACGTTCAAAGTTTCCTTCAGGGTTCCTATTTTGTCATAGAAGTTTCCATCAACCCAATTAGGTTAAATTCTTCAATTTTTTTGAAAAAAAAAATCACCTCTTTTTTAAAAATGTTTTAACCACTTCTTTCCTTTATTTAAAAAAAATTTAATGTTTATTTATTTTTGAGAGAGAGAGAGAGAGAGAGAGAGAGAGAGAGAGAGAAAGACGGAGTGTGAGCCAGCAAGGGGTAGAGAGAGAGGGAGACCCCGAATCCCAAGCAGGCACCAGGCTCTGAGCTGTTAGCACAGAGCCCAACACAGGGCTCCAACTCAGGGACCGCGAGATCATGACCTGAGACAAAGTCGGATGCTCGACCCACTGAGCCACCCAGGTGCCCCTGTTTTAACCATTTTTTTTTCAAACAGTGGTTCTCCTCTTGTTAATCATGGCAAATGCACAATATTTCTAACTATTAATAATATTATTTCACAAAGAAAATGTATTTTTTGCATGTTTAAACAGTTGCTTTAAAATGATCTTATGGGGTACCTAATTGGAGATTAAATAATCTTGAATTGCGGAAGCTGTATAATGGTAACATAGATATGTCTGCTGCATCATATTGATGACTATCAACACCATCCGTTTTTCAAGATTAGCATTTTTAAGGTACTAAAGACTTTATGATGAAACATATTGTAAAACAAGAAGCAATAGATCTATAATTTTGCCTAAAAAATTCTCATTCCCATCTTAATTTAATCAACTCTAACCCTTCCCCCCCACACGTAAATACATAATAACATAGGGTACATATAGTTTTGAGTCACTTAAAATCTGGCTGAGCTCATAATAATTCCACTGAAATTAGATGTCATGTTTTACTTAAGTATTCCATATTGTTACAAGTTGGATCATTTTCCTGTGTTTGCTATTGTAAATTTTTCTGAAATGAACACTGTTCTGGGATTCTACTTCTCTTTGATGATTTCCATCTGAGAAATTATAAAAGTGGGAGTATAAGGAGCAAGTAAATGAATTTTTAAAAAATTCTTTTAATTTTTACGTTTACTTTTATTTATTTAGAATTTAAAAATTTTTGGCATTTATTTTGAAATTTTTAAATCAATATTTTGAATTTTCTTTTGGTATTGCATTTTGTTTTGAATTATGAATTTCACTGCAATCATACTTTGATGGTATTTTGTTTCAGGTTAATTTTAAAAAGTTTTCTTTTTTCTTTTCTAGCAGATTGGTTTTAGCCAATACTAATAATAATACTGGAGATTTTAAAATTTGCTACAAATATGTACAATTATAAATATTTACTTCTTTATAGATTTCACAAGAACTGATTTTTGTATTTTCAATTTACTTATAATAGATGCTATATGTACTATTTTAAGACATTTTTAAAGTACTCTTAAAATATTATATAATTACATCGACTTTTCTTTTATGGGTCACTCACAAGTCAATATGTATGAATGAAGTTATTAAAAATAATAGATTCATATCCACTTACTGAGAGGGAATGATTCTGAAAACCTCAGCTACCTTTTTCATATTAAAGAAAAAAAAATTTCTTTAAAACGCTAATTGAAAAATTTCACTTTAAGCTCCCGCAACTGCATTGTTCAGAATGCTCATCAACAGAAAATCAGGATTCAGGATTTAAACTGAACTGAAGTTCTTGGAAGAATAAAATTAACGGCATTATTAGAATCTGGAAATAATGATTCTAGGTCACATATCCCTGTATTTCTTTGGAAGTGCCTTGTCAAAAAAAGAAAAATGAAGAAGAAGAAGAAGAAGAAGAAGAAGAAGAAGAAGAAGAAGACGACAATTTCAATGTGTAATAAAGTGCAAGAAATTCATTAATAATTGCATGTTATTATTTTATTAAATAACTTCTGATAACAATGAGTGTCTCACAGCACATAATGTCCCCCTAAGAAATGTACTGTTCTAAAAATATGTGCTCAAGAAGGAGGTTCAACTCCCAAGAAATCATCAAATATTATTTTTGTTAAGTCATAAAATTTCATGTTTATTACAATTATGGTGGTTGGTTTGCTAAAAAAATAACTTTATTCACATTTTCAAAGTATCTTGAGCACAGAAGATTAATGTTAAAAAAAGGAATTTGGGGTTTGGCAAATTATATTTTATTTTCAAGAAGAAAAATAACTACAACCCATTTATCCAAATACAGGCCATCTTAATTATCACTCTGCGAGGGCCAAAATCTCTTTCAAATGAGCCAGTTCCTTGAACCTCAACCCGGCAGCCAACATTAAGAAGAATAGTCAGCCCACTTGAATTTTGCTTCTCGAAACCAAAGTCCTGAAGTTTAGCCTCTCATCAAGGGAAGTGAAATTGAATGTTCCAGCCAAAAATTAGCCAGAAACATCTTTGGTTGGCCCACTCTGACTTATACTTGAAATTGAGAAATTACTTGATGGACCCCTGTTATTTTACTTAATCCACACATCATGATGAACGATGGCTCCAGTTTTATTGAATCTTGTGCAACTGCGGAAGCATATTTGAAAAATTATCCAAATCAGCAAAGGTAAAATTGAGATAATCTGAAAGGACATGCATCCACGTATCTGCAAAAAGCTTGCTCACAAATTAAAAAAAAAAAAAACACGTTAGTAAGGATTATCCAAAGCACAAACCAAAACATCAGCTGGGCTAAAAAGCTAAAGAATTAAATGAAAAAAGATATGGAGATTGAAAAAGCCAAGAGAACTAACTAATGGTTAGCTATTAAAGCAGAGTTTTCTTCCTTCAGGGTTCAACTTCCTACAAAGTAATATATCTGTAGATTTTTGGTTTTGTTCCTACTTATTATATGGAACTGCATGGACAAGCCAAAAATTCTTCTGGACTTCGGCTTTATCCCTAAAGTTACTGGATGGAAATGATCTTTATACATCTTCCTATGCGTTATATTCTACATTCTACATTCTGTTCTAAGTGTCCATCAGAGTAAAAAGGCTGATTTTTATACAGCTTGCAATACTTGAAAAGAATTGTCACTGAGGCCGCACAAAAGTGGCTGTACCTTCTAATTCCTGATACCATCTCTTAAGATTGTAGAACAAAATCCAATTTCATAGAGTCTTAGTTTTTGCCAAAATCACATTTAAAGTGCAGTGACTTTAAATCAGGCCACCTTTTCATCCTAGCTAAAAGGTGATCACTTATCTGAAGTTGCATTTGCTACAGTCATAATGGAAAATTGTAGAATAAATACCAAAATAGAAACGGAGCGGTATTAACAGATGTGATCTCATCAGGGTTCCATTTGTTAAAGAAAACATTGAATATTAATTAAAAGTTAATTAGAACTAATTGCCAATTAGAAAGAAAAAGTAATTTGAAGCTACTCACAGCCCTTCTATTATTATTACCTTTGAGAATCCTACACACCCAAGGGCTTCCAAGCCAGCTACCTTTCCTTCCTGTGATATCACTATTATGCCCCATCCTGTTGTAGTTAACTCCCTGCATGAAACTACAGATTATGGTACCCAAACATACAATTGCATCACTCACCGAATACAACCCGGAAGCGAGAGTCCTGGTTTTGCCGAGAGGGAATCCCATGTGTGGCAGAAAAGAAGAAACCGCAAAAGGAGGAAAGCAAATGGAATCCCTTTGACGGGATACAGATGTCGGAGTGACACTGGTAGTGGCTTTTTGCAGGCTGCCTCCCTGCCTCTCTCCCCCTTCCTCTAGCCACATACCTGCATTTTCATTTGGGGATCCATGCTTTCTCTGCTCTTGAGACCCATGTCTCGGAAGAGGCTGTACCGCCCAGAATCCAGAATCCAGAATCCAGAGAAGAGGTCATAAACTAGGCCTGAATCAGAGTACGAGGATTCCACCCCCCTTCCTCCAGTGATTGAGCCCACGTAACGATGACAAGCAGAATGAAGGTTTCTCTTAGAATTTCCACCAAAGGGGCTCACTCTGTCCTGCCAGAGTCAGAAGTGAAAGGTGAAATAGAATCCAGGCTTACAGAAATGGGTTCCCGAAGCCAGCTTGCCTTGAACTTGCTCACCAATTTCTTCCTTTTTTTTTTTTTTTTTTAAACTGAAGTTAGTTTGTTTTACATTGTCAGTTACTTCAAACTGAAAACAAGACAGAAGAACAAAAGACAGGTACTGAGACAATATTTTCAAGACACTTATAAGATACGTAGTCGCAGGAAAAAAAGACAATCTACCGATTGTTCCCTCAGAGTTTAGGAGTATATATTCTTCCAAGAGAATCATTGCTTCCGTACCCATTCCGGGACCTTCCTTTGAAGGTACCAGGGTGACACTCGAGAGGACAGTAAAACTCTGAGTTTCTGTTTCTTAACAGTTAGACTGAGGGCCTAATCCAAGAGTATATTTCCTATGTCCTAGATTACAATAAATTTTCATTCAATGGAAGCAGAACCTAAATCATTGATCCAATAGAAATGGTTGTTTTGTTTTTTTTTTGTTTTTTTGGTTTTTTTTTTTTGTTTGCTTGTTTGTTTTGGTTTGTTTCTTAAGAAGGAGATTTCAGGGATCGGAGAAATGAGATTCCGTTTTGCTTTTCAAGAAAACGTTTTGGATTGCACTTCTCCGTCTTCTTCTGTGCCCCAGTTTGGAGATTCTGACTTTGATCTCCTAAACCACAGGTGCCTACTGAGAGTAAGAAACCCACTAATATTTTAATATGCTTCTAAATAAAATATAGAAGTAGATGACGAACACGGATTTGCTTCTTTTAGTTTTTAGCATTTCTTTTAAAGCCCTTCTCTGATTTCTTATAAGTATTCACACAACACATTCACATACGTTGTTAGGAAGAGGGCCATGACGTCACGAAGACTGATCCTGTCGTTTACCCAATGCCATACTGAATGGAGCCATTTTTTGTGTCACATTAATACAACTTGAGCGACCTGACAATTTTAGCTCTATTTAATATGGAAATTTATTAGAATGATATTAAACATGCTAATACTCATTTGGCTTGCCTACTTATGAGTTTGATTGAGCAACTTTTACCTATAAAAGAGTAGACACTTCTAAAATTTGTATTTGTCAAGTACCAGACTAGTTTTTTAGTGCTTACTTTGAGACTCCAATATCTAAATAAGGTAGAAAAAAATGAGATTTTGCCTTTTCAAACATTCTTAGCTCAAATGCTGGACTGAGTCCATATATTTAAAAAGCTCGTCGTTTATTAGAAGTATTATTAGTCTGAGCCTTCAGGCAGCTCTAAGAAGGTTATACAATGAAACGAAATTCACATTACTGAATCTGGAAGTTTCATTCTGACCTAAAAGCTCCATCAATGAAGTTTAAATGTGGCACAGAAAGGTTGCTCAGATTTTCAATACCTTAATAGTATTTTTGCCTCGGAGGCTGTAAGAAATATTTAATATTTAACTTGTGACTCACAGAGGCAACATGGTTTTTTTTTTTTCAAGTTTCTGTATCTCTTATTTCATGAGAAGAGTGTGAATACTTTGATTTCCAGATATAAAACCCTTTCCAATGTGGTACTCTTTAATTCTGATTAATTCAATAGTCTGTTTACAGGAAAATATAATAAGCAATACAAATATTAACAAACCAGAATTCTAAAGGAACTCCCCTGAAGTTTATAAAGAGAGAATTTCATCTTTAGGAGTTTTATCTAGGTGTCAGACGCTTCTGGTTAATAAAAGATACTTGAAATGTATCATCATATAAATGTTAAAATACACACACACACACACACACACACATTCATATACACACACAAGCACACGTGGATTGAGCAACAGATTTAAATAATTTAGGTCTTAAATACTCCATTCTACATGACATTGCTGGAGTTGTAAATTTTAAGGGAACCATTGGAAACACTCTAGGCCTGAGATACAGCTGCAATCCAGGATATATCGATATTTTCAGAATAAACTATATTCTGTCAAATATGTCTGCTTCACACAAAACGAAAACCCATATTTAACTTATCTTTTTAAAATAACTTTATGCTGGGAGGTCTTTGGAATTTGCTTCTAACATCCCTAACTTCTTATTGTTACCATTCACGCAGATTTCCTGGGTAACTTTCATCAGATTCAGGTTATCCATGCCGAAGACTGTGACGCAGGTCATGTAAAAATGCAGAAACACCAGCATCATGTACATCCATGCCTGGAACACATTTTCGGCTGCCCTTTTCTCCCCTGCACATTTACCTTCCTAATTATGTTTTACTCAGTCTAATCTTTAAATTAATTTGAATTCCCCGAGCTTGCAACTGACAGTGAGAAGAATGGAGGAGAAAATTTCCTGAAGGGGAGGAGAAATTAGATTAAATCATAATGATCTCTCATGTTCCTGTAACACTTCAGAGTGTGCAGCGTGATTTTGTTTATTTTAACTGGGTTGCTCCCCACCATCACGAGGTGGATGGAGGAGTGGATGTGTTTTATGTGAAAACGGGTGACAGCTTCTGCAAAGGGCAGCTGCTGTGTTCCATCAGGGCAGGGATTTGGGGGCGAACAAACCCCCCCAGCGCCTCCAACAGTGACGGGTGCATCGTTTGTGCCTGGGTTGGTATTGGCTGAAAAGCTGAAAGTTCAGCTTCCTGCTGAGGGGGTCGGTCCTGGGCCAGCCTCCTGTCCCGGGCGATCCCACCTCCTCCTGGACAGAGCTGAGTGGCCAAGAGGAGCAGCGTCCCAGGAACAGAGCTGCTGAATGGCCACATTCTTCTCCAAGTCGGCCAGCGGCTAATGGAGAGTTAGAGTGGAAATCTGGCCCAAACAAGATTGAGACAAGCCAATCCACCTCTCACAGGAATTTTAATTAGAAAATAGAGAATCAGGGGCAGGCTCAGGCCAAAGGCAAGCCAGAAAAAGGCCCTAAGTTAATATAGAGCCATGGACTTTCCTTTCTTTCCTCCTATTTTTATACATATTAAATGTATATATTTATATACATATATTTTCCTCTCTCTGTATTCACAGTCTCGTATCAACCATATCCCCAGGGGAGGGGGGCAGGGACAGGATCTGTGACTCTAGCTGGCTGCTATTTTAGTACCACACATCCACCTGCAGACATATTCTTGAGGAAGCTAGAGTTTAAAGTAGTGTCATTGTTTGGGGAAACTGATTACGGTATTAAAATATATGATCAAATACCAGGATTCTAGTTACTGTGCAGTTTCGGTGTCTCTAGGCTGGAGACAGCTGCTCATGGGATGTTTTTATCAAGTCCTAATTCAACCCTTCAAGAGTTCTGATGCTAAATTGTTGAATATCCTTAACATTGGGAAGTGCCTACTGTTTATTTTCTACCTGAATGACACAACGTGTCCCTGGCTGCATGATTTTGTAACTTACAGCAGGTATGAGGAACATGTTCAGTCGATTCTTTAAATGTGCTTTTCTGATGTTTTCATTAAAAGATTTTGCTTTTACCTGAAGTCATTGTTAATAACAAGTCATTTGCATCTCAGGGTCTTATATTCATTTTATTTGTGTAATATTTTGTTTTCACGTAGGAGCACCGAGTAAGTTTTAAAGCAATTTTATGATTAAATCCATTAAAAATGAAGCAAACAGTCACCATCACAATCAAATTACTATCATCACTGTAAATACATTGGTACTCAAGCACTGAAAATACATTCTTGCATTTCATTTCTCTACCCCTCCCCCAGAGTTGATAAAATCCGGCCTTTACAATAGCAAAGACATCTTCTGCTTTTGGCAGAAATGGATTAATCATATTACAGCTAGCTAGTACCTGTTTCTCATGTAAAAGTAATGACATGCTAACAAAAAGGAGAAATATAGGTATACAGTGGGAAGAATTATGATTAGCTAGGTTTGAAATAGAAGTGTATAATTTTCTCTGCGCAGTAAAATTTTCTCATGAATGTAAAACCTAGAGAATATAACATTTAGCTTATCTTGTGTTTCCTAATGTAAAGTACATATATCTAAGGATACAAATAAAGATAATTACACCATTCATAAATTCATGAAAAACATAAAATGATTTATTTTGTTGCTCTCATTTATAGCGTCATTACATCAAAAACTATATAAGAGGAATACGAACTGAGCTATAGAAATTCTGTTGTTATCAACACAAAAGATTTCTTAGACTCGATTTTCTCTTCCTACTCAAGCAAAATTTCCATCCTTCTGAGGAAATAGAATAGGTAATTATAAAACTATGTGCTATTGTTTCCACATACTACTGAAATTTTGTTGTTTATTTAAGGGTTCCCACTCAAGAGGATAAAATTGTCATTTTCTAGCACAACTTTACATATCGATTCTCCTATTCTGTTCTAATAGGACATGCGTATTACCCAGATACAGAGGGAGATATGACACAAAAATCACGTTCTTTTGAAAACACTGCACAAAACATACTAGTTTAAGGAATCGCTGATGGGCTTCTACCTGACCTGCTCTAGTTAGAAAAGCATTTTATTTACAGCTTATTAATTTATTTCTTTTCATATTTGCAGAAGGGATCGTTTCTTTGTGCCTTAATCGCACACAGTGTGAAGAAAATCTTCTATAGTATGTTCATCGGACGAAATCGACTCATAAAACATAAGTGGGGCACACCAAAATGAACATAACCTACGATTCAAACAATTTACTGAAGATATTAGGATGGCTGCAAATATTCTCCTGTGTCTTTGATTTTTAAGGACTGTATTAAAGTCGCCGTGGTTTATAATTTTACCCCACTGGAGAAGCCACTCTACAATTAATGCTGCTTACTTATTATAATGAGTCATTGTTTACCATGTCAAGCTATTAGTTTAGCTCAGGGTCTTGAGCCTAAAAGCACTGGTTTTTTGCAGAACACTTAAGGCAATCATAAGTCCATAGAAGCCTTCTGTATAACCTATTTTACTGACAAACAATTACATTTTAGATTGAAGAGGTGAAATGATTAAGAATATTTGACTTAGTTGCCATGACAGCATACATTTTTCATCAGGCACAGTGTAATTACTACAATTTCAATGATGTAAAATCAAGAAAGATGATAACAAACAGCAGAGCCGTGGAGATATTGCCATTGCAACCGGGTTGCCATAGCAACAGTGATAATAATCCCGGTGATAGATGTTTTCTCTTGCTCTTTCCATTTTGTACGGTTATAACATTCAGAGCCAGTTTTTACCACAGCTTTTTATAGTTTATTAGACTGTCAAAATAGTTTATGAGATGTTGTTGCAAAGGAAATGACTGAGTTCCGCAGCCTAATAAAAATGCCAAATACTCTGTTTACATACTGCTCCAGCACTTAACAAACATTAAAAAATTGTATGAAAAATGATTTGATATTGTATCTGTATTAATCAATTTGCAAGGCATAAGCTCTGTCACTCAAGGTCAAATGAATAGTTTCCAAACACTACTTTGGGGGAGGCTCGTTAAAGTTTCTTTTTTGCCCTCCCGCTGGCCACCCCCTTCACCTGGATAGGAATATAAACCACCCACAGGAAATACTTTGCACGGCTACAAGATAAATAGTTATAGAAAATTAAAACCACATTTGCTTCTCGAATAGTTTTGGGGTGGGGGGACATCTTTAAAGTTTATGGCCAGAAGTATTCTCAATTAACTTTTTAAAGACAACAGGTTTTGAAGGCACGACCGAAGATAAGGAATGTTAATGGAACAGGCTCAGGAATAAACACCGTGAGGGTGAATCGTTTGACAAGAAAGCATACAGTGATACACAACGGTACCAAACTACACAACCTACATACACACCACGTAATGAATACAGTTCGCCAGTGGAAGATATCTGTGCCAATCATTAGACACAGCCCCCCCCCCCCCCTTATGCAAGCTGTTCTTTCGCTTCCAATGGAAACACGTTACAGAGGAAGTACTTCAATGCAGACCTACCCTGGGTTTGGCCTGTACGAAAAGGTACCCTAAGATGCGTGCATTCACACGAACCTGGAGACTTTCTAATTTAGTGCAGTCATGTCGGGCACTCATGAATAGACGGCAGAAAATTGAGTCAGACATTAAAGCTTTGGCCCTGCTTATATGCAGCAAACAGAAAACCCTGAATCGTTTCAAAGATATGTACAATTGTGAGTTCACAGGCAGTTTTACCAAAATGGATAAAGGGTATAGAAAGAATTTTCAATGATGAGCCCTCCCTCTATATCCAACCGTTTGTTCCCCCACCAGTGTTTTCCATTTTAGTGGAGTACCTTGGATCTCGTCGGACCAGAGACCAGGTTAGTCACACTAAGAAATTTAGGGCCACGTTCCACACACACTAATACCTCTTTTCTCGCCATTGGAAGACAAAGCGAGAGGGTGTAGAATTGCCAAAGTGTTTCTTACTCCCATGTATTGGTGATCTGCTCTTTAACACCTTCCGTATACTATTACGGTTACTTTCAAATGGGTGTCACCAGCTGTGGCCCTACGGATTTCAAAACCAGAGTTTTGGATCACTTCTCTCTCACTCTCTCTCTCTTTCTTTCAGCTTCAGTCTCTTCGTGGGAACAGGTAATAGAAACGCTTTCCTTGGGGCACCTGGGTGGCTCAGTTTACTGTCCGACTTGATTTAAGCTCCGATCATGGGATGGAGCCCCAAGTTGGGCTCTACACGGCTTGGAGCCTGCTTAAGATTCTCTCTGTCTCTCTCTTTGTCTCTCTCTCTCCCCGCCCCCACCCTCTCTCTCTGCCCCTCCCCCCCATTCACGTTCCCTCTCTTTAAAATAAATAAATAAATAAATAAATAAATAAATAAATAAGAAAAGCTTTTCTTACATGTTAGTGGGATAAATTTGTGCCTGTGACATAGTACATATTAGTTGAATCTGATAAGGCTGCCCGGAAGGCCAGGCAGAACCCCTGTCGTTTCTCTCAGGAGTGAGACTCAGAGTCCTATAATGTATTGTCCCTAGGAGAAATGTATTGCTCTTCCAGGCAAATATATACTGAATTATGATTTTTAACAACTTAAATAGCAAGTTGACACAGTTAACGAGACTTTCCAAGTGCTTCTTACCTTGCTCGTTAAGTACGACCCCAACACCACTCCTAAAAATAAATCGATTGGCATATTTTGTGATCAGTGGCATCGTATCCCTATTTCAAACCCTCTCCGGTCATTAAATGAAGCCATCGTCGGACAGCTTCTGTCGCTAACAAATACTTAGCAGTAAGCATCCTACCAGAAATGGCCACTTTATCAGATAAGCTTATCGTTTGCTTGGACAAAAATATCTTCCCTCAATTTAAGCGAAGAAACAAATTCTAAGCACTCAAGTACGTCTTTTTCTTACTCTTCTCATCGTTCTTCTGTCTCAAACCCTTCCAATAGTGACAAATGCCATAGTTTTTCACGACATGACTGCTGTCATATTTAGTGCATCCATTATTAACAAACACCCAGAGTAAACTCGTTACATAAACAAGTCGTATGTAAGATGCATACACAGACTCTCAGAGACATTACAGCTATAAAGAAGGAAAATCAAAGGCCTTAAGAGAGAAAGAAAGGTATAGGATCAGGGGCGTGTTTAAATCCTCAAAAACAAAATTTTTGCCATTGCTCAAAATGAAGTTAGCTTTTATTCCTTCCTTACGAGAACGTTCTTTATCTATAATCTTAAGAGAATGTTCTGTCCCAGGAAGTAATACGTGTTTCTTAACTGGAATTGCTTTGATGTATGGTTATGCCATCATATGTAACTCACACAACTGCCCTGCTGGGACGTTCATTATTTAGTATCTAAAGAGCAATAACTCTAATCCTACAGCATTTGAGTTAGTTGTAAAAAAAAATTCAATCTTTACAGAGCAGCAAGTATCTAGTTTTAATACCTCAGAGTAATGTGTAGAAAGGGGCCGAGTAGCTTATGGTTTTATTTTCAAAATTATTCTCTACTAAGATTTTAAGGTTTATCCATGACTTTTTGTGACTGATTAAATTAAAACGTCCTTGAAATGTATCTAAAATATTTCAAAGTTTATGCTACTCCGCTTTATTTTTTGCTTAATAGTTCCCAACTGTGAGATTTCCATTTTCACTCCCCCGAGCGTCTCATTCTATGGGGGACACAGACCTTCAGGTACCTGCCAAAATTACACACCAGTCCACAGCATGAGACCCAATAATTCAAGTGCAACATCCTTGCCCCCACACACAAATACAAGTCCCACACAACAATCTGGAGAATTCAGAAGGCTGCGTGGGTTATCTTTTGCGAGTTATCCTTCATAGCTGATAATTAAGGTAATTCCTTAATTTTCAATGTCTATTACATTGATCCTATTCCCAACTATACCACTGTGTGTGAAACTCTGAAACTCAAAAACTTTCAGTAGCCACAGTTAAGAGAAGCTGGAGGTACCAATAGATACCTGGTCCACATTATAGGATCTTCATAAGGTTCGAAAGAGGTAAGAGAGAGGAAAGTTTCAAGAGGTTCAAAATACCGATGGGTGAAATAGATGAAGGGGAGTAAGAGGTGCGAACTTCCAGTCATAAAGTGAGTCACAAGAATGAAAAGCACAGCATAGGGAATCTAGTCAATAATGTTGTAACAACACTGTAAGGATGCCACGAAGATACATAGAATTTATACAAACATGAACTTAGTCGTAATCGTAATCATCCTATGAGCTGTCGGCTGACGCCCCCTTGTCTAATTTTACAGATAACGGTGCCCGCTGGAGAGTTGGTAATGCTTGGTCTTAGCGGAACTATGAAATCCATGAAACATGGTAATAAAAACACTCAGCAGAAATGCAACTGAAGTGACCTTCAGCTGCGGAGGAATTATTGCAGGGTTATTGTAAAGAAATGGATGAAAACGGAAAGAAAATGTTAAGGGAGACATTGTGCTAAAGAATGTGAGGACGGCAACATTTTGCTGGTAGTCAGAAGCAAAAAGGCTAAGGATGGATAATGGGGTAATTTGTGAAGCGCCCGGTGGAAGTCGAACTCACTATTATTCTGTAGAATAGTTAATTCTATTGCATATGGGGAAGCTCGCATTAAAGGAAATTTATACATCAGATAATGACCTATTTTCTACTTTCCTACCCCCACTACCTAAGTATCCTCTGATGAGCCATCATTATTATTTCACAAGGATATCTTTGCTTCAGAACACACGTGGATGCTCAACCTTGATTATCATTTCAAATTCGTATCAATATCGTGGTTTGCCTCCCGTCCTCCGGCAGCGTCCATTCTTCTCGCCTGGAGGGAACATCTGTACTTGGTTTATCCCACACCCACCTGGAAAGATCCAGGTCTAATCCTGCGCATTGGCAAGTCGATAATTACTGCTCTGAGATACCAAGTTTTCTTAACACCTGTTTGCTGAAGAGACTTATCAATTAAATGGTTCTAGATGACAAGATGAAATCATCTCTGAATATTCACCTGTTCGCATAAATGCATCTTATAGAGATTCCCAGTCACAGAGACTCTTCCGAGATTACTGGGCAGTGTCCGAACTTGTGACGTTCAGGTACCGAGCAAAACGTTTGCCACTTTACAACTGCAGAACGAAGACGCCAGCCTTGCTGTAATGCAAAGTTAACTTCGTATGTACATCGCTACGTCATCATGCCCTTACACGACCACCTCTTTGCCTGCTGATATTAGTTTATTTCCCACTGTATTTTTCACATTCACCGTGCCAAGAAAAGCTGAACATATTTTTAACCTTCCCCAGGTAAAATCATCTGAAGCTTATTTTTTATATGTTAGATTTTTCTGCAAAAGTTGAGAATTCTTACAGAGAGATTGCTCTGTAAACGGAGCGTGCTGTTTATCACGGATGTCTCTGATAGCGCCACACAGAAGACACCTTTTCACCTTGGCTCAAAATCCATACGTACCTTTTCCATTGCTAACGGAATTTTCCAATGTTATGGAATTCCCTCAAAACTAGTTTCGACTACTTCAGAGGAGGAATGAAAATGGGTATCTGGAAATTTTCCTTTCTCCTTTCAATATCCTCTCACTTAGCAGGTACTTAAAAACATGGATCTTGCTAATATTGAAATGTTTTTACAGCATTCTTTACTTTGTAATTCTGGAAGGAAATAGGAAAGATTAAAATCCAAGATCTAACAATGGCTGCTGAAATTACAAATCACCTCTGTCCGTCTGGGATTTTACAGTGAGTATTTCCGTCTTGTACATTTAATCTTGTTCTATTTCCACCAACTGTTATTCCTTTCTGTAGCTTTATCCTGGATCACAATTTGGAGGAGAGGTAGCCTTAAAAGACAGAACGTGTTTCACGATGCCAGGGTGCATCTTCTGTTTTCTAGATGAATATTTTAAGGAATTTGGGGAACACCAGATCAGATTACCTCTTCTGAGTTATGCAAACAACTTTGATTTCCAGGCAGCCCCATAAAAGCCTTACGCACTTCACCTCATAGCTCCTGTTTTCCTTGACACCTCATCTTTGGTTGTTATTGGTTCTGTATTGTTTTTCTAGCCAGAAAATGCAAAGGAAATTGCAATGATTCATGCCAGGTGAAAATTTAGTTATAATACTGAGTATTTATTTCTTAGCATTCTCTGAACTGTAAACCAAGGGGACCTGATTAGATCATGCTATTAATTTAACGCCAATCTTATTTTTAAAGGCAATGAAGTTGTTTAGCAATTAAAACAAAGAAAAAAAAATCAGAGACATAAAATTCAGCTTCAAATGTTTCCTAAGCATATTTGCCATTTTATTGGGTTCATTTCCAAGAACTAGAATGAGACAATCTGAAATTTTGCTAGAAGGGAGTGCTAAAAATGAGAAATCACACTGTCCTGAAAAATCTTTATGGTCTTTTGGTGTGGGCGGCTGAAATTTCGAGCTTTCTTCCGCTGAGGTCTGATAGGTTTCTGATCTCAGCTACATAGAAGTTCCTCCATGTCAAGGGAGAATTAATGTGCTTCCCCCAAGAAATCTTACTTACTCGAACATGATAACAGCTCCTGGTGAAAAACACTGAAGAATCTTAGATAACCATCTGTGCTTTTAGTTGCTTCTTTATAAAAAGATAAAAGTGGAACGGGAATATCAAATTTAGACACATTATACCATCACCTTGACTTCTTCTGGAAAAGATATAAGGAACACCTATGACTTTCACCTTAGACCATTTAGCGACAATTATTAAACTCTTTACAATATATAGAGTCAGGGCTAGTGATGATGTTTTAAGTTTGATAGTTGTGATAAATTTTACTGAGAAATCATAGATTGCAATTAACTATCCTTGATTCTGTCCTCTCCCTCAATGTAGCACACAATCATCGGTCAATAAATTGTGTCAGACAATGTCCTTAATACTTCACGAATCATTTCCTTCTCTCCATCCAAGTGCCATCTAATGTCCCTGTCGCCACCCTTACTCGCTGTTTTTCTCCACCCCATCCTCAACACCACAATCGGTGGTAATTCTCTAAATGACTCATCTTTACCATTGCTTAGCGTCTTTGGGATGCCCAAGTTTTCTGATTCTGCATTAGAAAATTCCACATTCGGACTTCCAAGTCAGGAAAACCAGAGAAACCAATGGAAAGCCAGACACCTACACTAGGACACAGGACCAGGAAGATGCAGGAAGATGTAAAAATCAGGTCTTGTCCTGGGTCTTCAGACCAGCTACAACAGCACCACCAGGGGACTCATTAGAAATGCAGATTTCAGGGGGCACCTGGGTGGCTCAGTCGGTTGAGCGGCCGACTTCGGCTCAGGTCATGATCTCGCGGTCTGTGAGTTTGAGCCCCGCGTCGGGCTCTGTGGTGACGGCTTGGAGCCTGGAGCCCGCTTTAGATCCTGTGTCTCCCTCTCTCTCTCTGCTCCTCCCCTGCTGGTGCTCTTTCTCTCTCTCAAAAAATAAATAAACATTAAAAAAAATCAGTTAAGAAATGCAGATTTCAGTCCTACCCCAGTCCCATCACATTGGAAACTCTGGGGGAAAGTCCCCAACAATCTATGCTTTGTTGCAGGAGGTCATCAAGAAGAAGTGATCACAGGTTGACCCCTAAACTGACCCAGGAAATCAGAGGCTCGTCAGGTGTTCCCCTGTCCTTGGAACGTGCATTCTGCTTGCTTTCCCAGTTCCCAGAAGCTGCCCCAAGAACATAACCTTGAGATAGTGACGTGGCATTGAGACTATCTGGACGGTGTACGTGACTGAACCCAGCTAAGGCCTCTACATGAACTCTTTTTTTTTTTTTTTTTTTTTTTTTTTTTTTTTGAGACAGAGAGAGAGCGAGAGCGAGAGAGAACAAGCCAGCATGAGCAGGGGAGGGACAAGGGAGAGAGAATCGTCAGCAAGCTCCATGCTTAGCACGGAGCCCAACACAGGACTCCACCTCATGACCCTGAGATCATGACCTGAGCCAAAATCAAGAGTCAGATGCTTAACTGACTGAGCCACCCAGGCGCCCCAAGGCCTGTACGTGAACTTTTAAGATTCGGCAGGCAGGTGTGGAGATTTGCTTATCGACACCCAAGACAAGCTTTGGAAGTAAAGCCTGCCGCCTACCAGCATGAAACGGGCTGTCTCTTTCTTCAGTCTCTCCCTGCCTTCCGTGTACAGCGGCCGCTTTCAGACCACAACCGAGAAGTTTCCGACGTTCTGTACCCATAGTTTTAGCAAGCTCTCTAGGTGACGTGATGCCTACTGAAGTTTGACAACCACCGTCCTAGCAGAGAGGAAGGAGTCTAAACCTGCAAATTGGAACTAAGGGGTCCGGCTACAGAGAGAGACGTTCTGCCTGCCGCATCTGGGGAGGAGGGTTTTTATCCTGGGAGCACTTAACACTGTGGTTCCCACCCATGCTGCACATTATAACCACCTGGGAAACTTAAAACTACTGATGCCTGTGCCTTACCACAGGCCGATTACGCCAAAACCTGTGAGGGTGGGCCCCGGGAGTGAGGTGCCTTAAATGTTGCCCCAGTGAGTCTTGCACGCTGTCAGGATGGAGAACTGCTGACTTAGGGGGATCCTGATCCCCCCGCAGGATCCTCCCCTGCTTGGCTGCATAAATATCAGGGTGCCCCCCATTTCTAGGATAATAACTATACTGCTGCTTAAAATCGGGACCAGATCACCTAGCCACACTTCTAGAGCCAGCCCTGGTAGTCCTTGCCGAACTGCAAGGTCACTGCACTGCTCAGTACCAAGGGCACCTTCAGTATGGCCAATGGGGCAGTCGTAGACAGCACTCCCGAGCAGTGCTAGAGAGAAGCTTATACATGTTTCTGTACTTCATCCTGTCCCCTGATCCAGGCTGCTTCAAACAGGGGCTCATGCATCGTGCCCAGCGAGATAAGCAACTCTATGGTCGTGCTTTACATTTTAACCCAGGCTGCCAAATAAAAGTAAGACCTTGCTCTGTGTCCCATGACGCGGCTCTCCTCTTCTTAAAGTTGTATTTTACTGCTTCAAGTCTGAAGTCGTAAATCGCCCAAACGAATGTATCATAGTTTGAAACTGCTTTTAGCATTCACACAAATAAAAACATTATCTCTGGTGTTCTTTTACCAATTCCTTGTAACCGGTGATAAACTCGAATTTAATAGAAAAGGGAGTAACTCTCACTTTGATAATTGCTTTTTGTATGTTAAACAGCTATCCTGGATACATGACATAATGCCCTACATTGAAGCATGAAGTGATCTAATTTACACAATAGAAACTGGAGACTTTATAACATGAGGTGATGGCCTTAGATGTTGCTGGTCCCAGCGTGTTCCCCCCGACCGGATTGGTAGCACCTGAAAACATGTTAGAAAAGCAGAAACTCACACCCAACCCAGTCCTACAGAAGCAGAACTTAAATCTGAATTTGTATTTTAACAAGATCCCCGGGTAATCTTATTGCACACTAAGGTCTGAGAAGTACTGGTCTTGGAAATGCTGAAGAAATTGCTTCAAATTCAGGTGTAGAGAACTAAATTTACTTGGTAGCCATAAAAATCACAAAATATTTGACATGCTAATTAAAACTACAAGTAAAGTAGACTTTTCTTTCTCATTTAGCAGAAAAGAAGCTTGAAATGGATGTACAGGAAGGAAAACCATGGTTTCCGGAAGTTACAGCATAATGTTCTCTGCCCCAGAAAACATACCCTCCGGTTATACAGGCGTATTGTATGTTGTAAGATGCGAGGCTCAACGGTGGGGCAGGGCTGGTGAAGATAGGAAACTGCAGGGGACCAGTGCCAGGATGTCAGAATTTGGCTGCCTTGATTAACCTATTCAGTAAACATTATGGAGCATCCAGCATATGCCGGAAATGGGGTTCGGTGCCAGGAATACTTGTTTTTGGTTTCTTCACTGTCTCTATTTTGGAGGCAGGCATGGGAATGACCACAATGCATCTTGGTAAATGCTGTAATAAAGGCATGCGCTGCTATGATGAGGGCTCAGCAAAGGAAGCCATAAACTGACTTGAGAGGAAAGAGCATGCTTTAGAGTAACTTCTTAGAAAGAGTGACAGTTTGGTGTCCTTTCAGATGACTGGAGGTGAGTGTAGCTGAATTCCAGAAGGACAAAATAATTTCTTTACAGGCTATCTGAAGTCTTTTTTTTTTTTTTTTAATGAGCCTTGAGGTTGAAATCAATAGTTAGGATTCTAAGTGAGTGATACTTAAGGGAAAGCCTTTGGAGAACAAGCAGTGGTTGATGATGTGGTTCAAGAAGAGACAGGAGGAGTGGAGATTCGGGGCACAGATGGAGAAGTAAAACCTTGAAAAGAACAAGAATGTTTCCTTCTGTACCACTGGAGAAGAAGGTGGGTGAGTATGAGATTGGAGGTGAGGAGGCAATAAATCGAGAAGCTTTGAGTCTGAAAAGTCCCTATTTTCTCAAGGGAGAAGAATGCACATTCTTCCAGAAAAGAGTGAGATGGGCTGAGACAGGTAAAGAGGAGAGCAGTGCAAATGACAAATGCTATTTTTGGTAATGCGACCTGGAATTTGCAAGGGACACTTAAAAAGGAGGCAGTGAGGGTCCGTGTGTGGTCGAGATCATGACTACGTGACAGCAACAATCCTCTACATTGTGTGGCTCTGTATACTGGTCTTCAGCAGTGCAGACGCTTGAATTAACCGAAGGTTCCCCGGTTGTTTGTGTGAGTGCAGTAGAAAGGCGGAGGTGGAAAGATCTTGAAGATGATGGTCAGGAGCAACTGAAGTGATCTGTAACGTGCCTTTCTTAAACTTTCATGTATGTATGAGTCACCTGGAGCTCTATGTTAAAAGGCAGATACTGACGGAGTGAGTCTGGAGTGGTGACTTCAAGTCCTCATTCCTAACAAGCTGCCAGAAGATATTTATTCTGGAGTTCCATAGACCACGCTTGGAAGTGATAATATTCTAAGCTGTGAAAGGGATGAATTAAAACCCGAAGTGTGATGGGCCTGGAAAAAAAGGAACGCGTAAATGTAGTGAATGTCAACGAGCAATTATACCAACACTTTATCCTCATCGGGATGGCTATTACAAAAAAGATGTTGGTGAGGGTGTGAAAAAGTTGGAACCATTGTGCACGGCTGGTGGGGGTATAAAATGGTGCGGCTGCTACGGAAAACAGCATGGTGGTTCCTCCCCAAATTACACATCAGATTAAGATACAAGCCGGCAATTCTACTTCAAGGCTTACGCCCAAAAGAACTGAAGGCGAAAACTCAGATATGTGTTCACTCATGGTCACAGCAGCGTTATCCACTGAAGCCAAAATGTCCAACCCAAATGTCCATTGATGGGTGAACGAGTAAACAAAATGTAATGTATGCACACAATGGAGTGTTGTTCAGCTTTAAAAGGGGAAAAGACCCTGACAGAGGCTACAATGTGGACAACCTGAGGACGTTATGCTGAGTGAAATAAACCAGACACGAAAGGACAAATATTGTCTGATTTCACTTCTATGGGGACCGTAAAGTAGTCAAATTCATAGAGACAGAAAGCAGACTGGTGGTACCAGGGGCTGGGAAGAAAAGGGTAAGGGGGAGGGGGGGGAGTTATTGTTTAATAGCTACAGAGTTTCAGTTGGGATGACAAAAAAAAGTTCTTTAAAAATACTGCTGCCTAGCTTCCACTTCCAGACATTCTGGCTTAATTGCTTTGGGATGCAATCTAGGTATTAGGATTTTAAAGTTCCCAAGCGATTCTAAGTGCAATAAAATTTGGAATCCACCAGATCAATTTCAAGAGAAAAGCAAAAGGGATTTAAAAATTAACAGTTATAACCCTTCGAGAATGTTTTTACGTTCACTTTTGAAGGAAACTATACAGTAGCCTTCAGAGGCTGGCTCTTGTCTCTGGAGACACACTCAGAACGGTTTTAACAGCAAAATGGGTTGGTTGGTCCACTTCTACTTGGTCACGGATTTTGACCGGCGTCAGACCCTGAGCTCTGATCAAGAGAAGCCAAGAGCTTGGACTAGGTCAGCCCAAAGTTGCGGAGCAGGTACTGATTCCATCATGGTCACGTGGTCCCTTGAGCCCCCTCCTGACTGCATTCAGCCTCTTCCTTCTGTGAATTTTACACCCCAAAGAAAATCAAGGGGAACTGAAATCCAAAGAAAAGCAAAAGGGATAATAAACACCATTCTCAGTCTCTTAACCTTGGACTTTTGTTTGCTAGAGGAAGTCAGAATGTGTGGGAAGATTGGCCGAGAGCACAGCAAAGTAACCACTGAGCCACTGAAGTTACCTCTAATGTGTGATTCCAAGAGTATTCTGTCTGAAAAGAGAACATTTTAATAACGACGAGCTCCTTTCTGCAAGGTATATATAAAAAAAATGTTCCTGAGATAATAATCATGAAGAAACGAAGATTGTAGAATACACCAAGTCAGATTTTCTTTCAAAATGCTTGATGTTACCCTTTTCTAAAGAGGCCAAAAAGTCTTAAATGACTACTCCATAATTTGATTAAAATGTTTTTTTTCTGGTAATATATACATACATATATATACACACATAAATATACTTATGTATATAAATATTTAAATTTACCTATATTATATATTCATTTATATATCAATATAAAATATACACTATATTAGTTTATAAATAATATCAGTGACTTCCTTGTGATCCCAAAGAGGCATAACATTGCAGTACTGACCACAGTTTAAAATGCTTGCCATTTTTAGAAGCGCCTGGGGGGCTCAGTCAGTGAAGCGACTGACTCTTGATTTCAGCTCAGGTCATGATCTCATGGTTCATGAGTTTGAGCCTTGCACTGACAGTGTGGAGCGTGCTTGGAGTTCTCTCTCTCCCTCTCTCTCTCTCTCTCTCTCTGCCCCTCCCTCGTGTCCTCTCTCTTTCAAAATAAATCAATAAATTAAAAAATAAGTAAATAAAATGCTTGCCAGTTTTTGCCTGCAGTGCTGCAAATTATTCCAAGTTACTTAAATTTTATTTTGAAATATGGAAATAAGGAGAGAAAAAGTTGTCTCTATTTCCCAATATACTTGTAATCCTAGGAGACATTATTTGTAATTTAGATTCACCTTTGGTGGTAAAGGCAGGTGTCAAAACCAAACCACAGTGGTATATGAATAACGTGACCCAAACTGCCTTACTCTGACTTAAACACTCTTAACAACATATTAGATCCCAAGGCATCTCTCAAACCCTGAAAGAAGGTGTTTATATTCTTATTGATCTTAAGACCACAGAATAAATATAGGCCAACAATAAGAAGTTCAAAGGCATTTTACTGCATGCATTGCATCTAAAATATAATAATGTTAGCAATGCTACCTGATAGGATAAAATAAAGCTTATCTCATGGAGAAGTCTTTTCTCTCCCCTCTCTCTAGAAATCATCCTTTTTTGTCTGCCCTTGATCTAGAAAACCATCCAAAGAAACTTTCCAGTGTAGTTTGCTAAATTCCTCCAGTTATAAGTTACTCCCTAAAAGTAACTTTGGCACTTTCGAAGGCTCATTAAATCTTTCTGGGCCCTCGGGTATCACTAAGGAAACTGCTACAATAATTTGCTAAATGGTATCCTCGGGACCTTAAAAAGTTCTTGTTCCTCACAAAAAACGAACTTGCTTTCAAGAAGAAATTTACTTCCTACCAGGATACGACTAAGACCCTTTGTTTATTGTTCCAAGAAGGCTTTAAGGGGGTTAAATCAATTATTTGTTTTAGACACACTCTGTGGTCCAGAAAACTACTATTTTTGACTATCAGTGTTTAAAAAAAGAAAGCACCAACCTGGCTGTCTTCTCGCTAGTCCGTCTGTCCACCGGGAGAATCATCTGTTTAAATGGTGTGAGGCGTTTGGTCTGCCTTGAATTCCAAATTGGCTGCCCTGGAAATGCATCAGCTGTTTCTTTAAGGCCCACAGAAGTTTTATAAACATTTTGCTCTAAGTTGAAGTGAAACTACAACTATCTTCAAACTCCTAAATGACATAATCTAAATAAACGAAACTAACATCTCTAAAGGAATTTCCATTATAGTAATGGAAGAAAAGATGAAAAGCTGCATTAAAAGTTACGTGATCTTGCTATCGTGTTCTCCCAATGTGTGTTAATTTCCCTATTCTCCCATCTTGTACTACATTCAACCAAATAAAGTATAGCATCAAGCTCATGCGGCTCTATCTGCCTAAAGCTTTTCTGGAAGAAAAAAAAAAAAAAGATTCTCATGGAAGTAGCAGTACAAGAAGAAACAGGAGAGAGCTGGACCTAAAACTCAAATCTGGCATTCAGACAAAGATCGAAATTAAAATCGCAAGGAGAAAATAAACAAAGTTCCCCGGTTCAGCCCCCAGCCTCCTGCTCTATCCTTGGCATGCTTTACAAGGAGGGGATTGGGATCTGGCCCTGTGTGTTGTCAGTAATATGCACTTTCCAAAAACACAGGTTTGGGGGAGTACTGGCAAGGAGGAGAAGGGGTCATAAAAACCTGGCACGGACCCCACCGCTCCCCATCCTTACACACAGGCCAGGCTCAACGGTGCAGGGAAGGCAACTGGTAGATTCCAAAAATAACTTGCCAAATACCACAAAAACAACAAAACACCTTATACCTGACTCATAGGACACTAGTGACTTTAGTATAAGTGGGGAGATTTACAAAGCCACGAAGGGTATTATCATGCTCGTTTATAGGTTAGTAAAGGAAACTCAGAAAGATTAAAGAACTTGGATCACAGAGCTAGTAAATGGTAGACGCAAGATCAGGGAATCATGTTGTTAGCTGTTCAGCTTTTGCTGTTTTCAAAGAAAAACACACTCCAGGATTTTTTCTTTTCATCCATTGTTCTCTTCTATTTGTTCTAAATCATTAATTTTTCACCGCTACTAATTGCTTTCTCTTTCAGTATTTTTATTTTATGATTTCCTTTTTAACTTATGAAGTTGACTGGATATTTTCTTTCTTAATTATCTAAATACTAAAAAGCTTTAAGGATATTTTCCTATTTCCTACATATGTTTCTGTTAGGATTTTAATATGTACTCTTGTCATTACGGTCACTTTCTGATATGCTTTATTTCCAAGTGGTTAGAAAACGCTTAATCCTTTTGTTATTAATTTTATATGCAATTCATTTTCTCACAGAACACGGCCTGAGTCTTTTCTACTTTGGAGAATTTCCCCTTTGTTGGGATTTACTGTATTTTATTTTTTGAGAACCAGCATTTCCTAAAAGGAAAGGCATTTTGGTATACATATTATCAATACGCACACACATACATGTATACCCCTTCTATCTGATCTCATTAATTATATTATTCAGATTCTCTAAAATGATGTAATTTTTTTCTTACTGCATCTGTCAAAGACTGAGAAACACTCTTACTGTGTTTTCAGTTGCTCCTTAAATTTTTAGTAGTTTAGCTTTATATTTTTTATGCATGTTGTTTACCTCAAGTAATAACTATAGATTTTATCATCTTTAATCAATAAAATTGCTCTCTTTATCCCGGTAAAAGCCTTTGGCCTAAAATTCCACTTTGTTTGATGTTAATATAACCCAAATGACCCCAGACTTCATTAGCCTGTGGGTACTAAGGATGTTCCATTAATATTAATATCCTAATTTGCCAGCTCATTAACCCCTACCTGTATAACAGTAGGACCTTGACCTCTACTTAGGAAGTCCCTAGGCAGTATCTGACACGTACTCTGGAATCAGTAATCTACTCTTTATCTCCACTGGCTGCTCTTTGAAGATGGACTGTGGATTCCTGTTAGCTTTTTTTGCTACTGCTGTGTACCGTGGGCCTCACGTCAGAGACATTCAGTCCTCCGGCTGTCGTAACAGTGAGGCCGTCTCCTGTGCAAGCAGAGAAGAAATCTTTTAAGAGGGGTTTCTTCGTGAAGGTGCCTTCTTGGGGAATCAAGACCCCAACTCAAGTGGACGTTCAGCTTTGCTTTTTCCCAAGACACGGATTTGTTGAGAGGAATTTGAGTAGCAATTGCTACTCAATACAAACGCGTGGCTCTAAATTCCAGGCCTGATGTGAATTCTGGTTCACCGTGCTAACCCCTCTCTGCGTCCAGGACTGCTCTTTCAACAACCACACCTTGAAATGTGCATTCTTCCGCAATACCTTCTCTGGCATTTTGAAAGTCTGTACAATAAGCTTTTATTTTTAGAGTGCCCATTACTTTGCTGGGCATATTTTGAGTGACCTTACTGAAACCTCCGGGCATCTCTCTCACAAGAGCTGTGATTACTCCAGTATTACAGACGGGAAACCTGAATACAGATAGGCTAGTAAGTTCTCCACAAAGAACATGCTAGAGGCAACATCGCCCCATCTTTCATACTTCCTCTGTCTTGAGTTCTTTATTGATTCATGTTTCTGGTGACTAACATATATCATCGAGTGCATTTTTTTTTTCATGAAAAGTACATTAGGCTGTTTATTTTCCGAGTCTTTAAATACAGGTGCTATATAATGTCTTCACTGTGCCTTTACTCATGACAGTAGTTGGATCATTCTTTCTCTCTCTGTAAACTAGAAGTGTGGTCTAATCTACCACAGAGTAAAGAGCACCAGGGTGGGGCTCCCGGGGGGTCTCAGTCAGTCGGTTGAGCGCCCACTCTTGATTTCGCCTCAGGCATGATCTCAAGGTTTGTGACTTTGAGCTCCGCGCCGGGCTGGCTCTGCACTGACAGTGAGGAGGCTGCTTGAAATTCTTTCTCTCTCTCTTTCAAAAATAAATAAAAACTTAAAAAAAAAAAAAAGGATCACAAGGGTTATGTCCTTAAAGTGCAGGTGCCTGTAGGATGTGAATGGTTTGTGGACCACAGCTTGATAAACCCCTGTCCGGTGGTTGGCGTTACAGTCTGACATCAAACAGACTTTTCTAGTCCCTGCTCTGCTTTTTTAATAGTTTTGTGACCATAAGCTTATTTCTTAACCTCTCTAAAGCCTCAGTTTAGTCATCTGTACAACGTGACTAATGATAACATCTTATAGTTGTTTTCAGGATTAAATGGAATGATGCCTATAAATATGCAGCATAGTTCTGGAACATAAGTAATCAACAAATGTTTGTTATTTAAGGAAGTATTATTATTAGTTGCCATGCTATTATCTACCTTTACATGTTATAAAAATAATGATATAACCCCAATTTTTCATTAATTTTTTTGACTGTTTTCCTACGTGAACTCTAGGAGAACTGTATATTTATCTTTAAAATATAAAAATGCATAAGTTTAGATGTAGCTTTTTTTTCTATTAATTAATGTTTACAGCTTCATAATAATAATCAGTAAAGTTTTTCTTCTATTTTGTCTTTAATTACTTTTAAGTTACTCTTTCTCTATGTTCTGGAAAAGCCCCAAGAGCATGTATATTATATTGCCAATGTCATAAGGCCACGTCAGTCCTACTTTTTGCTATTTTTAATGCTACTTAAATCATCTTACGGGGTTGTTAATTTATTTAGTTCTTTCATTTCATCTGACATATCTAAATTTTCAGTCACCTTACTTTTCTTTTTTCTTTGATAGACTTGACAGTTTCTTGAATTTATTCAAGATTTCAAAACAGCAGAAATTTAAAATTTATGTTCCCCAGAGTAAACAGATTTCTCTGGAGGGAGTAAGGAGATAGACCATACTTGGTGTTGTGGAAGTACGGATTATGACTTTTTAGCTGAAGTGTCTAATATGGTGATGAAATCTGGCAGAGTAGATTTGGGAAGGTGGAGACAGACATTTTAAGTTTACTGATCTTTGGGCCATATGTGGGAAATCCAAAGAGAGCTGACTATCAGAAAAGGATAGTCAGATATGGATTTTGAGTAAGCCTTATCTGGAGATAAGTGTTTGAGTGTTATACGCATGATAATAAGGGCAAAGAAAAATCAAGTGGAGAAGGGACATGAGACAGGGACTGAGAGAGGAACACGAGAAACCACATTTCCGTGATGAGTTGAAAGACAAAGAATGTCCACTGGACGCTGGAAAAAACCTGATGAAAGAAGTTACAAGGAAAAAATTCAGGAAACAAAACTGAAAACAGGGACTGATGAGTGACCTATGTTGCCAAAACCAAATAGTATGAGAACTTAAAAGAAATGACAGGATTCGTACAGAGAAATGTGGGAGAGTGGGCATCGACACAACATCATAATGATATTTTGTAATACAGAAGAGGTAGAAAAATAGGAGCAACGGGTTTGGTCTACACCTTTAAGTTTTTTTTTCCTTATGTGCAAAAGGAGAGAGACAGAGATGGGAGAGATCAGGCATGCATTGCGTGAAAAGTCAGGAGCCAGTTGAAATGAAGAAGCCAGAAATACAAGTAGCATGAGAATAATTAATGGAAGGAAGTTCAAAGAATGTGAAAAAGAATGGGGATAAAGCACAGATGGAGGTAGGTGTTATTCTTGGATAGAAGAGACCTCTGAGGTTAGAGAGAAGGAAGAATACACGTGTTGACTCAACAGATTCGTCGGAGAGGTAGCATGTTAGAAACATCTGTGTGAGTGTGTCAGAGGATTGAAAGAACATCATGGAAAGGTGGTATTAATTCCAGTGAGGATTCCAGCATTAAAGAATGTCAAAGTGTCTTGACAGTCCACTCCATATTAACGACAATTTGTAATAATTCTGTTTTTTCTTATTTACCTTCTACTTTTTACTGTTAATGAATTTACATAGCTTTGTCACTTTTTTTCCTAGATTCATTTTGTATTTTAGGGACAATGGCATCGTGGACAGAGAAGATGTGCCTGAGAAGTGAAGCTGGTGGATAAATACAAGAGAGGATCTGAAAGTCTACAGTAATGGGATCTAGGCTGGCCTGGATGTACCAGACACCTGCCACATCCGTGGTGCAACTCGGGAAAACGCAACTATAAGTCGCCATGTTTGGTGTCATGCCAACTCCATCACCCAGGCACCACTGGGTCAGAAATAGGCACCTAGAGACAAGCAACAGTGGACGGGACCCTGGGATGTGTCTGGCATTAAAACTCTGCTGAGATTGATGTCTCAGTTTGTTGCAACATAACTAACCCACTTATATATATATGAAAAAGAGGAGGCTAAATTTAAGACCTTTACCTGGCATGGCTGAACTGCAAATATATATATTTTTAATTTGGTGATTCTTCTTGCAGTGACGTAGATGGAATTATATACTTGTGTTTTTCTTCGTAACAGTTTATGAGATTCTTAATAATAAAGACCAAATAATATTATATATTCTATGCACAAAACTTGGCAATTTTATACATTGGTGTCTTTATTGGCAAAAGGAGAGCATCAAAATAATGTGGTATTATTTCTTGTCTATTTGGAGATCTGAACTTTCTTTTAATTAAGAGCTGACTAATACCAAGATTTGGGGTAAGAGAGTTCCGAAGTGTCGACAAGAAATACAGACTCACAGACATTTTACTCCTTTCCATATTGGCATTAACTTTTAAGAGCTGGTGCTGAAGAGCCAGGCTATTATTTTTGGTTTTATCGAAATTCATTTTCAAGTAATCCTACTTGTAGGATAGACAAACGGGATAACCAACGTGCAATTTTCTCTGATATCTTAAATATCTTGGAGGTGTAGTGACTGACCCTGGGTAGTTGATAGAGATAATCTGCTCCCATTGCAAAGATTCTTTAAAAAGTAACGATAATAGTAATAATAACAGTTAATACAATTACAGGAACCACTGATCAAGCTCATGCCATTTTCTCTAGCTCTCTGAGAGTTATGTCTGTATATATTACCCTTATTCTTTATATTCTATATAAAATCTGATAATTACAGCAACCCATATGGTGAGTACCATATTAAAGTTTAAGAAACTGAAGCTCAGAGATGTTATGTGACTTGACTGAGTTCCTACACTTACCTAAGTGTTGTACCAACAGTTTGAATATAAAAATTCATCTTCTTTTCTATATTCTTCACAATCTGTCATGCCTAATTTGTAGACCGATCAATAGGAGGATTTGTTTTCTGGAAATATAGTATTTATATTCTTGAAAGTACCATTATCACATCTGTGGTCTGTTTCTAGGGCCATAACCATTGCATTCTAAGAAAAGAATTTTTAAAGACCACTATTTTTAAATTGTTCACTCTAGATATACTAAAACTCTAAAACAAAGAAAAAAGATACGAACCTTTTATACTTTTTAGTAATATAGTCATCTGTATATTTAGTACAAGACAAATAACATAATATAAAATAAGAGTGGGAATATCTTCTATGTAAAAGCATAATTTGAATGGAACATTTTAAATTTTTACATGATGATTTTGAGTGAATTACATTTATCATATTTTGAGAGTTTGAAAATTTGAAGTATGTATTTGTAGGTAAGATTGTGTCAGACTAGATTACCATTTCATTTGTTGGTACCACTAACATACAGTGTATATTTCATAAAAACCTATTTTACGTGATCGGATGAGCATCATGAGAAAATTATACGTTGCAGCAACACTTTAAGACAATTGTAGCTCAATTTTGCTTCTCTAGAATAATAAATAGCAGAATTGCCCCCCCCCAGCTGCCAACAACATCCCAAAGTCAGAAAGATACAAAGATTAGATTATAAAGTCTAATATTTCTTGTACTGTAATATTTTAACGTTATTACCAAAGAATAACATTCAACCCTCTGGTAATTATTAAATTAAGCTCTCAATGTTTTATAGCATGTATGAACTCAGAATAGAATCTGCAGTATGAGCAAAACCTACAAAGATATCACTTCTCAGACTCCATCAGCACCACCGCCATTATCTGACGAAGGGATCGGCCAACCTCTCAACTCGAACATGTCTGAGGTTACAGAATTTTCTACCTATTATGAGATCCCATTCCAACAATGTTCAGTTCTCATTCTGAGAAAGCACTCCTTTGAACTGAATTCTCTAGAAGTTTTATTCATTTGTCCCAGTTCTACTCTCTGTGGTTAAACTAACAAGCTATAATTCTTTTTTTTTTTTTCCATATGGAAGTACTTTTGTTACTTGAAGAGAGTTATCAAATCTCCTTGCATCATCTTATCCCAGATCCTTCAACTATTTCCCTTGATGTCGAGACCCTTAGTCACTCTCTCCTGGAAAAGCTCCACTTACTAAATGTCTCTGAATGATGGGAAGTAAGTCAGTGTTATCGCTCACTATTTCTAGACTTTTTTGCAGGGATCCGTAGGGTGAATAGATTTAATTTTGACTATCCATAATTTTGACTATTTTAGAGAAAATTCAAAGGCTCATGATATGACGTCGTTAGTAATTTTGCCAATTAAAAAAATTGAACTAAAGGGGTATGAAGACTGCTGTGCAGATGCCAATCACTTAATGGGTAAGGGTGAGTGAGTAAACTTGATCAGCTGACTTCCATATCTCCACATAGCCTTTTATTCTATAATCCTCAATGTGTATACACAGGTAAGTTGTGTGTGTGTGTGTGTGTGTGTGTGTGTGTGTGTGTGTGTGCGTGTGTGTGTATAAAACGTGGCCACAAAAATAAAGTCAGCTGCCAGTGTAGTGTTGGAAATAAAACAACACTAAAAGATCTAAATGTTATGAGGACAGCCACAAGAAAAGATTTTGATAATTCATTCTTTAATCTATGACATGAATGAGTCTACCATCTATACTTTATGTAATTTAAAGTAATTAATAAAAAATGTCAATGATTGCCTGATCAATGTGCATTTTTTCAACTAGTGATGAATAACAAGTTATTGATAGGCAATTACCTTCCGGGCTGATGATATTCCCAACAAGTGCAATGCGAAATTGATTTGAGAAAGATCAAGAAAATAAAACCTTTCTTCAAATAGAACCTTAGGATTCAAGAAGGTCTCAAGATAGGTCTTCCATGAATAATATCAAGTCTACAGAACTTCTTATGAAGGTAGGGTGAGATAGTAGTATAGATTTTTCAGTCATATGCACACTATTAACTGAAAATAAAGATGTGCACATTGGTACTGCAAAAAAAAAAAAGCCTCAGTATTGGACCCTGTCACAGGCTGGATAATGGTTACCGAAAGATATCAGATAAACTCTCTTAACTCCATAATAAAAAGATAAATAACTCAATTAAAGGATGAGCAAAAGATAAAATAGACATTTCTCCAAGGAAGATGTGCAAATGACCAAGAAATACATGAAAAGATGCTTGGCATCGTTAGTCATCAGAGAAATGCAAGTCAAAACCACTTTGAGACTCCACTTGACATCTAGTGAGAAGACCAGAATAAAAAAAACTCAGATAGGGGTACATGGATGGCTCAGTGGGTTCAGCGTCCAACTCTTGATATTGGCTCGGGTCGTGATCTTGCCGTTGTGGGATTGAGCCCCCCATGAGGCTGAACATGGAGCCTGCTTGGGATTCTCTCTCTGCGCCTCTCTCTGTCCCTCCCCCCCTTCTCTCACTCTCTTAAAATCAATAAATAAACAAAAATAAAATAAGAAAAACTCAGATAAAAACAAGTGTTTTTAAGATTGTGGAGAAACAGGAACGCTCATTACTCTGCCCCCACTGGTGGGAATGTAAAACGGTGCAACCATTTTGGAAAACAGACTGACAGTTCCCCAAACGATTAAACATAGAGTTACCATATGACCCAGCAATTCCATTCCTAGATATATACCAAGAGAAATTTAAAAAAATGTTCATACAAACGCATGTATGTGGATATTTATGGCAGCATTATCCATAACAGCCAAAACGTGGAGATAATCCAAGTGTTTATCAATGGATGCATAAACAAAATATGCATTTCATACAATGTACTATGTAGCCATAAAAAGGAATAAAGTATTGATAAATGTTACAACATGGCTCCACCTCGAAACACTATGCTTTATGGGAGAAGCAGAAGTCTACCTATTATTTGATCCCATTCATATGGAAGTCCAAAACACGGAAATCTATAGAGACAGAAAACACATAGATGTCTGCTTAGGGTTGGGGTGAGGGGGAAATTGACTCTTACAAAACGGTACAGCGTTTCTTTTTGAGGTGACAGAAGTGTTCTAAAACACATTGTAGTGATGGTTAGACATAACTGTGATTGATCATGCTAAAAGTCATTGGATTGTACACTTTAAGTGGGTAAATTATAGGGCATATAAATCTCAAGAATTCTGTAAACAAAAAAGAAGAGTGAAGTTAACCTCCTTGTGCTGAAACAGAAAGATACTCAAGGGAGCATCGCTAAATTGAAAACAAAAATCACCATGGAAGGAAATCTGTGCCGAATGGAGGGCTATTCCAGATCCTACTAACAAATGCGATTATATAATCAGTAGAAGAGCTAAAGTGTTCCGTCTGGCTGGAGGGACTTCTCATTCATCTTCATATTCTTTGGGCAAGTCAACAAATATCAACCACAATATGGTCCCATAAATGATATAAACAACTAAGGCTGCTGGGGTCTCAGGTGAGGACCATAGAGGAGAACCCTCTTTTTTCATGGAAACATTATGCTATTACCTTATAGCATCAAGTATGGCTGTTGAGGACTTTATTATACATTTGAATATTTTTTCTAAGAAAACTTTTACTTAGTTATTTTTTTCTTATAGCCTTTTAGAACCTTCTCTTCGTCCTTGGAGATCTGAAACTTCACAAAAATACTCCTTAGAATGGATTTTGTTTTTAATGCTGTTTAGCTGTCTAGCGGCCTTTTAATCTGAACACCTTTGACTCATTTCTTTTGTGTTTTTTTCAATTCCATTTGCACTCAACTTTCCCTCATAGCGCTCAAATTCCTTTTATAGTTTCAGTCTGGATTTTTGTGTTTACGATCTGAGAGGTAGTTTCATTCATACCTCTGATCACCAGTATATCAGTTTAGTGCAAAGCAGTCATATCGTTAATTTCCAAGAATCTTTTCTTGTTCCACAGGTTTTTTTTTTTTGTAAAAGCCTGTTCTTATTTTATGGCTACAAAATCTTCGACTATTTGTGTACACAGTCATCTATATCGACTGCTGATTTTCCTTTAGCGTATGACAGGAAGCAGGAGCACCTCGAATCAGAACAAGAAGGGCTCCACTCTGGCATGTTCCATTATTATTACATCACACTAGAATCCTAGCTATTTCTAGGCAGATTAGTTCCTTTATTCTAGAGGATGGGCCTTCAGGTTTCTTCTCATGGTACGAACTTCAAGCCCAAAGTCATGCTACATTTATGGGGCCTTGGGTTGTACTGATACCTCATGGATGTTGCCAAATGAGGACACCGTCTTTTTGCCTCACTGGGTAGTGCATCTTGAGTACCTATGGCCTCTGTCTGGAGGCTCTTCAAGAAGCCCCCAGTACAATAGCCCTGGATATGGCTTTCTGAACTGATCCTCTGTTTGTTCTGGTTTGTGTTATTCCTGCTTTGTTTCACCTGTCAACACCCAAGTCTGTTTTTTGTCTGTCAGAGTTGCATTAATAACTTTAGTCCACTGTTGGTCCTCACTCCCATTTTCTTACTGTTGTGGGTTTATTCACTTTTGCAGTGAATTTTCATTTTCATTTTCATTTCAGTGGTGTTTTGTAAGAGTCAGGGGCATATGAATGTTCCCAGGCCACCATCTTGAACCAAGAGGTATCAGAACCTAGAAAAATATTAAGTGGTATTTTTAGAAACATCCTGACAAAACCAGATGAAACCATGGGTGACAATGGAACGTATGGGAAAGAAAAGTCTATCCAGGAGCAAGATGGAGGAAGGGCCTTGTGTCTTAGGACTTCGAGGGCACATTTTTGATAATATGGATAACAATGGGGCTCTGTATGTACTTGAAAAGGAGGACGACAGGAAGAATTCAGTGTTTGGAGAACATTATCATACCAGTTGTATAAGCAACAGTCTGGATCAAAGACAGACTTGACCAGGCGGACGGCATGTGAGTTTGTCAACGTAGTCCAGGAGCAAGGGTCTAAGGATGTGAGGATGTGGCTGTGGAAACCGAAGGCAAGAGGTGAGACCTTGCTGCTTGATTTTGCTCCATTTATTATATTTTGCTTCTAAAAGGGAAACAGCAAAACAAGAGCAACAATTACCAACAAAGAAACAAATCAATAGGATCCGAAACCAAGCGTCATTATCTGTGAAATCAGAGTAGATGATTTAATAAGTGGATATTACATTATTTTTCTCCGTTTCAAAATATTTTTAAAAAATGAACTGAAAGAAATAAAGCATGAAGGGAAGGCCTAAGAATTTTAAATGATAGGTGTTGTGCCTGCGACTCTGCAGCATGGGTTTAAACCCCGGTCCTATAACTTGCTTGCTCAGATAAAGCTGAGAATTTAAACCGTATGAGGCCCAGAAGCCTAATCTTTAAAATGAAGTTGATAGAGATAGTATCACCCTTAGAGAGTTCTTGGGAAAATAAAATAAGGTGATGCATGGAAAACCAAGGTTGACTCTTATTCTAGAAGACTTGCAAACTTTTTTTAAAGGTACGAACCGTACAGGAAAACAAGGCGTATCTCAATCTCTGCCCACTATAACTTAAAAAATCTGCAGTGTTTTGCCACAACAACTTGTGTTAATAAAAGACATTACAAGGGAAGAGTGCATTAGCTAAAATAATTCTAAGTATGAAAATTACTCACTAAATCTTGATTCTTGTGGCAATTAGAAAAAGTCATTTGAGCATGACTAATTTTCCGTATGAATTCAAAAATATATTTTAAATACAAGGTGCACTGGAGTTTATATTTTATCTACTGTAGTTCCAAGGGATCTAATACTATTTTTCCAAATCTCCAATATATGTAGTCACTAGCATATGTTGTCTCCCTTGCTAATTCTGCTCTATAACATGCTTATATGAGACCTTTTGCATTAAGTATTAGGTGTGATGACAAACTTTCCTTCTGGAGTTGCAAAATTCAGGCAAAACCAAGATTATTAAAGTTTTTCAGGTGTAGGAGGTAACTAACAAAATAGAGTACTATTTTAACAAAAACACAGTGCTATTCACGGTAATTAAGTTTCTCAATATTACTCAAATACTAATCCACATTGCATTTTATGTCTAGGAAATGCAATATCCCCAGAATACAACATCTCACTTCTGTTCATTCTTTATTCACGAGAATGACTATTTAAAACAATTGCCAATAGCTGCCTGATTTTCATGCCCATGTTTAATGGCTAAGGAAAGCCTAGTGGTTGTTACTGTTTACTGCAGTATGTTGGAGGAAAGAAATTGAATGAGTTAGAAAATTAGAGTGCATTTTCTTTTTTTACTTAGTGTAGCATTCTCCTGAAGAATTACCAAACCAAAATCGTATGGAATATCACTTCCCAAAGTATTATGATTGCTAAAAGTCCGGGTTTTTTTTTTCCTTGGTTGGTTCAAAATACTCATCAAGACTTATAGAGACTCACCAGTAGAACTAAAATCATCAACTATTATATCACTGTTATATTACAACAAAAAGAGCTCCAGATTTTTTTAAAAAAGGGCATTTAACTAACATTATTTCTATTGCTACAGTTTCCTTTAAAACTTCCGAATTGAAGGAATAATGCAATCAGAGCAAAGTCTCTTTAACCAGAGGTTAACAAATTAAATCTTTTAAAAGACAAAGAACTTTTGCAGAGAAAGAAGTATGCCAGCATATCTAGATTTTGTTGTTTTGAGTCCAACAAGTCATATATATAAATATATCAAAGGAGGCCAGTTGATAACAGCATTTCTTCTACAAAATAAGCGTCCAAAGTGGGATGGGTATGTGTGTGAAAGCGTGACTTGAGCATTTGTTAATGAAACCTGTTGGCAACATACAGCTGGCTTTGGGGCAGGATCTCGCGTCCTTTGTATCAGGCAGGAGAGAAGCGAGACTTCATCTGAGATGCTAGATCTCGGTTGGTGTTGTTATCTTTTGCTTCTCCCACTCTGTTGTGAAGTGTTTGGCAATTTATTTTGATTTGGCGTCTTTTTGCCATCTCATTTCAATTTTATGCTCCGTTATGAAAACGGGTGGGAAACACACAACATACTTATGTAAGAATCATGAGGCTTACCCTTGTGCTGTGGTGATGAGTTGCAATTTTGACAAACACTGGGAATTACTAGTCAAATGTTGGATTATCTCCGTGATGTTTAGGTTTTATAGCTGTAGGCATGTAACTTTAAAAACTATTATTAACAAGCAGTCCTGGAGGAAAAATAACTTTGTTATTGTAAGTTGGCTGCTTTCTAGTGCAAATGTGTTTGTTTTTTTTTTAATGAAAATTGCTTTTGTGGCTCACGTATTTTATAACTTGAGATTTCTCGGATGTGACTGGGGAGTTATACCAGAACCAGCTATCCAGCCATAGTATACAGCATGGGAATCAGCTCCAGTAACTACTCATCCCAAGGGTACATTTTTTTTTTTGTTAGAGAAAGAGAGAGAGAACACACACACACACAAGCAGGGGAGGGGCACAGGGAGAGAGAGAGAGAGAGAGAGAGAGAGAATCTTAAGTAAGTAAGCTCCATTTTCATGCTTAGCTCAGTAGGGAGCCAGGACTCATTCCCATGATTCTGGGATCATGTCCTGAGCCAAAATCAAGAGTTGGACGCTCCACTGACTGAGCCACGTAAGCATCTTGTGATTCGTGCTTTAAATGTGAACAGTAATTCATCTTTCAAGATGAAATAGTGAAACTTAGCCCTTCTTATAATCTCTTTCTGGTCATTTTTCTGATCATGTAATTGTTTTCTCAGTAGGTAGGTAAGAATAACAGTGACACAAATAGAGCATTCTTTTTCCTCCTTTGTGTGTTTCTTTGATTCAAACTTGGAGCAAGGAGTATGATCATCCCTCTTGGATGTTTAAGCATGCCACGGCTTTCACAGAGGTTAGATGGTTTCAGGTGCAAGACCGCAGTAGGGCCCAACTTTCATCTCATTACCATAGACATTCATAGCAATGGCTTAGATTTAATTTCTCACGCTGTAAATATTTTTAGAATACATCAGAAATGTCTGTTTGATATCAACATTTTGAATATGAATCCCGATGGACAGGGAGTGCTTTGTAAGAGCGTCAGATGCTGCAATTGTAAAGCATGGCGTGAGTGATGTTGGAGCCACATAAATGCAACTCTCAACGGCTTTTCCTTTGTTTATTCTCTCCACGTCAACTTCCTGCACATAACACCTGGACCAGGGAAGAACTGCATTTCATCAACAGATTTTGGTGGCAAATAAAACAGACAAGGTTTTATATGTTTGCGAGGGTCCTCAGAAATCATACAATGATGGTATTTTAAAAGGACTATCTTCCCAGAAATACAACATTTTTAATTACCTATTAAAGATATTTTTGGGGGGGCACCTGGGTGGTTCAGTCGGTTAAGCGTCCAGCTCTTGATTTCGATTCAGGGGATGATCTCATGGTTTGCAGGGATCGAGCCCTGCATCGGGCCCTCCACTGACAGCGCAGAGCCCTCTTGGGATTCTCTCCTCGTCTCTCTGCCCCTCCCCAACTCTTGTACATGTGCTCTATTTCAGAATAAATGTATAAATAAGCTTAAAATATTTTTTCCCATCACTGTTTATTTAAAATAGGAGGCTCCACATATGCTGATATTATTTATCTCTCCAACATTCAAGCACAATAATAACATGAACACACTAAGTCCCTTAGTTTATCTTTGGACGGATGCTTGAAACGGTTCTTCTAATATCTTTAGACACATTCGATCATGTGGAAAGGAAAGAGAAAGGAAATTAACTCTCCCTGAGTGGATGTATCAGACACTATGTTACTTACTTAACACCCAATATTTCCCTTCATCCTTAGTACTGTCCTTCAGGAAAGATGTTAATATCCCCATTTTTATGGATGCGGAACCTCCAGTGTCAGTCAGCTAAGTTACTGGTCCAATTTACCAGAGTGATGAAATATGGTTTTGAACAGGACTGCCCATGCTTTCCACTATGTTGCTCTATTATTGGGTGGTAGCAGTTAAGGGACTAAGGCTTTATTTTCTTTTTTTCCATTACACTTGCTTTGAAAATACCTTTTCCTTTGAATATAGTCATTTTCAATACTTGGTAAATATAGTAGGGAGGATCTCAGTGACTTTGACGAAATTTAAGCTAAGTCCAGAGTCGATATTTGTCAGATAACTAAACTTTTTTTTTCCCACTTAACATTAAATTCATTAATAACACTACCACAAAATTACTTCTGCCTAAAACCTCATAAAACAGGAACTAATCAAAGCAAACACACTTAACAGCTAATGATGATTTTAATTTAGCTGTAAATGCCTCAAAGGCTAGTAATTAGAGAGCAGTTATACGCGTTTTGTTTTGCAAAATAAATTATTGCTGCATGTTTTGCCACAGTTTTCTCTATTTAATTTTGCTAAAAGAGTCTTCTTGGTGCAAAACGTTAAAATAGATCTTATGGCTAGATAATTTAGATAACCATATTACAATCAATTTTCTGGTTAAAACAATGTCTCGTGAAGATGTTTTGAACAATAAAAGTGGCCACAAATGTGCTTTTAAACAACAACAAAAAGGGCCAAGTAAATAAACTCTTTGCAGTGCTTGATTGCACGGTACGACTCAACTTTAGATTTAATGAAGGGTTATTTGTTTAGCAACAGGGATGTGAGTCATATATCCTGACAATATTATGGCTCTCAACAATGAAGGGTAACATAAATCACATCGTTTCCCCAAACAGACATGATCATTGGTATTTTCTCTTTAGCGTGTAGATCGGTAGCTCCGTGATTGCGAAACTACATTAGAGATCGATGATACTAAGTTACCCTCTCGTGTTGATACATGGCTGCTTAGAGGTTTCAACACAAGGGCTGAGGGCAGGGAGTTTGTTCTACTAGATGTGAAGAACCCCAAATATAGCATTACAGATAGTGCCAACAATTCCTGAAGACAAAACTTGTTTTAGGGGAGAGGCCACTTAAAGAATAGGCTCCATAGTTTTGAACCCTAGAATGAGAAAACCAGAGAGCATTCTTAAGTGAGACTGAGAGTAAATTGATAGTTACAAAAAATAAGAGCCAAACTTGGGGTATTTAACTGTAGGATCTGCTATTTCTTCTCTACTTCCCAACAAATAAAAAAAAAATTGTTCTTGTTTGTTTAGGATATAGATAAAAGATGCACATTTTAATTTTTTTTTTTAACGTTTATTTATTTTTGAGACAGAGAGAGACTAGAGCATGAACGGGGGAGGGTCAGAGAGAGGGAGACACAGAATCTGAAACAGGCTCCAGGCTCTGAGCCGTCAGCACAGAGCCCGACGCAGGGCTCGAACCCACGGACAGTGAGATCGTGACCTGAGCCGAAGTCGGACGCTCAGCCGACTGAGCCACCCAGGTGCCCCAAAGATGCACATTTTAAAAGAATCAAATGACATAAATGAAATAAGGAAACGAATTAAAGGCCATTTGGAATCTCCAACCCTGGGATGAAGATAAGACATACTAACTTTCTGATTTTTACCTATTTGTGCTTTGCATTCTATATACTCAAATTAATGGATTTTTACATGAGAACGCCACCTCCATTGTATTCTATGGCAGTAGGGTACCCCTGGAGGTGCTCAACGTGAAGACACCATAATTGAATCATAATATACATGTGGTGATTATTATTTTGGGTATTTGGGGGGTGGGGGAGACGTATGGCCTTCCCTTATATTAATGCCACCGTTTCAGTCTCCTCCTCAGGACCTTAGGACATGACACTGAATCATATCTATAAGATAGCTATTTAATCACATCTATAATTTGGGATCCACTAGATCATACCACATAATCTTTGCTTCTTGCTTTTCTCACTTTTTATATAAAGACTGCTCGATACTCCATATGGCGCATGTATCCCAATTTTTCCGATGTTCTCTTGTAAACAGTTCCAATCCTTGGCCAGTATGCCCAATGCTGAAATAAAGATCCTTTATATGTCTTTCCAGTTTGGGACTTAACTTTCTATGGAATATACCTACAAGAGAGAAATTTCTAAATTATACTCTAGATAACATAACTCTTAACAGGAATTCTGTAACTCCTTACCTTATTTGGTGCATTGCGTATGAATAACTTTTTCCTGACATCAATACCAGCTATGGATCTTACAGTACTTTATAGTTTTTTCTAATCCCACTGCTGGTGAATTTTGAGCATCAGTTCACATGCTGGCATTTGCTCTTTAGGTCTTTGTCCATTGTTCCATTTTTTTTCTTGTCTATCAGTAAGGATACAATAATATCAAAATTAACCCTTTGGATCTATAGAACGTTAATGTTTTTGCCCACATCTACTTTTTATCTGTTAACATTTTTGTCACATAAAATTTTATAATTGTTTATATTTAGTATATAAATACATAGCATATATATAACATTATATATATTATATATCCACATATATATAATATATAATCATTTTATAACTTCTACAGTATGGAGTCTTATCTGAGGAGATCTCTGGTACCCCTTGATTGTATATGTAAGGATTTAGATCTCTGAAAGTACATTTCTTTTTATTACATTACTTTGTACATTTATGGTTTGTATCTATTTAGTCTATTTCATCCCATGATCAAGTGAAATTCATTTCCAGTATGCCAGGGTGGTTCAGTACTCAGAAAACAATCAGTGTGATACATTGCATCAATAAGAGAAAGGATAAAAACCATATGATCGTTTCAATAGACGCAGAAAAAGCATTTGACAAAGTAAAGTATCCACTCATGATAAAAACCCTCTGCAAAGGAAGTCTAGAAGGAACATATCTCAACATAAAAAAGGCCATATATGAAGAGCCCACACAGCCAACATCATACTAAATGGTTGAAAACTGAGAACTTTTCCTATAGGATCAAGGGTAAGACAAGGATGTCCACTCTCAACACTTTTATTCAACACATTATTGGAAGTCCTAGCCACAGCAATTAGACAACATAAGGAAATAAAAGGGATTCAAAATGGGAAGGAAGAAGTAAAAATCACTATTTGCAGATGGCATGATATTATATAGAGAAAAATCTAAGGAATCCACCAAAAACAAAACAAAATTGAAAAAAACAAAAAACAAAAAACAAAAAAAACCTACCAGATCTGATAAATGAATTCAGTAAAGTCACGGGGTATAAAATCAATGTACAGAAATCTGTTGGATTTCTTTTTTAAAAAATTTTTAATGTTTTTTAAAATTTATTTTTGAGACAGAGAGAGACAGAGTTTAACCAGGGGTTGGGCGGGGGGGGGGGGGGGGGGAGGCAGCGGGGCAGAGAGAGAGCGAGACACAGAATCCGAAGCAGGCTCCAGGTTCTGAGCTATCAGCACACAGCCCGATGCGGGGCTCGAACTCACAAACTGTGAGATCATGACCTGGGCCGAAGTCGGACACCTAACCGACTCAGCCACCCAGGCGCCCTGAAATGTGTTGCATTTCTATACACTAATAATGAAACGGCAGAAAGCGAAATTAAGAAAACAATTCCATTTGCAATTACACCAGAACAATAAAATATCTAGGAATAAACTTAACTAAACAAGTGAAAGACTTGTAGTCTGAAAACTATAAAACACCGATGAAAGAAATGGAAGATGACACAAAGAAATGGAAAGACATTCCATGCTCATGTGTTGGAAGAATAAATATTGTTAAATTGTCTATACTACCGAAAGTAGTGTCAAAACGCCAACGGCATTTTTCACAGAGCTACGAACAAATAATCCTCAAGTTTGTATGGAACCACAAAAGAGCTTGAATAGCCAAAGCAATTTTGAAAAAGTAAAGAGAAAAACTGAAAGTATCACAATTCCAAATTTCAAGTTATATTACATAGCAGTAGTAATTAAAACAGTACGGTACTGGCATACTAGATCAATGGAATAGAACAGAAAACCCAGAAATAAACCCACAATTATATGGTCAATGAAGAACGAATATGCAATGGGAAAAAAGACAGTCTCTTCAACAAATGGGAATACTGGACATTCACATGTAAAAGAATGGAACTGGACCACTTTCTTACACCATACACAAAAGTAAACTCAAAATGGATTAAAGACCTAAATGTGATGCCTGAAACCATAAAAATTCTTAAAGAGAGCACAGGCAGCAATCTCTGACATTTTTCTAGATATGTCTCCTGAGGCAAAGGAAATAAAAACAAAAATAAACTATTGGGACTATGTCGAAGAAGTTTCCGTACAATGAAAGAGACAATCAACAAAACTAAAGGGTAACCTTTGAAATGTAAGAAGTTATTCGCTAATGATATATCTGATAAAGGGGTATCCAAAATACATTAAGAACTGATACAATTCAATACTTAAAAACCAAATAATCCAATTAAAAAATGGGCAGAAGACATGAACAGACATTTCTCCAAAGACGACATCCAGATGGCCAACAGACACATGAAAATATGTTCAATATCACTCATCATAAGGGAAATGCAAATCAAAACTACAATGAGATATCACCTCACATCTGTCAGAATGGCAAAGATTAAAACACACACACACACACACACACACACACACAGGGAAAAAAAACAGGTGCTGGTGAGGATGTGGAGAAAGGGGAACCCTGTGCACTGTTGGTGAAAATGCAAACTGGTGCAGCCACTGTGGGAAACAGTAAGAAGCTTCCTCAAAAAATTAAAAATAGAAATACCTTATGACCCAGTAATCACACTGCTGGGTATTTACCCAAAAAATACAAAAACACTAATTCAAAGGGATAGGTGCTCCATTATGTTTATTGAAGCATTATTTACAATAGCTAAACTATGGAGCAGCCCAAATATCCATATAGATGAACAGATAAAGACAAGATGTGCTATATTAAAATATAATATAATTACATATAATATAATGGAATATTATTCATCCATAAACATAATGAAACCTTTCCATTTGCAACAACATGGGAGAGCTAGAGGGTATTATGCTAAGCAAAATCAGTCAAAGAAAGACAAATACCATATGATCTCACTCCTATGTGGAATTTAAGAAACAAAACAAATGAGCAAAGAGAGACACACACACAAATCAAGAAACAGACTCTTAACTATAGAGAATAAACTGATGGTCACCAGAGAGGAGGTGGGTAGGTGGGATGGGGGAAACATAGAATGGAGATTAAAGATTAGACATCATGATGAAAAAAAAAATAACAAAATCAATGCATATGATAAAAATTTTAAATCTATTTTGAATTTTTTTTGTATGATATGAGATGGAATTCATTTACCATTTCTTCATGAAACAGTTGTGGCGGTTTATCCTTTTCTTCTAAAAGTTTTTAATATGTGCATTTTTTATGTCAAGGATCTAATTCTGAATTCTGTATTTGCCTGATATATTTATCTGTTCCTATATTAATTCCATATTCATTTGATGGATACGTAGTATGTTTTAATATCTGGTAGCAAGTATCCTCTCAATTTATTTTTAAAAAAATTTTTTCACGTTTATTCATTTTTGAGAGACAGAGACAGAGCATGAGAGGGGGAGGGGCAGAGAGAGGGAGACAGAATCTGAAGTGGGTTCTGAGCTGTCAGCACAGCACCGGATGCGGGCTCGAACTCACTGACCCTGAGATCACCACCTGAGCTTAAGTCAGACGCTTTACCGACTGAGCCATCCAGGTGCCCCACAATTTCTTAATTTCATTATCTTATTATCTTTTTTAAAACACTTACTGTTCACTGCAAACTTTACCCATTTTATGCATTTTCAAACAAGTCTCTTGAATTGCTCATTGGAACTGTGTTGTACTTGTATATAATTATGGGAATATGATACTTTTAAGATTTTAGATTTTCCCATCCAGGAATGTATGGTTTTTGATTTATTCAGATTCACTTTATGTTTTTCATCCAGCATAGTTTTTCCATGTTGATAGATATTTCTGTATAGATATACTTCTTAATAGAGAAATATAGATATATTTCTTAATATTTTAGAGGTTGTTTGTAAATGGCATGCCATTTTCAATTTTCACTTTTAGGTGTTTATTGCTAGAGTATAGAAAAGCTGTTAACTTTGGATATTTATCTCGTATTTGTTCCCACTACATATTCATCTTATGAACTGTAATATTTTCCAGATAATTTTTTTAGTTCTAGGTATGCAATAATATCATCAGAATGAAGAAATAAAACTATCCCTTCTTTTCAAATATGCCATCTATTTTTTTTGTTATAGTGCATTTCCTAAAGGTAATGATGATTTGTTCTATCTTAGTAGGAAATCCAGCATATTTCCTAATTTTAATTAAAATGATTTTGGTGATCACCATTAGATATTTGCCTTTAATGTTTGATTGGCAGTCTTTATTATGTACAAATAGTTCTCTTTTATTTCTTTTTATTAAAGTTCTCGTTAACAGTAGTGGCAGGATTTAATAAATGTATTTTTCTGAAATGTATCTCTTGATATGTTGTGTTTTTTTCTCTTTTAATTTATTAATACAATTGATTATATGGATGGATTTCCTGGTACTAAGCCACTCTTGGATTTTTTAAAATAAACCTTACTTGCTCATAGTATATTATTCTTGTAATATGTTGTAAGATTCCATTTGGTAAGCATTACTTACAATATTTATAGCTTTATTAATAAATGAGGTTGGTATATAGGATCACATTCGTTTATCCTTTCCAGGTCTTTTTTCTTTTTACTTTCAAGTAGGTGCTATTATTATTATTATTTTAAGTGAAGTATAGTTGATATATCAAGGACTTTTTAAAAATATTTAGAGAGAGTGCGAGTGGGGGAGGGACAGTGAGAGAGGGAGAAACAGAATCCGAAGCAGGCTCCACAGCTCAGACCCACCAACCGGGAGATCATGACCTGAGCGGAAATCGACGCTTAACCGTCCGAGGCACCCAGGCGCCCCCAAGTTTATTTTTAATGCTGATTTTAGCAACCGCAGGGCCTTCCATCTGCAATAATTTAAATAATCTTAAATAAATCGTTTCTTTGGGTTATAGAAAACTCAACTCTGAAACCATCTGTCTTTTAATTTATTTATTCTTGAGAGAGGGCAGGGGGAAGAGGGGGCAGAAAGGGAGGGAAGGAGAGAGAATCCCAAGCAGGCTCTGCACTGTCAGCCCTGAACTTGATATGGGGCTCAAACTCATGAACTGAACCCTGAGCTAAAATCAAGAGGTGGAGACTTCACCAACTAAGCCACACAGGTGCCCCTAAAACCACCTGTCTTGTGGTCTTTTTTAAATAATAACTTTAACTACCTTTCTAACTTCTACAGTGATAATTAACCTAATCAGATTTTCTCCTTGTTCTAACATCAGTTTTGACAATATGTTAAGAGACAAACATGCAATTACTCCCAAATTTTCATTTTTTCAATGAGATGTGTTAGTTTTCTCTAATGGCTCTTTATCTCCTTTCTTATCTCTAGTCTCCTATTTTTGCTCTTCTATTTTTTTTCTATTCTCAAGATTGCAAAGATTTAATCTATTTTATTAGTCTCTGCTTCTCTTTTCTCTGTGAATATAGGCATTTTAAATTATAATCTTACCGTGTTCCGTAAGTTTTTTTTGTTGTTGGTTTTACTGAGCATTCTGTCCATCAGTTGTTAAGAAATAAATGATTTTTGCATTTATTGTTTGATCTTGGAAATGTTTTTAATTTCTAAGTATTTAAAATATTTCAGTCATCTTTTGTATGCATTTAAAAATTTTTATTGTAATATGACAGAGAAAGCATTAAATTTTTTTTTAACGTTTACTTATTTTTAACAGAAAGAGAGACAGAGCATGAGCATGGGAGGGGCAGAGAGAGAGGAAGACACATGTCTGAAGCAGGCTCCAGGCTCTGAGCTGTCAGCACAGAGCCCGACGCGGGGCTCGAACCCACAGACCGCAAGATCATGACCTGAGCCGAAGTCGCACGCTTAACCAGCTGAGCCACCCAGGCGCCCCGAGAAAGCATTTTTAAACTTCTACTTTAAAAACCTTACTTGTTTTCATTATCAAGTACAGATTTTTCTTTTTTAAATTAATTTTACTAATCATGATGATATTCTGATTTCAGAGACATCAAAATATTAAAAAGGATGTATTAGAACGATTCCTGTATGTGGATTATTTATTTAAATATTTTTTTTATCCTTTTTTAACTAATTTGATCATAGTTGTTCTTCATTTCCTTTTCATCCTTGAAAACTTCTGAAATTATTTTTTAATAGCCACCAAATGGTGTCATAATGAACTTCTATCTTTTTTATAACATAGACTATTTTCCCTTTAATTATTCTTCTCCCTTACTTTTCCCCTTTTCAATGAGAAATTTGGAAAGGTTTTCTCCTGTTTTCTCCCTCATCACAATTCCAATATTTGCTAAGATAAATCTGCACTTACTAGAATTTATCTTGATGTAGGCCTCTTCCATTTCAAAAGTTTTTCTTAAACTCATTTTATACATTTCCAGAAACTTTATACTTATTATTAAGTCATATATATTCATTGCTCACAACTTTTTCCTCTTCTGGAGATTCACACCTGTCTCAAGTTCCCTAAAGTGTGGCCTCATTTGCTATTCGATTAAAGTCAATTATCTGTCCTCAAATGAGTATTTAGTGGTATACTCTCAAAGTTCTTGAATATTTTTAAATAGACGATAGATTATAGATAGATGGGTAAATAGATGATAGATAATAGATAGAACCATAAATAATGATGGAATCATGGATGTACCTAGTGGCATAGATATATCAGTATTTATGTATTTATAAAAATTTGCCATTAATCAAAGATCAACCTTTTTTTCAATTTTATACTAAAATTTTTAGTTCAAAAGTCATAGATTTTAGGGGTACCTGGGTGGCTCAGTAGGTTAAGCATCTGACTCTTGGGTTCAGCTTAGGACATGATCTCATGGTTTGTGAGTTCGAGCCCCACATTGGGCTCTGCTCTGACAGTGCTGAGCCTGGTTGGGATTATATCTCCCTCTCTCTCTGCCCCTCTCTGCCTCTCTCTCTATCTCAAAATAAATAAATGAACTTAAAAAAATAAAAAATATACAATATGAATGGATAAAGAAATTGTGGTTTATATACACAAAAGAATACTACTTGGCAATGAGAAAGAATGAAATATGGCCTTTTGTAGCAACGTGGGTGGAACTGGAGAGTGTTATGCTAAGTGAAATAAGTCATACAGAGAAAGACAGATACCATATGTTTTCACTCTTATGTGGATCCTGAGAAACTTACCAGAAGACCATGGGGGAGGGGAGGAAAAGAAAAAAAGTTAGAGAGAGGGAGGGAGGCAAACCATAAGAGACTCTTAAAAACTTAGAATAAACTGAGGGTTGATGGGGGGTGGGAGGGAGGGGAAAGTGGCTGATGGGCACCGAGGAGGGCACCTGTTGGGATGAGCACTGGGTGTTGTATGGAAACCAATCTGACAATAAATTTCATAAAAATAAAAATAAAATAAAATAAATTGGTTTTTAAAAAGTTAGAGTTTTCAGTTTTAACAGGTCTTTTCGTGCTGTTTCAGATATCCCAAGTGCTCTTCCTTTGTTTATTTATACCTCGTTCTTGTTTAGGACTTCCAGAAGTTCAATTTCACTAATTATGACGTGTGATTCTTCAACCTATTCCTCCTCTTGCCACACCGCGGATGGTTTGATGCCTCTTCATGCTCCGGATCTTTGGTTTTTCACTATCAGGTCACATCATATGGAAGACAACATCCCAGGACATACTGTGCTGTCCATACTTAATCTATCTTCTCTTTACTCAATTATCATCAAGGGTTCCAAACAGGGAGCATTCCATCCCCACTCAGAGCCGCCATGCTGTACAAGCGCTGAATGGGACATTTGGGACAATATTTGTAAAGGGCTCATTCACCGTGCCTGGCATAGAAATTACTGGGGCCAATGTTATCTCTCTCCCCATATCGTTTCCTCTGAAAAGATATTGATCCAAATATTTTATCTGTAGGCCATGAAATGCTTTACTCTGTGGAATGACTGGTCTAGATTTATGTTTGAAAAGGTTGCTCAAGTAGAAGTGTGAAGGGCAAGACTACGCCCAGGAGACACCACTCACTGAGGACAAAAGAAGGGAGATGGTTAGAGGAGAATGAGGCTGGAGACATAGAGGCCAAAATGGAAGCTACAACTGCATATTAAATGTTTTTGAAAAGGATGATAGAGATAATGAAAGTTAAATGTTTAAGTTGACAAGGAACAGAGCAGCCCGGCTGGATTCAAATCCAGGCTAGCTCCAAACCCTGTGCGACACGTGGTAAAATAGGGCAAAGAGAGAACGATTCACTGAGTGCCAGTGGTCAAAGACCAGTGACATGTGACGCAGAGGTTTCTAGTTTCGGGAGAGTTGGAAATAAGCCCTCAGGGCTTTGATTCTTAGAATCGTGATACATTCTCCTTCCTCTCCTATCTTGAGCTTATACTTCTCACAGTATGGACCCTCCGTATTTTCTCTGGACTGTAATAGCACTTCCTGTAAAATATACGTCATATTTCTTTTAAAATGCTCCGAATGAGTTCAACCTGGCCGAGTCCCTGCACGTGCTGGCGTTTGTGAGAACTTCATTGTCAGTCATTATTGGAACTCCCCCTCCCCCACTGCATCATGCAAGTCCGGGAAAGATAAAGGAACCTGTTTTCAAGTCCACAACGGACTCCTTTGGCCAGTCTTTGTTGCTGCCATCCTTAGCCACCAGTGGCCTTGAAGGCCACCATTGTACCCAAAGCAAAACCATGTAAGAGTAACAGGTGTGTATGTGCCCATGCCACTATTCCCATACAAGTTTTTTTCTGGGTCCCTGAATCTGAGGGGGACCTAAATGTTCTTCCACCTGGGGAAACTCCAAGTACCATGTTCTTCTCTCTTTCAGGGAAACTTCTTTTCTTTAGCTCTCAGTCTTGGTCTCCCCATCTGCTCCCTTTCTCAGAGCATGTAGCTTAATTTTCCCACAGGCCTTGGGCCAACAGTTCAACACCATAGCCATCGGGACAGATCTAGCTCACTGATGTGCTTAGCTGGTCAGTAAAGTGCTGACCGATTCATGAGTATGAATTTCCAGTAATCACAAACGTGTATATTTCATATAAATATCTAGAGCCCATATTCACACCCGGAAAAAAACAGACTGGTGTTTTTAATGGTCGTCATTCTTGTGTATGGGGTTTGCACATCCCGCACAGCCCCCCTTACTGCCCTGGCATGAGGATCAGTCAGTTCTCTTTCTCCTTTGACCCCTGAAGATATTCTGTGTATCTTCAGACCTGCAGTAACTCAGAGTAAGTGAAGCTCAGACTGTTGGGATGTAAAGCCCCTCACTCGTCTCTTAAGGAAATATCTCTCTGTTCTTTTCTAATAAGCCTGCAAGGAAAAAAATATAAACACATTTATTTTCTCATTCAGGTTATCCTGCCACATTAACTTCTTAGTAGAATTCTTCTGGTATGATGATGTTCTGTCATCTCAACCATAGATGTGTATATAGTGAGCTAGAGCAATGAAGGTGTTACTTATAAATATTACTTATGTGCTTTGAGAGAGAGAGTGTGTGTGTGAGTGGAGGAGGAACAGAGAGACAGGGAGAGGGAGAATCCTAAGCACGCTCAGCTGTCAGCAGAGAGCCCGGTGCGGGGCTCCAACCTTCCAACCTATAAGATCGTGACCTAAGCACAAATCAAGATTTGGACGCACCCATGCACCCCAGAACTTGTTACTTGTAACACCCCAGTGAGCACTACATCTCATAGGTCGGGAGAGCTGTCCATCAAGTTAGTTAGGAATTGCCACCAGGAAGACTGGGTAGACAGATGTGTGCTCATGGCAGTTAGATGATAATGTGACTAATTGTTTGGATTTAAATAGAATTATCGTTATTCAGGCAAAGCCGAAAGGTCCATATTACTGAGGAAATATTTTTCATGCAGCAGTCTCCTAACGGTTTCTAAACTGATCACACTGTTTCCAGTAGATCTTGAAAAACACACTTGAAATGTGTTTTCTGATAGGGAACTTCTATTTATAATTTAGTAATTGGCAAGAAGGAAAAAGAATGAAGAGGAATGAAGCAACAACGAAGAAGCTGCGATGTGAAGAGCTCTTGTCCTCTGTAGGGGCCAGGCGGCCCCGTTTCCTACAGCAGAGTAACTAATACTTTGTTATTTAACCCTGGTTTCTCATGTCTTAGAGCCCATTCTACTGAGCTTGTCCAGTTTTTACCAGGTAGTGCTTTGGAAGTGGAACCCAATAAAATTTCGATATAGATTTTTAAAAAATGTTTACTTATTTTTCATAGAGAGAGAGAGACAGAGCGCGAGCAGGAGAGGGGCAGAGAAAGGGAGACCCAGAATCCGAAGCAGGTTCCAGGCTCTGAGCTGTCCGCACAAATCCTGACGTGGGGCTCGAACTCACCAACCGGGAGATCATGACCTGAGCCGAAGTTGGATGCTTAACCGACTAAGCCACCCCGGTGCCCATCAATATAGATGTTTTAAAAGATAGTAAGTATAGCAGTTCTAGCATTGACTTTATTCAAAGAAGTTTCAGGTTTCTCAACTCATTAGATCACAAAACAGCAACACTTGAAATAAGATAATTACTCCTGCCATGATTAACACTGCGTACGTTGGCTGTTCTCAACTGATGTATGACAAACTCCTTGCAAATCAGAGAATTGTATTCACCCTCATGGTAACGCAATTATGATCTTAGTAGTCATTATAGAGAAAATATATAATAAGGAGTTATTATTAACGTATGAATATTAATGTTTTGTAATTTGCATTATATATGTAATGCATTTACATATGTAAATGAATAATTATGCATTACATCATTGGCCAAAATATGTTTGAAAATAAGTCGGCAGACACTCTTTGGTGTCAACATACACACTTTTAGGACTTTTGCAGTAACTTTGTGGCATCCTCCCCCTTCAGTCGTCATCCATAAATCACGAGTTGTTAGCTACTGATTTACACAAAGCACATTTCGAGGGTTGAGTTGCACAAATGAGTCCTATTACCCAAATCACAGTACGAGTGTATGTGGGCGTAACCCTACTGCACCATGCACGACTCTAGAAGAACCCTTTAAGGAAGCTAGCCATTGCTCGTCAGTTCTGAGCAACTTTGGCAAACTGTCAGTAACCCACCAAGGCTCCCTTCTTGACATGTTTCCAATCTGAACAGATTGTGAGCAGAGTTGCTTTAATGCAGCCTGTCACAGGGCTCACGCCTGTAAATCAAAGATGCGTGGCGTGAGATCACATGTAGGGGAAAAATGACATACTTTGTGAAGGCGTGCTGGATCAAAATCTATCATCTCATCTGTTTTGCAGACCTACCACTGCCATTACGACGCATAGGTATTAAGCGCAGGACACAAACAAAAATAAAACGTTGCCGCTTCTGTTAAGTGTCAGTGTCAAAAGCACATCTCTGAAGTCCTCTTGCCGTATCAAGGAGAAGCAGCCGCTGTCTTTTCAGAATATTCCTGCCAAACAAACTAATTAACACCAAAACTACCTCTATGTGTGTACTCTACTCTCTGATCTTCAGCCGAGTTATTTTTTTCCTCTTTTTTAAAAAAATTGACCTACAGTTGACGCCCAGTGTTACATTAGTTTCGGGGGTACAACATAGTGATTCGGCAAGTCTGTGTTATGCTGTGCTCACCACATAGCTACCATCTGTCACCATACAGGGTGATTACAGTCCCATTGACTGTGTTCTCTAGGCCGTATACCATGACTGACTCGTTCCGTAATCGGAAGCCTGTACCTCCCTCCATTTCGCCCATCACTCCCCCTTCCTCCCCTCTGGCAACCGCCAATGCATTCTCTCCATTTATGGATGCGTTTCTGTGTTTGTTTGTCCATTGTCCAAAATATCTGAAACATGTTGATTTTAGGATTTTAAAAGTAAATTTCACCCCCTTTAGTCCATATTTATAACTTTTCCTCATAGCGTGGAATTATTATATTGTTGATCTAGACCTTGGGTAACAATCTTTAGTAACACACAGAAAGTATCTGGGTTTTTAAAACTTTACAAAGACTACTACTTTATTCTATTCAGCTACTTGATAATTAGATTCATTTTCATTTCCACCTAAAATCACTAGTTGGGTGTAGAGTTCTATGATCTTCAATACAGACATAGATTTCTGAAACAGCCACAACAGACAGGATTGGAATGATGCCATCACCACGTAAAACTTCATGGTGCTTTCCTCTTGTGGTCAAATCCTCCTACATCCCTAATCTTAGCAACTACTCACCTGTTCTCCATTTCTATAGCTTTGACATTTCCAGAATGTTATATAAATGGAATCCCACAGTAAGAGAACTTTCAAGACTGGATTTTTTCACTTAGCATATGCATTTAACATCCATTCGTGTTGCTGCATGCATCAATGGGTCACTCTTTTTCATTGCTGAGTAGTATTTCGTTGCATTGATGTACCATACGGTTATTGATTTGCCCACTGAAGTGCGTTTTGGTTGTTTCTATTTTCAGCGATTACGAATAAGATGCTATAGATATTCACACACAATATTTAGCGTGGAGATTAATTTCTATTTGTCTGGAGTACCTAGGAATGAGATTGCTCTATGCTATGGTAGCACGTTTCACTTCCTATGAAACTGCCAAACTATTTTGCAGAGTGATGATAGCAGTTTGCAAACTGACTAGCAAAAATGAGAGTTTCTGCTGCCCTGCATCCTTGCCATCATGTGGTTTTGTCACATTTTATTTTTCCTATCCATTTTAGTAAGTGCATAGAGGTATCCTCTTGTGGTTTTGATTTGCATTTCTGTAATGGCTAAAGGTGTTGAACATCTTTTGTGTGCTTCTTTTCCCTTCTGAATAGTTTCTTTTCTAAAGAGTCTGTTCTGACTTTTGCCCATTTATAAAGTGGGTTCTTTGCCTCTTTATTTTTGGGTTTTCGGAGCATCTTTAACGTATTATGGACATAAGTCTCATGTCAAATATTTAATTTTCGCAAATACTTTTTCCCAGTTGGTGGGAGGGTTGGTTTTTGGCTCTCACAACATAATCATAATTTTTCTAGCAAAGAAAAATTACTTTAATTTTAATGCAGTCCAATTTGTGTTTTTTTCTTTTATGGAATTAAGTATTATTTTTATGAATTTTTGCCCACCCTAAGTTTCCAAAGATTTTTCTCCCACGTGTTCTATGAATTTTGTATATCTCTTACATTTAAGTCAATCACTAGCTATCATTAAATTTTTATATACACTGTGAAGTAGAAGCCCATGTTTAAAATTTTGCATCTGAATATCCAACTGTTACTGTACCATTTGCTGAAAAAAACTTTCATATCTCTACTGATTTGCCTTTGAAGCTTTGTTAAAAAATCAGTTGACCGTATTTGCCTAAGTCTGTTTTTATAACTTCTATTCTACCCTATTGATCTTTGTGACTATTTTGTCATCAAGATAACCTCCTTGAGTACCAAAACTTTATAGTAACTCTTAAATTTTTGTTGTCAGAGTCCTCCAGTTTTTTTCTTTTTCAATTTGTTTTGAGTATTCCAGTATTTTTCTTTTTTTACTCTTCTTATAAATCATGAAGTCAGCTTGTCTATGTCTATAAAATTCCTACTAGAATTTTGACTTGGGATATATTAAATCTGTACTTAAATAGAGGAGATACTAACTATATTGACTATCCCAATAATGAACACAATATGTCTCTCTATTTATTTAGGTCTAAGAAGATGACTTTTTTCATCAATGTTTTACACTATATAAGTCCCATACACATTTTGTTAGATTTAAATGTGTTTCTTTTGTTTATTTTTTGAAGGAAGGTACTTTTTCAAGGTTAGGTTTACAATTGTTTGTTTTTAGTTTATAGAAATATAGCTGATTTTTGTAACTTGACTTTGTATCTTGCAACTTTTCTAAACTCCCTTATTAGTTCAAAGAGCTTCTCTTTTTGTAGATTTGATGGTGTTTATTACACACAGTCTCATTGTTTGCAAATAGGAATTGCTTTATTTCTTCATTTCTAATTTGCATGACAGTTATTTCTTTTCCATGCTTTATTTCATTGGCTAAAACTTATAGTAAGGTTTTGAATAAAAGTGGTGAAAGTGGACATTCTTGAGTTTTTCCTGATTCATGGGGGGAAGAATTCAGTTTTTCAAAATGGCCTAATGCTACCTGTAGATTTTTTATGGATGTCTTTATCACACTGAGAATGTCTCCTGTCACTCCTAGTTTGCTAACAGTTTGTATCATGAATTGATGTTTAATTTTGCCTGATATGTTTTCTACATGTATTGATATATTCATGTAATTTTCCCGTTAGGTCCTAAGCAGATTAGTAGAAGATGTAAAGAATCTCTTAAATGCACTTTGCAAATGTCAAATCTCTGTAAAATCTGATGGCCTAAAGCCAAAAGCAATCCAACAAATACATTTCTGTGTAGTTAAGATAATAAGGTTCATATGTGCAAGTCTTCTCATTATAAATTTAATACATATTTGGCATATACTATCTGTGATGGTTCTAATCTTCTGGGCTATCGGCCAAATCCTGTCCAAAATGTTTTTGGCTTGGTCTATAAGATATTTTTTTAAAAGTTGACTTAGAGTCCAGTATTTAAACTTCAGCAGGTTTCATTTCCTTTTCTGGATTGCTAGTTTCCCTTGGAAGCTGTCACAAAACTAGACCTCATTGCTGTGTGGCACCATCAGGTGGAGTTGAGTAGCAGCGATCCCTGTTTTACAAGAGTCATAAGGTCTATTTCACTATAGTACCCAGAATTCCCTGAGCTGTTTTGTTCATTTATGTTATCTGTCTTACAGCAATAGGCTATGGAGTTTGCAATTGCTGACCTAGAAAACTGGGTAGATCCCTTGTTAATGAGCATACTCTTATTAAAAAATTACCAGAATCTACATAATGAGATACTATTTTGTGCAATGGGATGTCCATTTTTTTAAAAAAATAATTAAGATATGCTATTGAAATGAACAATTCTAAATATTTTGGAAGCAAATAGAACTTGACATAGATAGTTGCTGTTATTATGGCCATGTGGATCAGAGTCTTAAAAATACTTGTATCTTTGAACAATTAATTCTATTTCTTGGGATTTACCTTAGGGCGATGATTATAGCCATGTGTAAAATTTTAGCAATGATTAAATTAATGATTGTCACCGGCACTTAGGAAAAAAAATGGGAAAATGATGAGTTACCAGGTTAGCAACATATCAATGACATAAAATCTTCCTACAAATTCCAGCCATTTTCAAATGCCCGGGAAATGGCCTTTATTGTGTCACCAAAGGCTTGCTATAAAACAAGACCAAAAAATAAAACCTCCTGAACATGCATATTCCTTGAATAAAACCAAATAAGCATGGAATGATGTAAAGAAGGTGAAAAACCTTCTTCCCATCAGATCACTCTCTGCCTGTAATTCAGATCACAGGGTCTGTGCTAACCAGAAAACTTGGCTCCTGCCTTCTTTTGAATGGAATCTATGTAGGGAACTAGCAAGAACTGAAGCCTTTTCATTTCTTCCTTCAAACCTATTCAGAGACAATAGATACAGAAGAAAACATGGTTGAATACATTTCAAAAGAAAAAGCATAAGGTGCATAATTGGAGATGGGACAGGCCTAGTGAGGAGTGCAGGCCTGTAGTTGTACATCAGTTATGTGCAATATTTCTATAGTGGGGAACTCTATATCCTACCTCCCAAGAATAATGGAAGAACCATACCATCGGAGCCAAAGAATCCAATGAAGTCCACCAGACCCAATCTGGATAAATGTCAACTACACACAAGAAATTGAGTTGGAGTTATAGGCATCAACTTCTCTTCTGTGTCTAATCTTCAGAAGTCCAATCAGAATAATCCATAAGTCTTGTCTTTCAGAAAACCTCAGGCCCAGCTTCCTTTTTAGTCAAAGAAAACTAATCCAAACAGAAAAAGGTAACAGCATGAAGACTATAAAAAAATTCCAAACCAGAAAGTAACAGAAAAGCATAGCCTTGAATATTCAAAAGAGGATAATTTTAGACATAATTTGCATAACATTTATGTTCAATAATTTTTTTTTTAATTAACAAAAGTGTTTAGGCCTTGGAGGTTGTTTTCAAGATTTTCACGTTAGAGATAATCTATTGCTAAATGCTGACATTTTAATCTCGGTGTACTCTTTGACCCAAGAATTGAATAAAGGAAAATTCCTTTTTGTTAGAGTTTTGTGGCCTTTATTTGGTTGTATTAAGTGTTTTAGTTGTTTGCACTGCATTGTGGTCACATTGGAGTATCTAGAATATCAGTTTTCTTTATGTAATTTGAACTTTATTAATGTATTGCTACCTGGTTCTTTTTGAAAATAGTCTACAGTTGTTTGAAAATAACACGCCTTTTTTGCTTAAATAAACCAAGTGATATTGCATTATTTAATCCTCTATATACATTTTATATGTTCTTACTTATGTCAATAAGTTTGTCACAGTAAACATGTGAAAATTTCTACCTTAATATTCAGTCTTTTAATAGCATATCTCCCCTAAATGCCATTTCACTAGGTATCTGTCTATTGAAAACCTAGTTTAAAATTATTTATCTGATAGTGGGGGAATTTAACTTCAGCAAATATATCTGTTGATCACTGATGTGTTTGTCTTACTTCATTTCATTTAAATATCTTGTGTTTATTATACTTTCTTATATTCCCTTTCATTTACTTTTCCTATCTTATAATATTGATCAAGTTTTGTTTGCTTTTTATTCCGATGATATGTTACCAGTTAATTATTTTTAATTTCATAGCATATATTTTAACATACATTTATCTGAAGTCATAGATAAACATTGTGTACATTCTTTCCCCCAATAAACAAGATCCCTGCCTCTGCCTTGAAAAATTTAGGCATTCGCCATTCTTCTTCTCTCTTTTCTTCCTTCTTTTCCCTCCAAACTCCTACTATTCTTGTCTTTGATATTTTATTTTTATTCTTAGATTTTATCATATGATAGTCATCTCTGTGTTTACCTATGTTTTTTAAGAGAATTAATTTGTTTTCCAGTCTATCTCATTACAAATGCAATTTCCATCAATTTCCAACTTGTTTTTTAAAATTTCTACAATCATTCTTTTTTTATTTCAAGGAGAATACTTTTTCTTTCTAGCGCAGTGACATATATATCGCTATATATATATATATATATATATATATATATATATATATATCTTCGCTTTAAAATTTTTCTTGTCAGGTTATTAAGGTTTAATTTACATAGTAAATTCCACCCTTTAGAAATACATAGTTGATCCATAACCACCACCATCATCATTTCCACCTCACCAAAAAGTTCCTTCATATCTACTTGCTGTCCAGTCTCTTCCCTCACCCCTGAGCCCAGGAACCAATCCAATTTCTCTTCCCGCAGCCTGGGGTTCCCAAAATGTCATATAAATTGAGTCAGACGGTGTATAGCCTATTGTGACAGGCTTTTTCACCTGTATAATGCTTTGAAGAATTATCCATATTGTTGTATGTGTTAGAAGCTCAGGTCATTCGTTGCTGAGTAGCATTCCATTGTATGGGGAAACCGCAATTTTTTAAACCCATTCCCAGGTTATAGGGCATTTAGATTTTGGCCCAGATTTTGACTATTACCTATAAAGCTGCTGGTCATGTGCTGATCTTGTGTAAACATAAGGTTTCATTTATCTTGAGTAAATACCTCAGGGGGATTGCTGGTCTCTGTGGGAAGTGTATGATTAACTTTGTAAGAAACATGGCTGCTGGTATTTTGCATTTCTCCCGGAAATCTAACCGATTTCAGGTTACTCTGCATATTCATTAGGACTTGGATTGTCAGGCTTTTTTTTTTTCAGTTTTAGCCATTGCAATGGATGATTAGGAATATGTGATTGTGTTTATAATTTGCATTTCTTTAACGCTTATTTTTATTTTTGAGACAGAGAAAGACAGAGCATGAATGGGGGAGGGTCAGAGAGAGAAGGAGACACAGAATCCGAAGCAGGCTTCAGGCTCCAAGCTGTCGGCACAGAGCCTGAAGCGGGGCTCGAACTCACGGACCGCGAGACCATGACCTGAGCCGAAGTCGGACGCTCAACCGACTGACCCACCCAGGTGCCCCTACATTTTAAAAATAACTAATAAACAATGTTGAGCATCTTTTCATGTGTATATGTGCTATTCATGACACTGCTTTGGCCATGTGTCCTCGTGAAAGTCCAATAGAAATCCAATCACTCCATCCCATTTGTTGAAAACACTATCATTTTAATATTGAATAGCCATTGCATCGTTGTAAAAATCAATTGATGATACTTCTGTAGGTCCATTAGTGGATCTTCCCATCTGTTATAATGTTCTATCTAACTATCCTATTCAAAACCTTACTGTTTTGATTACTGTAGCTTTGGGGGGACCATACTTTCTGGTTTCTTGGTATGCTTAATGAGTTTGCAGTGACAACTAGATATTTAAATATTATAATGGGATAACTCTGAAAATCAGATTCTCCCCATTCCCCAGGATTTGTTGTTCTTGTTTGTTGCAGGCTATAGTTATTCTTTGTTTTGTTACTTTTCGGAACTAGTTTTGCAGGTTTTTCTCCAGCTTGCACATGGTCACTGTATTCTTTTTTTCCTTTAGCGTGTTTTCAGCTAATGTTCTGACCCAGGTCTCAAATGCTAGCAGCTAGTGTGCACATGCTCACACAAAGAAACGAGCAAACAAAAACAAAAAGTCTCCCAGTCTTTGCTGATTGGCTTTGAGCTAGAACACTGTTTTGACACTTAGCCCAAACATTTATAATTCCAACTTAGTCTTTTTGCACTGACCCAAGAGATCAGCCAGAAGTGAAAGCTTATAGTCTTCTTAGGTCTTTTCTGAGAATGTGTCCTGCCCTGTATACGTGTGTGTGTGGCATACACAGAGAATGAATGCCTTAATTTCCCAAAGAAACTATATCCCCAGCTTTTCTTCCTATCTTTGGCTGATCCACTGTGTTTTAAAAAATTTGGTGTTTTACATTTAATTTTTTTTAACATTTATTCATTTTTTGAGAGACAGAGAGAGACACAGAGTATGAGTGGGGAGGGGCAGAGAGAGAGAGGGAGACAGAGAATCCAAAGCAGGCTTCAGGCTCTGAGCTGTCAGACAGATCCCAACGTGGGGCTTGAATTCACGACCCACAAGATCACGACCTGAGCCAAAGTTGGATGCTCAACCGATGGAGACACCCAGGTGCCCCATGGTCTTTTATATTTTATTCATGCTTGAAATTCTCTGAAATTCTTTATCTATCTATATATCTATCTATAATGTTTATTTATTTTCAAGAGAGAGAGAGAGAGGCAGAGAGAGAGAGAGGGAGATAGAGAATCCCAAGCAGGCTCCACATTGTCACCCCCCAAGGGGCTTGAACTCACAAACCATGAGATCATGACCTGAGCTGAAATCAAGAGTTGAAGGCTTAACTGACTGAGCTACCCAGGCACCCCCTCTCTGAAATTCTTGAATCTGTGGTTTGTCTTTCTTAATTTTGAAAATTTCTTAGCCATATTCTCTTCAAATATATCTTTCTCTTTTCTTTCTGGAATTTCGGTTCTACCTGTGTTAGACCACTTTATGTTTTCCCACAGCTCTTGGGTTCTCTATTCTAGTTTTTCACACTTTATCTCTTTGTATTTCAGTAAAGATAATTTCTATTAAAGTTAGATTTATTTCCAAGGAAATACGGTTCTAGGAATCCATTGAAAGTGGAAACCATCCAGGAAGGATCACCATCTGAGCCCTAATCTTAGAGAGGTACCACTGCTACAGAATCAACGTGCCAAAGCAGGGAGAAACAAGTAAAAAATTGTCTTAACCACTCTGTCCTCTTGACCTTTAATCTCCTGTCATTTCCTGCTAGTGGCTAACTCCAACTAAAGCCTTATGAAAAAGATGACTGAGTAATGCATGTTGGGGTCATGCTCCAAGGATTTGGAACACAATAGAAAATGGCAGGCAATGGATGGAGGAGAGACTACAATTACCATCATTCCTGTTAATCTGAAAAAGTGAAATAATGTATCATCATGGTTTAATTTGTATGACTTCTATTATGCAGGAGGTTGGCTTCCTATAATACCTTTACGGCCATATCTACTTACTTTCCTGAGGCTATTCTCTGCCAAGATTTTCCTTGTAGCCAAAACAATACCTTATCTGTATAAAAGTATCCATGATTACCTAGGAAAAATCCTTTAATAACTATTTTCACGTAAAATGGGTAGATTAGATATAGAGAAAATAAAAGGGATACACACATACACACATTTTTCTAAGGTCACTGTATCAAATGTCCACGCCCTGGGTGGCTTAAAGCAACAGAAATGTATTCTGTCCTGGAGCACCTGGGTGGCTCAGTTCGTTAAGCATCCGACTTGGGCTCAGGTCATGATCTGGTTCGTGAGTTCAAGCCCCAAGTCCAGCTCTGTGCTGACAGCTGGGAGCCTGGAGCCTGCTTCGGATTCCGTGTCTCCCTCTCTCTCTGCTCCTCTCCAGCTCCAACTGTCTGCCTCAAAAAGAAATAGACAGAAATGTATTCTGTCCTGGTTACCAGTAATCACTGACATTGCTAGCTCCCAACTCCAGTCCCTGCCTTCATCTTCACATGGCTTCATCCTCTGTGTCCGGGTCTTCTCTGTTCCTGTCTTTCTCAAATCTCCCTCTACCTTTGTCTTGCAAGGACCCTGGTCATGGAATCTGGGGCCCACCTGAACCATCCAGGCTGACTTCATCTCAAGACCTTTAATTTAATTACATCTGCAAAGATCCTTTTTCTAAAGAAAGCAACATTAGCAGGTATGCGGTATGAACATCTTCTGGGAGCCTTTTTTCAGCCTGTCGTTTATCACACATACACCTCAAATAGGTCTCTTATTAATAATGCTAGGCAGATCTTCTATTCCTAGCCATATTTTTGTCCACTTGATGTCTCATAGCATGAGATAGGTGAATTAAAATGGTATGTTTTACTATTTTGCTCTTTATCCTCGAATCTCCTATAATTTCTGCTTTATGAACATTGCCACTAAGTTATTTGGTGCATAAAAATTTATAATTGTATCTTTATTATGGATTGCACATTTTGTTGCTATAAAATGTCCTTATGATTTCATGCAGTGTTCCCTTGTCTTACAGTGATATTGTGACTCCCGGCTTTATTATTTGAATTTAGCTGGTTTATCATTGCCCCGTCTTTAACTTTCAGTTATTTTGAATCACTTTGTTTTAGAAGTGTTTTCCTTTTTAAACGTATAGCACATAGGTGTATACTCTGAGCAGCACGAAACATTTTTCAACAGGCGAGTTTGGGCGATTTCATTTATTTACATGACAGGTAAATTTGATTATAATTCTAATATAGTATGCTATATCTTTTTTTTTTTTAAAGTATCAGGCACCTCTCACCCTCATACCTTTAAACTCACCTGCCTCTTGCGCTGGCTAACGCTGCACCTGGGCTCTCCAGAAGACTGGATGTTGGCACAAGCCCACAGACCTCAGTGCACCTCCAACTCCGAGCCAGTTGCCTGTTACCGCAAAGTCTCACTGCTAATTGTGCCGCTGGAAATGTACGTGTAAGAAACCTGGAGCCATGTGGGTTTTGTTGATTTTTTTTTTTTTAATATTTCTCAGTTTTCACAGTTGTCTTGTCAAACGCAATTACACCCAGTACTTAATCTGTCCATTTTACCTGGCGTCTTTTTACCGGTGCAACTGCTGGAGGTGAGGACGTTATTACGCTGGGACCACCTCTTACCTTCTTTTCCATTTTTCTTCATGTTTTTCATTGACTCTTTTCTAGGAAGTCAAAATACAGTATGCCTATTTCCTGTTTTGTCACCATAATCTTTCCCTTCGTTTTCGTCTTTCTTCTACATTTATGTAGATTCATTGCTCACTGCCAAGCCTCTCTCTTTAATTGTTCGGTCGTCTTTAGTTCGACTGGAGGTTGCCCTCTATTAGATTCCTCAGAAGGGGATCAGGGAAACACATTTCTTTTAGGTGGATGTTCATAACTCTACACAGTTATATTTGTACACAGTATATTTGTGTTACATAACTCTACACAGTAGATTTGTATTACAAATATCATGCTTTTCCCTGAGGATTGTACATATTTTGCTCCAATATATTTCTTTGAAAGTCTGTACAGTTTTTTCCCCTTATTTATAAGTGACTTATTCCTTTTGCCTAAATGCTTAAATGACTCACTTAAAATTTTTGGTGGCTAGGAGTGCCTGGGTGGCTCAGTCGATTAGGCATCCGACTTTGGCTCAGGTCATGATCTCACGGCTCATGAGTTTGAGCCCTGCATCAGGCTCTGGGCTGACAGCTCAGAGCCTGGAGCCTGTTTCGGATTCTGTGTCATTCTCTCTCTCTCTCTCTCTGCCCCGCCCCTGCTCACGCTCTAGCTCTCTCTCCTTCAAAAATAAACATTAAAAAGTATTTAAAAAGTATTGATGGCTAGAAATTGTTCCCCTAAAGAGGTGTTTTCCCCCCAATTTAAGAAACTTTTTCTTCAATTGTATGTTTAAAAATCAGGCTGTGCTTTTCTGTGGAGTCCAGCTCTGCTACATTACCTCTCCTTTGCTCTCTGTTTCTATAATTATCCCTTTAACTCAGATTAACTCAGTGATTTTTCTCCCTTGAGTTCTTTCGGTTGATCGTCCATGTTTCTTTACATGTAAATTCCGCCCCCCCCCCCCCCCCCCCCGCAATGTATTTCCTGACCTCTTCCAGCTAGCATTTTTCTCTGCCATTTGTTTGGTTCCACTTTTTCCTCTTTGAGCTCTTGTAAAAAATTTTTATGCTTTTACTTCATAGAGGCCGTTGACTCACTAAGAGTTTTGTGGTGTTGTTTTCATTCACTGAGAAATGTTAGGTCACAAATTTCTTCTTCGTGACAACATGTTCTTTTTTTTTTTTTTTTCTGGTATTTTTCTCCGTTCACTGGAACATGTCCTGTGCTGCTTTATTTTTGATTCCCCATCTTGGAAGGAGAAGAGTTATTTCTGAACCACCTATTTATAGGAGTTTCTGGGGAAAAGGTCTATGGTCCCACGCTGGCAGCAGTTTTCCTTAAGATGCAGGATTTAGTGATGCATTCTTTCAACTTTCCCTTTTCCCCATGCAGCAGAGATATGAAGCCTTAGAACTGTCCACATAACAAAGTCGCCTGATCCCCCGCGTCACATTCATTGGCTGCTTCCGGAAAATGTGGCTTAACTGCGTTAGAGTTCACGCACGTCTCGATTGTTGGGAACCCCTCAACAAGGTATGGCAATTCTGGCTGCTTGTTTATTTCTCCCATCACGGCTTAGGAACACTTCTGTACAGATTGTGTTCTGGTAAAATAAAGATGTGATTCTAGTCTAGAGAATTAAGTGGACTGATGCGTCTTATTCAGGAGGAGGATAGTGATATGGCATTCTTTAAAAAAAAATGTATAAAAGGGGCCCCTGCGTGGCTCACTGGGTTGAGCTTCTGACTTCAGCTCAGGTCGTGATCTCACAGTTGTGGGTTCGAGCCCTGCGTTGGGCTCTGCACTGACAGCTCGGAGCCTGGAGCCTGCTTCAGATTCTGTGTCTCCCTCTCTCTCTGTCCCTCCCCTGCTCATGCTCTGTCTCTCTCTCTCTCAAAAATAAATAAACAGAAAAAAATGTATAAAAAATTGTATTAAATATAATTCTTCAATTGTAAGTGACAAAAGAATAACCGTTGAATTATAATTGTTCCAACAGAAATAAGATAGATTTTAAAGAAATTGCTAAAAATATGTAATAAATGAATTGATTTGAACTTGACAAATTTTGACAGTTATAAGGAGAAATGTACATTATATTCACATGCTTCTTCATTGCTGTTTCAGAAACTTGGAAAGAAAGTACAAAATCAGAAAAATATAGTGTTAGGGCTAATGACACAGTGAGGCAGAATTCGACTGTATTTCTTTATACCACAATTTACATTTAGAAAGTAAAACAAAACCCATATTATTTATAACAGCATTTAAGCCATCAATTATATAGAAATAAATCTAACAAAAGATGAGAACTCTGTTGAAAAACATAAAACTTCATTAAGAAACACATAAGTGGAAAGTATGCCACATTCATGGAGATAAGACTAAAATATTATAAATATACTAAATCTGTGTCAAATTTATTTCAATATTCAATGACATCACTTTTTTTCCCCTGTGGAACTTGAGACAGTAAGTTCTAAGTAACAATGGAAAAATAATAGTAACATTTTTGAAGCTGGGAAGACTGAGTCTCAAGGCATTCTGACATATTTATTATAAAGCTCTAATCATTGAGAGCTCATGTAACTGATACAGGAATAGAAAATAGCAAAAAGCATAAAAGGAGCAAGAAAAAGACACACACATGAGGAACTTCGATATATGACCAAGGGACAAGGTAGATGAATGGAGAATGTGAATATTCCAAAAACGGCACCTAGTAATCGAGTGCCATTGCAACAGAATTAAACCGGTTTCCTGTTTCAAACATTACCAAAAAAAAGCTTATACTGCATAAAGTTTAATTATGGAAAAAAGTATGAAGATTTTAGAAGACACTATAGAATTATATACTTAAGTTTGCCTGGGTGGCTCAGTCGGTTAAGCATCTGACTTCGGCTCAAGGTCATGATCCCAACGTTCATAAGTTTGAGCCCCCACATCTGGCTCTGTTTTGGATTCTGTGTCTCCCTCTCTCTCTGCCCCTCCCCCACTCGTGCTGTATCTCAGTCTTTCTCTCTCTCTCTCAAAAATAAACTTTAAAAAAAAGTTAAACAAACATAAAAGATGAATTATACATTCAAGATTTCAAGGTAGTAAATGATTTCCTAAACGAGACACAAATTAAGGGAAAACTTATAAATCTAGGTATGGCAAGTTGTCATTTAATCAAAGAGAGCGAAGGAGGAGTGCAAAAACAAGTGACAGTATACAAGACATTTAAATAAAGGATTAGAATAAATACAATAAGACTCCTTCAAATAAAAAAAAGAAAACAATTGACAATGCAGTTTTGAAAAAGAAAAAGACTTTCGTAAATGTTGATTTCCGAGTTGGCAGTAAGAACATGAAAAATAGCTGGGGCACCAGGGTGGCTCCGTCGGTTGAGCATCCAACTGGCTCAGGTCATGATCTCATGGTTCCTGAGATCGAGCCCTGCGTTGGGCTCTGTTCTGACAGCACGGAGCCTGCTTGGGATTCTGTCTCTCCCTCTTTCTCTGTCCCTCCCCCCCACTCGCATGCACACACTCTCTCTGTCACAATAAGTAAACATTTGTTAAAAAAGAATATTTAAAAAAGCTTAATATTATGGCTCATATAATTGCAAATTAAAATCATGATAAGCTAGTGTATACTACTTATCAAACCAAAATTTGGCGTTGAATACGGAGCAATCAAGCTTTCCTCCACTACTGTGGCAATGCACATTGGCACAGCGTTTTAGAAAATAGTGTGTGTCGCCTACCGAAATTGAAAACTATTCGTATATATATATAACCCAGAGAATTCGCTTCCAGACATGAGTTCGGGGAGACTTGCACATGAACTTGTACGTGAACACATATCCATGAACGTCCATAGCATCCCTGTCAACAGAACTGAGTGTAGCCAAATAAGTAATAAACTGTGACATAGTCATGACACAAAATTCCAAAGCAGACAAATCTAAATTTCTGTTGTTTACAGGTACATAATTGTATGGGAAAATTATAAAGAAAAGCTGGGAGCTGATTACCATGAAAGTTAATATGGTGGCTACATTTAGACCCAGGGGGGTTGTTTGAAACACAGTGGAAGTTATTTTAGAGGAGGGACATGAGGACATTTTCTTGAGTGTGAGCTGTGTCCTATGTCTTGTTCATTGTAGTTTGCTCATCTATCCTGTTACTTTGCCCATGTGTTTTATTTACTGTTGATAGTGTATGTTATATTTTATGAGAATGAAGAAACAAAATATTCACAATGCCAGTTAAAAAGACATGTCATTGAGGAATAACTCTGAAGTCATACATGAATTTATGGAGCCGAATATAAACTTGGCTTCTCTTTAATGTCCTTCAGTGAGGGAAGAACACCAGTTAACAGACTGCAACACTCAATGCAGAAAAAGTTTACTTGTCCCACACATAACCTTTAAATGCAGAGTAATTCTAACCACAATCTCAAGAGGCTTTGCCAGGGGGGTTGACAAACAGGTTCTGAAGTTTATTTATAAAAATGAAATTTGGGGTCGCCTGGGTGGCTCAGTTGGTTAAGCATCTGACTCTTGACTTTGGCTCCAGTCATGAGGACCTCATGCGTGAGTTCAAGCCCAGAGTTGGCTCTGTGCTGACTGATTCTTTCTCTCTCCCTCCCTCTCTGCCCCTCCCCTGCTCATGCTCTCTCTCTCTCTCTAAGTAAATAAACAATAAAAGAATATATAAAATTTTAAGTGTAGCCAAAATCATTCTGAAAAAAGAACAAACACCTTTTGGTACTAAAAATGTTACTTCCGTGAGGAACCACTTTTGTTACCTTAAAATGAAGTCAGAACCACTTCAGGTCCTTTACAGCTCACAGAATGTGAGGATACTTTCAATTTCTTTCTCCAAAAGGCCTTTAAAGAGGAAAATACAAAACTTCTTTTAGCATCCCATTTGAACTGGTATTGACTTTCCGTTTCGGAAGTTATTTTTGTGGCCCAAACGAAATTTCTTGCCCTCACGCTTATGTCTTATGTTGTCTTCATTCTCTGTGCTTCAAGGCTTCCAATCTTTAAAGATTCTTCCTAAGTTCTCATTATTTTTCCCCCAATGGGGAGAAAAAAATAGCAGCTCCAAGACTTTCCCTGATTTTCATACTTCCTGTGTTCTCCAAAATTTTCTCTCTTTTTGTTATGTTTCTCTTCAACTTGGCTGGGGCAGGAAGGATGTGAGAGGGTAGAGCCTAGGTAGAGGGCAGAAGATATTCACCAGTTACGGGGGACATTTTGTTTTGAGGAGTATATGCTCGCTGTTACTGGTCCTGCAGGTTTAACCAATATTATAAATAGGAAGGAGTGTTGTAATAAACAATAATCGTGTTTTTTTCCAAGTTTGCTAAACCCAAGCCAATGGCGTATTTATCTAACAGAATGTATGAGTAGCACTGTATAATTTTCTGTTTATTTTCACATACATTATTTCATTGTATTCGCTAAATGGTTTTTTGAGTTGATGACTGGTATTATTACTCCCTCGGATGAGGGCACTCAGCGTGTTGACCTGATTTGTCCAAGGTCACCCGAGGACAGCAGGACAAGCTCTAAAGCCAAGTCTTCTTTTAAGTGATATTCTTTCTTTTTCACATACTCAAGTACTCATTTGATATATCCAAACTCCAGCATCACAAACTAATTTGGATAACCTCCTAGCATTTACATAATGTATTCCATTTTGGGGTTATCGGGCGATTTCTCCTGTGGAAGAACATCTGCCTGCTATCGTCATTCGTAACAAATAGAACGGTGCCCCCTCACTCCACCCCACCCCACCCCCATCAAGATATTCGCATCCTAGTTCCTCCAAGCTGGTGAATGTGCTACATCCCCTGGTAAGAGAGAAGTGGCAGATAGAATGATGGTTTCCAAACAACTGATCTTAAAATAAGATTGCTCTGGATTATCTGGTGAAGCCAAGGGAATCACAAAGGTCCTTGAAATGTGGACGAAGTGTCAGAAAAGGCTGTGCCAATGTGACGTGATAGCAGAACAAATCAGCCATTGCTTGCTTTGAAGATGGAAAGGGCCATGAGGCAAGGAAAGCAGGAGGCCTTAAAATACTAGAAAAGGCAAGAAAACGGATTCTCCCTGAGAGCCTTGTTTCCCCGATGCCCAAAGTTGGGATCTTCTCCAATACCAATTCTCTAGTTCTCCAACACTGAGTGGGTGTCCAGCATTTCAATCCAATTCTGACACTAAGTCCCAGGGTTAGCATATACCCCCCAGATTAAGGGCTCAGTCCCACCGGGCTGCCCCCACTTCAGACACCAGCCACAAATGCGGGGTCCAGGGCACTCACATTTCTGCCTGTAAATGCACGGGTTCCCACAACTCCTCCCCAGGTTCAGTAACTTGCTAGACCTACTCAGGAAACTCGGGAAAACAGTTTACTTACCATAGCCCTACCATAAAGGATACAACTCAAGAACAGCCAAATGAAAGAGAGGCAAAGGGTAAGGGCTGGGGATGGGGTAGGGGTACATGCAGAGCTTTCTTCCTCCCCAAACCTTGATCCGTTCGCCAACCCAGGAACTCTCCAAAGTCCATTGTTTAGGGGCTTTTAACGGAACTTTCTTACGTAAGCATGCTTGATTAAATCACGGGCCAACAGCAATTGAACTCAATCTCCAGCCCTTCTCTTCTCCTGGGAGGTCAGTGGTGGGGTGAAGTCAAAACTCCCAAGGCTCTAACCAGGGTTTGGACTTTGTGCTGACCAGCCTCCATCCAGAAGCTGCGTAGGAATGTCCCGCCCAACAGTCATCTCATTAGCATACCAAAGACGGTCATCACTCCAGAGTCCGAGCATTTTAAAAGCTCTGTGCCAGGAACCAGAAACAAAGACTAAATATTTTTTATTATCTCACACGCCCCCAGAACCTCCAAAAAGGAGCACAGCTCTACCAACACACCTTGATTTTAGTCCATTGGGACCCAGTTTGGACTTCTGACCTCCAGACCAATTTGCATTGTTTTAAGTCACTAAATTTGTGATGATTTGTTAGAGCCATCTGAGACTAATACACCCTTTTATAAACATTTGCAGCAAATTATCACACTCCTGTAGCGAGGCAGGATTTCAAATATTGAAAACATGGGAAGAGCTTTGGTTTTTGTTTGTTTGGTTGCTTTTTTGGTTGTTGTATTTATCAAAGATTTTCACAGTAAAATTTTTCCTCTTGTATAGCTGTTTATATCAATGCAATGCAAACTGACAGGATACTGACATTTGAAGGAAAATACACTATTTTCAGATCAGATATCAGCTGTCAACTTGAATAGAGTGTATTGTTTCTGATATTTTACAGCCCAGTTCACAAAAATTTTACATGCTTACAATTCAGTTCTGGTGTGAAAAATTTGTTGAAATATGTTGCATATGGAGTGGACAGTAAGAGACTTCGTGGGCACAGCCTGAATAGATTACATTGGGTCTAAATAGGAAGGGACACATGTAAATAAGAAATAAAAATGAGGGAATGAAAAAATACTCAATGAAGCAAATGAAATTAGTAAATAAGTTACGCCAATAACACTCAAACACACAAAATGAATAAGTATTTGGATTGTTTACTCACAATTCAGAATTCAATGTACTTTCTTTAGCTGGGGCTGAATTTATATAGTAGCCAGAAATCAGGATACTAAATATTAATTAAGCCCTATTTTCTGTTGACTGAATTAGAACATTGTGATGTAACTATGAGAATCTTTGAACTGTAGTTACATGGGAAGAAATCCTCTCGATATTAATATGCATGTAGAGACCGATCATCACGTTTGTTACAACTTACTTTTAAAGTACTTTTATATGACTTTTCAAGATGAAAGTACATGAAAATGCAAAGTATCAGATTATTGTGTTGATGAAGGGACATGATGAATTAGCATTTCCTTTTTACTCTGAAGAAAATGGAGCCCCAGAGAACTTAAGTGCACACAACAAAGTGTTAAGTTGTGCTTTAAAACAATCGCATTAGGGGTATCTGGGTGGCTAGGTCAATTGAGCGTCCGGCCTCGGCTCAGGTTATGATCTCACAGTTCCCTGGTTATAGCCCCGCTTGGGGCTTTGTGCTGACAGCTCAGAGCCTGGAGTTGCTTCAGATTCTGTGACTCCCTCTCACTCTGCCCCTCCTCTCTCAAAAATAAACATTAAAAAATATATTACAAAAATACAATCACATTAAAAAAATTAGAATTGCTAATCTGATCTAAAGAACCATGGTTTTTGAAAGAGAATAAAATAATTAGGCTTGAATTATTTTGAATTATTTTGCATCATTTTTCAAAGCAAACGTGACATTGAACTTTCCTTGTAAAGCATAATTTATTATTTTTGTTAATATAGCTATTATTATTTATAAGTATTGAAAATAATTTCTAAATTATTACAAATATAAAATTAACATGTTTTTGAAACCACTTTAGGATTTACATGGTTTTTACCTATATTACCTTATTTAATCTTTACAGTTATTATTTAAGATAACGGCGAATAGGTTTTTTAGTGACTTTTTTTAAACTAGGAAATAAATGTTTGAGCTCTGATTTACCCTTTGCCATTTCTTTCTTTTTTTCTTTTTTTTAAGTGTATTTATTTATTTTTGAGAGAGAGAAAGAGCATGAGCAGGGGAGGAGCAGAGAGAGAGAGGAAGAGAATCTCAAGCAGGCTTCACACTGTAAGTATGGAGCCCAATGCAGGGCTGGAACCCATGAACCGTGGGATCATGACCTGAGCCAAAACCAAGAGTTGTACCCTTAACTGACTGAGCCACCCCGGCACCCCTACTCTTTTCCATTTCAAATTCAGATGCTTCCCTCAGGGCCAGGGACATCGAGAATATCCCAAGAATGGGTTTTTAACCTATCTTCGCCTTACAATTTCTGTATTTTTTTCATAATAAATCAAAATAATGTCACAAATTACCTAATTAACAGATTCAAATTATACTGAAACCTAACTGCAAGCTAGGCAATATTAGTCACAGTTTCACATCTTCTTTGATAAAGGCTTAGCCAGGTCTTAGTATGTGGTTCATATTTTGTGCCTTACACACATGTCCCCCATATCACTGTGAACGAGAGGTTGGCTTAGTAAGCAGTGTCAGCCAGGAGAAAGAACTGCTTTCTCGTAACCCATCGTCCCAGATAGGGCGCCATTTTGCGATTTATAAAAGTGTCACATGGGCACTGGTTTAGGGCAACAAAAATCGCTTGCTAACTTAATTTTTTTAACCTTATTAATCAAAAAATCATAGTTACCAGATTTATCTGTTGTTTGTACTAGAAACATGGGAACTATATAGTTTTATATCTATATCATTAAAATTATTTTCTTTCAGACATGAAGATATTTGTGACCCTTCCTGAAATATTCCAAGATGATTGGCTCAAAAATTTCTTTTTGAGTGATTTGGTACAAAGATTACATTTTCTACAACATTATAAGAAAACGAGCCCAAAGGAGGACCAAAATGGACAGACCCCCCCCCCTCAAATGCTCTCCCCCTTTCTGAGTGTCATAAAGAATAAATAAGGCCACAACCTGACATTTGGAAGGTCAGAAATATGAGTTTACAGAAACTCATATAACCATATCAGCTCCATTGATTATAAGCTGGAGTTCTTTAATTCTAAAGATGAGTCTGTAACATTCTTCCTTCCCCATTTGATAACCTTTCTCCAATTTCCCATTCTCGTGTCACTCTCTAGGCTCAAGGCATCAGTATCGTTGCAACATCCCTTAACTATCCTGTATGTGATCAATTGATTGAGTGAACATTTATACAAGTCTTAATATGGGCCACACACTGTTCTAATTGTTTTACAAGTACTAACTTATTTAATCCTCTGCATGAGAATACCATTATTATTCCCATTTTACTGATGAAGATACTGAGTATGGAAAGTAACTTCGTCAAGATACCACAGCTAGTGAAGTATCAGAATCAGGCTTCAACCTGGCTAGTCTAGCTAGAGTCTTTACTATTAACCACTACTTGTTTTAATTCCAGCCTTCCTTTCCCTTCTCACCTCCCCCCGCCCCTCATCCAATCCACTTCCTATACTATACCAGGTTAATCTCTATCGGGGACATTTTGACCATGGATTTATTAAACACACCCTTGTATTTCTGCTTGTGCCTGTACAAGTCACTAAAGGCTCAAGATACCCTCTGAGTCTTCCAGAAACTCATAGCTTAGTGGAAGAGACTGACATCTTGATGAATGGTAGCATGCATGTTACACATTTGATATGCCTGAATCCCATTAGTCTATTTCCTTTAGATTTTTGACTCATGGCGTATACATGAAACAATGGCAAGGGAAATGAAAAATGAGACACCATTTTATTAATCCAGGCAAGCACTTCATAACCCCAAAGATGTAGGGATGTTTGTAAACTGGGTTGCCATAAGCAGCCAAAGCCTGAGGCATCCTTCACATAGATTTTGTCCATCACAGTATGACGCCTCCCTGGCAGATTATATGACTGGCCTCGGGTATCCACATCTACAAACACTGTAGGCCTGCTTCATAGATGTGAGGCTTGAGGAATTGAGGTTGAACAGTGAACATGTGTCACTTCCCAATGTGTTTACCGTTGGGAGGTAGCTCAGTGTCAGACTTTGACCAAGCTGACCAGCCAGACCTTCTCTTTGGGAAAGGGCTGGAAACACTGTACATGTCCTATTGATTCTGTGTATGTTGAAAGGAGCAGAGGTTTTCTCCCTTCCCAGAGTGGGAGGAAAGAGAATATGGGTTCCCTCCAGCGGTGGAGTAAGACGCACAACCCCAAAGGCGCACTGAATGTAAAACCACCTGACTCTGACCGGGAAAATCAGACACTTCCCCAAAGAGCAGTCTTTTGGACTAAGACTTGATGTAAACTTAATAAATTTAAGAAATAAGCATAAATGTTTATCGAGAAGACGAGAGAAGAAAAACGTATTTCCAGCAAAAGGAAGGACAGGAGCAAAGCTACCCAAGTGGAAAAGAATATGGAGGTCCAAGAAGATGCCATGGCTAAAAAGGGCTGTATTTGCAGGGTAAGATGAGACCAACGGTTGGGAGGGGGGATGGAGGGGGTCAGCATGCGAATGAATTTGAAAAATGGATTAGGAATCTGAACTGAATCCTACGAGTAGTATTCAAGGTATGTACCATGAATTTCTGAAGTTCTGTGGGGTTTTTGAGGTTCCGCAAACACTTCATTCGATACCCTTTAAATTGCATTTTTAAACGGTTCTTAAAACATGTGACCAAAAATAATATATTCTAAAACTTAACCCCCTGAGGATTATCAATATAATAACTACAACCAAGTTATCTCATTATGGGGTATATATTTTAGTCTTTCTGTGCAATTATTATAACTTCTGATGAAAACAATTGATTAGGAAGTTTGCTGAGTTGTCCCAAGCGTGTCTAGTTAATTGATATTAGGGAATGCTAAGGCATGTTAAAGCTAGTTTTAGAACCTATGGTAAGAGGTGTTTTTATTTGGTACAAGTCTTATATTTATAAATGCTACCTTTTTATGTTTTGTGAGGTCAAGTAATTTTGGGTTTCTGCCTAAAACTAGAAAATGTAAAATAATCGAAGGCCTATCTTTTATGTTGGCCGGTTTCAAGGAGCAATGACCAATCAACTGTGCTGTCACCTGATCATTTAACCAGTGTTGGTCATAGTGACAATATAAAATAAAATCAACGTGTTCTGCTTTTACACAAAATCACTCACGGGCAAAAATACTCTGATCCTATTTATTTGGTGCTGGTGTTTATCTTCAGTTGCAATAAGATAGCCCCATGCACCACCGAGTTTTATGCAGTGAGTTTTCCAAAAGAGTTTCTGTGATTCTCACTAAGTAATAATGTCATTCTGTAAACAACATAGCGTGCGTGAAAATAAAGCTTTGCACTTCTGTCTGCAAAAATACATAACTTCATGTTATTTTTAGAAACATGACTTAAACTTAAATTTGATGATATTCAAATACCTTCATGTGTCGCATGTGTTGGAAAAGCTAAATTATCAGGAAAGAGCTTATTCAGCTTTCTGTTACTGACCTGCACAAATGTCATGCGAATCGGCTCCTAGAAAATGCAATCAGCTACCTCAATCAAGACGAAAAGATCCATTGTTCTTGCTTGGTGTGAGATTTTCATATGGACTTATTATTTTGTGGGATGCTTGACACACGTACAACTGGGGGAAAAATCCATAATGTGGGACTGTACTTGGAATTACTCAGATCTAGCCTGTTAAAGTTAATGATATTTTCAGAGTTTAAATATCTTAATTTCCAAAGAACAAAGTGAAACGGGATGATATTTTAGTATAAAGAAAATCTATTTTACATACGTAGTTGCAACTGAATAATATAAGCAACTGTTAACCTCCAAAATTTATAAGTGACCAAACTAACTACAACTCATGAAATTACCAAGTGCCTCCGGCAGTTCGTGCTGCTATACTAAGATACCATAGACTGTGGGTGCTTAAATAACAGATATTTATTTGTCACAGTTCTGGAGGCTGGAAAATACAAGATCAAGGTAGCGGTAGACTCACTTTCTGGACTGCAGATGACCATCTCCCTGCGTGTGCCCATGGCCTATCCTCATGCATGCTTGTGGAGAGAGACAGAGAGATCTCTCTCTCTCTTCCTCTTCTTATTAGGGCGCTAATTCCATCATGAGGGTCCCACCCTCATAACATAATCTAAACCTGATTACCTCCCAAAAGCTCTATCTCCAAATACTGTCACACTGGGGTTAGGGTTTCAACATAAGAGTTTTTCAGAGATGCAAACATTCAGTCCATAACACCAGAAGGTCACCCTGGCATCTATAGGGTCATCTCTGATACAACTTCCTGCTCCATTCATAACACAGGTGATACAACAGAAAAGTAGAAGAATGGAAAAACTGTTGTTTCCTAAATGTGTCCAAGTGGTTATTCTACTTTTAGTAGGTAGTAATAATAATTAAGATGTTATTTTTCGAAATAGCATTGATTCAATTTGACAATAAATTTCATATATTAAAAAAAAAAAGAAAGACAGATACCATATGGTTTCACTCTTATGTGGATCCTGAGAAACTTAACAGAAACCCATGGGGGAGGGGAAGGAAAAAAAAAAAAAGAGGTTAGAGTGGGAGAGAGCCTAAGCATAAGAGACTCTTAAAAACTGAGAACAAACTGAGGGTTGATGGGGGGTGGGAGGAAGGGGAGGGTGGGGGATGGGTATTGAGGAGGGCACCTTTTGGGATGAGCACTGGGTGTTGTATGGAAACCAATTTGACAATAAGTTTCATATATTAAAAAAAAATAGCATTGATTAATGACACACAAGCTGTCCATTTTGTTAAGGCACCGTCTTTAAACTGCAGATCTCTCAATTATTTGTAGTAATTTCAGTAACTTATAGGATTTCTATACACTCTTATTGGTTGTCTTGAGTTAAAATGCTGATAATATTTCAAGGGCCACCAAAAGTAGTTACCCTTTATTTCCTAAAACCGAAATACTCTTCCATTAGATAGAACAGATTATTATCTGTAAGCTTAACTACTGAAACATCCTACCAATAAAATTTTTCTAAAAAGATTTTTTAAAAACACATTTAAAAATTGCAGTGATGCTTGAAAAATTGTTTGCTAGGGTTATGGGTTAAAAACTTTGAAATTGTTGCTTAGGTATACTGGGATTAAACAAATCAATGGACAATGGAAGGTAAGAGTCAGATTTCTCATTGTCAGGGGAAAAAGTTACATAAAAGCAAGAGGCAAATGCAAGAATGAACCATGAGGTCCTGCGTTAGAATCAGAGACATTAGGGGGTTCCTGGGTGGCTCGGTTAGCTGAGCAGTTGACTTCGGCTCCGGTCATGATCCCGCAGTCTGTGAATTCGAGCCCCACGTTGGGCTCTGTGCTGACGACTCAGAGGCTGGAGCCTGCTTCAGATTCTGTGTCTCCCTCTCTCTCTGTTCCTCCCCTACTCACACTCTGTCCCTCTGTCTCCCTCTCTCTCTTTAAAATAAATAAAGCTTAAAAAATTAAAAGAAAAAGAATCGGAGACACTAGGGTGAGCTTGTGTATAGTTTATTCCAGATACAGCTAGATGGATACAGAAAAAAGAAGAACTATTTGTATACATTTCATAGGTCTGTTCACTAAGTCCTTTAAGCAATTACGTTCCTACAGTGCGCTCACCCAGTGCTCAGACCTTGTCTTCTAATATATTTTCAAATAAAGGAACTGGAACTCTTTGGAAAAATGATTGTAGCGCTTGGACAGTGAATATAGAAGATGAAAGTGGAGCCTCTTGACATGCCAGAAAGTAAGAAAGTAAGTGCTAAAAGACAATACAAGACAAAACAACATGGAAAAAAAAACCAAAAACCAAAAACCAAGAAACCGAGGATGGGAAATGTCAAGGAACACAGTGCCATTAATGGCCAAATTTGAATTTTCAAGGAGAAAAGGCTTACCAAGCGCCAGTTCAAATTACGGCAAAAAGACAGACACAGACTGAAGCAGACACCAGCAACGTGCTGAACTCCAAAAACAAAGAGAAATCATGTTAAGTTTCTTGAAAGATGAGGACTAACAAAGGAAGATAATAGCTTGTCATCAGATTTCTCCTCTGCAACACTGGACAGTGAAAGACAGGGCTTGAGGAAAAGGACAGTGTCCTTGTAGTATTGTGTATAGCCCAGCTTTTATAAATAAGGAAGGAAGAAGTAAGGCCACACTCATATATTTCAAGTTCCAGAAGCCCATCATTCATCGCAATTGTTCCCCCCACCCCAAGGGAGAAGGGAGAGGCAGTGGAGGGAGAATTCAAAATATTACACCCAAATAATAAAAAAATCTCTAAAGGTAATAATAATATCTATAAAACAGGAGTGGGCAAAGAATCATGTGAAAACTTCTATCAAAATAAATTGTGACCATGTGTTTGCAAGCTGTAAAGTTCTTTGCTAAAATTAAAGTTTAAAATTGTCTGAGAGATTGAGTCACCGACTCCTACCAAAATGCAGAAGCAACCTGAGCGGTTGAAAAATAAACAGAATTTACTGCTCTTCCTTTCAAGTTTCCAGATCAGTTGAATTATTTAAACTTCAAGATTCTAGACTGCTATGTAAAAAGGGCTATCATCATTCATGACTACTTATCTTTGTGACTCAATATTTTTTCTATTCTGTCCGAAATAACTTCTTTCCACGCTGAACTGATACCACACTTCACTATCATTCCTTCCTGTCAATTTAATATTATCAAAAATATATTAAAATTGTTAATATTCTTTAAAACAGCTTCACTGTTCTTATGTTCTTGATTCATAATATAGTACAAATTACGAAGTTGAATTTATAAGGTCTATACTACTAAAGCAGTACTTTTTACTCATTTTATATGCGGACGTCTTTTTGAGGGGGGTATTTCCTATTAAGAAATATTTGACAACCGTGGCTGTCGACAGGCTTTGAGTAGGAACATCGCATGAACAGGACCGGTAGTTTAGAAAAAATCCCGGTGGCAGTGTGACGAATGGCTGGAAGAGGATAGAAAATACACAGACATAGGAGTAGAAGACCTGTATTATCCCGGTAAGTACTTGGATTATCAGAGCTACAGTTTGTTAAGCACTGGCTGTGTGCCTGGGATTGTGTCGAGTCCTTCAGATACATTCTCCATCCTCTGTCATTCTCACAAGGAGCCAGGCAGGTGTTACCACCTTCCTGTTAGTGGCCTGCAGGGGCTAAGTGACTTGTCCAATCCAGCCTCTTTATAAGCTACGGAACAGAATGGTTTTCCGCTGTTTCACAGTACTGTGTGCAATTTCAAACAAATAGATAATTCTTTTAGGTATGTTATTTATTGCTTTTGAAGCCACCCTAACGTTTAATATTAGGCAGCAGTGAGCAATTAACATCGATTTGTAGATGGCTAAAAGAATAAACAAATCTCCCCAAACTGCCATGTTGTTTCGTTTATTTTCAACAGTATTAACTAAGGCGTACAGTCTTCTAATAGCTTTTTTCTCTTTGCCGTTTCCATTTGAAATCAGAGTCCAATTAGGTTGCAAAACCCACAATTCAGAAGACTGCAGAGAAATTGTCCTTCTCCATATATTCATATAGTAGGACTTTTTCTTAGTAAACTGAAACTTCAAACACAAGTTTTCGATTGAAAACTTATCTTAGTTTTTTTTGAAGATAGTAAAAGTGAGAAAAAAAAAACCACACACATTTGAATGCAGGAAGCCTTTAAGCACCTTTCTCTCCCCTGCCCTCCCTTCCCCCCATTCTTCCTGTGAAGCATCAGAATAAACATCCCTCGTTTGAACCAAATCGCCCACTGCGCGTAGCTGATATCATAAGCACGGATACATAGACCTCATAAACAGAGCTCTCACACCTTATCAGAACATTCTCATCTGAAAGGTGAGGATGCTGGGACCCTGCCTTTTTGTACGTGGTCAAATCAATTAGGGGTAAAGAGAAAAAGCGCATGGTGAGGAGGGGGCGGGCCATTCAGGTTTGTTTAGATTTCACTTAGCTTAAGTCCATTAAGGTTCATTATGTGTTTTACCTGATTGTGAGCAAGGCAGCTGAATGTTGTACGGCTTTGTAATGCTGACATTTCCTTCACACAATTTAAAATTAAACCTTTTATTAGTTCAGGGAAGGCTGAGGCAGGAAACAATAGAAGCTCAGGGAGAGTAATTATTTTTGTTCCATTGTGCAGGATGTTTGAGCTTTTGATTAGTTGCAATATACAGTACTTAACAGCTAACCAATGTTGCCATGATTAACAATACTTGAGAAGTTTTTTTTATCTTAACAGTGTGCTGCACACCCCTGAAATGTTGGCTTTCTCTGTTTCTTGGTGACTTCAATCTTGTTTTAAAAATACCTCTCATTTTCTGGGGTGTTTGAAAACGACCATGCTATCAACAGCGTGGAGCAGAAAGCAGCAGGCATGGCAAGAGGGGATCACTGTAAAATGGATGCAAAAAGCTGTGGGTTGTACACCATTAAGCGTTCTCAGTGTGTTTCTAATGAGCTTATGATGGCCTCACCGAATTACTGTTTCTACTCCAGCTCAGTAAATTACAGTATGCCCAAATTAAATCAGTGGGACTCAATAGAAGCCAGTCTTCATCAGGGTCCACATTTGTAAGAATTAAAAAATCATACTTAATCATATTCAATCATGTCCATTGTCTCCAAAGTATTAAGCTCATTTTCTTCCCCCAAATATTTGGGTCCTAGAGTTTGCTTTATGCTCAAGGAGCGATCTTATTTCTTTTCCGATTTTATACAAGTGCAATTCTTATTTGCACGTTTGGTCATTCCAAAGCACTTGGAGTGTGAATGCTGAAGATGAATTCCAATCCAATAATCACGATTAAGTGGTAAGATTATCATGATCACATCTGTATACGTGAATTCCAATTCAATAATCACTATTAAGTGGTAAGATTATCATGATCACATCCGCATACGTTAGTTACTAAATATGTGTGGCTTTCTCTTTGATTTTAAAGTGTTCTAAAAGCTGGGATTTGGTAAATTATATATTATTAGTTAGAAATAACGTATGTCATTTGGGCTAAAAATGTTTTTTAAAAGGCTGGAGGAGAGACCACAACACGTGTCATCTGCTGTGTGAATGAATGGCAATGTGGTATAGATAAAATAAACCACACCGCCTAGATCAGCTTTCAAGAATAGAACATAAAATGCTGCTAAGTTTAAACTGGGAGAAATAAAATTTACAGACAAGGGGATAAGCACTGCTTTTTTATTATTTCACGTAACTATTATGTCAGATAATTTGTACTTGTATAACCCTTCTTGTCTAAGAGTTAAAGAAACATTACATGAGCACTTGAGAGGGACGTGTATACTGCTCTTGTTGGATAGGATACTCTGTATACTTGTTAGGTCCATGTGGCTCATAATGTTTTTCACATTCACTGTTGCCTTATTGATTCTCTGTCTGGGTGATCTATCCATTGTTGAGGGTGAGGTATTGAAGTCCCACAACTATTATTGTATTATTGTCTATTTTTCCTTTTAGCTCTCTTAGGTTTTGGCTTTATAAGGTAAGTGCTCCAATGTTGAGCACATAAATATTTGCAATTGTTATGTCTTCATGCTCTATTGACTTCAGGCTATACCATAAAGTTAGAGTTATCAAAACAGTACAGTATTGGCATAAAAAAGGAGAGAAATAGACCAACAGAACAGAATTGAGAGCCCAGAAATAAACCCAAGTTCAACTAATATTTTGATAAGGCAGGCAGGAATACTCAATGGAGAAGAGAGCGTCTGTTCAGTAAATGGTGCTAGAAATTCACATGCAAAAGAATAAAACTGGACCCATAGCTTGCACCACTTACAAAAACTTACTCCAAATGGATTAAAGACTTAAACTAAAGACGAGAAACCAGGAAACTCCCAGAAGAAAAGATAAGGAATAAAAGGTCCTTGACATGGGTCTTGTTAATAAATATTTGCTCATGATAACTAAAGCACAAGCAGCAAAATAGAAAATAAACAACTGAGACTACATCAAACTAACAACTCCTGCACAACAAAAGAAACCTCAACGAAATGATAAGACAACCTAAGAGATGGGAAAAAGATTTGCAAAACATATACCTGATAAGGGGTTAATATCCAAAATATATACAGAATTCATACAAACAACTCAACGGCAAAACATAAATCATCCAATGAAAAAAAAATGAGCAAAGGACCTTGAATAGACATGTTTCCAAAAAAGATGTACAAGAGGCCAACAGACACATGAACTGATGCCCAACATCAGTAGTCACCCGGGGAATACAAATTAAAACCACAAGAAGGCGTCACGTCATGCCTGTTAGAATGGCCATCAACAAAAAGACAAGAACTATCAAATGTTGGTGAGGATGTGGAAAAAAGGGGACCCTCGTGCACGGTTGGTGGGGATTTAAATCGTGCAGTCACTATGGAAAACAGTATGGGGGATCCTCAAAAACCTGAAAATAAGAATACCATATGATCCCGCAATACCACCTCTGGGAGTATATCCAAAAGCAATGGACCCATTAAGTGGAAAAGATATCTGCATCCCCGTGTTCCTAGCAACATTGTTCATAATTCCAAGACCTGGAAACAACCTAAATATCCACTAATGGATGAGCAGATAAAGTTATGGCATACACACACACACACATACACACACACACACACACACACACACTGGAATACTATTCAGCCATACAAAATGAGGAAACCTTATCATCTGCAACAACATGGATAGAACTTGGAAGACATCATGCTAAGAGAGATATGTCAGATAGAAAAGACAAATATTATATGATTTCAATTTTATGTGGAGTCTAAAAACAAAACAAAATGAAAAAAAAAAAACACCCCAAGGTCATAGAAAAAGACATCAGGCTTGTGGTTACCAGAGAGAGGGGATGGGGAAGGGGGGATTGGAGGAAGGTGATCAAAAGGCATAAATTACATCAAAAGGGATGTAATGTACAACACGATGACTATAGCTAAGAGAGCCATTTGATATATAGGAAGGTTGTTAAGAGGTAAATTCTGAGGGTACTCATCACAAGGAGAAAACGTTTTCCTTTTCTTTTAATTGTATGTATATGAGAAGATGGATGTTAGCCGAATCTATTGTGATAATCATTTCACAATATATGTAAATCAAACCATCATGCTGTATCCCTTCAACTTACACAGTGATGAATGTCAAGTGTTTCTCCATAAAACCGAAACAAGGAACAAAGATTTTCCCGTTGCATTACAGATAATAAAAGGCTGAGCCAGAATTAATACCCAGAAAAAAAGAGAAACATTATAAACATTAAACAATTTAGTTTCACTGTCTTTCTTTCATAATTCTCATTGGTTTGGGCTATACAGGAAGAAAAAAAAAGGCCCCAAAGAGTATTTAAATGGAATTGACTCCCAGTTTCCATTTTCTAAAACCAGACAGCATAATCCCTACCCATTAATGTATTAATTGGTTATCACGCTACTGGTGGAGGGTCAAATTAGGCTATTTAATTTATAGTAGGGAAAAAAATTCCTCTCTCCTTTCCCACAGAATCAAGCCATCATCCTGCCAGCCTCTCCCCATCTGGCTCAAACCACTCTCTGCTTTTCACCGAGAGCAGCTTAACAACAGGACTTTATACAGTTATAAATAAATAATCCAGGGTCTCATTCCTAAAATGGAACGCAGCACAGAGCTGGTTTAGAAGTTGGCACTGCGCGTCCTGCGTATGTGAAGCATCAGCGTTGATTAGCACAGACAGGAGATCGGAAAACCATGAAGCACTTTTGAAACCCTGATAGGAAGTGACTCTCTCTGGATGCAGATTTATTGATACTGACAACATTGTTTTTTTCCCAATTTTGAAAAAAGTGAAAGTACCTTGTACATGGAAAAATACAGAAACCAAATGAATAATGAAAAAAACAACGGCTCGGTAGAACTAAATGTCCCAATGCCTGAAAGAGCATGTGTGTGGTTGGAGAGTGGGGAGAAGGAAAAAGGAAGCAAAGAAAAGGGAAGGGGGGAGTAGGGTAGAAGGAAGGAAAGGTTAAATACAAAATGCTTTCAGCGGAGGTTTAAAAAATAAATATCCTATATGATTTTCAAATGTTTGCAAAGATTCAGTCCTTGAGCTTATCTACTTCTTTAAAAAAGGGTCTATGATATTTTGCAACATTAGCCTGAAATCCGGAATCTTGAGGAATGTAATCTCACACCTTATATATTCATACTGGCCAGGGAAAGAAATTGGTGTAAAAGTGAATCCCTTACAAAAAAGAAAGATAGATGGTGAAAAAAGAAAAGAGCAAGAAAATTGCCTTAAAACACATAGCAATCTTCTCAAATGTCAGTCTCTTGATTTTTTTTTTTTTTGGTTGAGAAAAAAAGAGAGTTTTTACCGAGCCTTTCCAAATTTATATGTGGTTAAGTCAAAAATTGAGTCACTGAATGGCTGCATTACAAGAAAATCCCAGTACTGTAATCCAATCTTCCTCAATATCGTCAAACACTCTCTTTACTGACACCACAGGGGAGAGAGCTAGAAATCACTCAACATTGGAAGTGACGACGTTTATTGCAGGATCAGGAGGCTGTTCTGTCCCATTCCAGGGCTGTGTTCAAAGGAGGATATTCACCTTTGGGTGCAAAACAGTGGGGTGGCTCTCAGGTCTGAGAGTGCTCTTTCTGGACTCTGCTCCAGACTCCTTGAATAGACTTTCTGGGCCAGACAAGGTTTTCCTTCGCTCTTTATGACGGCTCTGTCCCAGTAAACACACTCAGAACAAGCAGACCTTCAACTACATCCTTCCCCTGGGATAAAACTCCCAAGGTAACCCCATCCTAATAAGTGCCATACGTGGCACAGACCCTTAAAGGAGCTAAACACTGTCTTAGAACAACCATTTAATCCATCATATGAAACTAAAGTTGGGGTGGGGGGGGTGGGTGGAGGGCCACTCAGTCACTGCAGAAAGGATGACATTGGTGGGAGTCTGTGATCCAAGAATGGCCGTAGCCATATGCATGGTACAATCCTTAAGGACAAAGAAACAGGTAAAAAAATATGGATATGATAAACGTGATAGAAGTGAACCTACTCTTCTCCCCTAACACATGTGAAATTTCCCTTGGAATTTCTTTTTTTTTTTTTTTTTTTTATAAATTTTTAAAAAAATTTTTTTAACATTTATTTATTTTTGAGACAGAGAGAGACAGAGAGAACGGGGGAGGGTCAGAGAGAGGGAGACACAGAATCTGAAACAGGCTCCAGGCTCGGAGCCGTCAGCACAGAGCCGGACGCGGGGCTCGAACTCACGGACCGCGAGATCATGACCTGAGCCGAAGTCGGCCGCCCAACCGACTGAGCCACCCAGGCTCCCCTCCCTTGGAATTTCTTGTGGGTATAGATTGAGTTCCCTGCATGTGGTGGGTGGACAATAACCACTGATGATCATTTCCATGACCTGGCAAGGAATGTGAAGTTTCCATGGGAGAAAATAAACCATTAAAAAACAAACAAACAAACAAACAAACTTCAGGTGACCAAAAATAATATTCATCAGGATGTCGACAAAAGACCAGAATGGGAAGAGAATAAAAATATGCAAGACAAACAGTATTTTCTCTATTTTTTTAAAATGTTTACATTTATTTATTATTGAGAGACACAGACAGCACGAGTGGGAGAGGGGCAGAGAGAGAATGAGACACAGAGTCCAAAAGCAGGCTCCAGGCTCTAAGCTGTCAGCACAGAACCCGACACGGGGCTCGAACTCACGAATCGGGAGCTCATGACCTGAGCTGAAGTCAGACGCTTAACCGACTCAGCTACCCAGGTGCCCTCGACAAACAGTATTTTCTGAGTGGAAAGTCAGTGAAGTGAAAAGGGCTTAGCAGTTGCCGCCAAAGAAACACATTAAGAAGGGATATGAGACTTTTGAAGGCATAATATTTGTGAACTTGGTATTATCTATTATATAATTTGAGGGAGTTATTGGTCTGCAGGGGTGCTTGGGCAAGGAGAGAGACTATAGCTTAATTCAGTGTCCAGAGTGTCCAAAAAACTGTTATCCATACGTGAAAGAATAAACAAGCTGGTGGACGTACAAGCCAGAGGAGGTGGTCTGCCCTCGTCAACAGCATCTTGACTGCATCCCGAGCTCATTGCCAAGGCCAACATTATTAGTTTTTTTCCTTTCAATACTTTTATCTTTTATGTTTTTTTTTTTTAAATTTCAGCAGTCTATCATTTTAATTATGAGGTTATAAGTATTTCAATTCTATCATGTGCCTATCTAATACAGGGAGATGAATACAAATCTATTTATCCACCTGTCTATCATCATTTTTTAAAAATATAATTTATTGTCAAATTGGTTAACATACAGTGTGTACAGCGTGCTCTTGGTTTTGGGGGTAGATTCCCGTGGCTCATCACTTACATACAACAGCCGGTGCTCATCCCAACAAGGGCCCTCCTCAATGCCCCTCACCCATTTCCCCCTTCCTCCCATCAACCCTCAGTTTGTTCTCTGTATTTAAGAGTCTCTTATGGTTTGCCTCCCTCCCTCTCTGTTTGTAACTATTTTTCCCCTTCCCTTCCCCCATGGTCTTCTGTTAAGTTTCTCAAGTTCCACATATGCACGAAAACATATGATATCTGTCTTTCTCTGACTGACTTATTTCACTTAGAATAATACCCTCCAGTTCCATCCACGTTGCTGCAAATGGCAGAATTTCATCCTTCCTTGTTGCCAAGTAGTATTCCATTGTATATATAAACCACATCTTCTTTATCCATTCGTCAGTTGATGGGCATTTAGGCTCTTTCCATAGTTTGGCTATTGTCTGAAGCGCTGCTATAAACGTTGAGGTACGAGTGCCCCTATGCATCAGCACTCCTGGATCCTTTGGATAAATTCCTAGTAGTGATATTGCTGGGTTGTAGGGTGATTCTGTTTTTAATTTTTCGAGGAACCTCCACACTGTTTTCCAGAGCGGCTGCACCAGTTTGCACTCCCACCAACAGTGCAAGGGGGTTCCCGTGTCTCCACATCCTCGCCAGCATCTGTAGTTTCCTGAGTTGTTATTTTAGCCACTCTGACCAGTGTGAGGTGGTATCTCAGTGTGGTTTTGATTTGTACTTCTCTGATGATGAGTGATGTTGAGCACCTTTTCATGTGTCTGTTAAGGCCAACATCATTCTTGCTAGACCCTGAACATTCTAAGAGTCTAAAAGCCCTCTGTGCCTTCATTCTTGGGTTCTGCAATACTTGATTCTGTCTAACCCCATTAGTACAAATAGAAAGCATTCACAGACTTGCTGAGGACAGCAGCCCAGAGGACCCAGAGAGACATGGGCACAGACGGATGGATAACATAATAATGACAGGAGGCTAAGCCTACATTGTACAAAATGGGGAACCAAAAGATCCCATGATGCCTGTCCGCCTCATTCTTCAACCTCCCACAGCATATGTAAAAATATGTTGGGATCAAGCTAGGCTTTGAGGGATCTGAAGAAAATTACTTTGTTCTCTGAGTTCAGTTCCCTCATCTATAAAACCTGGGAAAATACCTGCCTCATATGTATTTTTAGATAATTAAATAAAATAAAGGTATGCAAATATACTGGCATTATGCTCACACATAGTGGCCAGGGTTCAAGTTCACTTCTCTCACCTCAAAACAGAGCCCTTATTTAGGAAGAGAAAAAGAAAGCTCACTCTCTATTCAGAGCAAATCTCTGGCACTTCTCAGAAAATGAATTTGGTAAGTGTGATTTTCTTTTTAACTTACTGGATAACAATATAAATTTATAAAAGATAAGAAAAGCTCAGCGCCACCAGGGGCCATTTAATACTCAATTTCAAAGACAACATGAGTTTGGAACTTTGAAGAAGAGAAACTGGTGATACATAATTTAATCTAGTTCTCAAGTGCTTACATTTTAATTTGGATTGTTTAAACACCACTCATGAGACTACAGGGAATTTAAACCATATCACAAATCACAGAATGAAGCACTTTATTTTTCAGGCAAGTTTATTAAGGGTAGGCAGTTGAATGACAAGTAACTAGAGTAATCATGAAAACATTTTTTCGTGATGAAGACGGATGGCGGTACTCCTGCTTAAGTAATACAGTTAGGTGGGCAGTTTATACTTTTTAGAAAGATGTCATATCTGGAATGTTCCTCCCTCTTCAGATAACACTGGTTTCTGATTTAGAAAGGGCTTTGGAATCTATCCTACAGTGTGTTTGGTGGTTAAAAACAAAAGTTTAGACATATCATAAGCAACATCTAAGAGACTCCTTAGAAAGATAGCTTATTAAAGGGAAAACAAACAGGTAATCGTCAATTTCGTCTCCATTTAGAAGTCTCTCAGAGAGAAGCTAGTTCAATTATTTCAAATGGAGTGATCCCAGTGTGATGCCGTTTACGTAGAAAGACGCAGGTACATTTGACAAAACATTTAAATTTTACACACATATAGATATATAAATGCTAAGGAAATAGAGATTATGAAGGAAATATATCAAACTCTGAAACCTTTGGAAAGCACTGACGTTTAGTGTTGGGAAAGGAGGAGAAAGACCACAGGGAAATAATGGCTGCACTCAACCACGATGAGGCAGGGGTTTATGAAAGCCAGGAATCGGTAAAATTGCTTTTCTTGAATTCTAGATATAAAACAAACAAACCAAAACATTTCAAGCATCCTAGCGAAGAGGTTAAGAAGCTTTCCCTTTAGAAATCAAAATTATACACAAAACTGGAAAAGGCAGATTCAGTATTGACACAGTGTGTCTAAGAATGAGATAGCTTATATTGCAAAACATAGTTTAATAAGCTAATAGTTTTGATGAAGTATTGGTAGAGTAGAATGCAAAATACTGATGGATTTGTAACAAAGTTTGTTTTTCTAATCTGTAATTTTTTCTCTCCTAACGTTCTTGCTTGGTAAACTAGAAATTGAGCAGACGATGTTAGTACTTTTATTAGCTGTCTGTGAACTAAAAATTGTTCTGGTGGATTGGTACTTTATCATTATGCAATGTCTCTCTTCATCTTTAGCAATGATGAGAGCCTAACCAACCACTGCGAATGCTTAGGATAGCTGTATTAGTTTAGTAAGTGTTGGCTACTATGACTTTTCCCATTCTTTCCCTTTCAACTTTTCTGTGTTCTTAGTTTTAAGGCGTGTCTTTAGTAACAGCATATACTTGGATTTTTTAAACCACCCTGACAGTACCTATATTTTGATTGGAAAATGAATTATCTTTACATCTGATACATTTACTGAAATATTTGTGTTGAAACCTACATCATCCTACTCGGTTTCTAGTTTTCTATCTCTTTTTCTATCTCTAGTTTTCTATCCCTTTCCCCCATTTTGTGCCTTCTTTAAAAACAAAAAATCAAGAATTTTTGTCCCAACGTTCTCCTGTATTACTTGTTGGTTATACGTCCCCCCCCCCCCCTTAAGCTGTTACCATAGAAATCAGAACATTCATTCTGGACTTATTGAAGGTTAATAAAATTAGTACTTTTATAACATCCCAGATGATGAAAGATCTGAATATTTTAAATCCATTTACCCTTTTGTGCTATTGTTTTCATGTCATTTATTTCACCTATATGTCTTAGTTTGGCTTTCCCCTCTCCCCCCAAAACAGATCTTGGGACAAAAGTTAGAGCTCAGAGCTTATTTGGAAATGGATCCCAGAAGGAAAGTGATCAAGTGGGGAAGGGAGGAAAGTAAAAAAATATGTATTACTGATCAGGTCACACAGTTTGGGGACTTAAATGTATTCGGGGCTGTACTGGTGGTACATGAATGGAGTTTCCACCATTTATTGCTATTTCAACATTTATTGGTGCGGTTTCAACCATTTATTACATTCTCAATTTCAAGGAGTGTAGTTTTCGTGAACAACACGTGCATTTGATTGTTTTTTTTTTATTAATTCCAGTTTTCGGTTGAAATTCGGATGATGGCCCGAAGAATTTTGCCAGAGAACTTTTAGCCTTATTAAACTGCTATGCTCCAATCTGTTTCTACCTCCAATGTTGCGCCTATGTGTTAATCTGGTTCTGTACGTGTTTCCTCTTTATTTTCATTCATTTGGTTCTGACATCATGTGACGTTCTGGATTATGCTATCTTCCTCCAGAGAGGATTTGTTTCTCTTCGGATAAGCAGTGAGAATAAACGCTGATCTCCTTCAGTCAGTCAAGGTTTCTGTCTGTGTCACAGCTGCCCTAGACCCTCTGCTTTGATTCGCCTTTTGCAAGGCTCGACAGGAATCCTGGGGTATTTTCCTTCCTAATGGGACTTGAATCTCCATTTTTCTTTCCTCTTCATCTGATTACTGAAACTGTTGGAAACTCGGCTGAAATTTCTTAACTGAAGGTGTCTTCCTGTCTTTCCAGTTTCTCACTTGATGCTGTTTAGGAATCAGAAGGTGCCAGAAAGGGGAAGAAAAGCAGAGAAGGTAGGGCTCACTTTAAAGCATTTCTCTTTTCTCCAGAAGCTTGGTCCCTTAAAGCCTTGTCTAACATTGTTTTCTTACTCCTAAAATAGCTCTTTTCTTGTTTTATCCAGTTTTTATTTATTTTGCCTTTGGTGGGATCATTGGTTTAAATCAAGCTATTCTCTCATAGCCAGAAGCCAGATTATTGTGGTAAGGTGGAAATTCTAATTTATTATATGGTCTTAGTGAATGACACGAGAAGGAAACGTGGAGACATTTTTCACTGAGAGTCTCTGGAGATTTTGGTTCCTCATAATTATTAATACTCTAAGAGTACATGCCATATAGATATTTTTATTTTTAATGTTTATTTTTGAGAGAGTGGGGGAGGGGCAGAGAGAGAGGGAGATACAGAATTGGAAGCAGGCTCCAGGCTCTGAGCTGTCAGCACAGAGCCCAACATGGGACTGGAACTCAGAAACCATGAGATCGTGTCCTGAACTGAAGTCAGACACTTAACTACCTGTTCCACCCAGGTGCTCCTGCCATATTTTTTATGAAGGTAGAAATCATACGAGGAAAATGTGTATAGACCTCAGCAACTTATGAGTATAAATACCACTATCTTTTTTACGTCCTCCGAAATTACCAAAACACCCCAGGTGATTATCTCTTCTAATCAATTAATTAACTAATTAATTATCTCGGTGAGAGGTAAAGATTTAAAACATATATTAATTATTTGTTTCTCTGTGCTCAGACTTATTCTTTTAAAGTTTTTTTTAATGTTTATTTAGTTTTGAAAGAGAGAGGGAGAGAGAGAGATTGCACAAGCTGGGGAGGGACAGAGAGAGACGGAGACACAGAATCTGAAGCAGGCTCCAGGCTCTGAATTCTAAGCACAGAACCCAGTGTCTGTCTTGAACTTATGAACAGCAAGATCATGACCTGAGCCTACCTTAGCTGCTTAACCAACTGAACCACCCAGGTGCCCTTCAGAGCTATTATAAGCACTAAGAGCTACGTCTGGGGAAAGTAGTAGTAAGAAAAAAAAATAAGATCTATAATAAATAGTCCTTATTACCAGGATGTTTATAAGCAAGTTTTTCAGAAAAGACTAGCAGGTATAAGAAATCACTGAACAAGTAAATGTGGATTAAGTCACATTGATAGTAAGTGTAAAGGAGTAACAATATAAAAAGGATCCACAGGGGCAACGTCTAATGAGGTGTTAGATATTGAGCCATTATTGTGATAAAGTTATTTGGTTATTTGCAACCAAAATTTCTACAAAGATTAGTTGGTTTCAGAGATTTTATGATATCCTCGGAGGACAAGAGCTAATTTATACAACGTGTTTATTCCCAGAATCCATCATAATCTCCGTTACAAGTCCCAGAATGAGAAACTGAACATGCACGTCCGCACAGAGAATATTCTAGTCAATGAATAAACTCTAAGAACAAACTCTCTTTTTAGGAGGTTACATTCTCCAGCCAAGAACACATTAGGAACACTTGCTAATAGAATTATTTGTATTTTTGCGAATATGCAATGAAATGAGTCTGTTCCTGACACTTTTAACAAGGAAACTGGACAATTTCTTGTGGGGATATTCAGTTTTATTGTTTGGGCCAAAGAGATCAAAGGACTCAATTATGTTAAGTTCTTAATCATTTTTAAGGTTACACACTTTCATTTTCATATTTATTTATGATTTTACCAGGAATCATAACATCTCAATGACATGCTTTTAGAAAAAAAATTGCAGTAGGAACATGGGATGGAAATGGTAGATGCTTTATAAAAAGTAACAGGTATTTTTATTACACAGACATTATCTTTATTAGGTTGATGAAGCATATTAGTTGATGAAGCATAACTGGGTAGAAAATCGTTGTAAATATCAGTTATAAATGAATGCATAGACACAACAGTATGCTAAGTGCTATAGCAAAAAAGTGAAACGGAGTCTATCTATGTGTGAATATATGTGTATATAAATGCACACATATTACAGAAAATACGACACGGCTGTAACGACCATACTAAAATATATGGAGTACTACTTTAAAGTTCAGTTAATGCAAGTGACAACCAGTTATAAGACATAATGGGAGAAAAAAAACCTTTGATAGTAGCAACAGAACAGCTAAAGTACTGAAGACAAGCTTAAGCTTAACAAGTAATGGACATCATCAGCCATAAGAAGAAAATTTTAAAATACTGAAACACAAAAGAAGATTTTCATATAAACAAATAGAAATTTTGGCTATGTTCTTGAGTAGGAAAAAACAACATAATGCAGTCAGATCTCCTAATATTAATCTTATTGATTAATTGGCCAAATATACATGAAAATTCTAGAAAAATGTAATGATTTGGATTGCCTTTGTAAATTACTAGGCCACATTATAAAGCTAACTATATGAAAATAGAGTGGTACCTGCTAATACTGATAAAACAGAATAGAAAATCCATCTAAATCCATAGGCATTTTTTTCATTTGATAAAGAGAGAACTCCAATTAAAAAAAAATATATATATATACATCTATATATATACATGTTCCTAAGTAAATTAAACTGAGTCAAGAGTAAGCCATTTTGGAAAAAACAAATACATAAACTTGGATTCCTGCTTCACACACAATAAACTCTAGATGGATCAAAGAATTATAAATGAAAAATTAATCATAAGCTATTAATGGAAAAAAACTGAAACATAGAATTCTTTTACAGTCTCAGAATGGTGAAGGCCTCTTAACTATTGCACAAAATTTTAGAAGCCTTGTACTAACATATTGGCAAATTCAACTATATAAAATACAATATTTCTGTGTGAAGAAAAATAAACAAAATCAAAAGATAAGTGACAAAAGAAAAAATTGCAACTTATATCACAAATTATTAATTTCCTAATGTGTAAACGTTTCTACCAATTAATAGGAAGCTCTTCAAAAACAGTTGACAATTTGCAAAGCATATGAAATACCAGATTACAGAAAATGAAATGCAAATATTTGACTCCTAAACATATTTATAATATGTTTATAATAAGGAAAATATAAAATTATAATTTCAAGATACAGTTTTCACTTATACATATTGACAACTATTAAACAATTTGATAACACAAATGAAGTCTCATACTTCTTGCTAGAAGTATAAACAGGTACAACTATATGGAAGGCAATTTAACACTAATTAGAAAAATGTTTTCTGATTATGCATTGCCCTTATTCGTATTCTGCTACTGGGGATTTATCTTACGTTTGTATCCACATGTGTTTAAAATAACTTATGCTTAGTTACTCACTGAGTACTTTTTAATATTGCAAAAATTTTGAATGAAATCTGTTTTCATCATTAAAGGAATGGTTAAGATTACTATGTCACTTTTTAATAAAGCATGTTATCTAAAAGAATTAGAAGTTGACATATGTCAAGAGATCAAAAATATCTAAGGTATATTTTTAAGAGAATACATAAGATGAGAATTGTGTTTTTGGAAAACTACCTTTTTGGGGCTGAATTGTGATCCCTCAAAATTCATATTTTGGAGTTCTAAACTCCAATACCTCAGAAGGTGACTGTATTTGGCCATAGGGTCTTTTAAAAGGTAATTCAAGTAAAATGAAGTCATATGGGGGCCCTAAACCAATATGGCTGCTACCCTTATAAGAAGAAATTAGAACACAGGACAAAACATACAGACCTGGGAGCAACCGTGTGAGAACACAGTGTGAAGGCAACCACCAAAGAGACAGGATTCAGAAGAAACCAGATCTGCCAACACTCTGATCTTAGACTTGTGGCTTGTAGAACTGTTGTTTACGTCTGTTGCTTAAGCCACCCAGTCTATGGTGTTTTCTTATGGCAACCTGGGCAGACAGATACACTACCATTTGTGTAAAAATCGCATATATATACACGTACATATGAATTTGCTTGTATATGTATAAAATATCTTTAAGGATAGAGAGACAAGCTGGTTGCAGTGTTTTCTGTGGGAAAAGTAACTGTGTTGTCAACGGAAAAGTGTGAGAGAGACTTCTGGAAAGAGCAATGCCCTTAGAACCAGGAGAAAAGTTTGAGTAGCAGTCCCTGTCCACTTAATTAGCATGTGCCCTGGATGAAAATCATTTAGCCATACAGTGCCTTGACTAGACATCTTTTTTTTTTTTTTTACAGTTTATTCATTTTTTGATAGAGACAGAGAATGAGTGGGGGAGGGGCAGAGAGATAGGGAGACACAGAATCCAGGCTCTGAACTAACAGCACAGAGCCCCACGTGGGGCTCGGACTCACAGACCATGAGATCATGACCTGAGCTGAAGTCGGATGCTTAACTGATTGAGCCACCCAGGCACCCCTCGACTAGACATCTTTAAAATAGGTGCACTGAGACCACTAAATGAACAATAAGACCACTACAAATGAACACATAATCCATGCTGTATCATTTGAGAAGTTTCTCTCCACTTAGGAAAAAAGTGACAACCGAGGAAATATAAATACGTGAACATTCAGTATCTAATCAAAAACTTAGTCTCACGTGTCACAAAGACTAAAGTTCAGAAGAGCTGAGGATGACAAATGCCTTAGGTTGGTCCTAAGCAAGGAAAACAACTAAGAAATAATTTTCTTGATTATGGACAGATGGTATAAACTTAGCAAAAGAGAGAAAGGAAATAGGGATCCCCTATTTTATTTCTGTCCTCCCTGTCAAGGAGAATGATCTTCAACCTGGAAACGGAGGAAAAGCTATTGGGTAGGGGGGAATTGAAACTGAAAGATAAGTGAACAGATTGTAAAAGAGCATTCAGCTTCTCAAAATAAATCCACTTTTCTGGACCCAGATGAATGGTTCTACGGTACTGACAGAACTTGCCACAGAGAGCCCTTGGCTACTATCAGTAATCATTAAGGAGATAGTAGAGGAGAATAAAGCCCATCCTGGTTTTAAAAAGCTTTGGAAGGTGCCTTCAACAAACCATAGAAGTGTCACCTTTTTCCTTTTACTCTTGATTTCTCAAACTTGTTATGTTTGTGAAGAATGAAGGCCCCTCTCTGGAGCAAATAGTTAATTATTTGAGATAGGAGCTTGTGGAAAGGAAATTCGTAATCGCTGGAAACCAGACTGGGTACACACAAAGAACAAATAAAGAATCATGACGGGCCAACTGCAGAGTTGATCTTTTGCTTTTTTTTGTTCCTGCAAATTACTTTTTTCATATCTCTATTATGGCCCATGCGATGTTGTGAAGTATTTGCTTACATACATGTTTCCCTAAATATACTGTGAGTTCCTCAGGATATGGATGATGTTCTATTTTAGACTCTGAGCTTTTAAAATCCTATTCATTTTTTTTTTTTTTTTTGGAAGCTTAGGAGCAGTATATGCTGTAGGCAGAGGACATGTGGGTTTCATCAAGCCATTTGACAAAATTTCTAATTATGGATGTTTGGTCACAGTGGAGAAAATATCTACAATTAATATTAGTAGCTTGTTAAAACCCACTATGCAAGGGGCATTGGTGAGTAGATATTAACTTGAGGGAGATCTGTATGTACTCAGCATAAACCTTTATCTTCAGCTCAGCTCTGTTTGGAGATGTAGATGTCATAGACACAGGAAATTTATGATTCATATAATACTGATTGAGTAGTGCTAGTTTTGCATCAGGGATAAAACCGTAGGCAGGGTGTGCTTAGTCCCTGCCATTGGAGCATTTGTAGCATAAGAGAAGAAACATATAAATACATTGAAGTAAAATACAAGAGCTGTCAGAGGAAACTCCAGAATTTTTCTATAGGATGAGTTTAATGTTGGCGATCTGGTGGAAGGTGTGCCTACGAGGCTCATCTTGAAGCTGTATCTGCTCAGTCAGGACTGGTTTTACTTAACTCTACATTCATTTGAGCATGTTTGGGGTGAAGAATATTCTGGAAGACTATGAGAATGTGAGTTGAGGATGAAGCTTCTAGACAGTGCTATGACAAACTACAGAGGGCTATGGGGTTACATAGTGGTGGAATCACCTAATCCCTATCCATCAGGTATATGATCTACTTTAGTGGAAGTGATGCTGTGTCTGAGTCATGAAGATAAGTGAAGGAATAGGTGGAGAAAAAGACAAATGTTGCAGACAGAAAGAGCAATATACCTGCCAAGTTATAGAAGCAGGATCATGACATCTTAGGATATTCAGAAATGTAGTATGATTAGAACACAGACTGAGAATGAGGGAGTACAACATGAGGAGCCACAGAGAATAGCTTTGTTTGCAAAGGTACAGTCTATATTTATCCTTTGAGTAATGCAAGCAAATGTAGGTTTTTAACACTAGAATATAACATATTCAGTGTGTTTTGAGGAAGTTCCTTGGGACGGAGAACAGATTGGAGCTACATCTGGAGGCAGGTAGTCCACTTAAAAAGCTCTTATAGGACCAAGAGATATTGGTGGCTTTCCTGGGGAAATGGGAGAGTCAAGGAATCACGAGGTAGTGACATGGTTACATTGATAGAAATGAGGGATCTATTGCATGGGTTGCATGGGGTGAAGGAAAAAGGGGAGGAGTCATATTAAATTGCAACGTTGTCAGCTTGGGCTATGGCTTTTATTGAGTTAGGACACAGGTGGAACAGCATGCTTGGGATTGGAAGGGAAGATGAGGATTCAGTGTGGTAGATACTTAGCAGAAGAGAGACTACAATAAAGATAACAATGTATTTATTGCAGCATTATTTGCAATGGCCAAGATATGGAAGTAAACTAAGTGTCCACCAATAGAGGAATGGATAAAAAAAGGCATGGTATATATTCACAATGGAATATTATTCAGCCATCGAAAAATCTCGCCATTTGCAACAACATGGATGTATCTGGAGGGTGTGATGCTAAGTGAACCAAGTCAGAGAAAGACAAATACTATATGATTTTACTTATATGTGGTATTTAAGACACGAAACAAATGAACAAACAAAGAAAAAAAGTGACAAACAAAAAACCCGAGTCTTAAATACAGAGAACAAACTGGTGGTTTCTAGAGGGGAGGTGGTGGGGAGATGGGAGAAACAGATGAAGGGGATTAAGAGAACGCTTACTGTGATGAGCATGGAGAAACGTGTAGAATTGTTGAATCACTATATTGTACACCTGAAACTAAAATAATGCTGTAGGTTACTTGTACTTGGATAAAAAAAGATAATTATATGAGATTCAATAGTATATTGATTTTTTTTTATTATTATTATTATTATTATTATTATTATTATTATTATTTTGTCATCCTTGCCTTTAAGAACCTCATTAATGGTATGGTGCAAAACAAACATATGCACAGCAATGTTTATGAGCCCTCTAAGGCCCTTCTTTGGATTCTAGATTAAGAACCCTTGTTAAGGGAATTGATCAGATCACCTAAAAGGTATGTGTACATTGAAATGGAAGAAGTCTTATCATGGGACCATGAGGAATCATAGGCAGAGAGTAAGAAATTTATCAGATAACCAAGGAAGAGAAGTCAGAGAGTAAAGAGAAAAACCAGAAGAGTGTCATGGAAACCAGCTGAAAATATCTTAACTTTGAGAAACTTGTTAACTGTTGTAAAAGATGGATTTGCCAATACACTGAATGAATAAATGTGAGAAAGTAAATATTTCAAGCAGCCAGAGTGATACAACAAATCCAATAAGAAGGAATTTAAATATTATTAAATGCAAAACCCAGGGGGACCTGTGTGGCTTAATCAGTTATGCGTCCGACTTCAGCTCAGGTCATGATCTCACGGTCCGTGAGTTCAAGCCCCGCGTCGGGCTCTGTGCTGACAGCTGGGAGCCTGGAGCCTGCTTCGGATTCTGTGTCTTCCTCTCTCTCTCTGCCTCTCCCCTTCTTGTGCTCTCTCTCTCGCAAAAGTGAATAAACACTAAAAAAATTTAAATATTATTAAATACAAAATCTTATACTTGGGTCCAAAAAGCCAGCTGGAAAATTATAGAAAAGTAACATTTTTATTTAATTGAACTACATAAAAAGCTTTGGGATTAATATGTATCAATAGAACAATCCTTGTCTACAATAACGTACATAGAATGGGAACAATAAGTAATAGTCCCATTTTTAGTCCTAAATAGTTTGAGATCTTCTTTTGTAAAACAGAAAGGTTAGAAACATCGGTGTCTTAGAAAATATAAATTGAATCAATGGATGCAATGTTGAGGGAGGATGATTTTATGTCACCAATTCAGGTAAGAATTCCTAGTAATTACTTCTGTCTAGAAATGTCTGCTCATTAAATCGGTATATTCCTCAACATTGTGGAAACAGCTTAAGCAGAGGTTAGATGATAAATTTCTGCAGAAATAAAGAGACTTTACCAGACAGTAATTAGAGATTGGGACTGAATGACCCTTAAGTTATATTCTAATTTTACTATTTTAAGATTTGAAGATTTCTACCAAAAATTTTAAAATATAAGCATCAGTAAATCTAGAGAAAACTATGTGTTCACCAGTCATTTTATTGTCATATACATTGTATCATTATAATATATTTTATTGGTGTATACTCTATGTTTAGTCATTCCTACATGGTAGTGATTTTATAAACACTTTAAATAAGAAGTTATATTGTGAGCACTCAAGTGTTAATTTTTTTTAAAGTTTAACCATTTGGATGCTATAAAATAAAAGGTAGCTGCTAAACCAATTATTAATTATGCAAAAAAGTAAATAATGAATGTGCCTATAACATTCAGGCAACAGAGGTGCTTATTAAAGTAATATTTAAAAATAAAACTTTTCACTTCCAGAACTATATGATACAAGTAACTTTCATTAAACTCTTAATACTTGAACTCGATCATGGTTTTGAAAATCTTGATGAAAATGGAGACACAACTATTTTAACTGATAAAGAAAAAGGAAAGTTTCTATAAAACTTGAGGCAAACAATTTTGTTGAAAACAATAATAACACCAAGATTTTTTCCCCTTATTTTCAGACAATGTCATAACACCACTGAGAAAAGCGGCTTAAAAATGAAAATAAACACACTTCTCATCAAAAGAGAGAATTTGTACAAAGCGACCTGTATTTGATGTGTGATGTTATTCACCCATGGTTGTAGAAAGCGTATTCCAGTCCTGTCTGTACCCCAGCTGCCGGAGAAAGGATGGCTGTACCTGTATTGGAACCTGCCTCAGAATGTCTACCCACGAGATCTTACTCCAGCCAGACTTCTAGTGTCTTGTGATTTTGCCAAGAAATAAGGGAAAAAAGATCCCTAAGATGGCTATTTCAATGCAACAAAGAGGAGAGGCTGTCTGTTTTCTATGGCCCTGTGTAATTCAGATCCAGGATGACTCATTCCTCTTAAGTGAGAATAAGCTTAAAAAATTAGCCCATTTTCCTCTCCTTCAGGCTTTAGTGTCCACATCAGCCAAACCAAGCAAAGAGTTCACTTTGAAAGAAATCTCACAGCAGACAGCAAAGCCTGAGCCACAAAAGGCCCATTTGTAAAGAGATTATCACCAAGGCAGCTCGTGGTTATGATTTGGGACAAAATAGATTCATAGGAGTCATACTTCTTTCAAATACATTTTCCAATTTGGACCATATGAAAATCGGTATCTAATCTCATACAAAAAAAAAAAAGGTGTATGCAGAATATCTTCAAATAAACTGATATGTAAGCACGTATTTAAATAGGAATTGTAATTAATATCATTATCACTAAGAGACATGATGTTTTATATATACAAAGGCATGTGTTATATCAAACATGCAGACCATGTGTCTAATACCGTCCCCACTAAAAGGAACTAGGCTCTGCAAATCAATGGGTAATCCCAAGGCTGGGCAAGAGACATCTTTTGATGTCAGAAAGTAAAGAAGTGCTTAAAAAAGGATAGGGCGATATGACAAAGACATAGGAGCCAGGGTGAGGGGCTCCCACTGCCCAAATACAGGAAAATTTGAACACCAAAATAATTAAGAACAATAAAGAATGCTAAACCATTGGAAGAAAGAAGACTCTATCAGTTCATACCAGTACCAGATTATTGATGAATAGATGATGGTTAGATAGATAGATAGATAGATACATAGATAGATGATAGACAAATATTGATAGGAGGGAGAGTCAAAAGCTAAATGTGGAAGGAAGGGTAAACTTAAAAGATCATGATTTTGTATCCATCATAGTAAAAATTGGATCAAGCAAGAATTAGCAAGGGATAATCAATGTAAGAGGAAATTTATATGAGGAGCAGGATATTTACATAGTCATAAAGAATCTCCCCACAGATTGCTGATTGGTAATAATATGGTGCAGAGATTGGACAACATATTGGCTGAGTGATCAAAATTAACATCACCAATGAGAGACAGATGGACATCATGTGCCTCCAGATGTGATAATGCTGAGACAGGCACAACATCACTTAGGCATCATACCAGGCATGATCATAAGACAACGTTGACAAAATCAAAACAAAAAATGGTTTGTTTAAAAGAAAAGCAAGTTTATTCTTCAAAAATGTCAATGTTGAAGAAAAAAAAAAGAGGCACAGTGGAAATATTCCAGATTAAAGGGCCCTGAAGAAACACAGTAACTAAATGCAATAACTGATCCTAAAATGGACTGTGTGTAAAGAGGGAAAAAATATACCATTATGCATATTGTTGGGGCAATTGGCAAAATTGGGGTACAAACAGTAGAATATACAGAAATGTCCTATCAAATTAACCATTCTACTAGGGTCAGCTAACAGAATCTCTCTATTCTCAGACTTACAGCATTGAAGTCTTTAAAGTATATGCAACTTATTTTCAGTTGATTCAGAAAATAAAACACATACACGATGCAGCAAAAGGAGTAAGTTGTTAATTATATTTTGGATACAAGTTGACTTTGAGTCAAAGGTATATGGGAGTTCTGTGTTCTGTTTATATTTTTGCATTTTTGTACTACGTTGACTTTTTGTACATTTTCTGTAAGTGCCAAATTATTTTTAAATAAAAGTTTTTTTTTTTAAAGTCTGTGCTCGATCTTTGAGGATAAAGAGGTACAATATGCAATTGTGTCATCCTGGAATCCAAGTCCTAATTGGGGTGGAGCATCCAACATATGTACATGAAAAATAAATATTGAGGATCATACAAGACAAAATAATTGCCATAAAATACTTATTGTCTTTTTGCCTGTTTGATTGCAATCTCCTTTTGATGCCATAAGCTTTCATAATAAAATCGATATGACTTTGATAGTATGCGAGTTGATGTGTTTCCATTAAATTGTTTTATAGTTAATTTGATTGACTCTGATATCAAAAGTGCTTTAAAAAAAATCAAAACGAGGGGCGACTGGCTGGCTCAGTTGCTTAAGCATCAGATTCTTGGTTTCAGCTCAGGTCACGATCTCACAGTTTGTGGGATCGAGCCCATCAGGCTCTGCACTGACAGCATGGAGCCTGCTTGGGATTCTCTGTCTCCCTCTCTGCACCTTACCTGCTCACCTGTGTGCATAGGTGTGTGCTCTACTCTGTAAATAAATAAACATTAAAAAAAAATCAAAACCAGGGAAATGCCTCACTCCAGTGCTGGTCTCAGGTATTCATAAGGCAGTGTTTTATTTTTAAGAGTTTACTTGAGGGACGCCTGGGTGGCTCAGTCGGTTAAGCATCCGACTTCGGCTCAGGTCATGATCTTGTGGTTCCTGAGTTCAAGCCCCACATCCGGCTGTGTGCTGACAGCTTGGACCCTGGAGCCTGCTTCGGATTCTGTGTCTCTCTCTCTCTCTGCCCCACCCCCGCTCACACTCTGTCTTTCTCTCTTTCTCAAAAGTGAATAAGCTTAAAAAAAAAAAAAAAAAAAAAAAGAATGGACTTGAGAACATAAAGGTGGAAAATTCCAAACCCATTCCTCACCAAAACCAAATGGGAAGAGTGGGGGGTGGGGAAAAAAAGAAAAGATACGGAGCAAACCTGTCTGCACTGAGTCTTTCACCACCTGGCTCTGTTTTTGTCTCCACTGTTACTGGAGTCATCGTTCAGGATGACTTCCGTATCGCAGAAAACCCACCTGACAATCCAGTCTTTGGGTTCCTTGACATGTTCCTGCCTGAGGGTAATTTTACCCTTCCAGCTGTACAGTCTCCCCCAAACTACGCTCGACTCCTGTGCCCCTTTCCTTCTCCCAAAATGTTGCTAGGGAAAAATACACAACTCTGCTGCCCGGTTTCATCTTAATTTGTGACTACAGAGTTCAAGCGAGTCCTTAGTACGTCTCTGCTGTCTTAACTACAGTTCCCTAATCAGCTGACTCCCCTGTGACACACGCCTCTTTCTTGAGGTCTCCTCCCTCTGTGTATACTCATCACCCTTTCTTCCATATAGTCATTATCTTCTCTTTTTAACTGAGGAAACATATGTAATTAGAAGAGGTCTAAGTAATACCAAATTTGCCATTGTTTCTGCATCTGCCTTGCTTCTGAGTTCAGCGGGTATACAGGTCCTGGACGTATCTCATGTAATCTCTCCGTTTATGTACGGGACTCCTAATCTACTCAAGCACTTTGCTCCTGCCATTATCCCTCTCTCTCCTCCAGCAATAAATTTACCCTCTCTACCGCTACCTAATCATCCCCCACCCTGCATCTGCATTTCATCTCAATTCACCTCTGCATACGTCCCTTTCTATTTAATCATTTTCAGCCCCTGAATTCCATATTTATGCTTGATGGCAAACATTTGACACTCTATTTGTATTTCTTGTAGACATTTCATGCTGTCACAATGGATATTTTGATCTTAACCCTCCTCAAATTGCTTGCCCCCCCCCCCATTATTTTCTTTCCCAGTAAATAGTACCATCATTTCACATAGTGGCAAAGGATAAAAGTCTGGAAGCCTGACTTGTTTCTTTACTGATTCCAATCCATCCAATCTGGCCACTTTTAACAATTTGTACAATTGCCACTCTAGTCTAAGCTACCATCAACTCTTGATGGATATATTTAAGGATGGGCAGAATTAAGTATTTAGATTATTACTATCATCACCAAAAAACATTTTTGATGCCTAGTTCATGCAATAAATTAACTTTCTGAATAGCAGAAATCTCGTAGGGTAGGGAATAGTCACTCACTTTGTAGTAAGTGGCAGGGTTCTTCAGTTACAAATATGGTTCTTTCCTTTAAGGACTTTCAGCAATCACAAAAATAATAATATTCACGAACAGTTTCTACTATTCCCCATACACGATTGACATTGTGCTTAAAGTTTGACATAAATTATCACATTTATTCTCTACAACCCGTTTTCACAGTAGGGATTTCTATCCCCAATTTAAACCCAATAAATAAAGTTAAAAAAAAATAGCTTACCGGCCAAAGGATCCCATGGCTGGTAAACGCTGTACCAGGCCATGCCCACACTCACTACCACATCAGAAACCCTCTTCCATCTCACACTTTCACGTTTTAACATAGAAAGTTCCATGGCAATAGAAGAGACTGGTAGAAATGCAGCATAACTTGTAGAGACTTTGAGAGTCGTAGAGAGAACATGTAGCCTGAAGCTCAGACCATCAATATCCGGTCAGTGAGACGCCTTTGTGGAGGAAGGGTTAGAGTTCAGCTTTGAAAGAAATACAGTGTGACAAAGAACCGGGCCCCATAGTAGCACAGCAAATGCACCCTTGTGATAGTGTGAACCAACCGGCAACTCGTGTGGTAGCCAGAAGTTAGACCAAGAAGCAAAAGCTTCTTGAGCTCGAAGGGCAAAATCTGAGAGTTTATACATTATTCTGCAAGCAACATATTAACCAATTTTTCCTGTAGTGAACAACCTCGGATTCTCAGGGCTTTGCAAAAGCAAACCTTGACTTTCACCCACACAAGGCTGCGGGTAAACTGTGTTTCCCTGACTTTGATGGGGGTTGGCTGAGTCAGGCTGGACTCCAGGCTTCCAGCTCAGGATCCGGTGTGCTCGACCTGTCATCATTCTAGGGCTCAGCCTGCAGGTGCAGTGGCTACCAGGGGCATGCATTTCTCCTGGCAGATCACAGGCACATAAGACCTCAAGGGGACACGTGGGATGCCTCGTAGGCTTTGGCTTGGAACTTGCTGGCACGCTCTCACTGCTGCCCCATTCCATTTGTAAAACGAGTCACATGGCCAAGTCCATAGTGGAAGGCACTACAGAATTCCAGGGCAGACTGGAGGAATGATGAAGAGGGAACAATAATCCATTCTACCACAGGCAATGCACAGCGTTTCAGGTATTCGAGAAGATCATTAGAAAAAGTAGGAACAACGTGAGATAGCAGTGGGGCCAGAAGGAGAGACTAGAATCCAAGAGATCAGACAGGAAATTACTCAGGAAGCTCAGGAAGCTGAAAAAATAGAAACACAATGCTGAATATCGAAGAAAGGTGATGAATTTGGTATCTTGTTTCAAAGTGAGTTCTGGTGCCATCTTAGAACCAGCCTCTCCAGATAAAAGGTTCAATCATAGGAAATGGGAGCGGTTTCTCTACTTCCTCCTAAACCCAGGCCGCCATGACATGGTTTGTATTTGGTCATGGCCATCGGTTACTGTGCTCCTATCAGCTTTACGTCTAGAGATTTCATGTGGACGTGAAATGAGTGGTACATGGTAAATGCTCCTGTGTGTCCCCGGGGCTCTCCGCGCACACCCTTCTCCATGGCTTTCACCACACTCTCTTTAGTGGCCAATCTCTGGTTGCCTCTCAAGTATACAATTTCTTTATTCACTTCGTATCCCCGGTGCCTCCAAAGGAGGCTGGGCTTTCAGTATGACATTTTCCAGCTCCCAACACAGAGGAAGGTGGGGAGAAGGGTGTTGTAACAGCTACTGAGTGAACTCGTGTATTTGCCACGTTCAATAGTAACCACTATAATTTAGTGCTAAGAACGTGAACCTTTAACTCTGAGCTTATTTTAATTAATTTATTTTTCAATCCTTTGACAGATACAGCCAAGTGGCTGGGCTTGCAAAAAAACCTTCTGAACATTGAAAAGGCAATATTTAATATTTAAATGGAAAAACTGTCAGCTCTCAGTACAGCCCTGTAAAGAATGAAAACAATTTTCAAAGACAGTGAAAGAACCTGCTTCTCTGGCTACCGATCACCAGGAGAAAGGAAAACAGACAGTAAAGAGAATGGCCAGGCAACAAGAAAGCTAGGTTTATTTTTAGTGTATCTTTTCTGCAGAAGGAAATGAGGACATTTTTTACAACAAAGGCCATTTTGTAAGAGATTGGAACTTGTGTCCTTTCTGAAGTTATAGAATCACTTGAGAAAAATAAAGTGTTGGAAGTCGCCAAGAAAGTATAAAACTCAGTGAAGATTTTTGAAATAAAATGCAAAAAAAAAGTAAAGATACATAAAGTTTCTTTGAAGACTTCTCAGAGGAAAACAATTTAAGTCGCCATTACAGATAACATTAATGCTTATGTATTGTGATGCCAGAATATCATCTTAAGGTGTTATCTTGAAAACTGACCACAAGCATACAGATGTATACATTTTTTTTAAATATCAGAAGATGTTTGGAATATGTTTAGTTTGCACGTTTGGAATATGTTTAGTTTGCACTAGTCAAAAGTAAAACTGCTTACTAAAATCTACATTTGTTTTTCTTAAATTAGTAATTAATTTTTACTATCTTCAAAAGTATTTTTGCTAATGAACATTTTACAGTTTTTTCCCCTTCTTCTGTATTGTATTTTTAACTGGTAGAGGAGAAAAACAATTTGACCTGTGCATCAAAAGCAGAAGATAAGAGGGGCGCCTGGGTGGCTCAGTCGGTTGGGTGTCCGACTTTGGCTCAGGTCATGATCTTGTGGTTCGTGAGTTCAAGCCCCATGTCGGGCTCTGCTCTGATATTGCAGAGCCTGGAACCTGTTTCTGATTCTGTGTCTCCCTCTCTCTCTCTGCCCCTCCCTCGCTTGCTCTCTGTCTCTCTCTCTCAAAACTAAATAAACATTTTTTAAGAATTAAAAAAAACACAGAAGATAAGTAAGGCCCCTTCCTTATTTCATATTTTCTTTATCATCCTGAGCTTACGCTCTAAGTTATCTTTGGTGGAAATGTGTGTCAAATGCCTCATCTGAAACTATTGAATTACTAATTAAATAGATGTATTTATGCTATTTTAACTGAAAGAGGTGAATAATACACCTGGCTACTTTTAAAGTGAATGTGAGAATAAATAGATGGAATTTTCCTGCTTTAGTGAAGGTTTGTGGGACACATAGAAAATGAACAAGTGAAATGTTATAAATTTTGTCTCCAAAACCCTGAAATCTGAAGACATTCCATTTTCTTATCTTGACCCATGTTTAACAGAACCTGGATTTCTGCCATATGACCACAGCACTATTTCCATCACTGAAATTGTGGCAAGTCTGTGTGGGACTTACAACTTTTTCCCAGACTCTCATTTTTCCAATTTGCTGCTACTTGGTGACTGCGTGCTTTTTCCAAATTTTAGCAGCTTGGATGTATGGCCACGGATGGAAAAACTAAGGATAAAAACCATGCACAATTCTGATCCCACAGTCATAACCACATGATTTAGGATATTCCTTCAGCAATGAAGAAAGTGTTATTTATTACTTTTTTCTTTTCATGTTATATAAATATATTTCATTTATTCAAGCATAAATAAATAACTCAAACAACCTCAACTATAGAGCAAATGTGTAAAACATTAAGAGTACTGTGCTCATGCTTCTTTATTTGATTTTGATCCGTTGGTTCAAACCAATCTCTCAGGGCTTTGTGGGACAAACTCTCAGTGTTCATATGCCCTTAGGAATGCTTTTTTTCATGATTGATTAAGAATTATAAAGTCCTCCGTGACCACGGTACGCTTCTTTCTTTGCTTTTAAAGTAACCCATCCCTTCTTCTTAAACTTGCTTCAATGGATTATTCCTTTTGAAGGAAAACCCTACATTATGGAGCAAAACGTTCGTCTGGAAAGCACGGTGGTTTCGTTCAAACCTAACGATGGTGTCCTTCAAACCTAACGATGGTGTCAGACCAACCCGAATGCAAATCCTGATTCTACCCACTACTTCTGTATACTTCAATCAGAAAGTGCATCTGCCTGAACTTCAGTTTCTTTATTTGTAAAATTGGGATGATAACACCACTTGAAAGTTTACTATTGGACTTGATGACGTACCTAAAGTACCTCCCATATTGTATGTTCCCAATGATGCCGCATACTATCTTCTTTTTTGTTCTTGTAAAAAAACAAAGTCACTCCAAATAATGAAGTTGCCCTTCTGCCCATGTGGTACTGTGTCTTTCCCAAATGGTTCCAGTAGAAATCCTCAGTCTAAGACTGTGTAAATAAATAACAAACTTGCTGTTTAATTGGACCACATTGATTTTTTTTTTTTTATGTCTGGGCAATTTGTTTGAAAATCACTTGTATAAAATTTCTACAAACACACATATAATTTAAATACTTCACTCTTGACGATAAAAATACTTTATCCCTCAAGCTAGTGCAAAACACCAGTTCAAACAGATCATTCTTCAAGTCTCCCTAGAGTGAAAATCGTAGACAAATATTTATGATATGGGATATTTTCTTAAATACTGTATTTCCGTTTTCTTATCTGTAAAATGAAGATGAAAAATAGTACCTTCTCTCATAAGGTCGCGTGAAGATTAAACATGATAATGAACACAAAATTCTGGCACATTTGAAATTGATTTTTTGTTTGTTTGTTTGTTTCTGTTACCATCATCATCTTCATGATTGAGTGGTTAGAATCCAGGCCCTTCCTGATTTAGGAAAATTTACCGACACTCTGAACTTTCCTTCCCTTTCCTTTTTTTAATTTAAATTTGAGTTCCTTAACATACAGTTGATTTATGCTAAGTAAACGTCCCTTTTCTTACCTCCAAACAGAAGGAATGATCAAATCCCAGGCCTCTAGAGCACTTAACTAGACACCCGGTGAAGAATAACCACTCAGAAATATTAGTTACATTATTGTAAATATCCCAGACACAGGGATTTATATTTACGTTTACACTTATGCTACAGAGAAGAGTTTTACGTTGACTTGGGTTCGTCTTGCGGTTAAGTTGGTTATATAAATGTTCTCTGAAACTCTTCCTCACGAGCTCTTCCTTGAAAGAGACTGCTCCTTTCTTATTCTCTGTCTCATGTGGAGGGTTCCCTATTCAGCCTTGTTGAGCTACCCCCTCCCACCCTACAGTCTCAAGTGCTTGAATCCATAACTGCAGTATCCCTACCGCATTCCCACCCCCAAGTCACCCCCCGCCCCACACGGAACCCTGCGACAGCATTGCTTCCTGACAGAGCCTCCAAAGTCTGTTTTCTTTGTAGGAGAAACATCTCTCTCCAGAAACCTACCCCAAGGGATTCCCTACGTGGCTCAGTTCACCCATTTCTTCTTCAGTAGTTTATGTCTTTCAAGGCATTTGTCCATTTCATCTGTGATTGAATTTGTTGGTATAGAATTTTTTGCAGTATTCCCTTGCTATCCTTTTACTATCTCTAAAAACTGTAGGGATGATCCTTTTCTCATTCCTGATGTTTATAAGTTGTGTCTTGTTTCTTTTTATTTTTTTCCTCCCGACTAAAAGTTTATCAATTTTATAGATATTCTCGAGTAAGCAGCCTTGAATGTCTTTGGTTTTCTCTGCTGTTTTTCTGTTTTCTATCTTATTGACTGTGGCTGTGATTTTTATTATTTCTTTGTTCTGTGTACTGGGTTTAATTTACTTTTCTTTTCTTAGTTGCATAAGGTGGAAGGAAGTTTAAATCAATGTTTTGAGACCTTTTACTTCTCTTATATAGGCATTTCATGTGATAAATCTTCCCAAAAATACTCCTTTAAATTTATCTTGTGTTTTCATTTTCATTCAAATCAAAATATTTTTCGTATATGTTTTGATATTTCCCTTCAACGCATGTATTGTGTGAAGCTGTGTTATCTTGGGTCCATATATTTGGGAAAGTTCCAGAGATATTTCTGCTATAATTATTAATTTATCTATTTCTGTTTACATTTCTATTAGCTTTTGTTTACATATATATGCTTATGTTCGTTTATATATATATACATATATATTTAAAATTTTTAATGTTTGTTTTTGAGAGAAAGAGGGATAGAGTGTGAGTGGGGGAGGGGCAGAGAGAGAGGGAGACACAAATCGGAAGCAGGCTCCAGGCTCTGAGCTGCCAGCACAAAGCCCAACACAGAGCTCCAACTCGTGGACCGTGAGATCATGACCTGAGCCGAAGTCAGATGCTTAACCAACTGAGCCACCCAGGTGCCCCATGCTTCTATATTTTTAATAGCTATTACTCAGCACACAAATGACACATTTTTCTTTATGATACAAACTTCTTTATCCTTGCTAACATTCTTTGCTCTGAAGTCCACTGTCTGTTAAATACAGTCATTCCATTATTCTTTTAATTAATTTTAGCACCTCACACATCTTTTCCATGCTTTTATTTTTAACCTATTTGTGAATTTATTATTAAAGTGTGTTTCTTGTAGGGAGCATAACATTAAGTCTTACTTTGTTTTTTTTAATCTAAGAATTCTGTCTTATAATGGGAGAATTGAAACTGTTTGCATTAGTGGGTAAATGGTATGGTTAATGTATCATTTCGCACTTTGCTTTCTGTTTTTCCCGCATATTTTTTGTTTCTCATTTCTTCTTTGCACTTTCTTTGGGGATTAATATGTAATTAATTACATATTCTACATATTCTATATTATATAATGGTATATAAATATAATTATGTAATAGATATAGTGATATATAAGAATGTGTATATTTTACATATGAATGTATAAAACCCCAGTCACATGATTGCCCCCAAGAGTAAACGACTGATACACCTGCAACACCTTATTATAAAACAGACTGCGTTAGACCATTCTCCCCAACCATATGCTAAACATAAATGCTGTGAGCACATTCAAGGTAGGCAAGGTGAAGCGATAATGTTTGGTGAGTTAGGTATATTAAGTGCATTTTTGGCTTCCAGTATTTTTAGTATATGATGGGTTTTCATGATGTAATCCCATCATGAGTAAAGGAAGATCTATAGAATAATGTTTAGCCAAATATTAGGTTCCAGGGCCTAGCCATACTGACACATACAGTTAACCACTGAAGACTCTATTTTAATTCTTTTGTTGGCTTATCAGTAACAGGTCTTTCTTTTTATTTTAGTGATTGTTTTAGGATTCACAATAAGTGAATCAATTCACTTTAAAGAGTTTATTTTTAATTTGTTTAAAGCTTATTATTTATTTTTGAGAGAGAGAGAGAGAGACAAAGTGAGAGCGGGCGAGGGCAGAGAGAGAGGGAGACACAGAATCCGAAGCAGGCTCCAGGCTCCGAGGTGTCAGCACAGAGCCTGATGCAGAGCCCGAACCCACGAACTGCGAGACCACAACCCGAGCTGAAGTTACACATATATTAGCATATATGCTCAACTGCCTGAGTCACCCAGGCGCCCCTAAAGAGTTTTCAATGATAAGCAAATAATGTTAGGCAGTTACCATTTTTAATGCTCTCTATTCCTTTGTCTTGATCAGTATTGCCATCGGATATTATCTTATTTCTGTTGTGGGAGTTCTTCAGAATTTCTATAGTGCTGGTCTTCCAATGATAAATTCTTTCATTATTTTACCTTCGTTTTTGAAAGGTATTTTTTGCTGGGTGTAGAATTCTAGGTTGACACTGTGGATATTTTTCTTTTTTCTTTAATACCCTAATGTTGTTTCTTCAGTATCTTTTAACTTGCATTGTGTCCAATAAATCTGTTCTCATTTTTATTTTTTACGTGGAATGCAGTTTTTGTCCACCTGCTTGTAAGATTTTCTCTTTATCATTTCTTTTGAGTATTTTTGTCCTGGTGTACCTTGGTGTAATTTTCTTCATGTCTTGTGCTTAGGGGTTCATTAGTCTTTTCCAAGGTTCGGTTTATTTGATTTCATCAAATTTGGAAATTTTTGCCATTATTTTTTTCAAAAACAATGTAGGGACTCCAGTTACACATATATTAGCATGCTTGAAGGTATCCAACAGATCACTGATGCTCTGTTCATTTTCTCAATTTTCTTTTCTCTCTGTGCTTCATTTTGGAAATCCTTTTCAATGTCTTCAAGTTCATTAATTTTTTTTTGTTCTGCAGTGTCCAATTGGACCTTAATATTGATCAGTGTATTTCCATCTCATACATTGTAGTTTCCTTCCCTGGAGGTTTAGCTTCATAAATGTCTTCCATGTTTCTAATTAATTTCTAATTAACTATTTCAATAACTGTTTTAATGTCCTCACCTGTAAATTCTAACACCTACTAGGTCAGTCCTGAGTCAGTTTCAGTTGATTGGCTTCTCAGTGTGGGTTTTTTTTTTTTCCACGATTCTCTTCATGCCTGGTAGTATTTATTTATTTATTTATTTATTTATTTATTTATTTTTTTATTTTGTATTTTTTTCATTAAAATTTTTTTTAATGTTTATTTATTTTTGACAGAGAGAGAGAGAGAGAGATGGAGCATGAGCAGGGTAGGGGCAGAGAGAGAGGGAGGCACAGAATCCGAAGCAGGCTTCAGGCTCTGAGCTGTCAGCACAGAGCCCGACGCGGGGCTCGTACTCACAGACTGTGAGATCATGACCTGAGCCGAAGTCGGGTGCTCAACCGACCGAGCCACCCAGGGGCCCCATGCCTGGTAATCTTTGATTGAGTGACAAAATTTGTGAATTTTACCTTATTGGATGCTGAACATTTTTGTATACCTGTTAAGTGTCCTCGAGTTTTGTTTTGGGACACTGTTAAGTTACTTGAAAACAATTTGATCTTATGAAGTCTTAACATTAAGATTTGTTGGGTAGGAATAAACAGTCTCAGTTTGGAATAGTATTCCTTACCAGTGAGGTAAGATCCTCCTGAGTGTTCTTCTCAATACCCCATAAATCAGAAGATTTTTCCACTTTGGATAGAAAATCACATCTCAATTTTTTAAATTTGTGTTCACTTGCTTTTCTTTATATTTTACCTCATACTTTTGAAAACTGAGTAACAAACTCAAATCTACTTCTGTAAGGCAAAGCTATCAACATACTGTGTGAAGGTCCTCACGAGATCATCATCTGGGTAGAGGTTCTGTATTACAATATGGGAATGGATAAGAACCCCTTCTAGAAAAGCCAGATCAGAGCAGCACATTTTAATGCCATAAATTGTGAACCTTCAGCATGAATTCTTCTGTCAGCACTTTGCTCATCACTTTGGTTGTCTGAAGGTAATTAATTCACTAAAAGTTTCCTCAGAAAAGGATCATAAGAAAAATACTCCCTGATGTCTTGGATATAAAACTCATTGGTCATATTTCCTTTTCTTAATCATCATAAGGTATTGCTGTTAAAAATCCATGGCAATTTGATTTTTTATTTCCCTAAGTCATTTGGCGTGTTTTTTCTGATGCTCAATAATTTTACTAGCCTATGTTTTAGCGATACTCATTATATTAGCTAGCTTTCCTTAGCAGCTTAAAGCAACAAGCATTTACTGTCTCACAGTTTTTATGAGCCAGTAACCCAAGTCCAGCTTGAGGAATTCCTCGGACTCAGGAGCATTTATAAGGCTGCAACCTAGGTGTTTCTGGGGCTGCAGTCATCCCAGTGTTCGACTAGGGAGAATCCACTCACCAGCCACTCATACAGCAGTGGACTTCCAAAGACCCCAAATCCAGCTCATTCACGTGGTTATTGGCAGGTCTCAGTTCCTCACTGGCTACTGGTTGAAGAGACTGGTTCTTGCAGAAATAAGCCTCCACATAGGACGATGTATCATATGACAGCTTGCTTCCCCCACAGAAAGGTTGAGTATGGAGAAAGAGAGGCAAAAAGAAACAAACAGAGATAGAAAGAAAAAGGTAGAAATCATATTTTTTAATTACCTAATCTTGGGGAGCTGTATTCTACCCATGGGAAGTGACCCACTGGATACAGCCCTCACTCAGGAGGTGAACACACTAGCACCTGAATACTAGGAAATGGGAATCACTGGGAGACATTTTGGAGGCTGCTGGTTGCAGCGATTGTGTTGGTTTTTCTAGGGAATACGGGAAACTCTTTCAGTAATTAGTTTCAAGCCCTCTTCTGCTTCAAGAAATTTCTTATTACAGTTTAGAGAATGGAAAGAATTTTGTTCTGTTCAATCGCTTGATTTTCTTTTTTTGTTTCCCGTGATGGACATCCATAGTCTCATATAAAGAAAATGGGAAATCATGAACAGAGATTGAAAACTACCTTAACTGCTCGGTGGTGAATAAGGAAAGTCCATTCTCACATTTGTTGTCCTAACTTCAAAAAAAGAGATTTAGTCATAACAAAGGTAGGATAAGATTGATTTTATTTATTGGCCTTTGCACAACGTATGGGAATAGTTGCTTTAAAAGAGGCTGGCGTGTGTGGATGCTGAGATTTCTGAGCAAGTATTATGAGAAACACTTTACTTTTAAAATGGCAATGAAATAATCTGAGCCAAAGGCAGCCATAATATTCTTCAATCATATATTGATATTGGATAATAAAGATGAAGATATTTGTGACAAATAATAATGTCAAAAAAGAAGTTAAATGTCTACATTCCCCATGATTTTCAAACTTATATTATACCTATGAGCAGACTGAATGTTCAGTCCCTTTAAGTTAAGGAAAATTTAGTGAGAATATTTAGACATTTAAATAAAATAGCTTGAAATGATGTGAGTATTCTTTTTCTATTTATTTTATCACCAGATGACTTTCATGCCAGAAGACAAAAACTCATTTTCCATCTTTTCTCGGTGGCAATGTAGATTCATATCTAAAAACTATTGTACGACACTATGAAAGAGCTGTAATAAAGTTATATAAACCTGATTATCTTTCATCCAGAAAATATAGCTCTTAGTACTTTCAAAGTTGTGTTCGTAATAGCAATTAATGAGCTAGAAAGTCAAGTTGATTCTGGAATATTCTGTCTAAGGAGTGGGTATCCTAAGCACTAGATGCCAAGGCACAAGTGATCTACATAAGAATTTTTAATTTTCTTAACAAAGTAACAACTTTCTTGGTCAAGCATGAAGCCACAATAGAGAAGAAATATAATGGTACCAAACTAAATTATACCTATCTGATTTTTACATGACCATATTAGAGAGCCTACACATGTATTTTTTTATCCTTTTATTTGTTTAATTGCATCTAAAGAGAATCCGTTAAAGTTGAGCTTAAAGAGGTATGTGTATTTTCCTTTCAATTCAGTCATTTCATTATTATTATTATATTTTTATTTGAGAGAGAGAGAGAGCGTGAGCAGAGGAGAGGGGCAGAGGGAGAGACATATAGAATCTTTAAGCAGGCTCCATGCTCTGCATGGAGACCGATGTGAGGCTTGGTCCCATGATCCTGGGATCATGCCCTGAGCTGAAATCAATCAAGAGTCCAATGCTCAACCGACCGAGCCACCCAGGCATCCCTCAATTCAGTCATTTTAGATAGTAAGTAATGGATACAAGTGTGCATCATACAGAAGACATACTCACTTCTGTGTCTTCATGTGGCTACATCTCCCAATTTTTGCTTTTTTCTTCCCCTTTTCCTCTGTTAGAATGCACTCAAAATACTTCCAACTGGCTAAACCAAAGGAACACTAATATGAAATGGGAGTCTCACGTTCTTACACCTTCAACTCTACTTCTGCCCTTTTAATAAACAAACAAATAAACAAAAACCTACTTGGACTCGATGTTTTAAGTTTTCAGATTCTCCTATGACACAAATGTCCCCCTCAGGTCATTCGCATGCTTAGGAAACAACAAGTGTTTGATTCATATTCATTTCTGGAGACTGTCTAATCATTAGATTTGCAGCTTTAGAGCTCTAATAATATATTAGTTACCCCCCCCCCAATATTTTTGGTGGAATTTTATAAACATGCTTTGCAGTTAAACAATATTGAACAAGGTGTTCTTTCTGTTTGGTATTTGGTAAACAGTGTCTTAATAGACAATTGCAAACTCATACTCTATTTTTTGGTATAGAATTTAATTTCTCTCTGAAAGCAAATCCTATCTGGCTCTTTGTTTAATATTCATGATTTTATACAGTGGTTTCTAATTTTTTAACTGGCGTCTTTCCACACATAACAAAACTATATTCTATAAATTCACAAATTTCTTCCCGGACCTATTGCAATGCTCCAATAAAAACAGAACTCTTAATTGAAACCTAAGTAATTTCCAGGTTTTTTTGGTTTTTTTTTTTTTTTTGCTATCTTTTGTTCAAAACTAGCAATTGATTTCTCAGGTTATTGGATAAAGATGATATAATAAATCAGTGGACAGCATAAATGTGGACTTCTATATTCCACATATCCCAGAAGACACTCTGTAATTGCGACTACATATATATGGTTTCCTTCATATGATCGTCATAAAGCTGAATCTGTATTTAGGATGTTATTCTCTCCTGATAGGGTTTGACGCAATAGTTAAAAACGGACATTTGGTTCTTGATAACTGGGGGGAAAAATCTGGCCGGCTTTTCTAAACGTAGTTTGCTACTGCACTGCTATGGTGTATGTGTATTACAAGAACGTGGTAGTTTATGTATACTTCATGCCCAAGAATATTTTATGTTCTAAATCCAGTGATTTATGACAAATTCACCTTTGATATTTATAGCACACTCGATGCTTTATGCTTGGCTAGTTACCTGGTATCTTTCCCCAACCCCAAGTGTTTTACGAACTGTAGTAATTGTTAAAGTTGCACTAAAATAATTCTAGTTTCCGCACAGTCATAAAGGGGATCTGATATAAAACCACCAAATATTTTAACAAAACAATTACCAAAAATCTGTCACTTCGCTGATGTGGCTGTTAAAATATTTTTAAATGGAATCTGGCAGTTTGTATACCCACCGTGTAAAATTTAGAGAGGAAAAGTAGAAGAAAATGCTCCAGATGACGTCACGAACCTAACCCAAGATGTAAGAGCCACGCTGAACGACGAGGGACAGCTTCTGTCAAAACAACAAAGAAATAACAGCAAAAATGAAATTCGACATTTCTTCAACAATTCCTTAAAAATCAAACAAACCTTTATTGGGAATCTGAGTTACGACGAAAAGCATACTAGGTGGCTTCACGAAGTAGCTAATAAGGGATTTGAAAAAATTATAATCTACGCGAAGAGATCAACGTAACAGGAAACAACTAGAAGAAATGTACTCTGTAAGTAAACAAATAAAATGTAAAAAGAGCCAATTAAAAATAATCAAATTGGAAAATGACTTGCCTGGTAAACCTGACTGGAGGATATAGATTTTTGCTCTAGACATTGAAAGAAGTGCTGGGAATGTATTGCTAGGGAGGAGGTTTGGGATTGTATGGGCAGGAAGGCACAATAAAAATAACAACACAGGCATGGGGATTATTAATTCCCATTTGGAATATTAAACATTTACTTCTTCATCACATTTATTCCATGCTTTAGCATGTTAGGTTCTTTCTAGGGATTGTGGGTGTAATAATAAGATCTACATGGCCTTGCCCTCTAGGAGCCTAGAGTTTAGTAAAAGTAAGAGACCAATGAACAAATGTATTGGTTTTCTATAGCTGCTGTAATGAATTACTATACATTAACACAACTGAATTCTGTGGAGTTCAAAGTCCAAAATGGTCCTTATGGGGCTGAAACCAAGATGTCCACAAAAGCTGTGTTTCTTTTGGAGTCTCCAGAAGAGGAGAACCCATTCCTTGCTTTTTCCACCTTCTCCGGTGTGCCTGCACTCCTGACTCAGAGCCCCTTCCTCTATCCGCAAGACGAACAGCATTAGTATCTTCAAATCGCTCTTTCTCTCTCTCTTTCCCCATCCCCCATTTCCATCGTCAGATCTCTTTCTCTGACTCTGACGCTTTTGTCTCCCACTTGTAAGGACACTTGTGATTATATGGAACCCACCTGAATAATCAGGGATTCCCTTTTCATCTTAAGATCTTTAACTTACTTCCACAAAATCCCTTTTGATATATAAAGTAACATTTTCACAGATTTTGGCAATTAGGACACGGTCATCTTGGGGCAAGGGCATTATTGTACCTACCACGACCAGCAGTTATGATAAACCATGGTAGGCACGAGCACGGAGGGAGCACGAGTGCAATGGAACACAATGGGGGGGACCATCTATGTATCAAGAACAACGAATAAAACACATGCAAGTTATACGTTACCTGTAACAACCAAAGGGCGGACTCCTTGAGCAATTCAATAGTATAAAGAAATAAGAATTGAAGCAAAAACTATTTTAAGAGTAATGTGCTGGGTACATTCCAATTTTGTCTGAGTCTGTTGGAGTAGTTAAGATAGGAGACGGTGTTAGCTTATGTGAGGACATTCGCTATGGAAATTAAGAAGATGAGATCAGCTCTTTCGGCGCTGTCTATGCGAGGGATGAGAGAACACCACACCGTGGGTCTGAAGAGTTGGTGGTGACATACTCAGCTAAGAAGGCCGTAAAGCAGCCTATGGGCCAGATGGCCCAGTAATCAGAGTGAGACGTTGGCCCCAGCTAGGTAAAATTTGGAGTCAGCTATATTCCATCGGTCATGAAAGCACTGTCAAGAAGGGTTCCCCAAGGGAATGAATGCAAGTAGGAAAAGAAGCAGTGATAACCAAGGCCTTTCCTGAAAATTTAAGATATCAGAGTTAACCTGGAGGAAAAAGAAAATCACAAAATAGGCAGTTCTTCAGAAACCCCAACTTTCTCTAGAGTATAAAAATATTTATATTTATATAAAAAATCCAGCTTCAAAAATTGAATGTGTCTATGTTTACCAAGAGATTTATAGGTACATTAATGCTGGCCACACTCTAAAACGTTCTATCAAACGCAGAACTTTATTATAGGCACTATTTTACCCTCTGCTGAAGTCTTTAAAAAGAAGGAAAATGTGTTAGAAAAAGTTTCATGTTGTTTGAGGAAATAATATCTGTATTTTGATAATAAGCCACAAAATCCTTTCCTTCTCTTATGATAGCCAACTTAAGGGAAAATAATAGTCCATTTTGGGTAGAATTTCTTATCTACATCCTAATTCGATGATTCTATACTATTACCATTCCTGTACTCTTAGAACGCAGACAAAAACTGAATAAGGATAGTCCTTAGTTCTAAAAGATTTGTTCAAAACATGATGGAGGCTTTTAAAATTAAGTGTACGATTAAGTACATTGTACCTTTCTGGCTGTACTTGTGGAAATTAGATGACACTTTTGAGAAAAGCCAAACTGAAATGAAAGTGTGCTTTTTAGGGTTTTGAACAGACCGTGTTTAAGACTCTAAAATAAAGCTTGGGAATATCTCAGATAGAATTAGTATATTGATCCAAATAAGAAGTGTGTGTGTGTGTGTGTGTGTGTGTGTGTGTGTGTGTGCGTGTAGATAGGTGTAGGGCAGGATAAACACTGCTCTCTGTGTGTGAGTTATACATAAAAGATAGGTATAGTGCAACATATAACTATATAGATAATACATAGTCCCTGCCCTCTTATTTATCATTATTTTATTGACACAAATACGTGAAACAATTTCTAACAAGACAATATACTTTAGAGTACAAAACTGCGATTCTAATAAACTCTGAGTCTATTACTAAACAACTATTTGCTTAGGTGTACTGACTTCTAGATCAGAGAATTACTATTTATTAGACACATATCATACTCCGGGCACTATCAAGTTATATTTTATCTATATTATCTCATTTTATGTTTCCAACCTGTGAGATCATTATGTATCTGGTTATAAGTATCACATTTTTAGAAGAGTTGTTGTAGAATTATGTTTGTTGGCCTCTGTCTCCCCCTATTCCAACCTCTCCCAGACTTCTTTGTCTCCCTACATTTTCTGAGCACCCAGTGAGAACTCAGATTCCCATTCCAGCTAGTCCATTCCATCACTACTAGGGTCACTGGCCTATTTCTGGGACTGAATTCAGGTCTTGCCCATTGGGATTCTTCCTTAGTCTAATCTCACAACTTCAAAACCTATTACCTTGGCTCATTCTTCACAATAAAAAATGGCACAACCCTTACCTTATTCCCACGTTTAAGTCATCCTCAGTCTCCTCGGTTCTGAGAAACTGCCAGAACTCCAAATTTTATCCATGCTGCTTCCTCTCAGATTCTGTTTATGGCCTCATGTTCCTGCTGCAACTGCCATAGCCCTTTCCAACTCCCTCCTTTCCTCCATTCTGTGCACCACCACCAACAGGTCAAGGGCCATTGGTCAATTTTGCCAGTCTTCCAATATATAAAATACCTTAATCTCCTCTGCTCAATTGCACAGGGGCTAGGCAAGAGCAAGCAGTCAGTAAATCTGGGTTCAATCTTGACCCTGCTCCTTAGCTGTATGATCAAGAGTAAATTCTTTAACTTCTCAGAATTTGGGTTTATTCAATCATAAACTGGGGATGATGGAATTTCTAAAGCAAAAAAAAAAAAGACTAAATGAGAAGATGTGTAGATGGCTTAGCACACCATCTAACACCAACAGATAATAAAAAAGCATTTCTTATTATTACATCATTGAGCTGAACTTCCCTCCCTTGCCTTTGTATTTCTCATGGACCCTTTATTCTAAGTACTTTGAATACCCAGAGATTCTTGATTCACCTGTCTTTTACTCATTATTTGCCCAAGAATGAGAAAATTTTGCTCAGTGAAGTTCAGGGAAGAAACATGCTTGACGTTTCAGCTCATTGACTGTGACTTGTCACTTGCCGGCTCATTTCTCAGCTGTCGGGCACTGTCTCCATTCCCCCTACCTTCCCATCCATTGGATGGATTCCTTGGCCATCCTGGCCCACTCCCCATACTGCCTTTAAATCTACTCTACATTGTGGGAGCTGTATCCCAGAATTCTCTTCCAGATGAGACCTCCCTGGATGCCCACTATTATTTCGACTTTATTTCCAACTCAGGGCCTTCTTTTGCAACTGTTACTGCAGATTCTACCTGGCCCAGCACTCCTGAGCTAAGCTACCTTCCTTCTTGTCAAGCTGGGTCTCCTCCAGCTTGCTGCTGGCTTGCACTGCCCGGCAATGAACTCTTAACTCTGTGCCGGGAGCTAGTGTCGATGGTGACAGAACACACACAAAAACAAGGGTGGAAATCCACTGAGACAGATTGTTTAGCTGCTGCATTAATGAAAACAAATCATCCAGTTTGGCAGAATGCCATCTTTTAAACTGAGAGAACATGTTCTCCACTCTAATGCATTTGAATTCATTATTTTTTGCCATGTATATATTATGGCTTTTAAGACATTCTTTGGGAAACACAGATAACTTTGTTTCACCTTGAGCCATTGTGTTCCACTAAATAACCATGTGCTGAATTTGCAACCAAAGAGAAGTTCTGAGAAATTTAAAGCAAGCTAACTGTTGAAGAAAACCAATGCATGAAATGGAAGGGATGTACTTGTAAACAAAGTCAACACGATTTCAGTGTTATTTAAGATGAGTCAAGGTTTTAGTAGTTGCTGCTTTCTCCTCCCTTACATGAGCTGAAATTCTTCTGGACTCATTAACAATGTTTGCCATGATCTCCTTCATAAAAACTACAGAAACCGATTTATCATAACATCTCATACTCATAATTTTTCAACTGATTACACAAACAACTAATCTATTAAAAATCAAAAATGCTACTGATAGTAATAATTCTTCTGAATGATTTTCCCACCTTAAAAAATTCACCTTCCATTACTGATGTACTTCAAATAAACATGTTATGTGTTTTAGTTAATCGGTAGGAAGTTAAAAAGCTCAATTTAAAATAAGACCTAAAATATCCATATGCCACGTAGGGAATTTTAATTCTAGCATATATGCTTTAAAAAAAATTGCAGTCCTGACATGAAAATCTCCTAGTAAGTTACAAACCAGCAGAAATCACACTTCACCAAAATTATTTCTCCTGAGTTGTAGTATCCTTAAGGAAATGATTATTTTTCTTTCTACCACCATATTGTTCATTTTTCAACTTTTAGTATCTACTTAGAACCCAATGCTTTTGATTTAGCCATTCGTCATTCTCTAGAAGAATTTACTTTTGTGGAATTCTTGTGCACTTGGTCACGCTCAGACCCCCTAAGCCAAGTGTAACTTTTGTTAAAAGAAGATGAGTAGCCAGTATCCATTTGAATAGATTTTAAACAAACAAACAAACAAACAAAACAAAACAAAACAAAAAAAATTTCACAACCTGGGGTAAAGAAAAGTCGAGTCTGTCTTAAGTGACAAGTGGAAGAAGGTTAGGAAGGAACTCTAGAAAGGGTCCTGTGCCTCAGGTAAAAAGCAAATCAAACCTAAAGGAAATGATTTTCATCTGAATGCAAGGATGTTGACAAAGTAAATCTTTCAGTCTTCTAGAACACAGCCAAATTGGAAGCTAATTTACTGCTGGCTGATGTCAGAAGCAATCTCACTAGTCTGCCACAGAAGCCACACAAAGAACATTATTCATAAGTGAACTACCTTGATAAGAAGCCATCCTCCCATCATAATTAGGGAATACAATGACCAGAACCAGAACTGAAGTTTTAATAATAAAAGACAGTAAATTCTCTTTGTAACTTCCATGACAGAAAAGTAAAATATAACCCAAGAGGTCAGATGATTCCAAACTGATGTCACCTCAAAGCAGCTAAAGATAGCAAATTATTTTTGTACACTGCAATAAAGTGACAATGTATTCCAAATACAGTTTATAGAGGTCTCAAATGGAATCCCATTTTTGCTTTGCTAATTCAATCAGTAGTTACTACACAGGACATGACCAAATAATTTTTTCCCCCGGAATATTGATAGACAGTTGCTGTTTGGGTTTGGCAAACATCTCCAAGTCAAGATAATATTCTCTGTGTCCTGAATTCTTGACTCTCAGAAAAGTTACAGTAATATTTTCTGAGTTTTGGAAGGTGCTGTGATTCCAGTACACATTTCTCAGTAACAGGAATCAAATATCTGTATTCATTATGCCTACAGCTTAATTCAGAACATTTCTTTTGGTTGCAAAATCCAGAACATTTTGCTAACTGTTTTCACGTTCAGACTCCTATCTATTTTCTCCTCTTATGGTTCGCAAACCCTGAAGTTTAAAAAACACAGGAACTATACTCAAAATTTAATAAGACTGCCTTTTAAGCTGACATTCCGCATGGATTTGCTCATTTTATAATCACTAAGAAAATTCTGGTCTTGATTCCGATCCTCAGATCTTCCTAGGCATTCAGAAGCAACTGAGTTTTTGTCTACTTTTTATCTTATGACAATAGCTGTCATGATGACTTTTAAACTGTTTACATCAACTATTTTTCTTGTTAAGAACCCATTTGGAATTTTGATATTTCACAGGATTAATTAATTTTATAAACTAATTCAAAAGATACAACCTGATACAAAGAAAATGTTTCTTAAAAGTAATCTTACAATTTAGACAAGTGGGTTGAAATCCTGGGTCTTTAACTTTCTTGGAGTATAGTTTTGGGCAATTGATGGGGGGAGGACATAATGTGTTTAAAGCACTCTTTTAGTATTCTTGGAATCCCTAACTCATTCTACATTAAAGTCACGCTTTTTAAAGTAGTGCTGTACTTTCAGAGGACTTGACTAGTCCAGGTAACTCCCAGACCTGAACTCACTCATGATACCATTGTCTACCTTTATACATTGCTTCTTTGTATACTGTTTCTCTGAGGAACAAATACAAGGATTGGTCTAATAGCTAGATTTCCAGCATGAAAAAGATGTTTATCACAATGCAGCTCTCTTGAACATAAATTACATTTGGACAGCCCTCAATACCTGCTTTTTTTAGGACCTGAAATGGGGCTCACCCCAAGAAGCAAGACTAAAAGAAATCCTTTCAAATTTTCATTTGATGCACCAGAAATCTGGCCCATCCATAGGTAGCTAGGGAATCGCTCAGCAGAGCAACCTGGCATGTAGCCATGGAGCATGGAATGACTCTCTTTGATCTGGGGATTTTGCCAGAACTGTGAGCCTGACAGTTCGAGTTGTTCATTGGACAATAGTTATTGATGGTCATCAAAGGATCATCAGTACTTATTCACATAAGAAGGCCCATACTGTGCTGCTTTTTAAACCCACATCCATAGATCACAGTCAGAGCAATCTTCAGAACAGAAGTTCGTGAAACAGTTAAACCATAAATTATTCAGTAAAAACTTGAAGTATCAACATAGCCATGATTTGATCATTTTATAATTACTGAGAGAACTTCCTGCGCTATTATGTTTCGCTAGGGATAAGCTAATTTACTTCGGAAATTTCCAGGTTAGGAAATCCTGACAAGGATTGGTATTTGGGAGCCAACTAGACAGATAGGAATTTTGCAAAGTGAGTCACGTGAACGGCACAATCCCAGCTATTGCATGAGAGAGTCATGAGGTCATGAGTGGTTTCCACTCTCAGCAAAAGGACTCAGACTGTATGCCAGTTACTTAAGGGAAAACAATTAATTATTACAATAGCCATTTTGTTATGAGGGTGGATATTGTGGGTAAGGAATTCAAACAAGGCACCGTGAGGATGACTTGTCCGTGCTTCGTGATGCGAGGGGGCCCATCTTGCAAACCTAGGTCTAGGTATGACTTGACGGCGGGGTGTGAGAATATTCTAGGGTGTCTTCACTCACATATCATAGGGGTGATGCTGGTTTCAGCTAGAACCTTAGCTGAACCTATCAGCTGGAATGCTTTCTTGTGGTTATTTGGCCTGGGTGTCCTCACAGCATGTAGACTTCAGGGTATTCAGACTCCTTACTTACTTGCCAGTCCAGCATCCCAAAAATGAGTGTCTCAGAGAGCAATGGGGAAGGTGGGTGCCACTCTTTTTGACATCCTCAAAGGTCATGAGGCATCACCTCCACTGAGTTCTGCTGTCTCAGGGTCCCAAGTGTGCCCGGATTTAAGGGGAAGGGATATAAACGCCACCTCTCTGGGATAAGAGTGCCAGAAAGTATGTATCCATTTACTGAAACCACTGCAGGTCCCCACAAGGGCCCAAGGCTGGGACACGATTAGGGGTTCCAGGGCGGATCCCAGCCACCTTAGCAAAAGCAAAGCACAAAATAAAAAAGAAACCTCTGCTCCGTGAAGGACAACGTCAAAAGAATAAGAAGACCAGTCACAGACTGGGAGGAAATATTGGCAAAAACACATCTTATAAAGAACTGTGTTCCAAAATATACAAAGAACTCCTAAAACTTAATTAGAAAACAAACAACCTGATTAAGAAGGAGCTAAAGACCTGAACAAACATCTCATAAAAGAAGATACACAGTGGAGGGGTGCCTGGGTGGCTCAGTGGTTAAGTGTCCGATTTTGGCTCGGGTCATGATCTCGTGGTTCTTGGGTTCGAGCCCCGCCTCCGGCTCTGTGCTGACAGCTCGGAGTCTGGAACCTGCTTCAGATTCTGTGTCTCCCCCTCTCTCTGCCCCTCCCCCACTTGCACTCTGTCTCTCTCTCTCTCTTTGTCAAAAATAAATAAATGTAAAAATGTTTGGAAAAAAGAAAAATTCCCAGTGGCAAGTAATCACATAAAAAGATGCTGCACATCATATGTCATGAGGGAAATGCAAATTAAAACAACCATGAGGCACCACTACACACTTTTAGAATGGCCAAATCTAGAACACTGACAACACCAAATGCTGACAAGGATGTGGAGCAAAGGAAACATTTGTTCACTGCTGGTGAAAATGCAAAATGGCACAGCCACTTTGGAAGACAGCTTGACAGTTTCTTACAAAGCAAAACATATCCTTACCATATGATCTAGCAATTATGCTTTTTGGTATTTACCCAGAGAAGTTGAAAACTTACATCCACACAAAAACCTGCACATGGATGTTTATAGCTTCACAAGTGCCAGAGCTTGGATGCAACCAAGATGTCCTTCAGTAGATGAATGGATAAACAAACTGTAGTACATCCAGACAATGGAATATTATTCAGCACTAAATAGAAATGGACTACCAAGCTGTGAAAAGACAGAGAGGAAATTTAAGTGCACAATACTAGTGAAAAAAGTCAATCTGAAATGGCTATATACTGTAAGATTAGAATCTTACATTAACATTCTGCAAAAGGCCAAATTATGGACATAGTGAAAAGAACAGCAGTTGCCAAGAGTGGTAAGGGAGGGAAAGATGAATAGGAGGGGTGCAGAGATTTTTAGGAGAGTGAAACTACTCTGTATGATGCTACAAGAGCAGAGATATGTCATTATACATTTGTCCAAACCTATAGGCTGTAAACCACCAAGGGTGACCCTAATGTAAACTATGGACTTTGGGTGATTATGATATGCTTTAGGATATGTAGCTTTATCAAGTGTAACCAATGTATGACGAAGAGAAACAAAAACCCAATTTACGTATTTAATTAACAAATACTGATAAAGTATCTACTATGTTCCTTTTTTTTAATGTTTATTTATTTTTGAGAGAGAGACAGAACACCAGCAGGGGAGGGACAGACAGAGACGAAAACACGGAATCTGAAGCAGGGTCCAGGCTCCAAGCTGTCAGCACAGAGCCCGACGCAGGGCTCAAACTCAAGAACAGTGAGATGATGACCCGTGTGGAAGTCGGACACTTAACCGACTGAGCCACCCAGGTGCCCCTACTATGTTTCTGAGAAACAGAATCAACAAGGTATCTGTTCTCAGGAAACTCACATTTTAATAAGACATACAGTAAACAAAAATTCAGGTATGTAAGATGATTACAATTGTGATTAGTGAGAAAGGAGACCTGGCTTACCATTTAGGAATTATACTATATATATAGATAATTTCTACTTCCAGGCAAGTCAGGAGTAATAACACTAGAATATGCTCCAATCTAAAACAAACAAAGCAGACCAGATAAGTAAAACAATCGTTTTTGAGAACTGGGTATCAGTTAACAAAGGCCAGAGATATTTGGGAGACAGGAAGTAAAAACAATGTGAGCCTTATGATTGTATCTGCTTATTATCTTGAGGGATCTTTCAGACTGAAGTACATGTGGAGGGAAGTGAGATAAAGCCCCAGCAGACTGTCTGGGTTGGGGGTACAGAGCTAAAACTCCAGGGGAGATCAGTGTAAATAGACTTCACATGAGAGAGTTCTAGAGAGTAGAGATCTGCACTGAGCATTCATGCAAGGCTAAACATACTGTCTGTTTCAACCAGCAAGTCTGGAGAAAACATCGGTTTTCATAAAGCATTACGTAGAGAACTCACAAATCTCTTGGATCGGTGGTGAAAAATAATTAGCCTCACCCAAAGTGCTGCTTGGGCCCTGCCTAACAAATCCTAAAATCAATAACCGACACTACCAAGATATTTCCAAGTAATTTGCTGGATAATCCACTTATCCAGAACAAAGCTCAATCTCCGTTTATAAGGATCCAATATCTAGTGCCCAACAAGATAAAATTTATAAAGTCTGTTATTTGATCAAAGATCATGAGTCATGCAAAAAGAAAGAGAGAGAGAGAGAACAACGACAACAAGAAAATGCATCCCACAATAAAGAGAAACATTCAACTGATCAGAATTAATTCAGAACAGGCATAGATGTTATAATTAGCTGGCAAGAACATCAAAACAATTATTTTTATTGTATTCTATCTGTTCAAAAGTTAAGTATAAACTTAGGAGATTTTTCAAAGGTGTACATTATGTTTTCAGATGTGAAAACCATAATATGTAAGATGCAAAATACATTGGGTAAGATTAAGGCCCAGTTAGACATGGAAGAATAAGAGATTCTTAAACTTGGAGAGATAGTTTTAAGATATTTCAAAATGAAACACAGACAGAAATGAGAATTCAAATAAATGGAAAGAGAATCAGCAAGCTATCAAACATGTCCAGGCATCATAATATATGTGCAATTGGTGCCCCAAAGGAAAGGCTAGAGAAAAAAAAATTGAAGACATAATGGCCAAGTTTTTCCAAATTTGATAAAAAAATTGTAACTCACTGGTCCAATAAACATAAAAGACTCCAAGCACAAAAAGGATGAAGAATACTACCCCATGATGCATCATAATCAAAATTCTCAACAGCAATAATAAAAAGAAAATCTTAAAAGCAGACAGAGAAAGAAAAGATACTACATACTGAGAAACACATACAACAGATTCCTCATTGGAAACAATAAAAGCAAGAAGACAGTGGAGCAAAATCTTTAAAACACTAGAAGAAAATAAACTTTTTTTCTAAACTTTATTTCCTTTGAGAAAAAGAGAAAGGGGGAGAGAGAGGGTCTCAAGCAGCCTCCATGCTCTAGTGCAGAGCCTGATATGGGGCTCAAACTCACAAACCGTGAGATCACGACCCGAGTTGAAATCAAGAGTTGGTGGCCCTGACTGACTGAGCCACCCAGACACCCCCAGAAAATAAACTTTTAAATGTAGAATTCTATGAACACCAAAAATGTCTTCCAAAGTAAAGAGGCAAAATCACGACTTTATCATATATACAAAAACTGAAAGACTTTATCGCCAGCAGAAACGCCTTATATGAAAAAATTCAGGAAGTTTTTCAGGCACAAGAAAAATGATAACAGATGGAAAATAGAGCTACACAATGCGATGAAGAGAGTCAGAGATGCCAACTACATGGGTATATGCCTAAGATTTTTTTTATTACTTAGTTTTTCTAAAAGATAAACTTATTTTTTTATTCTTTTCTAATTTTAATTTTATTATTATTATTATCATTTTTTATTTTAGAGAGAAAGAGTGCACATGCTGGGAAGAAGGGCAGAGAGAGAATCTCAAGCAGGCTCTGTGCTGAGCGGACGCTCAATCCCACGACCCTAAGATCACGACCTGAGCCAAAATCAAGAGTCAGACACTCAACCCACTGAACCACCCAGGTGCCCCTCAAAAGATACACACTTTAAAAAAGCATTGTGTGGTTTATAACACATGTATAAATAAAGTGAATGACAATAGCATAGAAGACTGGAAGGAGAGAAATGGAATGTACTCTATTAACGTTTTATATGTGAGATGGGCACGATTGCACTTGAAGGCAGACTGTTAAAGATGAAAATCCTAAGCCGTAAAGCAGCTACTGTTTTCTTTTAAAGTTTTAGCTGGTGAGCCAACAGCAACAACAACAAAATAAAGTGGAATCATAAAAATATTCCACTTATCCAAAAGAAGTGGGAAAAAAAAAAAAACAGAAGAAAAGGAGAATGTCTCTACTTAGGCTTGTAAAATTTAAAATAAGTAAAAAGTCAAACATGTACATACCATACCATCCGGCCATTCTATTCCTAGATATTTTCCCAAGAGGAAAGAAAGCTTATGTTCATACAGAACTACTAAAAATGTTTTGTAGCAGCTTCATTTGCAATAGCCCAAACTTGAACACAACCTAACTTGTCCATCCTCAAAGAACTCATAAGCCAGTTGCAGGATATCCACACAGTAGAAGACTACTCACAATAAAAAGTAACAGCACGCCACAACAAAACAAGTAAGCTGGACAAAAAGAATTATGCGTGCTGTAAGCTTCCATTTATATAATACTCAAACATCCCAACGCATCTATAGTGACAGAGAGCAGAGCAGTGGTTCTCTGGAACAGGTAGACAAAGGCGCTCTCCAAAGGGATTTAAAGGTGGTGTTGGAAACTTTTGGCGGTGGTGGACCTATTTACTGCCTTGATTCTGTTGACGGCTTCGTAGGTGTGGGCACAGGTCAAATTAAATTGTACGCTGTAATTCTGTGCAGTTTCATGTACATCAAAAATAATCCTAGATAGGGAGTAATTGAAAATGATGTAAGATTGCCAAGACAGAAAATATGGTGATAAATGCAAAACAGGTATGAGATTAAACCTTCGGATCCCCAATATTTATTTATTTATTTTTAAAATGTTTATTTATTTTTGAGACAGAGAGAGACAGAGCATGAACGGGGAAGGAGCAGAGAGAGAGAGGGAGACACAGAATCCGAAGCAGGCTCCAGGCTCTAAGCTGTCAGCACGGAGCCCGACGCAGGGCTCGAACTCACAGACCATGAGATCGTGACCTGAGCCGAAGTCGGACGCTTAACCCACTGAGCCATCCAGGCGCCCCCAGATCCCCAATATTTAAATGGCATGTCACAAAGGACAAGCTTGCAAGCATTACATAGAAGAAGCCATGGGAAGGTGAGGAAGAAAAGAAACCAGGGAAAGAGTTTTTCAAGAAGGAAGAAGTGGTTGGGGCGCCCTGGTGGCTCAGTCGGTTAGGTGGCCGACTTCAGTTCAGGTCATGATCTCACCACTCGTGAGTTTGAGCCCCGCATCAAGCTCTGTGCTGACAGCTCAGAGCCTGGAGCCTGCCTCCGATTCTGTGTCTCCCTCTCCCTCTGCCCCTCTCCCACTCAACGCTCTGTCTCTTTCTCTCAAAAATAAATAAACGGCAACAATTTTTTTTAATTTAAAAAAAAGGAGGAAGTGGTCAGAGGTGTGAAATCCAGCAGAGAAGTCAAGCACAATGAGAATTTACTATTGCATTGAATTTGGACCAACGGGAACCTCTGAAGGCTTTGGTCAGATCTGCTTTGTTGGAACCACCCGGGTGGAAGTCACACTGGAATGGAATGGAGAATAAGTTGGAGATGAGAAACTCATGACAGCCAATAAAACAACTTTTTTGGGAAGATAGCTATGAGGGGCAACAAGAGTAGCTGGAGAAGGATATGGGAGGGTGTGTGTGTGTGTGTGTGTGTATGTGTGTGTGTTTTAAGATGGGAGAGTTTTATAGTATGTTAAAATGTTGAATAAATGTTCTATTGGTGAGAGCAAGAAAAGAAGGAAGTAGGTAGGTAGAGTGTCAATTCCTCCACTATTCGTTCCAAGAGGGTAGTTCTCTCTCTGAACAGTTCCTGGCACGTTGTCAGATTTCCACAAACATTTGTGAATAAATGGATGAAAAATGCAGAAAAATATTTTTTATACACTCGTACTTCACTTACCCAGTCACCAAAATGTTACATAAAAGTTTCTTATTACACCCGACCTCTCATATTAGACTTCGCCAATGTGCAATTATACCGTGATTATTTTTTCGGTCTAATATATTTTATGTGACTAAAGACTTAAAAAAATGTTAAGGGGGATGTCAGATTTATATTTTGCATTTGTTAGTAATCTCGACTATATACTTGCTGGAAGGATGGAAATAGGATTTGGATCCAAAGGAACATATTTTTTAGAGGCCAGCAGAATTACACTTGTAGTACAAACGTTCCCATGTCACTTCCCATTAGTTCAGCTATTTGGTCCTGTTCCAATCTTGATGAAGAAGGTGAACAGGAATGAAAATTGTGGGACTCTGGTCGGCTTTCTTTTGTTTTTGTTTATTTGTTTGCTTTAGGTTTGTTTGGTTTTGGCGATGTGTCATCAAAACTATAAACTCATTTGGACCTCTGTTTGCAGTAATTATTCGAATTATTTCAACAATCTAGCCATTGTGCTCACAGCTTTAGGGAAATGACTAGGTCAAGGTTCATGTCAAAGAATAAACAAATAAGGGATTCAATTTAGGCACAAAAAAAATAATTTGCTAAGCACTTTCACCAAAGTTACAAAATACTCTTGAAGGAAAGAAACCAAAAAGGCTGGGTTGACGTGGAGGGCGTGCTTTTAAGTGGTGCCCTGGAAAATGACTTGTAGTTAGTTCCTGCTTGTCCCCTACTTCGAGTGAGAAGTTTGGGCCTCAGCTCTGAAAAAATTGTATTTGCAAGGAAAGAATTATCTTCTTAAAGAGAAAGACGCTGATTTTATGTTCACCACGAAGTAACCTTGTGTCCCTGGGCAAATCACTTCCCAACTCAGAGCTCTCTGGAACCTGACAAAGGAGTGGTAACTATTCCACATTAGCCTGGAGAAGATTGCAAACAATATGAAAAGTGCTCAGTATTCGACCCACTGACTGATTACGAACAATGCTCAGAATCTTCGAAGAGCCCCGTACTATCATGCCTAATCGTGACCAAGAAACAAAAACTATTAAAGATGAGCGTCAGATGTTAAGTTGGATAGTGCAGTCGTAAAAGGGAGCTAATGAAAATGTGGTCCCTAGAGATCTTCCAACCATTTATAACTCCCAGGGTCTGGGTATTTTTCTCCGGTGCTCAAGCACAGACTTTTAACTTTAAAGGAAAGTTTAATTTATCTAAAAGAGTGGTTCCAACTCTGGGAAGTCATCCGTTTGGGTAACTTGGATTCGCTCTGTACAATAATTTGGACACCTGTCATCCGTTCACCCATTTGCTATTTTTGTGACCCCTAAGGACTTTTCGATATGAATTGGGAAATGTGTATAATATGATCGATTAATTGTGTGTAAGTCTCATATTCAAAAACTCTCAGTGATTTTTTTTTTCGTCTCTTTAGGCCGTATTCAGATTGTGGCAACTGCTCCTGGCCACAAATATCGGAGACCCAGTTATAATAAAAAGGTCTTTATGATGAGCTGCACACATGGACAAATATTGTGAGATTCCTTCTCACCACGAAAACTTTGAGAACATTGTCCTAAGCAAACAGGGCACAGTCCTACTTAAATTTTTTATTTTTGGCCCAGGACCTTCTAAACTAGGCTGATTTAGATGTTTTTTTAGTTTATAAATCTTCTCTGACTTTTCTAAACAACCCACGCTCAGTGTGTGCCATTAGTGGTTTGTATCCTTTTTTCTCTCAAAATTTACATAAATTTACTAGAAAAATAAGTTCAGAAATTGTGTTCTTCTGCATGCCATACCTTAACTTAAAGAGAAATATACTCTGTGATTTTTAGGAAAATAAAACTCATTTGGCACTTGGAACTTGAAATCTGAAGAAGGTAGAGAAAATGTTAACTAATCCAAATGGGGGAAAATTCTTTAAAATGAAAGACACCTGAATTTGTTAGAACGTTGTTATTTATAATAAAAATTATTTCAGATTTAAAATGATAATTGCTCTCTAAAAGCCACAAGAGAAAAAGCTAGAGGTATCAACTTTCTTGAAGACTTCAAACACTTTTTGATGAAAGCTTGCTCTCAGGCTTGCTCCAGACCAGGAGAAAATATAGTGACTGTATATGAGTTGAGAAATAAACATGAAGTTAAATATGATTAGTAGGCAAATTATTTCTGATTAATAGATGTTTATTTGCAAGAAAGTATTTCTGCCCCTAAATAAATAACTTCTTATAAATTGTACAAAACCTCAAAAACACGATAATTAAAAACCACATTGTTGATGTTTTCCATCCAAAGAGATGAGAAGATAATTGTATCTGCAACATTTCACGGATATCTAGTTCTTGTCTCTTCCCAAGATAAAGAGACATGCTATTGTCTGTCAAAGACCAGTAGGGTGCACAACTACTTACATAAAAGGATGTCAGGATTTTGAGAGAATCGTGCTATCTTTCGTGTCATAAAAAATAGTTAAGTAAGTTAAAATCTTTCCTTAGAAGCACAAAAATTAAATATATATATATATATATGTATGTGTGTGTGTGTGTATAAATATGTATAAATAGTATAAATATGTATATATGTAAATATATGTGTATATATATAAATATATATTTTATATATTATATACATAATGTACAGTTGAACAGCAATGGGTTTGAACTGCATGGGTCCACTCATACGTTGTTTCTTTTTTCCCCATAAATATAACATGGTTCTGTAAATGTATATTCTCTTCCTTATGATTTACTTAATAACATTTTTTCTCTAGCATACTTTACTGTGAGAACACAATATACATTGCATGTAACATAAAAATAATGTGCTAATTGATGTTTGTTATCAGTTAGGCTTCTGGTCAACAGTAGGCTATTAGTAGTTAAGTTTGGGGGGAATCCAAGATTATGTAGGGATTTTTCGACTATGCGGGGGTGGGGGTTCATGCCACTAATCCCTGCATTATTCAAAGATCAGTTGTATAAAATGTGTGTGTGTGTGTGTGTGTGTGTGTGTGTGTGTGTATGTTTTCCCTCTGTAAGCAAAATGCCCATTAAAACTCTGTCTAAATGGCTCATAGCAGTCCCATTTCTTCTTTGCCTGAACTGGAGTAAGGAAAAGTGACCAGCTCTTTTGGCTACTAACTTGGATGCCTGAAGTGGTGTTTCTGAGTGCAAATGAGAATCAATAAATTCTTTATCTTTGCCTTAATATCAGTTTGCCTATGTCTGGAAAATATGACTCTATAATATATGATGTAAACAAGATAACAAATTACATGTTTTAGACATAAGCGAAATCTAAGAATCATGAACTCTAACCTTCCCAGTTTACAGATAAGGAAATGAAGCCGCCAAAGTAGTTAGTGGCTCACTATGGTTATGCCAGAAATTAGTAGAAGAGGTCAGAGTTCAAACACTTACTTTAATATTCTTTTCTTCCATGCATTATTTTTTTGGTTGTTAATCTATAAGAATTTGTAGTTCAGAAGGGCATCTGATAAGCAGGGTTCCCCTATCCCAGTCATACAGTCATAGAGTCCAATAGGAATGCTCATAAATCCTCGCAGAAACTTCCAAGAAAAAGTAGAAACAACAGCACAGAAAGTCAGACTTTCACAAGGTGTAATGCCAAAATCTAGGGAGAACTGACATTAGTTATGGTAGATGCAAAATTGACTGAAAAAGAAAGACCTTCAGTTGCCATTCATGACATATCTCAGATACTTACGGAAAAAAAATGAAAATAACGCTTCACGCATTCTCATACCTTTGTTTCCTTGATAAGGGATTCTACGAATTGGAAAACTAAATGACCAGCCCTTTTTGTCCTCAAATACAGAATGTAAATGAGTGTCGTACTCATCCCTCACCATCTTTCTGCCTTTTCCACATCTAACCCCCCAACTGACCTACATCTTTAAAGAGACTATTAATTGTATAAAACTGAATAGGAAATAAAGAGAAGACAGGGTTATGGTCAGCATATTCTGTAAGAACTTATCTCCACAGGTAAAACAACATGAAAATAAACAATAAAATAAAATAAACTTGGCACTAGTATTGGGTGGGTATGAGAGCTTTCCATGTTCCAAATGAGGGGGGGTGGGGGTGGTTAGAAAGAAATGCTGACTTTTAGAACTGACTTGCAGAGGATGAATTCTTACCCCAAACTGGGACTTAGGCCATGAACTATACATACATGTCAATGTCTCATCTAGCTGTAAATCTACAATCAAATAAGTGACAGAGGCTGAATCCAGAGCAATCCAATTACAAGTTAACCCTTTTCATATTTTGCTTCATTTGAGGATAAGCAGAGAGGAAAAAGGAATGTGATATCTACAAATAAATTTTGTAAAACAAAAGACAGGGAACAGGATTCAGAAGTCTCGTAAAAAAGTATACCTTTGAAAATGATCTGCTACACAATCCAGAAATAAAGGTCAAAACAAATTTTTAGATCTTTTATAGATGAAAAAACCACAGACGGTAGAAATACGAGCACACAGACATAAAAAGAGGACAGGGTAGATTGAAAAGAAGATAGAAGACATGAAGAAGGATGGGACAGAAAATAACAAAATTGATACCTATGATGGAAGATTTAAATAACATTACTGATGGTGTAGAAAATTGAACCTGTATTATAGAGGGCAGATTCTAGTTCTTCCAGGTTTTAAAGAAAAAAAAGAAGTTATATTTGGAAAGTATGGTATTATGCTACAAATAAAATCTCTATAAATACGCAAAAGCAAAACTTGTGCTGGTCAATATTTCTAAGAATAGTATTACAAAATTAAAAATTAATGACAAAGCTTAAACATAAAGCAAATCTAACCATATAAATCCCTTAGGATTATACGGTGACAAGATATATGAGTCTTAATATTTGACGAAAAAAAAATCAAAACTGTAACATTGAAAATGATTATCATTAGGGACACCTGGATGGCTCAGTCAGTTAAGCATCTGACTTTGGCACAGTTCTTGAATTCAAGCCCCGCATCTGGCTCTGTGCTGACAGCTCAGAGCCTGGAGCCTGCTTCAGATTCTGTGTCTCCCTCTCTCTCTCTCTCTTCCTCTACCTCCCCCCCTTCTCAAAAAGAAATAAACATTAAAAAATTAAAAAAAGAAAAAGAAAATGGTTATAATTAGAACTAAATATCAAACTTCAGAAATTAAGCCAAAGCTTTATTTAGAGGAAAAGTCATAGATGTGAATGAATTTCATTATTATCAATTTGAGATGTCAGGCAAAGAACAATTACATTCATGTGGGGACTATTAAAGGAAATAAATCAGAGAAACATTCAGTTGAAAAGTCTAATACAGTAAAACCTTGGATTCCAAGTAACTTGTTCTGCGAAGTGTTCTGCAAGACAAGCAAATATTTTTAATAAATTTTAACTTGGTAAATGAGAGATGTCTTACAATATGAGTAGTCCATGATGCTGAACATTACATGGTCACAAATGAGCTCATGGTTCTCTCTCTCTCTCCCTCCCTCTCTCTCTCTCTCTCTCTCACTGTGGGATTGTGGGTGATCATCAATGAAATGTCACATTTCCACGAAATCTTCAAAAGGAGGGAAAAGCAAGAGTCATTGGATAGGTTCTTTGTTAATGTTGTATGAAAAGAAAAAGATTCCATTGAGCCAATAGATAGCAGTGATTCCATTAGTGATAGTGAAAGTCGTCCTACACAATAAACCTTCTCTCTCTTGTCTCCCTCACACCAGCCATGAAGATTTTCAAAGGTAAATGCAGGTTAATTTGTTTATCTTTCTTTATATTTTGTATTTTCTTTATTATTTTGTATTATATTACAGTATCGTAATTATTTTCATATGAATATTTTTGGGTTGTGGACCGAATCATCAGTTTCCATTATTTCTTATGGAGAAATTCGCTTTGATATTCAAGTGCTTTGGATTACAACCATGTTTCTGGAATGAATGATGGTTGCAAACCAAAGTTTTACCGTATTTCCTTTATTCTAATATCTGTCTAAATATTTCCCAATGTAATATTATTTTTTAAATAGTTGGGAACACTGTAAAACAGAAACTACAGTATCCTAGGAACTAGTCTTATAATTGTAAAATTTTTTTTTGCTTTCCCAATGAGAATTAACCACCATACTCTCTAGCCTATATGAGGCTCTAATCTCTCACCAACAAGGATTACATCTATCACATTGACTTTTTACATTTTGTGGCCATTTGTGATCTCACAGAATCCTTAATTCACATCTCACTGGCATGAACTTTCCTAAAAATCTACAAGCTGATGCTTGCTCAGGGCATTACGTTACTTGACTTAAATAATTTCTTTTCATCAACCAACCACATGATTAGCTCTTTCACAGAAAATATAGCAGTTACTTTTTATAAAATACAAGACTAGGGGATGTTTGTTTTATTACAGGTCAGGGGGTACACCACTGCATTAAAAAGGATTCAAATCTTTCTTTTTATCACCTTCATTTTTCTTAAAATAACATGTTAAATGCCACTGACCCATAACTTGTGCCTTAGTTGAGTCACAACGGAGGGTGTTGTTTGCTGTTGTTTTGGTTTTTGGTTTTTGGGTTTTTTTTGCAAATGACACCTCTGATAAAGGCTTAGTATCCAAAATATATGAAGAAATTGTAAAAGTTAACACCCCAAAAACAATGTGATTAAAAATTGGACAGAAGACATAAACAGACATTTCTCCAAGCATACATGCAAATGACCAACAGACACAAGAAAAGATGCTCAAAAATCACTCATCATCAGGCAAATGCAAATCAAAACTATAATGAGATATGAACTTACACCTGTCAGAATGGCTAAAATCAAAAACACAAAAAACAACAGGTGCTGGAGAGGATGTGAAGAAATAGGAGCCCTCTTGCGCCGTTGGTGGAAATGCAAACTAGTGCAGTCACTTCTGGCAAACAGTATGGAGTTTCCTCAAAAACTTAAAAATGGAACTACCCTATGATCCAGTAATTGCACTACCGAGTGCTTACCCCCAAATACAAAAGCACTAATTCAAAGGGATACGTGCACCACCCTGTTTATTGCAGCAATATTTACAATAGCCGAATTATGAAAGCAGCCCAAGTGTCCATCAATAGGAAAGTGGATAAAGAAGATGTGGTATATATGTATACAATGGAATATTATTCAGCCATAAAAAAGCATGAGATCTTGCCATCTGCACCGCCATGGATGCATCTAGAGAGTATAATGCTAAGCGAAATAAGCCAGTCAGAGAAAGACAAATAGCATATGATTTCACTCATAGGTGGAATTTAAGAAACAAGCCTAATGAGTAGGGGTGGGGGAGGAAAGAGAGACAAACCAGGAAACAAATTCCTAACTGTAGAGAATAAACTGATGGTTACCAGAGGGGAGGTGGGTAGGGGGTGGGTGCAATAGGTGACAAGGATTCAAGAGTACACTTACCGTGATGACCACCGAGTAACGTATAGAATTACTAAATCACTATACTGCACACCAAAAAACTAATATAACACTATATGTTAGCTATAATGGAATTAAAATTAAAACCTTAATTTAAAAAAACAATATGATAGTACATTGTGGGGGGAGCATCCTTTAAGAAAAAAAGAAAAGAAAAAGTAAAGGTCAGTTGTAGACGGATTTTCACCCACCAAAGGACAACAGACATTTTCTGAGAGCAGTTGGTCTATTCTAGTTCCCAGTTGTCCTATAGGTTCTTTCCATGAGGTTTTGGAATATGTTATGTCAATGAAAGTTGCTCTCCAAAGTGGCACAATTTGTTACACACATGGATGTCTCACATGTGTTAGAAAAAAATGTCTACATGAAGTTGATGAAAATGTGGGCACATAAAGGCAGGGTTGTTGGGTCTTCATTTACTTGGATTTTACCCATATGTTTTGTAAATGTCACATTCTACTCAATACAAAAATTAAATTGATTTCAAATTCTGTAAGATCCTAGTATAGGTTGACATTCTTCGTCTATGAGACACACAAGGTATAATAAGATGCTCATATAAAAACTTTTCTTTTTAGTACCAGAAAACAAGGCATTTATATCACATTCCTTTTTATCCTGCAAGCCAATCAGAAAAATTGAAAGAAAATAATTTGAAAACAAATTAGATAGAGATTGCACAATGGGATAAAATAACTTGCAAGTTGCCCTGTCACTATTTTAATGACTATCTTACTAGAATACGTTGCACTGTCACTATTTTAATGAATACCTTATTAGAATACGTATTCTTTACCAGGCAAGGAAACCTCTTATGCCTTTAAAAATATCCTTTCACTGAGCTCTTACTTAAGCTTGTCTGAAAATACATTTTGAATCTAAAATACGTTTATCTAAAGTAATATAGCAAGAAAAGTACTAGGAAAAATAGTTCAAACGGAAAAGGAAAGGTGAAATATTGTTATAATATCAATTTAAAAGTATGGTGGACATTTATATGATCATCTGTACAGCATCCTTACTATTATTTTCATGATTCATCTTCCTCTCTACACGATACTGCCACACATGATACATTTCCGCCATTTTCTTACATAAAACTGCTACCCTAAGCATCGTTGTTCTGTCAGTAGTCGATGAGATAATCTGAGCGTCCCAACCCCTTGAGTCACAACTGGTCTATAAGTGGGCACAAGATGTAAATTCAGCTACATCCTCTACCGATAGGTTTGCTTTTTTGAACCACAGACATCACCAGGCCTTTCTCAGTAAGATTCTCTCTCTCTCCCCGTCTCGCACACAGAAGCGACCCTGTGAGGACACAGAGAAGAGATGGCCATCTTCAAGCCAGAAAGGTCTCAGCAGAAATCGACTCTAGAGGCACCTTAATCTTGAGTTTCCAGCCTCCAGATGGTGAGACAATAAATTTCTGTTGTTTAAACGCCCAATCTACGGTATTTTTTCATGGCGACTGGAGCAGACTGGTACAATATTCCTTTTCTTAAAGAAAGATCTCCAAATTGTGTAAACTCCACATGCTACAGAACTCGTATCTGGCGTTGAGAGTGAAGGGGTTCAGAACAGGTGTCCCTAAAATGTGCCACTTGGGTATGTGGACTATTTCGAGCTGAATGCAATCAAGATCCAGCAGGGTCCAGAGAAACTTTTGCTCCTTCCTCAACTACCTGGAAGAAATTTAAATCGGGGGTCTTCCTCAGAATGAGAGTTTTTTATCAGATATCCATTTTATCGGAGTGACCAATCTGTATGGCAGGGCAAACATCTCATTTCCCAGCTTCTAGTCTTCTTCTTATTGCCCTGTAAATTGCCCTCCTCCCCTCTGAAGTCCTAGGCCCGTATCCCATCTCTTAGCTCCAGATGGCATATATGCCTCACTTTACCTTTTTGTCTTGGAACCTCTCACGTATGTGGCATTGCCACATGCATGAAGTTAAATTAGATTTTCTCCTGTTAATGTGTCTCACGTCAATTTAATGATTAGACCAACCAGAAGAACTTTTGAAGAGTAGAGGAAAATTCTTCCCCTCCCCCAATAAGAGAAAAATTAAAAATAAAGAGTGTAGGCGGGGTGGGGGGGGCACTGAGAAAATAATTCTAGTCTCTTTGCCTACCGTCACGACCAAGTCTGACACAGATTCACTCTTTTCCCTCAGTAAATTATCAAAGTCAAGTTTAATTGTAGGGAGGTTCAATACAGGAGAATGAAGAGATTAGAATATTAGCTGAAGTTTTTGTTTCTGTTTAATGTCATACTTTAAACTTCAACAGAGGCTAGAGCTCAATAAATAATAAATAACATTATAATAAAATGGCTATATTAATAGTGTTGCATGAGCTCATTGTTTGTGATTGCGGTTCCCATTTTAGTCTCACGATAAACAGAGCTTGCATAGACAGGAATTCATATGATTAAACATCTTACTTGCAAACATGAATATATTATGAAGTGTTAATGTGAGACATTAATAAGTTATGTCATGTGGCATAGATTTTCTCTTGGAATACGGAGAACATTTTCAGTTTCCCTTTTTTTTTTAAATTCAAAACAATTGATTTTGACAAAGTCTGGGGGGAGTTAGAAGTTTTTCAGAAAATTATTTCATACCACAGAGAACCCAAGATAAAAGGCAGTCATTCTGGACTTCTGGAGACACATCTGTGTTCTTGGATCACTAACTGTGGTATTTAATCTTTCTGCAGAATCCACTTATTCAGAAATCCCCAGTGACTTGCATTAGTTATCACATGTTAAACTGTGAACACTCTTCCCTTTCTGCCTGAAGGAAGTGGACCCACCGAAGATAAAAGTTCCTGTTCGGGAGATGGAAAGTTGTTATCCAGAGAAATTTTCCATTTTTTATCATGTTACACATCGTTATGAATAGCTACAACCTCGAATGTTTTCCCACTATGCTGTCTGGCTTACAGTCAAATATGGAGCTTTCAATGAATCCTAGTGGTCCTGGAATTAATCAAGAAACTCAGTGTGTTCTATGCCACAGGGTCAGGCACTCAATATGCAAAATCCGATGACATCCCATGTTTTCTAGGACCTCAGAATATACTAGGGAACACCAAGATAAACAGAAATTTGTGATCCATCAAGGTGCAGTAATATAGATGTGTACATTCTACGGTGACAGATGGTATCTACACTTGTGATGAACATAGCCTAACGTGTAGGGTTATCAAATCATTATGTTGTACAACAGAAAGCAATGCAGTGCGTCGACTACCTTGTATTGTGTGTCGACTATACCTGAGTGACAAAAGACAGAGAGAGAGAGAGAGAGAGAGTATAATATAGGAAATGGATGTAGGGAAGAATATGGATGAGCTGTTCCAAAGGTTATATGGAAGTTTGCCATATGGGAAACTGAAAAATCAGGAAAGATGACCCCAAAGAGGTCCCGGCCATCTGCAAAGATCTGGAGGTGAGAAGGGCAATAGTTTCAATCACTGAGCAAATATTTAATAAGAATCAGCTATATATTTGATGTTACATGGAGACGTGAGAACACAAAGAGAAATGCGATGCAATCTCTCTGGTCATAATTTTTTTTTTTAATTTTTTTTTTCAACTTTTTTATTTATTTTTGGGATAGAGAGAGACAGAGCATGAATGGGGGAGGGGCAGAGAGAGAGGGAGACACAGAATCGGAAACAGGCTCCAGGCTCCGAGCCATCAGCCCAGAGCCTGACGCAGGGCTCGAACTCACGGACCGCGAGATCGTGACCTGGCTGAAGTCGGATGCTTAACCAACTGCGCCACCCAGGCGCCCCTCTCTGGTCATAATTTGATTGTTACTCAGTTAATGTGTACCTTCCAATTTACCACGACCATGATAGCTGCATTGCGACACATCAGATAGCTTAGAACATTTGTTAAAATCCATGAAGCGATGTTTTGTGTTTTTCTTAGAACTTATTCCACAATATGAGAGAATATTAACAAGGAGCACATTTTTCTCTGTCAATGTCTTGAGATCTTCTTTCTCTACCAAAACAACCTTACTCCAAATCAGAATGACTGATATCTGATTTTTCTTCAAGGTTGATAAACCAGGGCAGGCTCGTGGGGCTCAGTTTTAGGAGCTAATGTAATTTTGTTTCCAATAACAACGTAGTTATTTCTCTTTGAAGAGCAAAGTTTTCATGCTAGAAGTAGAGATGTGGAGATTAAGGTAATATTGCACATGTCACAACAGACCCCGGTGAGAATACATTTTGGAAGAGCGAAAAGTAAAGGTGACAGTCAACTCAGGTATGCCAAATTGCCAGAGGCGCTGAAACCACAGAAAAACATTGCTAGTACTTTCTTTTCCTGATTTCACACACATTTTTATACATGAGGTAGACTGTGACTATTGTCAGCCATCGTAGGGTTGTTTTGCTTAATACATCATTTTATAAGACACCATGTCATACGGAGTAGACACGTACTTTAGGATTTCCCCAAGAGTTGTGTGAAAACCTTACATCATGTCAAAACAGGTAAAAATGTACCATAGGATCCCCTCGGTTTTTTAAGTGGGTAAAAGTGATTTTACACAGACCAAGAGATAGTATATTAGGTGCTAATTTTGTTTAGTTTAAAAAAAGAAGAAGAAGCAAACAAGAGAGAGGTGGTTTATTTATTTCACCGGTGCTTGTCTTGCAAAAACAAATTGGTTCCCTCTATCATTTCTCACATTACGTGATGATGGAGTTGACGTATTTAATGCTTTTCACTGCTTCCTGGACATGATTGCTTGGGAGACCCCAAAACTGACTCTATTTTGCTTCTCTGGGAGGAAGTCTTGAGTCGTCGCTTAGAGCTGGTACCGGTGAAACCAGAGGCCAGCCCACTCCACCAGGGTGAGCTGTGCTTTCTCTTGACATTTTCCACATAGGTGCCATTCTGTCGGCAGGAGCCGGGCTGCCCACATGCTCTGAACTGAGCGGCTGTCAACATTCAAATGGTAAATAACAGCAAGTTTGAGTATTTTGATATGCCGTGTGAAAGGCCGGGAAATTCAGGTTGTAAAAGGCGGGAATTGACGTCTGTTGAGCCAAAATGTTGGCCATGATGGAGAACTTGGGCGTGCAGTAGGTTGGGGTGGCTCAGAAATGTTCACGCTCCTTCTATGCACCCAGGGAGGACAGGCAGCTGCCGGGACAGCTTTTTGACTACAACTCAATCAACCAGAGAATTTCAAGCACTGACCATGTAAACAGGGCCAAGTCACTACTTTGACTTTTCCAGTTTTCTGTTGTATAGGAGTAAAATGGATCACATCGCTCTCTCAGAAAGCAATCTAGAGTAATCAGAATATAGATGATGTACACAAATACGACACAGTCCTAACATAGGTGAGCAGATAATCACATTTGACATTTTCCTAAGTGCAGTCCATCCATTCCCATGTTTTCACCTAATTCCATTTCATTCACGAGTCCAATGAGAATTGTACATACAGATATGAACAGATGAATATGATACGTAATTACACATAACTTTATAAGCCATAGTAAGTTTCTAGAAAATTGTTTGCTCCGTGTACTTGTACAATTCTGTCGATAGCGAACATCGTTATTCTATTTTTTTTAAAGAATTTTACTTATTTTATACAGTTTCTGTCTTTTTGTTTTTCTTTTCCAATTTGTTCTCAGGATTATACCAATCAAAATCTGTCTCAATTTTACTACCCATATGAATTCAGTTTCACAACTAATGAGTCATGTGAGGTCAAAGTCCACATTGTTTTATAATCCTAGCATGTTTCTGAATACACGGTAAAATAAATCTTCCCTTGCTGTTCCAAACATCAACTTGGGGACCAAATAATCAGCTCTCCTTTCTGTGTGTTATCATGCTCAAGGCAGCCTTGCTTTGCTATCTCCCCAGATAATTTCATAGAACATTCCTTATGAGTGAAGAATATATCAGGTGTAATAACATGGTCTCTTGTATGAGGAGCACCAAGGATGATTCCCTTAATACAAAGTTATGGTCCAGACAAATCTAGAACAGCTCTTTGGTAGTTAGATAGAAAAAACCCTTGAATTAGGCAGCTATTTTGTACCCACTAACTGGCTATAAACTCACTTTCCTCTCACTTAACATTCTGCACATCTCTTTTCTTTAATATTCAAAATGGTCTCATCCCTTTACCCACAGGAAAAAAAAAAATCCCTGTCGTCTTTGGTTTCAAACTCATTCTTAAGAGTCTGTGATCATAAGTTTTAAAATTTATGGTAATGGCCATCTTCTGTAAAATAGCTTTCTATCTTTACAGTTCGGCATCTCTCTTGCCATTTAAAATTCAGATAACTCAATTCAAGTAAATTGCAGGAAGTTGATATGTATAACTTTACCCCATTACACGTTTTAAGAAGGGAAAGTGAAAATAATTGCACAAAGACTATGCTGTTCATTGATTTCATAGGATCTCTAATCCGTTTTTATACTGGCCACCTCCTTCACATTTCGGCACGTTTTGTATGCCGCTGGAGCAGTGAGAAGATTACATTTTGAATTCTGCGAACTTTAGACAATAAAAAAGCGGCAGTATTTGTTCCCAGTTGTTTTGCAGTTTCTTCCAATTTATCACGAAAAAGAATTTCAATCTCTTCCGTCTTGTGAAAAGGTCTCCGCCAGATACGTTTGTTTGATATATAACTAGCAATCTGTAAAAAGTTTAAAATATATAGCAGTTTGCAGAGAATACACGTGGAAAACTAAAATTCCGTGCGAATCGTCTTTAAAAGTATTAACGAAAAACCAGCTTTGACCAATAAATAAGTGGTTTCTTTTGTATTTTCTTGTACTCATGATTCCCATGGGTCTGTCTGTCCACCTTGGCCCTTCTCAGAAATATCTGGTGATCTCATTTTTCTTCCAGGAGCACTGTAATGTAAGTAGCTCCCCTCGGGCCAGGCCTGTTCGCAGAGATGCAGAAAGGCAGCCTAAATCAAGTGTGCTGGGTCACCCAGCAAGTTTAGGACAAAGTGCTCTAGGGGCTGAGCCTGAGCAAGTCAGTTAGTGGCCAATAATGCCATCTGCCTACCTGTGCAGACACAAGACCAAGCAGGGTCGGTAAGTGAGGGTTTGAGGAATACTTTGAACGTCAGCTGTCCAAAGTGAGAAGTCAAATTAGGTTGCATATAATTTTTTAAGACAGAGAGAGAGGGCCCGTGAGAGCAGAGGGAGGGGCAGAGGGAAAGGGAGAGAGAGAGAATCTTAAGCAGGTTCCATGCCCAGCATGGAGCCCGACGTGGGGCTCAGTCTCACGACCTGAGACCATGACCTGAGCAGAAATCAAGAGTCAGAGGCTGAACAGACAGAGCCACCCAGGTGCTGCAAGTTTGCATATTTTTTAAGTCAAGGTTTTAGCACCTGCATCTATAATTTCTATTGCTAAGAGGAGTGTAGAGAACAGCATGCACACCAGAGGGTCTGCCCAAGGTCAAATCACAGTTCAGTCCTTCATTGGGTTCTCAAAGCTTAGGCAAGTTACTTAACCTTGCGTGACTTAGTTTTGTCATCTGTAAAATGGGAACAGGAAAAGCAAGTACCTCATAGGACTATGATTAAGATTAAATGGTGTATATACGCCAAGCCCTCTGTCAGTGCCTAACTCGTTCCAAGTCCTCAAACGTTAGCCATTATTACCCAACAAGCAATGATTAAGCCACTTATTCGATACAGTGTGTGGAATTATACTTGTCATGAGTGGTGAGGGTGAAACATCGAAGGCGAGAAGCAGAGCTAACCAATGCCGTCAGCCTATCTAACACTCCGCTGCCATTGGGATGGCGGTTACTCATCATGTCCTTCCCTACAAAATGCTCTCCAATCAATCACACATTATTGCACATCACTTTGCATCAATCAGTAAGGACAATTCTCAATCTGACAAGAAGTGAAAGGGTGAAGTCAATTACAGTCGCTTCATAGTTTCTGATTGCACATTCTTTATAAATATTTTATGTATCTAAGTCATATCGTCATAGTTGCATACTGCACTCTTAAAACTATACGTAATTAGAATTAAAGTTGTTACACCCTAGAAGAATGATATCTAAACAGTATTTAGCTACACTAAAAGGATGCCGTTTTGTGCATACAAATTTACAGCTTAAAAATAAGTCAAAGAGCACTCCACACTTGATGAGTAAAAATAAAAGAGACCAGGGTGCCCGGGTGGTTCCGTCTTTTGAGGACTCAGCTTTTGATTTCGGCTCAGGTAGTGATCTCATGGTCCTGAGGTCCAGCCTCTCATCTGGCTCCAAGCTGGGCGTGGAGACTACTTAAGATTCTCTCTCTCTCCCTCTCCCTTTGCCCCTCCCCTGCTTTCTTTCTCTCAAAAAAAAAAAAAAAAAAAAAAATCAAGTGAAACAGACCACATTGAAGAAATAGCTGAAATAATAATCACAGCATCAAAAAAACCTAACGTATTACTTTAGGTTTTGGTTGTCGTTGTTTTCATAGACTTTATTTGTTAGAGCGATTTTAGGTTTGCAGCAAGTATGGAGATTTCTCAGGTACCCCCTCTCCCCACCCACCTGCCCACAATAGCCACTATTATTAACATCTTGCCATAGTATGGTACGTTTGTTGTACTTCTGGAATCAATATTGGTACATTATTATTAACTAAAATCCACAGTTCCTATTAGAGGTCACTCTTTGTTTTGTACAGTCCTATGGGGTTTGACAAATGCATAATGTCATTTATCTATCATTAAAGTACCATACAGAATGGTTTTAATGCCCTAAAAAATCCCCTGAATTCCACCTGTGCCTCCCTCCCTTTCTCCCCTATAACCTCTGGCAACCACTGATCCTTTTACCGTTTCCATCCTTTTGCCCTTTCCAGAGTCTTAGTTTGCTAAAATCATATAGTAAGTACCTTTTTCAACCTGGCGTCTTTCACATAGGACTATGCGTTTAAGATTCAACCGTATCTTCTCATGGCTTGATAGTCCCTTCTTTTTAGCCCTGGATAGTATGACGTTGTATGGACGTACCACATTTTGTTTATTCATCTTGGTTGCTTCCACATTCTGGCAAGTATGAATGCTATAAATGGGGCACCTGGGTGACTCAGGTGGTTAAGCATCCAACTCTTGATTTCGGCTCAGGTCATGACCTCACCCCCTGAGATCAAGCCCCGTGTCGGGCTCTCTGCTCTGACAGCACAGGTCCTGCTTGGAATCCTCTCTCCCTGTCTCGCTGCTCCTCTCCCTAAATAAATAAATAAATAAATAAATAGATAAATAAAACTGCTATAATTTTCAATACAGCTGGGTACATACATAGGTGTGTGATTGCTGAATTGTATGCTAAGCCTATGTTTTGTAAGACATTGACAGGCTATCTTGCAAAGTGGCTGTGTCATTTTGTATTCCCAACAGCCTTGAATATCAGTTCTTGTTGTTCTACGTTTTCACCAGCTTTTGGTTCTATAAGTGCTTTGGGTTTTGCTAATTCTGACAGATATGTAGTGGCATCTTGTCCTTTCAATTCGCGATTCCCTGATGAAAAGTGATATTGAACACCTTTTCATATGTTTACTTGCTATATATATATATTTTTTTTCATATATATCATATATTTCATATATATACATATTTATTCATATATTTCATATATATTCATATATTTCATATATATATTTTCATATATATTCATATATGTGAATAAAATATTCATATATTTTGCCCATTTTTTAACTAAGACTTTTTGTTTGTTGGTTTGTTTTACTGTTGGTTTTTTTTTTTTTTTTAACGTTTATTTATTTTTGAGACAGAGAGAGACAGAGCATGAACAGGGGAGGGGCAGAGAGAGAGAGGGAGACACAGAATCTGAAACAGGCTCCAGGCTCTGAGCTGTCAGCACAGAGCCCGACGCGGGGCTTGAACTCACGAACTGTGAGATCATGACCTGAGCCGACGTCGGACGCTTAACTGACCGAGCCACCCAGGCGCCCCTACTGTTGGGTTTTAAGGGTACTTTACATATTTCGGATAAAATCCCTTTATCAGATACGTGTTTTAACAAATATCTTCTCCTAGTCTGCGGCCTTCTCATTCTTTTAAAAACATCTTTTGCAAAATATAAGTTTTAATTCTTCACATTGGAAAAATGCAGAAGTACCAACGATAGCATCAGAAGAACTTGAAGGATTAAAATTATTTTTAATAAGCTTATCCACAATCATCTCTGAGTTCATTTGAAGACAACGGCATGAAGATTGTCAGTGACAATGGTCCAAGACAAATATGGGAAAACATAATGAATTATTCTAGAAATATTTTCAGGAGCACTAAAAATAATGAAGGAAATTCAGCAAGAGAGTTTAAAGTGTGCTTTGGGAATACATGTAAACTGTCAAAAATGTTCAAAGTGGGATATATATATGTATATGTATATGTGTATATATACATATCAATGTCAACCCAGCGTCTCACAGGGAATTAACTCTTATACATGACTTGGGATGGCAATCTAGCATCTAGAGTCAAGTGACAAATTAGCCTCCTCTTATACACCAGGTCCAGTGGATTGGTGGTAGCTGCTTGGAGAGCAGGTTTGAGAAGGTTTGGTGGGAAAGAAAGCTGTGGCTGGTTGAGCGATGCAGTCTCTGGGGCCAAATGCCAAATGTTCAATGATCAACCCTCAACCACACCTAGGAAAGAAAGAGCTCCTATAAAAGTCCAATTTTTCACCACAAAATACGCTAAGAGAGAGAAGTGATAGGAGGAAGGCAATGCACCATAAACTGAATGGTGGTTCCTTTCTTCTCTAGTTCATATTCTGCATTATGACCCACATGAAAAGAGACTTTGCGATAGCTCTTACATGGTGGAGGCAGGGGCCCCATCCTTGGCAGCTCAGGCAGAAATCTGTGCAAGACCCAAGGCTAGACCAGATGATATTCCCTTTCCTAATGAACCAGTAGCAAAAACTTTTTTTAAAATACTCTTACAGATACCATAGATTTTGAAGTCATGTCTCCACTTCTTAGCTGCCCCTCTTGGCCTCAGATAAGAGTTTTCGCAACATAGAAAATAAAAGGACAAAAGCTAACTAAAAGCTATGCAGGATGGCTGGATGGCTGAGAAAGAACATTTTTTTTTCCCCAGTAAAATCAAAATAGAAAACTTGTAAGGTATCAAATGGTGACAAGAGTAGATAACTTCGTGCCAAATACTTGGTAAAAAGAAGGAAAAGAATTACCTTCCAGCATGTTACGTCTTTCAGTTCTCAGCCAGATTGATCGGTCAAATTGATTAAGGAGGGCCAGCTACAGTTTGTTTGTTTTTTTCAGAGGCTACAACTCATGATTAGTAACAATCTACATTTGACGATTGTCTTTTCTCAGGGTTCAAGTACAACATCTGAGACTTCGCCTACTTTGTGTCGATGCACTTGTCTAACCGATTACGACATCATCCAAATATTGATCCAAAACCAAAGCAACAACCCTGTAGCTTGAGAGCTCTGACAGCTTTCTTGCCAAATCCACAATAACATGGCAGAACTGGTTAATTGTGTTCCTCCCTTCATTTCAACTTGAGCAAGTATCTAAATTTAGCAAATAAGCCGAATACAGGAATCTCCAAGCTTGTCAAAATATGATGGCAATTAAATTGACATCTCTTCTGCACCTCATTTTTAAAGGAATATATTTTTCAAGGCCTTGACAGTCAAAAACTAGTTAGATTATTTATGACATTTCCAATGAGTTAGTAACATTTTTTATTGCATTACATTTTGCATAATATAATTTGTCACTATTTCTTTATTAAGCTTGTTTTATATTCATAGTTGTCCCACAACACTATATTTTCCTCTTTGTCAGCCCAGAACTTCATTATGAAGGATGAGGTTTTATCATTTCCCAGTGATGCAAATGTCTACAGTGAATAAGTGTCATTATGCAGGAACAGGAATTTAGTTTTCCTCCATTAACCAGGCAGGCTAATGACTCAACAAGTTTATAGCTTGCCACAAAATTTGATAGCTCAATGTGAGTTAGAGCAAATGAGAGTGACATGGATGTAAAGATTAGAGAGTTGTACTTTTTTTTTGGTGGGGGGGTGGATTTTCTAACTTTTCCTACCCTGAGGTCTAGATTTCCACTGAATTGCTGAGTCCGGACCCCTCTTGACCTTGCGTCCTGAGAAAGGGTAACTTTGGTGAACTGCTAGCAGCAGTTCATGTCTCCAAATCCAATACAGCTTGAGGTCATGGCCAAATGGTGAGCACCTACCCATACCCTCCAATCAAAACCTCATCAATACTTCGGCTCCTACAGAAGAAAGCGTGCACCTTCAGTTCTGGAGAGTGTCAGGGGAGGTCTCCCTAGGGAACGATCTAAACACCTTATTTCTAAGTCCAGAGAACCCAAGAGAAGTTTAGGCAGAAAACGTGCTCAGCCTAAACAGGCACTACCTCCTGACTCCATGGCGTGGGACCAGCTTTCAGAGTCAGCCAAGATGTCACAGATCTTCAATGTCTCACCACGACCGCAACGTACTTAGGGTTTCAGATGAAAGGGAGGGATTAAGGAGAAGGGAATTAGCAACCATGTACTCTGACATCTCTCATGTCCTCAAAACAGTGTAAATTGGTTATTCAATAACTTTACTGACATGAAGCTGAGGTATTAGGTGATTTGCAAAAAGAAGGCAAGGCCATCCTGAATGTCAGCATGTGGGAAAAGGTCACTGCATGGAATATTGATCTCCGAAGATGATCCAAAAAGACTAACAGGAAAAGAGCCCTTGGTCCTGAGACGCAAAACTTCATACTGAAAGCCTCAGATGGTTATAATGCCCACAAAGAGGAAAATTAATAAGTATCAATGAAATTCAAACGATCTCTACTCCCCTCACAGCCATATTATGAACATAAAAGACAACAAGTTCACTGTGGGTAGATTAACCCAAATCAAAAAGATTGAAAAGTCTAGTTTTATTTATTAAAAAAAATTTTTAATGTTTATTTATTTTTGAGAGACAGAGGGAGACACAGCATGAGTGGGCAAGGAGCAGAGAGAGAGGGAGACACAGAATCAGAAGCAGGCTCCAGGCTCTGAGCTGTCAACACAGAGCCCAATGCAGGGCTCCAACTCACGAGAACCGTGAGATCATGACCTGAGCGGAAGTCGGCGCTTAACCAACTGGGCCACCCAGGCGCCCCTACTCCATTTTAGATGGTTAATTTATGCTATGTGAATTTTACCCCAATTAGAAACAGACAAACAAGCAAACAAACGAATACAATGCCAATCTATGGATGTATTACTGAATGTCTGTCTGTTTAGCCAGTTGCTGGACATTTGAGTTGTTTCTTATTTCTGTCTATTATTTTAAAAAGTTGCTATGAACATCTGAGTGCATTTCCTTTGGGCGAATAATTATGAGTAGAACCCCTAGGTCACTAGAGTAAGTGGGTGTTCAACTTTGTCAGAAACTTTCAAAATGCTTGTCATGGTGGCTGCACCATTTTGCATTCCACCAACAATATATAAAAGTTCCAGATTTTTTATAATTACCATCATTTGGTGTTGTCAGGTTTAGGGTATTGAGTTGTTTTGTTTGTTTGTTTGGTTTGTGTGCGTGTGTGTGTTTTATTTATTTATTTATTTTTCCATTCTAATAGATGCATAGAGTTACCTCATTGTGGTTTTAAGTCACCTTTCTATAGTGGCTAATAATGTTAAGCAACTTTTTATATGCTTCCTTGGCAGTCTTTTCTTTCTTTTTTTTTTTTTTAATTTTTAATGTTTATTTATTGTTGAGAGAGAGAGAGTGTGTGAGCAGGGTAGGGGCAGAGAGAGAGGGAGACACAGAATCTGAAGCAGACTCCAGACTCTGAGCTGTCAGCCCCGAGCCTCGTGGTGCTTGAACCCACGAACTGTGAGATCATGACCTGAGCCGAAGTCGGATGCTTAACCGACTGAGCCACCTACACACCCCAACGGTCTTTTCTTTTATAGGAAAGCTTGAGTTCTGATTTATTTCCTCAAGTGTTTGTTGTGGTTTATCAGATTGATTGTCATCTTACTGTTGAATTGCAATTTTTAATATAGACAAAGAGAAAGGTATTTTATCAGGAATATTTTTTAATTTTATTTTATTTTAATTGAAATATAGTTAATATACAGTGTTCTATTAGTTTCAAGCGATGTGTTTTGAAAGTACTTTACCTTGTGCATGGTTTGTCTTTTCATCGTCCTAATAGTAACTTTGAAGTGCAGAATTCTTTAATTTTGATGAAATCCAATTTCCTAATTGGTTTCTTTTATGATTTTTGCTTACTACGTCATATTTAAGAAATCTTTGCCAAACTCAAGATCATTAAGATATTCTTCACACTTACTTTTAGAAGTTTTACAGTTTCAGCTCTGAAATTTGGATCTATGCCACATTTTGAGCTATTTATTTTATGTGAATTTAGGTAATAGTTGAGCTTAATTATTTCCTTTGCACATGGCTGTTTAAGTAGTTCACAAATTTGTTCAGTTTACCCTTTCATATAGAATTACTTTTGCACAATTGTCAAAAATCAGTTGTCTACATGTGTACAGGTTTGTTTATGGTTTCTATTCTATTCCATACGTTTGTCTAAGATGATGATTATACCATGCTGCATTGACTACTAAAACTTTATTATAATGAGTATTGAAATCAGGCACATCTCTTTGTGAGACTTGCTACCAGGAGAAAAACAATTTTTTTAAGTTTATTCATTAATTTTTAGAGACAGAAAGAGACAAAGCACGAGGTGGGGAGGGGCAGAGAGAGAGGGAGATACAGAATCCCAAGCAGGCTCCAGACCCTGAGCTGTCAGCAAAGAGCCCAAAGCAAGGCCCAAACCCATGAGCCGGAGATCATGACCCAAGCTAAAGTTGGACACTCAACCATCTGAGCCACCCAGGCACCCCAAAAGAGAAATCTTTGGTCCTGAATGGCTACCATATATTTACTGAAGAAATAATACGAAGTCTATACAAAAGCCTCCAGAATATAGGAGATGAGAGAACACTTCTCAACTCATTTTATGAGGCCAGCATTAAAACTGTTTACAATATTCTCATTTTATCCTTTTAATAGGTGTAGACCTGTAATAATGTCCCTTCTTTCATTCCTAATATTGGTAATTTGTGCCTTTGTTCTTTTGTGATGACAAACGTGGCTAGATTTTTACCAGTGATACGGTATTTTTCCCTATTGATCTTCTCTGTTGTTTAGCGAAGAATTAATTTCACCCAGAAAGAGGTCTGACCTTTGTCCTTTGCTACTGGGACCTGTATTTCCCAAGAATATCCTGTCTGGGAGAAGTGTCTTCGTTTGTCTTTGAGCTTTGGCCACCATAAAATCCAACAGTATGATTTACAGTGGGTCGTTGGGCGATGTGGGGTCTGCCTGCCCTCTGAAGAAACTGGAAACTGTTCAGTGTTATCCCAACTTCCAAGAAGACTAGATCAAAAGAAGGCTACATGGGCAGTAGGTAACTGAGCCTCAGCAAACACTCTGAACACCTTGGCTCACGTGGGCTCTCCTGGTCGGCAGTGCTCTGTGTGTATTGCTTTACACGGATGCCAGGACAGTAACATGTCCGTGACTCCACCAGGAGAGAAAAGCATGGACGTTCCACATTTGGTAACTTCCCTTGGACTCCACCTATGTGCTTTTCTCTTAGTTGTTCCTAATGTGTTTCTTTTCTCTAAAATACACCCCAACCCTGAGTGTAACTTTAAGGGCTTTCAGTGAGTTCTGTGAGTCCTGGAAAATTATTAAAACTAAGAGAGCTTTTGGGAAACCTCCAAATTTGTAATAGGTGTCAGAATTTAGAGTGGTCTTATGTGGACTGTTAGCCCACTAACTTTGTAGTTGGCCAAAATTTACATGCTCTTACAAGCCAAAATTATGGGCTTTCTGGTTACCTTTTTTCTTGCTTTCTGATCTTACCAATTTTTTTCCTTCTACTTTGGGTTCAATTTGTTCCCCTTTTTACTAATTTTGAAGGTAGTATCTTAAATAATTGATTTTATGCCTTTTTCTTCACCCATCTGAGCATTTTATGGTATAAATGTTTCTCTGACAGTGCTTTAGATGTATTCTGCACATTTGAATGTAATAGAATTTTTTCCCCTTAATTTAAAAATGTTTTTGGGGTGTTTGGTTGGCTCAGTCAGTAGGGCCAACTCTTGATCTCAGGGTTAAGAGTTTGAGCCCCACGTGTGTGTGATGTTTACTTAAAAATATTTTTTAATAAACAAATACAAATGAAAATATTTGCTAATTCATCTTGAAATTTTTGTCTATAGTCCACGGGTTATATATTAGCTTGCTGCTTAATTTGCAAGTATTTGAGTATTTCCTAATATTTATATTTTGATTTCTTAATTAATTCATGGTTCAACTGTTATTTTTATTCTTTCAATCTTCTTAAATCGATTAAGACTTATTTTATGAGCCATAGTTTGGTCTTTCCTGGTGAATGGATTGACTGTGATCATTATAAAAAGTCCCCTTTTTACCTCTTCTCACATTTTTATTTTAAAATGTTAAAAGTTTCTTTATAGTCTGATAGTACCATAGCCACCCCAGCTCTCTTAAGGTTATGGCTTGCATTGGGGCGCCTGGGTGCTCAGTCGGTTGGGCATCCGACTTCAACTCAGGTCACGATCTCACGGTTCGTAGGTTCGAGCCCTGCGTCGGGCTCTATGCTGACAGCTCAGAGCCTAGAGCCTGCTTCACATTCTGTGTCTCCCTCTCTCTCTGCCCCTCCCCTGCTTGTGCTCTGTCTCTCTCAAAAATAAATAAACATTAAAAAAAATTTTTTTAAAAAGGTTATGGCTTGCATGGTATATCTTTTAATATCCTCTTATTTCAACTTACTTGTATATTTGAATCTAAAGTGTGCCTCCTGTAGAGAGTATCTAGTTGGATATTGCCTTTTATTCACTCTGACAATCTCTGCCTTTTGACTGAATTGTTTAATCCATTCGTATTTCATACTATTATTAACACTGTTGGATTACATTTCTCATTTTATTTTTTTTCTACATGTCTTATGTCATCTTCCTACTCCCTCTTTCACTGCATTAGGGGAACATTGTCTAGTTGTAATATTTTAATTTTTTAATCATTATTTCACTATATTTTAAAAATTCTTTACTTAGTGGTTGTTGTAAGACTTAGCATGTACATCTAAACATATCAGAATCTACCTCAGGTTTATCCTTACTAAACTCCTGTATGAGTCACAACTGTGACACCGTTAATAATTCTACCCCTCTTCACCATTTTTATATCACTGCTAGACATATATCCTATCTTTTCGTGTTACAAACCCATATATAATAAATGGTTATAATTATTACTCTGCACAATCTTATGTCTCTTGCAGAAGGTGTAGAAACAACACATCCGATACTTTGATACCCCAAAACTCATTAGCCCTCAAATCTTCCTCCTCCGTCATTGCTCTCATTGATGGCAATGTCACCATCAGCAGGAAGATGGCAAGTATCACATCTAACTCTTCGTTTGTCTTCATTTCCCGTAACACATCAGTCAGCCAGCCCAGGTGATGCTATCGCCGCTGCATGCTAAGTTGGACTGAGTTCAAACATAGTCTTCGCTGAATGGCTGAATGACGAGGACCTCAACTCCGTTTCCTCGTCCACATTGCCAAACCAGTCGTTTTGCTAGAGCAGAAGCCTCATTAAATCACTTTCCTACTCATAAACCTAAACACTTCAGCATGATGTCTACGTTCCTACATATGTATCTGCCCTACTTATCTGTTGTCATCCTCTGCCTCTGACCGCTCCAGCCTTCTGCCCCGGTCATCATCTTTCTTTGCCCCCCGTAACTAAAACATGACGTACCCTGTCAAGAATCGTAGCCTACACACATACGATTGTCTTTCTGCCTGCAATAATCTGACCCTAATTCTCTGCTGGTGGATTCTGCCACGTGTGTCTTTTCTCTTTGGAAAGCTTTGTTTATGATTGGCTCAAGCCTGTATTCTAGCCTCTGTATTTTTATCATCATTTTTAAGTGTATTCATTACATTTACTATTTTGAATTACAAATATCGCATATTTGCAAATTTCTCTCCTCTCCTCCCAATATGCCCTGAACTCACTTAAGCCTGAGACACGATATTATTCACCTTGGAATGCCAAGAAGTTGGTGTTCAGTAGGGGTTTACTGAAATGGATACGTTATCTAGTTCATTTAAAGACAATATAAGCAAATGTCGTCTTTCTAACGTTACCTTGTCATGGTGAGACACTGAGAATATTTGCACTTCTTTGAAAAGGATTATATCCTGCTAGATATTTATTAAAATTCTTCCCTGAAAATGCCTTCTAGGTCTTATAATTTTATGTCTATATTCTAGCTCTCTGCTAAGTTAATTACTGATTTACCTAAGATTACAATAGCTTCAATCTGCGATCTTAAATAAAATGGCAGTAGAAAAAGTAACACATAGGTTTAGATTTTCTATAATCATGTGTAACGATTTCATAATTGGGCTATGCTAATAGAAAGTAGATTGAGATGGGTTGCTAGCACTATCTGTAACAAAAGAAATAAGGTTCTCAACCGGGATATACGATGCTGAATTTTACAAAAATCAAGAAAAAGCATTTACTAGCCATGAATTGGAGTGCAGAAAGTTCTACATATTAACATAAGCAAAATGAGGTTTCTGGCCTTAGGCATCAAATTCAATCATTTCATCTCTCCAAGTAGCTCTTTCTCTATTTTAATATCCCCACAGGCACACACTCACAAGGATAGAAATGATGGAAGTGATTTTGAATTTTAAATCCAAATCAAAGTCTAAATGGAGTACAGAATACAATATTTAGCATACTAGGCTTAGCATCCTAGCTCTTAAGTCTCAGAAAATGAAAGATCTGTTTAAAAATTATGATAGAATAATGTTTGCTTACTGAAGTTCCCAGTATAATCTGGCCTTTGAATTTTAGGGAATAGATTTAACTGTGGAAATTGATCGGTATACATTAAAACATCATTCTTATTTCAAATACCATAATTAGTACAATACTGCTAGCTTAGCCCTCTCTACAAGTTAACTGGTTAAATATAAAGAGCCTTTGCATGGTAAGTGTAATTTCATGAAAAAAATAAATTAATGAAGACATGAGCATAACTGACAAATGTATGCGATGGAAAACAGAAGATATAAAAATTATACACAAGCAAAAGGAACATTTAGCTAACTAGTCATAGTATCTTTAAACCGAGTGTGACATTAGATTTTATGTATGTCCGGTCACAGCAGAAACTGGAACAGAAATTAAAAGGCTCATCCCCTATGTCAAATTAGGTGATGTCTAGACTCGTGATGTCATGAAATCAACTCACTTTAAACATCACCAGTAGGTTAGTCTAATTAAACGTAGCTATTAAGAAGTTACTTTACTCCTGAAAAAAAAAAATGTGGTGGTTTCCCACTATGTGCATTAAATACTAATGCTAGTATTTAAAGCTATCCAGTCATTTTAGGGGCTAGAACCTCACACCCCATCTATCATTGCCTCGTCCTCCGGGATTTTGTGTATAAGGCTAATTCATAAACTACGTAAAGTGGAGAGAGAGGTTGGGAACTGTGCAAGCAAGCAAATGACATCTGTTCCAAAATAAAATAAAATAAAATAAAATAAAATAAAATAAAAGCCAAAGGAGGAGTGAAGAATAAATACTAAACACAGCATCTTTCTGATTAGGGACTGAGGACACATCATGAAATTACGTTCCAGAATCAAAGCAATAGCATTTATATCATAATTCAGGTATCTCCTCCAACAGCCAAAAACCCTTCCCCAACATTCTCATATTTTAGTGTCAGAATCTAAGTTTTCCATCCAGGTAGTATATTTGGGAAGTGATCCCAAGAAGGAAGAATGAGGCACCAGGGGAGTCAGATATGGAGGAAAGGAAAGACAGGAAAAGGATGCGTTATCCTGTTGGATATCGCTGAGGACCGCTGGTGTTCAACTCTACCAGGAACCTCGTGATGGCCTTGTGAAACAGGTCACCGAGTTTCCTCTGGGGGACCAAAGCCAAAAGCACTTATCTATCAGCTCAACAGGGTGAACCTTCAGGGGTTAAATACACACTTTCGAGCTATCCCCGCTTGAGTGTCCAGAAAGATCCCTTAAGTGCCCTGTATCTTGGTGTCAGAGGAACCTCAGGGGAGGGAAAGGCAAACAAGAATGTCTGCAGAAAGCTGGTCATTTGTGAAGTTGGCTGCCACGACAGCGAATGAAATAAGAGGTGGGATGGAGAGGGGCCAACGCACAGGCTATGATGAGCACATTAGGTAGCCAGCACCTGCTGTTAAGGACGTGCACGCTCATGCGCAACTAAAAACCGGAAACCAACAGCATCAGTCTACATTTACGTCCGTAGACCTCTTCATAACTGTTAAGAAAATATAGCCTCATTTAGCACCTACCCTATTAGTTGTGCTGGGCAGATGACAAATACGAACACAAGTATTGTATTCACGAATATAAATTTTGATCTTCAGAGTTGGGTCTAACCTATCTAGTAATGGGATCTGAGTCCGTGTTTATATCGCGAAGCACTGTAATAGAAGGGGCCGCACGGGGCACATTCAGCTGCTCTGTTTGTGTCCCCTTGAAATGCTTATGCTGAAGCCTAATTCCCAGTGCGATTGTAAAAAGAGGTGGAGCCTTTGGGAAGCCACTAGGTCGTGAGGGTAGAGCCCTCATGAATGGAATTAGGGTCCTTAGGAGAAGAGACCAGACAGCTAGCCCTCTCTCAGCCATGTGATGGCACAACAAGAAAGCACCTACCTACAAGCCAGGAAGTGGGCTGTCATCAGACACCAGAACTTCTGGCACCTTGATTTCCTGTGTCCAGCCTCCAACTGTGAGCGATAGAGTGTGTTGTTGAAACCATCCACTCTGTGGTACCTTATTATAAGTGGAGCTAAGATATCTACCTTCTTTATTACCTGATTGTGAATAGATGACCTTATTGTTTTAAGTTTATTTATTTTGAGAGAGAGAGAGAGGGAGAGAGAGAGAGAGAACAGGGGAGGGGAAGACAGAGAAGGGAGAGTAACCCAAGCAGGCTCTGCACTGTGAGTGCAGATCCCAATGCGGGGCTCAATCTCAAGAACGGTGAGGTCATGACATGAGCCAAAATCAAGAGTCAGACACTTAACCGACTGAGCCACCCAGGCACCCTGATGACCCCATTTTTAAATGGAGAAAATACCACCTACAAGCTAAAGGTTGTGTGGGGGCAATAATATCTGGAACTTTTCCCCAAAATTTAATAAAATAGTACCAAAACTAGGGGTGCCTGGGTGGCTCAGTCGATTAAGTGTGGGACTTCGGCTCAGGTCATGATCTCACGGTTCACGGGTTCGAGCCCAGCGCCGCTGTGCTGACAGCTCAGGGCCTGGAGCCTGCTTTGGATTCTGTGTGTATGTGTGTGTGTGTCTCTCTCTGCTTCTCCCCTGCTCGTACTCTGCCTCTCTCTTTCTCTCTCAAAAATAAATAAAATTAAAAAATTTTTTTAAATAAATAAATAAAATAAAATAAAATAGTACCAAAAATAGTCTCTGTAGCTCAATAAATGACATTTTGCATTAGTATAGTTGTAAATAGTTGCATCATAATCAAGATTTAAAGAAAACAATCTAAACAAAATATGCCGATCTTTTTTTTTTAAGTTATGTAAGAAACACAATCTTAGTCAAAGAAATCTAGGAAGATTTGAATGTCTTTGATGGAGAACCTGAGAACAAATGCATGAATATGATTAGATGCAAATATTAAATGTAGTTATCTATCAGTATTCATTTCTCCATTTACTTATTCATTCAACCGACATTCATATTTACTATATACCGGGCATTGTGTAGACGTCAATCGGTGGAGAAGAGAGCACAGATTCTGATCCTTTGGGCTTACAGTTCAATGGAGGAGGGAAACAGGTGTTGAACAAATAATCACACCAATAAGTATGTAATTTATTATGAAAAACTATATGAAGGAAGGTGTATTGCCCTTGTGAGTACTGTACAGGATATGGAAGGAAGACTTCTCTGAGGAAATGAGAAGTCAGCTGAGCCTGGAGCATGGACTTCCATTTTATTATGGGAAATTATATATTTTTTTAAATTTTTGCCAAAGCTAAACATAATACTTTGTTGCATAATACTTTGTTGCATTGCAATGCAATTTTGCATTGCCTTGATTAATAGAATTTTCTCCTCGATTGAGTAGTTTCTTCTTCTCATTGCTATTAAATTATTCACCCTTTGTTAATTTCCTTCTCATATTTTTTACTCTTTTCCCTCTTATGTAATATAGATTTTCTTTTTAAAAAAACTTTTTTTTGGGCGCCTGGGTGGCGCAGTCGGTTAAGCGTCCGACTTCAGCCAGGTCACGATCTCGCGGTCCGTGAGTTCGAGCCCCGCGTCAGGCTCTGGGCTGATGGCTCGGAGCCTGGAGCCTGCTTCCGATTCTGTGTCTCCCTCTCTCTCTGCCCCTCCCCCGTTCATGCTCTGTCTCTCTCTGTCCCAAAAATAAATAAAAAAAAACGTTGAAAAAAAAATTAAAAAAAAAAATTTAAAAATAAAAAAAAAAAACTTTTTTTTTAGTGTTTACTTATTTTTGAGAGAGAGAAAGAGAATGAGCCATGGAAGGACAGAGAGAGAGGGAGACACAGAATCTAAAGGAGGCTTCAGGCTCTGAGCCATCAGCACAGAGCCCAATGTGGGGTTTGAACCCATGGACTGTGAGATCATGCCCTGAGCTGAAGTCAGACGCATAACTGACTGAGCCACCCAGGCAACCCGAGCCTTTCTTTTTAATATGTCAGTAATCCTTATATATTATTTGCATTTTTTAATGTAACTTGAAAATATTTTTTTCCTTTTTTCTGTCACTTCACTTAAAATTGTGTATGGCAGTTTTTTGTTTTTGTTTTTGTTTTTGCTATGCAGAAAATTTCAATGTACATGCAGTTGACTGTATCTGTGTTTTATTTATGATTTTCCACTTGTGTTTTGTTATCAAAGGCTTTCATTTTCCCTAAGGTTATAAAACTTCTCTCCCAGTTTCTTTCAATATGTTTATAATTTGAGGTATTTATTGTGTTTTTCTACTTAGACTCTACATAACAAGGTTCTCATTTTTGCTGTTTTCATATGGATAATCAGTTTTCCCACCTTCATTTATGAAATTGTCTGTTCTTTGCCCCATAATTTAAATGTCATCTTTATCATCTGTATTCAGATGCATTGGTCTAGATACGTATTCCTTCATTAATTTATTTTGAATCTATAGCTCTACAATATGTTTTTCTATGTGATGGGAAAAAACCTCCCTCATTTGCTTTCCTTTTTCAGTTTGTTGGCTATTCTCACACATTTTATTTTATAAGTGAATTTTGGTATCAGCTCATCGAGATCCATAAAGCTTGTTTTGTGATGGGGAGTGAGATTGCAGTTTAATTTTGGGAATACTGATATATTTTGTAATACTAAACATTCCCATCTGAGAATATGCGAGGTTATTGGAAAATCTTTTGTCAAATTTGTCTTTGTATGTTCAGAATTCTCAGACACTTGCCATATTTAATGATTACTGTTGTCTCTTTCAAGGAAAACTGTGAATAACAATTTGTCACTGCTAATTTTTATTTTGAAGTGAGTCACAGAAACCTTTATTTACCCCTCTCCAAGAGATAAATTTGACATCATCGAAAGAATGAAACTGCGAAGTACTTAAAACTTCCTGAGCAAGACCTCTGCTCACATTTGTTCCAGTTTGCTATTTGTTTGGCTATTTAAGAATAGAGACAGATTGCAACTTTCAAAATGGTGGTGTAAAAGCTTAGTGATAAACAATTATTTCACTAGTGTAAATCATGAAAAAAAAAAACCCTTTAAAGTCTGGCATTTGTTTTAAGGGCATACAGCAAACGGGAAACAGTGACAATCTGTGGCACTTAAAGTTGGGGCACCTGGGTGGCTCAGTCAGAGAGGCATCTGACTCTTGGTTTCAGCTCAGGTCACCATCTCATGGTTTCGTGAGTTCGAGCCCAGCATCAGGCTCCGTATTGACGGTGCAGAGCTTGCTTGAGATTCTCCCTCTCCCTTTCTCTCTGCCCCTCCCCCTTTCATGCTGTCTCTGTCTCTCTCAAAAATAAACTTTATATAAAAAAAAAGATACTAAAGTTTATTTATTTTTTTTGAGAAATAGTAGGGTTGTGTATGGCAGGGTTTTGTTTTTTGTTTTTTTCCTATAGAGAAAATTTTAATGTATACGCAGTTGACCGTATCAGTGTTTTCTTTATGATTTTCCATTTGTGTTCTGTTATCAAAGGCTTTCATTTTCAAAGCGGGGCTCCGTCTCACAGCTGGTGAGATCATGACCTGGTGAGATCATGACCTGAGCCGAAATCAGACGCTTAAGTGACTCACCCAACCAGGCCCCCCAACAATCTGTGGCATTTAAACAATAACCGACTCCCATCCCTACCAACGCCCCCCCCCCCCCCCGCCCCACCCGACCAGGCCAGTAAAATACAAATTTACTCTGAGGAAGAGAGACCATAGGACGCATCTCCCACCGCCAGTGGAGCTGTAGTTTCCAGTCAGGAAGGGCAGGCAGCACACATGGCCCCCAACTCCACACTCCGTGTCACAGAAGCTCTATTTCAAGCCCACATGATGGAGACGACTTCCTTCCCTTTCAGCACCTGCCACCCACTTGTACAGATCCTCCAACCCCAGGCACAGAAGGCTGAAAACACTTTGTCTTAGTATAGTTAGTACTTACTTGTATTTGTTTGTTTATTTCCACGTTATCGAGGCAGAATCCACTTGACAAAATGCATCATTCAACAAGCTTCAAGGATGCAATTCGGTGACTTCCAGTGCATTCATAGTTGCCTACAGCCATCCCATCTGCCTGATGGTTACCTGATTTTTACATTTTTGCCGCCACCGAAGGAAACCCCATACCCATGAAGCCACGATTCCACACTCTCCCCTTCCTCTGCCCCTTGACCACCACTAGTCTGTGTTCTGTCCCTATCGAGTCCCTACTCTGAACATTTCCTAATCCTAGGATCATACAGCCGGTGAGGTTTTGTGTCTGGCTTTCTTCACTGAACACAATGTAGTCAATGTTCTTCATCTCTTTTGTAAGCATACGTGACTATTTCATTCCTGAGTATGGCTAAATGATATTCCACTCTATGGATATACCATATTTTATTTATCTCTTCACCAACCGATGGATGTTTGGATTGTCTCCACTTTTCAGCTGTTATGAATCACGTTGCAAGGAGCAATCATGTGCACTTTTTTTTTTTTTACATTGAATTCTCGTTTTCAGTTCTCTTGAACATATCGCGTGGTGTAGAGCTGCAGGGTCATATGGTAATTCTATGTTTAACTTTCTGAGGGGCTGCCGAGCTGTTTTTTCAATTTCTCAACTGCTTTTGTGAATATTTTTTAAGTTTATTTTTATTTTTCGAGACAAATATAGGCGGCAAGTGGGGCAGGGGCGGAGAGAAAGGGGAATAGAGTCCCAAGCAGCTTCTGAGCTGTCGGCACAGAGCCCGACGTGGGGCTCGAACACGTGAGCAGTGAGATCATGACCTGAGCCAAACTCAAGAGTCTCGGATGCTTCACTGACTGAGCCACCCAGGTGCCCTACTTTTGTGAATATTTTTTACATTAAAAATTACTTGGGGTGTCATCTACTTACAAATGTCTACTCCACGTACCCCTCCCTGCAGCCTCTTGTTTTCTATCTTCCCATTCATCGGATTTTCCACCCAACCCCCGCCTACAGAATAGTTTCTCTGCTGTCCAAATAAGCTGAAGGCCATATACCCTTTCTCGCGCCACTCAGGTCAATCCTTACTCAGCGTCACTGCTTTTTAATCACGTCCACCTCTAACTACAAAGGCCCATTACAGAAATCTAGTAAATACAGAGTTGTCAGTGGTTCTTCCTTAAATAAGCTGGAGTATAGGTTCTGGGTGCATGTTGGTTTCTTAACAACTACATTAGGAATCTCAAAATCGTTTGCCAAATGTATTTATTTTAATCGTGTGTGATTTTCACCATACCTGAAGGTCTCTATTAGTTGCCATACCCTGATAAAATTTATGACTGACAGTTTATTCAGTTACAAGTAGCCAGGAAAAACCCGCTAAGATGGCTTATAGCCATTAAATAAAATGAAACCAACATGCAACTCCTTCCCAATACCACAGTGCCTATGTTGTTGACCAAATACAACCTGAATTAATCACAGCAAGATCAGTTCTTTTTCTACCAGATGGCACAATCGGGCTTTTTAAATTCAAAACGCTGCCTTCATTTTGAGAGAAAAAAAAAATGGAAAGCTTAAGCCTAATCCACGTTTCCCCTTCTTGTTTCATTTTATGAAGCTCTTGACTAGTTACATGAGTTAATATATAACTGTTTCATTTGTCTTGGTCTGAAAGCTTTAATGGTGATTTGACACTAAAATTAGAAATGTACTAAGTGTTTGTATACGAAGTCAATAAGTGTGATCTTCTCTCATGATTTTAACAAGTAAGATAGGCCCCAGGGAGGAATGTCAAAGGCATGTTCGGTGCATTGAATGGCACGAGCCATGCTATAAAGACGCCAACTCAAGCCAAGCGTGGTTGAGACAGGCTTTACCTAAATACCAGAATTACCGGTCGAGTTTCTGACTTCGGTTCCACTGTCCAACTCGGCAGAGGCAGGGTGCTGCCACTCTTGAGGCTCACTTTACTTCCCTCTGGCAGGGCCTCTGTGCTACAGAGCAGGAGCTTGGGGGAAGGAGGCCAGGGATTAATGACACAGCCAGCACAGCTCTTCTGCAGCCCAGAGCTGGGTTACGATGTGGGATCGGTGGATGTTCACGTCCACGGACCAGGCACAGTGATGCACAACTCTGCGGAAACGGGCCTGTGCCCCAGCTGTCCTGCCAGACTCTCCGGAGCAGGAGCCGAAGGTGGAGGGGTATTTAGAGGTTACCTAGAACATCTGTAGGGCCCTCCCCGAACTGGAGGCTCTGTGACATAGCTGGCAGTATAGCCCCTCCTGGGCCCCATGCTGTTCCCACATCTGTGCAAGCCCTTGGATCAGTCTCTGGGAACAAGGAATGTCTTTACTAATTCTGGCCAGTTTATTTTTCTTATTTTTTTAAAAAAAATTTTTTTAACATTTATTTATTTTTGAGACAGAGAGAGAGCATGAACAGGGGAGGGTCAGAGAAAGAGGGAGACACAGAATCTGAAACAGGCTCCAGGCTCTGAGCTGTCAGCACAGAGCCTGATGCGGGGCTCAAACCCACGGACCGCGAGATCATGACCTGAGCCGAAGTCGGCCGCTTAACCGACTGAGCCACCCAGGCGCCCCTAATTCTGGCCAGTTTAACATCTGCCTCTCTGGGGGAGCGTTTTCACGGAGCTCCTCAAGCCCCCTTTCTAGAAGTCCTGGCTGCTTGGCTTTAGACCCAGTTCTGCAGCCCTCTGACTTTCAAACCCTGAACAAATTATCCTGACTTAGTTTTTTCATCTGTGCCTCAAGGATAATAATAGCATCTACCTTATCGGGTTGTTGTGAGGAGTAAATGAGTTTATTTTTGCAAGGCATTTAGAACATTGCCTAGAACGGTTTGTGCTGCTCTGAAATTGGCCACTTGTCTGTTCTAATATGCAAATCTCAGGCACTCAGCACAACTTACATACACATACACAAAAGCTTGTTACTTACCACTATGAAAATCTAGGATGCAAGTTATTCCAGTAAGAATCAGGGAGACATCCACCTTCATTACCCTTTGATGGAATGACCTACCCACTATAAAGAAGATTGCCCAGTGAATATTGATATAACCAAACAGAGTAATCACCCCTTTGTCCTCAAGGAGGAAGAAGTAAATGGGATGGAGAGAATGTTCTCTTCGATACTCCACCTTTTTGGGAGAGTATGATTGAGGGCACATTGTGTGGGAAATATGAAGGAGCTAGAGTAATCTCTTGCCAACAAGAGGCGATTCTCCCCTTTGATACATTTTTATTTCATTGTGCCTCATGTTGTTTCCATTTACTTACAACTCTTTGAAACAAATGTGCAAAAATTCCTTCAGGAGAACAGCCCGGAGAATTCCAGCAGATTCCCTGATAGGCTTGTTCCTTCTTTGTGCCAGTCTTAAACTTGTATACTTTGATTTCAACTTGCATTCTTTTCTATGCTTCAAGAAGCCTCTGACAAGGTGATCTGGAAGGTGGAAACCAGGCTACATCTACAGAATCATTTAAACCTGGTGGGCTGGGGGAAACCTATTATAAAAAAAGTAAATCAAAAGATTTGAAGAAAAGATTTAGTGTATGAGCCAAACAACTGTAATGACAAACTATTTAAAAAAGAAGAAACAGCCTTTGGTTAAAAATATTTGCAGAAATAGCTTAAAAGCAAAACTAAGATGCTTATTTAAAGAATATTCCCATCGTAAATGTTTTACTATGGTTTTAAAGCAACTCTCTAGATTTTTTGGTTTTGGTACAATTGTAGAATAATGCTGATTTATAAGACCTTTGCATTCATTTGGTAATGTTCTCTTTGCAGAAGTGTTTTAAGATCTAGAATTTCCTCATAAATTTCACATATAATTCAACATTCCATGGCAGGTTCTCAGTCTTCTAGATCCTTCTCTAGGCTTTCCTAGTGGTATAAACCAACTTCACTGAAAGAGTACGCTTATTCCTAGCATTTCTTTGAGAATATATAACCCCTGGCATGGCTCACTTTTTTTTTTTTTTTTTGGCTTTGATAAGGTGCAGGATAAAAAGAGAATAGCGAACTGTATTAATGGCATAATAAGGTTCTAGTTAGGTTGATTCTGCTAATAATGATTCCAGATATCTGTAATAAAAACAAATTGCTGGTTGGGATAAGCACTCAAAAAAGGAAATTCTGGTGCCACTCAGGGTCTTTCACATTTTAACTGCACAGTTGAAGTTTAGCATCTGAAGAAACTGTGCCTAAGTGTCCTTGTCTCTAAAATCAGACAGTCAGCAACATCAGGACCCAAATCCGGCTAGCTTTGGTTAGACATCAGGATTGTCTGGGGACCGTCTTAAACAGATAGTCCTAAAAACCACTCAGGAGATGCTGACTCCAGTGAGATAGGTTCTGGGGATCTGTCTTTATAGACTAATTCTTGGGAAGCCGAACTTATGGACATATATTATGGAAATGCTGGGTCAGAAAATACAAGCTTTCTTTACACAGAACTGCAGTTCCTTAAGAAGTGAAAGTGACAAACAGCATAGTATTTCCTTTCACTTTTCTGCCCTCATCTTTATGATGTATATTTTCTGCTGGTGCTTCCTCTAAGAGCTTTTAGAATTCTCTTTAAAAACCCAATGGTAAGGCTGAGCCACAAGGAAGTTGGACACAGAAGGCATTCCTAGACCTAAAGTGGCTCCAGAGAGCTGAATAGCATGAATCCATGGATCTTCACCCTTGGTGTAGACCATTAGGTGACTCAGCTCCTCCCCGCCCGTTGATGATTCTCTTGGCTTCCACGTGGCTGATTCTTTTCCCAGGTCCAGTAGGAATGTCACAAAGAGGAAACCTGATTGATCCCTCTTCCCTGTTCATTCTAGGCCACACCACAGATTGCCTGCCCTTGAGTTGGACACATTGCTGGTAAGCAATTGCCATCCTCACGTAAATAATGACCAGGGACGGTGGGTCAGGGAAGTTTACCTGGCAGAGTCTTCCCATTTATGGTTAACCATCCAATTGTATCTTCTTTTTAATAGATTAAGATGATTCATGTTATGCAGATAATCTTAAAGCTCCATTATTGTATATAATTGTTATCATCTAACCAAATTTTCATGTACTTTATGAGATACTAACCAAATGCTACACTGTACAATAGCCCAGATATTCAGGGAACTCAGGGGATAAAGATTAACTTGCACTACCTTGGGTCCAATTTAAGTTTTACGACTCTTTGTGTAATGAGAGTACAAATTGCCCTCAGCCTCGGATACGCTGTCGTTAAGAGGGTGCGGCGTCCCATTCGCGTATCCGATAAGCGCAAGTTGACTTCCCTTTGCTCCACAGAGCTAAGGATAAAGGGACTAATTCATAAATTTACAACAAGAGACAAGATAAAAGTTACTGCACTACTGGATGCCTAGCAGCTGTTCACAGCTAAATCAGAACAATCAGCCTGTTTCTAGTCTCGGTTTTAAGTACACTTGGAAGACCACAAACATGGTTCTTTTTCGTTTAGAATTGGCATTCAACTTTGTGACTACTTCTCAAAATCACAGGCCGTTCTCTGCTGCAGAATTAAAACTAAATTGGATATTTTAAATTCTTTCCACTGCTAACACATTGCTGGGTACCGTTTGCTATCAAGACATTACCCAAGCTGTTCCCAGTTTAATGACGATTTGTGCCAGACCATAAATCTCAAGGTCAGCTCAAAGTCACGCAGCACTTCGCCAGAGGGTGCGGGAATCTGTGAGCGGACCTCCTTGGCACTTCTCTCCAAGTGATATTTTCACGTGCTCCTGACGGGGTTCTGTCTGAGAGCTCGCTCACGAGAAGCTTCCACAGATGTGCCAGAGAACCAAGGTTCACCCTTGGAGAGATCGTATTGTTGGTTACAATTTCAGACGATTTAGGTGAAGAACACATTAACCTAAAACTGAGATACTTATTTTTTTTTAACTTTTTTTAACGTTGATTTATCTTTGAGAGAGAGAGAGAGTGCAAAGACAGAGACAGGGAGACACAGAATCGGAAGCAGGCTCCAGGCTCCGAGCTGTCAGCACAGAGCCTGATGAGGGGCTTGAACCCGTGAACAGCGAGATATGACCTGAGCCAAAGTGGGACACTCAACCGACAGAGCCACACAGGTGCCCGCAAATCAAGATACTTCTTCAAATATTCAAAGATAAAATCTGTGATCCGAAACTGCACCAGGACCTTTTCGAGCTCTGTGAAAGTAAGGGTTGTGTCTACACATTCAAGTGACTGAAACCCAGTCCTGGAGATCTTTCAGTGGTCACCGTCACAACCAATACAATTCACTGCATGATCGATTTTGCTGGGGTGATCAGTATCGTTGATGATGACACACTAAATTAACATACCAGCCGTTTAGTTCCTAACCATATGCACACTCCAGCGTCATCAACCAGCTGCTGCCAGTGTGGAAATGGAGTATTTCAGAAAACACATTCGCCATTTCAGGCCGCACGGGCATCGTTTAGCTAAATGGCCATGGCTGTGTTACTTCCTTTCTAGGAGAAACTTGGGTGCTGAGATCATCTGAAGGCTGCGATGAATTGGGAACAAAACAGACAACCCATCATGTGGTAGGAGTGGATATACATCCAGGAGGACGGAAGAAACTAATATGCCGTTTCAGAAAAGAGAGGGGCAAAGCAAGGTCCTTAAGTTGGTCATTAAAATGCCTTGTAATAGTCGGTACTTGGAACTAGGTTTCGTCTTGAAACCTCACGTATACACAAACTCTTATCCCAAGTTTGGCCTCCTGCCCATCGGAGACCAGAGCTCAGAGAAAGGGGTAGAGTCAACTTCTCTCCTTCCTCACTCAGCAGGTCTATCTACCCTTTCTCCCCTCTTCCAGTCCTTCATCCATCCAGGGAACACAGGGAGGGAGGGAGACAAGACAGTGTCACAGGTCAGTTCTGATGCAAAAGTTACTGGGCAGCTTTGCCTGCTGACAATCTGGATAATTTATCTGGTTCTTGAGTCCTCCGATGCCTGGGGATAGGGACCTCTCACCTCGGTTCTCTCGCTACGAAATGTCTCACTGTCTCCCACCTCCTAAGCCATCCTTGCTCCTCAGCACCCTGGGGTGCCTGTAGCTTCTCTGATGAGGTCTATCCTCCCTCGGGCAACCATCTTGGCCCCCAGGAGCACACTCACTTTGCCCCCAACAGACTCTAGGAGGGCAGGAGTACCCACCGCTGCTTCTCCTTGGCTCCCTCACCAGCTGCTGCCCCCCCCCCCCCCGCCCCGAATCTTGTCCTTCAGCTTTCTCACACAAGTGACCCGACTGCAGTCACACAAACCTGGTTTTACAGAGCATTACGGTTTGAACAAAAAGCTGACATCAGCACCAAAATACAAAGTCATGAGCTCTCCAAGCTAACTTTATATCTCTTTTCCTGTAGCATGTTGAAAGCCACAAGCTTACTGACACATTGTACCTTTTGGAGAGTTAAGAAGTGCCCTCTTTTATCTCATTATACCCATTTTTTTTTATGTGTTTACCTATCTGGAGAATCCCCCTGTAGCACCATTGTCTGCCATTTCCTTGGTGAATGAATGCCAGTTTGGAAAGCCTGGAGTCAACGTGAACCAAGTTTTACTTTACAAATATCTCCTTCCCGCCACTAGGATGTGGGCCACAAGGTCAGGAATTTCTGTGTGTGTGTGTGTGTGTGTGTGTGTGTGTGTGTGTTTACGGAATAATTCCTGTAACAAAGAAGATATCTTTCAATGGGTATTTGTTGACGGGATTGAACTAATGCTTGGTATAATGTGGGCAGAAGAAAATGACTGGAACACATTGTTGCTTTTTCGGACAGATGAGGAAAGGTGAGGGATTGGAGGAAAGGGCTCAGTCCCTTCGTAAGTGACTTTGAACGTTATGTGTAAAAAAGTATGCAGTAAACTCTCATATCTGAGGGAGGAGGGTTCAATTTTATTTAGACGTTGGGTATCTGTGAAATAAACAACTCCCAAGGGATACCTCCCTACGTTGTAAAATATAACCATTGTTTTCTCAAAAACATATACATACTTATCAACATATACTCAAATAGTCACAGATTCTCAAATACTGTCTCTTGGATTTTATATCTTTGTATGAGGTTTGAAGATACCCCACTGGTACCAGAATTTTCTCGACTCTGTGGGCGTGAGTGTGTGTGTGTGTGTGTGTGTGTGTGTGTGTGTGTGTGTTTTCTTTGTCAGTTGATTTCTGGAAAGAGTTTGACAATTTTGCCTGCCAAGTTTTTCTTTGCAAAAGTTTAATCCCATGCAATTCCTGTGAATGAAATTGCTGATATTGGCCAGTGTTACCATATTTTCCATATAATGTTGTTAAAATTCTGCTACGTGCTATTTTACTTGTTAGTTTATCCCCGGAAAAGCAGATTTTATTTCTATTTAGTTTCAAAAATATCTTCGCAACTTTTTTGAAGAAGTTTAAAGTGCTTTGGCATATATTTTTGGTTATGTTGTAAATCAAGTCTCACGTTTGGATTTAATTTTAAGAATATATGACAGTTACAGTATAAATATAGTGATTTATTTTTGCTTCAGACTTTTTAGTTCAGCAGTTCCTAAATAGGAACACACATTCTAATTAGTTTTCAAATTTCAATTAGAATGCTCTAATAACTCTTCGCTGCCTGACATTTCACTTGGCATAAGGAATAAATGAAGTAAAACTCCTGTGTAGAAGGCTACCAAGAGCAAAGTATTAAAGGCATCAAGTTAACTAATGCAACTAAATGTAAATTTATATTCTTTGAGAATCTAATTAGTTGTTAATTAGGTGCCAATTGAGTGCTAAAGCATATTTACTGAGGTTGAATAACAAAGATATGTCTATTACCCTATATACTTGTTTGTCAAGAACTATGCCCTCCATAATAGTGTCATTGATTAAACATGAACACATTCTTCTAGAATCAGGTTTGCATATTTACTCTACCACAAAGAGGCCCTCATTCTAAGTGATCTTATGCGTGTTTTCTCTGAGGTAACCAGCATCCCTTGGGTTATGAAACAGATCACAGCCCCGATGTACTGGAATGACAAAAAGATGTGACCACATTTTCCATTTCTCACTCTGCTTTCCTATGTACAAATCTATAGGTTTACAGATTTGTAGTGTCTTTTACATTTTCTACTGGAAATTTCAAAAGAAAGACTTTCAAAAAAAAAAAAAACAACTCTACTATACTGTGTACCATGTTACAATACTCACATAAAATCCTTCTTTCTCTTTAACACTGGAATATATAAAGGGAAATTTAAAAATATATCAGGCACATGCGATTTCCAAGATTTCGTAGCCAGAACAATCTGTACCTTTTGAAAGAAAGCTTGAAATTTTGGTCCGATGGAGGAAAAACAATTTAGCTACTAAACATGCACTTTGAAGATACCAATGTTCATGTTCATGTGGATTGAAGAGTGTATAGACCAAACTCTTCCCAGCTTAAGAACACAGTAAAAAAAAAAAAAAAAAATGGTGCTTCCTAAGGGAATACAGCTTTTCTGATACAGAACATTTTCCAAGTTGCTGGAAGAAATGTCAACATCATAAAGACTGTGAGGTTGATACTGGAAAGGACCCAAAAGTGCCACAGATACCTTATTTAGTAGGTGGAAAATCATGGAGTTGCTTAGACTACAGAACTTCTAGAGAAAGGCTACTATTTTCTACATGACTTTTTAAAATAGTTGGTATATATGATGTATAACACCGTGCCATGGAAAGTAAGAAGCAATGTAAGAATTTAGGAACTAGATTCTCATTTTCTAGTTATTTTTTTCTTTGAAAATGAAACAATCTATTTGTCTCAGCCCACTATAAATGATTCAGATTCCTTTCCTTCACTTCAACCTTTTCTTTCTATCCTTCTCATATAGACAGGGAAAAAATAAGCAAAACCATACACACACACACACACGCACACACACACACACACACACACCACTCCCACGACAACACATGTCTTTGATTTGCCTGTTGGATATTTATTTTACCAATGTTTTTTGTAATGTTTATAGTATACTTCTCACTCAACTCCACACCCACACTCAGATGTAAAATTATATTTAAATGTAAAGCCTTTAACTTCAGGAAAGAATATTCTAATTTATGCCAAATGACTTCGAGTTGCTTCCTGAATTTGAAAAATAAAATCCAGTGAATATGCTTGGCAAGCTAACACCTAAAGAAAGGAGAAGTTAAAGGTTTGGAGAGAATGAACGGAGACACTTCTGGAAGAATCAATAAAAATGTAATACATTAAATGTTTAAGGATCCAAAAGGGATCAAATAGACAAGTTTGTACTATATCGTTATATAAGATTTAGAAAAAAGGGCGCCTGGGTGGCTCAGTCGGTTGAGCGTCCGACTTCAGCCCAGGTCATGATCTGGCGGTCTGTGAGTTCGAGCCCCGCGTCAGGCTCTGTGCTGACAGCTTGGAGCCCGGAGCCTGTTTCAGATTCTGTGTCTCCCTCTCTCTCTGACCCTCCCCTGTTCATGCTCTGTCTCTCTCTGTCTCAAAAATAAATAAAAATTTTAAAAAAATAAAAAAAAAATAAGATTTAGAAAGAGACCAACCTTTTTGAAATTGCAGAATATGCATTAAATATACACTATATTAGTTATCTATCACTGTGTAACTGATGCCCTAAACACACATTTATTATCTCACAGTTTCTGAAGTCAGGAATATGGGGGTGATTTATATGAGTCTTCAGTCTCAGGGTTTCTCCCATGACTGCAGGCAAAGTGTTGGCTGTGGCAATAGTCTCATCTGAAGGCTCAACTAGGGAAGGATCCACTTCCAAGCTTCCTCACATGATTGCCGGCAGGATTCCGTCCCTCACGGACTGTTGGACGAATGACTCTATGTCCTAGCTGTTGGCCATGTGTTACCATAATTTCCTTGCCACATGGGCCTTTTCAACATGGCAGCTTGCTTCATTAAATAATGCAATTCAAGACAGTAATGGAATGAGTCCAGTAAGACATAAGTCACATTCTTCTGCAGTGTAAGCATGAAAGTGACATCCAGCACTTCTCTCATATTCTCTCAAAAGCAAGTCCTTTGTGCCATCCCACACTCCAGGAGGGTGCCACACAAAGGCATAAGTACCAGGAGGCAGGGATCATTGAGAACCATCTTGGAAAGATTCTTACCACATACTACGTATCAATGTATACTAGCCGCTTAATTTTAATAAAACTTCTTAGGAAAACTGTAAGGATAGACACCGTCCTGTTGTTTCCACCAATATGCAAAATTCCTACTCCTTAATGCCTTGGTTCCCTACCTATTATGCACAAGCCAGACAAAAGGAAGATTAGATTTCTTTTGGCATGCGTGGAGAAGTGGCAACACTGGAAAAGAGGAAGATAGCCAAATTCCCTCAGTCATGACAAATACTTGCTGACTCAGAAAAAAATATTTTCAACTTTGTCTTCAAACACTTTCCATTTTCTGGTTTTGCCTCCTGACTACAAAATGTACATCAACAAAATCACTTCAGTCTTCAGGACATCTCTGGTTCCTCCAAAGTAAAATAGTGATCTTCTGAAGTGCCATTCACACTTGAATACAAATCATTTGTGCTCCCTCAAAAAAGTCCCTGGGTATTGTTTACAACTTCTGTCCCATAGAGTCGACTAAATGTAAAAACATAAGGAGTGGAATAGCATTTTTAACCCTTCCTTTGGGAAGCATATTTTCCATAAAGAAAGGGTTTGATAATTCTAGAAGTAACCTCAAGCCTCAATTTCAGGCAATGTGGCAATGCTTACAGAGCTGACTTCCTTAAAGTCTTTGCACAACGTTATACTTTTTGCTTTCATTGCATGACTCAGTATCAACCAAGATTGTGTATTTTGAAGCTAAGAGGTGTATAGGTTCCCTCCCACTGGCTCAACAGCCGTTTTTTTGTTTTTGTTTTTGTTTTTGTTTTGCTTATTGCAAGTGCTTAATAAGTATTTTACGGATGATTAAATAAGCACAAACCAATCAAATAATTTTAACTATTGGTAGCTCATAGGAAACAAGATTCATCATAGAGAAGTGAATCCCAAAGAGTTATCAGAATTTAGGACTCACACATTCAGTCAGCAAATATTACTTGATATCATATTGTTTATACAAAGGAATAAAGAATTTCTCGCCCTCACTCGGGGAGCTCAACCATAAAGAAAGTGAAGGGGAACCAAATGTGCCACCCCAAAACGTATCTCCTTGGCATGGGGATTATTTTAAGCCGGTTATTTTCAAGAAACAGCAGACGCGGGTGAAAATCTGACAATTGAGTGGAAATTACCCTTCTGTGAGAGATACTTGCATTTAGGAAAGGCATCTCACTTTCTTCCTCAGGTACCACGAAAAAGGGGATGATTGAAGCTCCAGAGATTTTTATCTACGGAGAAAGTAATGGCTTAAATCTGCACAGCAACCTTATCCTTGTTTAGTGCTCTTTCCTTGGTAGCCTCTTTTGTTTTAGCTGAAGACGGTGGTGGCTTTGGCCATTTCGGGGAGTTACTCAGTTGTTTCGGTGTTAGAGACTGTAGTTAGATTCTAATAGGATGCATGGAAGCCAGCAATGAGAAAGTCATGAGCGGCTATCAAGGACGTCAGAGGCCAATCCTGGCAGCACTCCACAAGAAACTGGATCGAACCAGACAGATCCAAGATCCATGACAGGAAACTTTCTTCATTGGTGAGTCTCCTCATCTCACCTTCCTTGTGCTGGACAGTTGTTTAGAAACCACAACTCCTTTGTTCCTTTCTTTCCCACCTACTTGGGAACCATACAGTCTGGTAGCATTTATGAAAGACTGATTTTCAACCGAGGAATAAAGGGACATTTGTCCCTTTTGTCACTTTTAAGCGACTAAAAGTTTTATGGAAGTGTTAGAGATTATTTCTCAGGATGTGCATCAGCTCCACTGAGCTTTCCACCTCACTGGTAACTAAAACCTTGGCTCATCCGGGACACACACATGAGGACTCCTCCAGTGCTCTGAGCGCCCCTGGTTGTCTTCGACTTCCAGTGGGAAAAACCAACACGCATAAGAGGGTGATTCACAGCCATTCATGAAAGCGACACTCACAAGTAGCACACTGAGATCCATTATATCGATCCTTAGGTGACCGTTGGATATTCACAGGTTGTCTCTACCTTTGTGAAAATATGTGTTTTGTTCATGGGATGCTCTGATGCCCCCTGTTGAACCTCGGCTGCCTCCCCTCATATTTACTGCCTACTCTCCTCTGTTGGGGGTGGGGCACTCCTGGCAGAGATTCTGTAACTCTCACTGTTGTGTTTGTGCAGGTCACCATGAAATAGGCTGTACACCATTTTACTCCCTAGCAAAGGACCCCACCTAACAAGATTTTTTCCCTGGGGGTTTGCCTTGTTTGATACTTAAATGAGTGTCATTCTACCCAAGAAGTTCAGGGGTTCAGAAGAAAAATGGGAAAGGGAGGTTAGTTCCACCAGGACCACCGACAAGGTAGAAGAGATCAAAAAGTTCCCGTGAGTCAGATAAGAAACGTCCAAGGCACCCCAACCCTGGTGGCCATTGTTTGTCACCTACTGATGGGAGACATCCTAGAACGAGGGCAATGGGATATTCAGAGATGTTGGAATCATGGCAATGTCTGCTCCTGAGGGATACACACCAGGTTGTCAGGACTAATTATTGGACATCATTCTTATCAGAGTCTCCAAGGAAGCTGTAGCCCCAGGATTGCAGGTGTTAGGATGAGGCATGGGCACTGGAACACCAAGGACCCCAAAGTCGTTTCATGGCATGCTAGCTACTGCAGTGGTGACAGGGATGAATGGACAGCAGGCTGGGGATGCCTATGGTGCACTCACCATTAGAACTCTCTGGGAGAGTTCCTAATTAAAGTCCTGTTGAGATTCCCTAGAGAGAATCAGCTCTCATTGGGATAATAAGACCCTGGGTTTCTATCAGGGGTCTCAGGAGTAGGTCAGAGACCCCTCTTGGGAACAATAGGAGCCTTGTCGAGTTGCTCCTTCTCTTGTTACAGGAGTCAACTTTTTTTGTTCCTGAAGACAATGGGAAATTCCACCTCCATCCCCAAAGACTCATCCTAAGATGTATCTTGTGACACTGGAACCAGCTCCCATCAGAAAGCTTGCAAAGAAAAATGCTTATCTTGTTTTACAACATGGCCTGGCCCCGATATAAACTAAAGAATGGGGAAGCCTGACCAGAAAATGGTAGTCTTCACTATAACGCCGTATTATAACTTGATCTGTTCTTAAAAGGCAGGGGAATTGGACTGAAATCCAATATGGTCAGGGCTTTCTGGCCCTGTACCAGAACCCCAATCTTTCCAAGTTCCTTTAAGGGGACTGAGAACACCCCTCTCCTGTCCCTCTACCCCTCAATCCACTATCAACTCTGCTGCCTCAGGCCCTTCTGCTTCTATGAATCCACTACCTCACCAGTGTTCTATCGCTTTGTGCCTCCCTCCTTTGTCTTCCCAACAATCACATCCATGCCTACCTCTGTTTTCCCTGAGTCTCCCTCTCCTTTTGCTTTGCTTTTCTTCTTTTCTTTTTGCTTGACATATAGCTTGAGAGAGCTACCTGACTCTTGTATGTGGAGGCCTCTCATTTATTTTCTGGGTGAACGGCTATGATAATCGGAGCCAACTGTCTTAGTCTACCTTGAGACAGGGACTTTCAGGAATATTCCCAACAAGCTGCTGAAACTCTTTTGTTACAGGGAGATTCCCCGTCCATTCTGATCCAGCATGGACTGTCTGCTTTCACTTTTATTGATAGATACTTCTGTTGATAGGAAAAGGTACATCCGTGGGAACCGGTGAGCTCTACAGCTGGGTAAGGCCACCGGCAGGCACATCTTTCTCTGCCATCTGGGCTTTTATCCGCCTCCAGCCTTGCTGGAGAGACCTCATTCACTGTCTCAGCCTCCGCCTCACCCTCCTCTTGTTTCTACACCCCCATGAGGGTAGCTTGCATGACTGGCTCCTATACTAACTAAACATCCTCCGTGTTTCTGGCACCATTAACTCCTACTCCTCCTATCCTCCCTATTGAGGGGAAAAGAGCACCCAGAGCTGTTAGGTCACCTCCTTCTGAGGTTCAAACGAAAGCACCTTCCAAATAACTTGAAAGGGCCCAAGGACTCCCTGGGACTTAAACCTCCCACTTCTGGTTTCTCCACAGGAGCCCCAAGTGAAATTGACAGTGGGGAACAAATTGCTTGACTTTTTAGTGCAGTATTCAAGGCTGTTGGATTAATTAACATAAACACATCTTTAGAGATATCAATATTAAACATAAAACTTTTATTCTACCAAGGTTTAGTAGAGGTCAAACAAGGTCACATGATCTCTGTTGCAGTTTGTCGGCAAAAAGCTGACTTCAAATTATGGTCAATTTTGACTGTTTCATAAAAGCTTTCATGGGTAATTATTAAGAACAAGTAGTTTGAATAAATAAAAAGGTTTATATCTTACAAAATCTTTGATAATTTAAAACTTTGAAGTTTTGTTATGTTAAATGATAAATTGGGTTCAATTCATTGGATCTTTAAGTCTTTTCCAAATAAGATACAATACTAAAGCTTTGGTTATTAAACATAATTTTGTCTGCTTTTGGGTTCTCCTTCCAGAGAAACTAAAGATACTTCAGTCTGTTGGTAAATGGGCTTTATGCTTTATTGCAAGTTGTACTATGGGGGAAAAAAGCATGCTTCTCGAAATTTAGAAATTTTGAAATATATTCATAAATTTCCAATCTAAAGAATTCTGGTGTAATAGTTCACAACTGGTTACCACTTAATTTTCTCTAGAGTCTGAGATTTCTAAGAGTCAAAATTCTGCTAAATGTAATTAAGACTAATGGAAATGATAAGGGAAGCAGCTCTGTATGTAGGAAGTAGGAGTAAGGAGTAATGTAAGGAGTAGAGGCAGAGAATGAGAATACACTTTTGTTGAGGAAAAAGAAAGCAATTTTGTTCTAAAATGAGACTGGTTATTTAGAAAGAGAAGGCATAGGACAAAATTTGAATGTAAAAAGAAAGTTGTACAAGGTATGTGAAACGGAATCTTTGAAGAAGAGTTTTATGCATGGTCAAGACTAAGATTGGAATAATTCCCTCTGTGAAAGAGACAAAGTTTTCTTGGGTTGTTAGTCTGAAACGTTGCTGGCTCTCTCATGTTTACTCTTGCAGATTTAAGGAAACTTTTTCTGAAAGTATCCATGACTTACAAAAATATGATAAAATATTCCTTTGTGAACAAATCGAAACATTTTCTTTTCTCCCTGCCTGAACCCTCCAGAATTCAGAAACTCTCTGTGAGTATTCTTTCTTTCATGGCAATGACAGTTATTTGCATAAATTCAACGAGAATCTGTTCTCCCTGTAACAGGGTACCACTAGAAACACTGGCTATACTACCAAGGCTTTGGATGGAAAGTCATATTTGATAGAGACATGCATAGACTCAGATATGACCAGACAGGCTTAAGTAATTATACTTGACTTTATGGAGTCAATAGAGCCTCTTGGAAATGTTGGGCTGATATCTTGCTTACAGAGTTCCCAGAAGCCTTAGCAGGTGAATAAAGAATGTCACTTCCTGGCAGGGGCAGGAACCTCAGGATAATTGGGGGACCCAGAGAAGAGGAATTCACCCAAATCTACAGGTATTGCAGACAAATCTGATGGCAGGTATTTGGCTTGGCTTCTGGCCTTGGGAGGCTGCTAAAGGCTCAATCTGAAATTCCTTGTAATAGTTCCAGCAAAGGCGATTAAAAGAAAACTTACATGATCAATCACTTTCCTTGCTGAGCTTATGTAAATAATTAGGCCAAGTTTGCTAAAACTAGACTTGTTTTACAAATGAATTCGTCTTGATTTGGCTTTCTTTCATGGAAATGAGGGTGATTTTAGAGAAAGATTATGTTTCAATAATATGTCTTTGTGGACGTTAGATTCTAGTTCTGATTGTCTTAGTGTTTATCGTCTGCCTATAAAACTGAGCTGGATCCTAAATTCTTCCGGTTTCTTCAAGTATCTGGCTATGACTCCAAAGTAAGGTTTCCAATCTCCCATTCTCTTCACTTGAAATCGTTAAGAACTAAAACTGCCCTTTTTCCTGAACACCTGCAAACCAAAACTAGACAACTTGAGGTCAACTTGAGAGAAATTGCTGCAAAACTCATCCAGACGATCTTAGTGCCTGTTGTTCTAGAGGATCACCAGGGACATTTGAACTACAAACCAGAAAGACCCATCGGATTGCCACTGCCTGCTCCCAGGCCAACTGAGGGTGCTTTGAGCCAGACGTCTAGAAATCTTCTCACTGACGACACTCAGCACTCAGACACTAGGTTTATGGTTTGCTCCAGACATTAACCAATGTTATTCTTTTGTTTCTGTAGAAATACTTCTTATTAATATCCACGAGGCTTTGCTAACCAAATCAGGGTCTATGTGATGGCTAATACCACCTGCTGCACCTGTATTTACTCTCCCTGGGAAGTAAGAAATCCATACAGATAAGATCAGGTGCAAGCCACTTGGCTACAAGAGGCCCTTGCCTACATTCTTGGGGAAATCGGGGGAATCTGTGCAATGGGCAACACGTCCTGCTGTGTAGGGATCAACTCTGAAGAGGTTGGAGAAAGCTTCCAGACAGGGTAAATCTCCAGATAATGGTTTGCAACAACCCTGAAAGAGATCCCCAAAGAAATGACTTTCAAGAGCCACTAGACCAAGCCACCGCTTCCTTGTACTCCCTACTGTCCATCCAGGTGTCCTAAAACTTAGACAGCTAGGACTTCTGATGTCTTCAGGCAGGGTCAAACATCGCACACCATCATGAAGTAGTTACAGAAGACGGACCACCGTCATTTTGCCTTAAAAAATTTTAAGGGCCCAGAGTCCTTGAGGAGGTAATATTAGAGACAGTCAGGTTCTAACAGAATGCCTGAATGCCAGCAAAGAGGAAGTCATGGCCGGCTCTGGGAAAATTGGAGGCCTGTCCTGGTAACACCCCAAAACAAAACCACATGAAGTGGGATCAAACCAGATAGGCCCAAGATGGCTGACAGAGTAGGCCTGAATCCCCTGACCAAATAAGGAAGAAAAGCACAAAACCCTGCTTCTAAGAAATCCTTGCCTCAAGTAATGAATATTCCATACCTTGGTGGATAACTGTCACTAAAAGAGAGAAGCCCAAACCCCAGCACACAGCTCACTCTCTCTTTCTCTCTCTCTCTCTAGCTCCTTCATTGTCACATCTTGACAATGTACTTTTGCTTTAATAAACTTTCCTGTTTGTGTTGCTCATCACTGTTGTGTCTGTCCTTGAATTCTTTCCCATAACAAGACCAAGAGCCTTTGGCAACATCTTTGGGATCGGCCGGGTCAGGTCAAGGCCTCAGGGCCCTGGGATCTTCCCTGTTTACCTGGCAAGAATGCATCTTTCCCATGCATACGAGAGGTATACATGTTATTAAACTTTTATTAGTTTTCCCCCTCTTCATGTGTGTAATATGAATTGAATTATTAGATCAGCCAAAGAATCGAAAAGGGAAGAAGGAAAACTTTTCTGCCTCTACCCAAACCAGAAGATGATAAAATAGTGAACACTTATATAGCATTTTATTCTATGCAGAGGACTGATTTATGTCCTTTGGGCATAACACTTTCAACTTGCAATGGTTAATATCTCACCTTTGGGGATGGGAAAACTGAACCTCAAGAGTATTCAAGTAACTTGTCCAAAATCAGGAAGCTAAAAATATCCCACAGTCAGTGTTTGAGCTCAGGCAGCCTGGCCCCTGAGTCCACACTCTTAACCGACAAAGATGCAATGCTTTAGGTAAACACAACAGCTTCAGGCTCACACATGATGATTATAATTTTAGAGATCAATAGAGTGTCCTGATTTGTGTAATCTGAGAGATACAAACATTGCTGTGGGAATCCAGGGAGAAAAGTGCTTATTTCTTACCGGGAAGTTAGGAAAAGCTGCATGGAAGAAGGGGCTTTGGATCCAGATCCTGGAAAGCGAGCCAGAATTTCCACAGAAAGAGACCAGCAGGATTGGGAGCGTCACATGTAGGGAAAAAAATGAAAAGATCGTCTTTTGACCCGCTGAACAAACCGGGGTACGTAAGCATTTCTAAGCAGAAAATTCGTGGCAAACAGGGGCAAAGGGACAGATTTCAGACGACAGGGTCAAACTAGCGTGTCTAAATTTTGTTTGGTAGGCAGCAGAGAGTTCTAGAAGACTTCACGCCAAAGGAGCCTTATTAGTTAAGTGATAATTTATACGTGTGAATACGGCAGAGATAGGAGGATAGCAGAGTGGAGCAAGCACTGACAAAATATTGTATAAACAGGAAAACCACTTTTTTTCCCCCAAAAAACTTGATTTAAAATGTCTTATTCCTTACAGTTTTGGGGAAAGTTAACAACCTAATATCCTCAGACAGATACAGGAAGGGACATCCCAAACGAGACGACACGACGCAAGAGAAATGGGTTCCAGATTAGATTTCTAACGTGGGATGAAAGAGTAAAAAGGTAAACCCTGCAGCCTTTGCTCAAATCTTTCCGCAGCCATAAAATTTAGTAGTAAACTTACCATCTTCTGAAACATGCAAAAATTATGTTTTATTAAACCATACAGGCTTCTGCTTTTGGGCTCCTTCTCTCCTGTGAATATTCTTCAGTTGGCAAATATGGTAAATAGAGCAGAGTTGGAACACCCAGGTAACCGTATCAAGTAAGTCGGCGTTGTTTCCAGAATAGATAAGTGATCACGTATATGACTTTGTAGATTGTGCTCTAAAATAAAGATAGTAATGAGATTAGATCCACTGCCTCCACTGAATCAATGTAATCCCTTGAAATGGTGTTTTCTTGTTGCTATAATCTTTTTGAAACGTGATAACTTTAACTGCCAGGATAAAATACATTTTTGCTTTACTTACGACTTAAATCCCCCGGTATTTCAAAGCTGTTGCTGTGGGGATGGTAATTGTTTTTCAAGAACATACCAGAGGACCACAAAATCATTAAAACTGGATAAATTTGCGAAATGTCTTTATTCTTTACTGTTTCTATTGTTTGCACTCGGTTCAGCTTGGAAAATGTACAAGGTGGGTTCATTTCATCTCCACACTTAGTCAATTTCATTTTCTACTACATGAGCAAATTTTTATTTCACAAAGAAGCACGATAATAAGTTTCCCCCTAACTCACCCTTATTTCTCTTCATCTTTCCCTCTCTCTCTTTTCAATCAAACCCTCCCACCCAAAAGAAATTTCTCCAATTGAAGTTTCTAAGAAAGTTCTATTACCAAAAAAAAAAAAAAAAAAAAAAAAAAAATTCCTCTCCTGGAAATTGCTACAAAAGAAGTTCACCCTATTACTCACTCTCTTCTTGGCACTTCATTAACATCAGTATTAAATCAGTCCCCAACTGGAATCCTGTATTGTGCATGAATTATTCTGCATGAGTAGCCTTTTGTGATTCAAAAGTCTTTATTTTTTTTTCAATTTCATTAAAGCTATATAGTTCTATTGTTATTTAATAAGGCAGTTTTGCATTTATTTCCAAGCCTGGATAAGGCACCTAAAGACATTTCATAGATGCGCTAAATGATTAGACTAAAGGTATTATTTTTATGGGATAGTACTTTTAAAACTCAGATGACAATTTAGCCACCAGTTCCCCATGCCATACATCTCCACTTTTTTCAGCATGCATATTTCTTTTATAATTGATGACACAGGTGTGTTCACTTTCATGAAATGCATTATGGTATGCAAAATAAATTGGATAAAACCAAATGTCATTAGAAGTACCCACGTACATTAGCAATTAAAATGTTGACTTCATTATTTAGGTTTATTAATCACTATATGTGCTGCTTAATCAGAAAAAAAAAAAATATGCAGTTCTGAGGATGGAAGTTTTGTCATCTTAGGTACATTTGGGCAAATGCTAAATATGTTCAATATTTGATTAACTATATAAATGGTTGGAAATCCACTGGACGCTTTGCGGTTATCTGCACTATTTCCTTCTGAGTTGGTATCTGGAAGATGCATAAGCCAGTTGCATCAAGCTAGAGCAATTAACTGGTAATTTGGAGCATTTAACTGGAAGATTGGCTTGTGAGGAGGCCTCTTAGCCATAATGCTCACAGGAAATCGATTCTGTATGTAATCTGGCTCACCAAAATGGTTCATGAAACAGTTTCACAGCAAGACTGTATCAGAAGCCAATGAGCCCTTGTGAAAATGTTTGTTGGGGAAAATTTTTGGTCTAATCTAAGCCAACTTTAACACAATTGCCAAATTAGCTAGATGCCTTTATTTTTGCATCACGAAGCATCGTCTTAACATGAAGAAACAAAGTCGAAAAGCAGATTGAGCGATATTTAAAAGCTTTATGTATTAGCAAGTTAGAACCAAACATCTCTTTAGTGACTCATAACTTCAAATATACTTCCCAAATCCCTGTGCTTGCTCTGATTTTGCTGTATCATGCTGAACTCTGTTACAGTCTCTCTGCATTCTGTCCATATCCTTGTAGCTTCCCAATATCAAAGCAGCACAACTAAATTGTTTCAGTTGGCTTACTTCAATTTCTATCAGAGCCTAAGAGGATGACCACGGAGGAACATTCATGGGAAGAATATGTACTTTTGTAGAAACTATAAATCCTATTAAGGAAATGAGACCAACAGAAGACCCAAATTTGGAACAGTCAGTTGGACAATGCCATAGAAAAGACACAGTGACGGTTATTGAACCAATCAGGGAAACCCATTCGTGGCGGGGAAAACCCCCAAAGTGAAAAAAATGTGGCGGGGCTAGAACTACAGCAGCTGAAAGGCAGGAACAGTCTAAGAGGAGCAAATGAACATAAAATTGAAGAGCCTGAAAACAGACAACCCTCATCTTCCAAAGAAAACCTTCCTTTGGCCCCCTCTGAGAAATTCCATAATTCCAGATAATTAAGGGCAAATGACCCCACTATTAGAAAGGTTACAGCTGATGGGAGCTGAAAGAAAAAAAGAATCTAATATTAGAATAGTAGCAGACCAACTGAGAAATAAAATACTTCCATGGAAGCGAAAGTTGTTGAGGTGTCTATAATGCAGAAGCATTCAGCTTCCTTGATTCTGCTGAACAATTAAACCATATAAGTATTCCACGTATGGTGTAATTTAGGCAGCCATTAGGGACTGGAGCTAAACTATATTACTATAATCCCCTTCAGAATTGAAATACTTAGTGTGTTTTTAAGTGTTGTATCTTTCCTGTTTATAATGTAGAAATAATCATATAAAATCCATTATCATACTTTCTATAGAGATGTAGGGGACATTGTCTACTGCAAACCAGTATTCCTTGAAGTCAAACATAAGGCATTTCTCACATGACTCAGTGTCAGGGAAAGCTATGTGTCACTAAAAGAACATACATGCTTTCTCTACTCTGATAATGAAAATTATATAATTGATCATACCTCACCTTCACCTAAAAATACAAGCCTCTTATTTTTCGTAGGTGCAAAAGGCAAAATTCAAATACCACACTTACTGCCTGGAATTTAGAAAGGAATGGGATTCAATTTGAACCCACTCTCTACTTATAACAGGCAGGCTATTTAATATCTCACACACTTTCAATCTCCTTGTTTATAAAATGGAAAAACAATAAATATTACAAACAAATACCACCAGGATCTGAAAGGCACAACTAAATAATGTACTTATAATAATAAAAATACTATCAGTGAATGTTCGTTAAATCCCTGGAACATAATAGTTACTGAGTTAAGCTCTTCGCATACCTTATCTTATTTAATATTTATGATGACCCTATAAGATAAACACTATAATCATTCCTATTTGACATCGGAGATTATTGAGGTTTGAAAAGGCTAAGTACCTGCCCTAGGTTAAAGAATTAAAATCACTCTATTTACCTTGGGATGATACCAATGTTTCTGCTTTTAATCACGTAACTGCAATAAACCACCTCTACTTTCACTATGCATAAGATGAGGGAAATATTAAGAATATACTTAGGACATAGAATTGATAAGATCTGGTGATGGGCTGTGGAGACATGAAATAAAGATTTACTTCAGGGTTTCTCATTTGGGCAACTAAAGGAATGATGCCATTATTTATCCAAATAAAGAATTCTAGAGCAAGAATACATTTCAGGGAAGGAATGTTGAATTACAAGAGCCCGAGGGACATCAAGATAAAGGTGTCTAATAGGCAGGAGGATATGAGTCTAAAACACAAGGTAGAGGCCTGGACCGAAGTATGTATTCATAAATTATGAAGATGTAGCTAGAAGTTGAATTCATAAGCATTAGTGAAATTACCTGGGGTAGTGTACAGAGGAGAAAATAAGAGAATCTGAATTTTTACAGGAACATCAGAGTTTGAAATACAGATGAATCTAAAAAAAAAAATACCTGAAGGATTGTATGGTGGACATCATAAAACCTCAATGACAGAACATTTAAAAGTCCTGAATACGTGATGAGATATACCATGTTCATTAATACCAAACAGCTCAAGGCAGCAGTCGCTGATAGGTTTGCCTGCCACTTTGCCACAGATTCAGCCAGTAAGACAATGAGCTCAAGTGGATTGAAACAGTGTAGGATAAGGGTGGGTGCTCTGTTGCCTGGAAACCAATTCTAGGCTATAGTTGAGCAATATTATAGATTACAGCTATCCCCAAAGAGATGGAGAAGGCAGAAAAACCATGCCTCCCCAGAACCAGGGAGACAGATAAGAAACTGCTTTATAGCTGTCACCTTCAAGGTAGCAAGGCAAGTGAGAAGTAGCCCATGACAAACCCTCACAAGACTGTTGGTCTTGCTGTTTGCATGAAAGGAAGGATCACAAGGGGTTCTACCAAGACTTAATTCATCCTTATGTACATGGCTGATGTGGATATATGTGAGGTTACCTGGGCGGCCTGACAGATGGTTCTACAATCAGAAGACTTACATTACTAAGATAACCGTACTCCCCAAATTATCCATAGATCCAAAATAATCTCAATCAAACTCATAGAAATCTTTTTTGAAGAAACTATCATGTAACACTAAAGATACATAGATAAGCAAAACAATTAAATTAGCTAATGCAATTCTAAAAAATGAAAAAGAAAAACAAAATTAGAGGGTTCACACTACTTGATTAAAGTTGCATTAATTTACAAAGTGTGGTGTTGGGGTAAAGACAGACGCAAAGATTCACTGAACAAAATAGGAAGTTCAAGTTACTTATGTACATATATTGATTTTCAAATAAGTTACCAAGGCAATTCAGTGGAGAGAAAAGAGTCTTTCAACAAATTCAACAAATGACAACAAACAATTTCTCATTCATACGGGAAAAAAAGGGGAAAAAAACTCTCAACTCTTACCTCAAAAGTCAACTGGAATTGGATCATAGAACACTCGTTAAGCTTTCATAAAAAAGCATGAGAAAACCTTTTTGACTTTGGATTAGGCAAAGATTTCTCAAATAGAACACACAAAAGCACAAGCCATAAAAGACAAAATTGATAAACTGAAATTAAAATTTATAACTTCTGCTCTTCAAAAGACACTGTTAAGTAAATGAAAAGACTAGCCACAGACTCAGAAAATATTGTCAAGAACACATAATTGACAAAACGCTTGTATTCTGAATATGGAAATAACTCACACCCCTCCATAGTAAGAGAACTAAAAGCCCAAGAAAAAAGTCCATGACATATTTGAATAGACGCTTCATCAAAGAATAGTTACGTACGGCAAATAGCATATAAAAAATGTTCACCATCATTAAACCTTTGGGAAAATGTGAATTCAAATCACTATGAAATACTATTAAACGAAGGTTAGAATGGCTGAAACTTTTAAAACGTGGTAATACTGAGTTCTGATGAAAATGTGGAGCAGTGAGAACGCCAAAACATTGCCGATGGGAATGGAAAATGGAAAGCAGCTTAACCATCTCTTGTAAAGGTAGACAGGGTGCCTGGGCGGCTTAATCGGTTGAGCGTCCGACTTCGGCTTGAGCCCCATGTCATGCCACATGTCGGGCTCTGTGCTGACAGCTCGGAGCCAGATTCTGTGTCTCCCTCTCTCTCCCTGTCCCTCCCCGCTCACGCTCTGTCTCTCTCTTTCTCTCAAAAATAAATAAAATTTAAAAAATTGTTCCTAAATAAAGGTAAACATATGTCTGTTCTACAAACTCCTTCTCAGTATTTACCCCGTGCCCCAAAAGGGAAAAACATATACTCTCACAAATTACTGTATGCAAATATGTATAGCAGATTTGTTTATAATCATCAAAATTGGTTATAATCCAAACAGCCACCATCTGGTGAGTGAATAAACTAATTGTGGTGCATGCATACAGTGGACTTTCCTTTTTCAGCAATAAATAAGAATGAAGTACTGATAGATGCAACTGTGTGAATGATTCTCAAAAGCATTTTCCCAAGTGAAAAAACCTAGACACAAAAAGGCTGGGGCCAAGGGTGGTGGGAGGGGATTGATTGCCAAGGGGCATGATGGGACCTTTTGGGCTGACAGAAAAGTTCTATAACTGGATTTTTGGTAAAGTTTATAGTACTCTATACACTTGTCAAAACCATCCCACTGAACACCTAAAGAGAATGAATTTAGATATGTGAGTTATATCTCAATAAAGCTTACGTTAAAAATAAGGGATGGTCATGAGACAGAAGGAAAGCAAACAAAACGTGGGGCTGTGAAAGTCTAGCAAAGGAAATGTTTCAAAAAAGAGGGCTTCAGGACACCTGGGTGGCTCAGCTGGTTAAGTGTCCGACTTCAGCTCGGGTCATGATCTCACTGGTTGGTGAGTTCGAGCCCTGCGTCTGGCTCCGTGCTGGCAGCTCGGGGCCTGGAGCCTGCTTCAGATTCTCTGTCTCCCTCTCTCTGACCCTCCCCTACTCATGCTGTCTCTGTCTCTCTCAAAATAAATACATAAACTTAAAAAATAATAATAAATATGCAAGATACATGAGTGTATACTAATGCCAAATTGAGAAAAAAAAATGATACTGCAAAAAAAAAGAGAGAGAGAGAAAGGAATAGTTATACAGCAAACCCTGATACACGTAGGAAGCATGTAGGATTCCCCACAGAAGACAGGGACTTGTCTTCAGGAACTCTCTACCTATGGGGTGCAAAATGGATTCACACTTGAACTTGACTCTGTGAAATTACGTAATTGCACCCTGCTTATTTATGAACATGTATGTGGGGACGAAGCAGAACAGATACCATCTGAAGAAACCAGAAGGAATAGGTGTTTTTCAGGCAACTGAATCGAGCAGCTTGTGACGCTTGGGCAAGGCATGGAGCACCACACGTTTTGTCGAGAGAAGTAGAAAATACAACGTGTCTGGGTGCATACTTCTTTTCCCAAGGTCGGGAGCACGCAGGTTAATCTACGAGGACACACTTTTTCCTCGCGTTAAATTCATGCAGGAACTTACCACACGATGAGCGGCCCCCTGAATAACTTTTTTTAAAAGTGAACTTTTTTTAAAAGCTATGAAATTCTCTCCTCAGCCACGTAGGAGGCAGAGAACATGAATGCATAACCCAGTAAAAAGAGTTTCTGTGAAGAACCGAGAGAAAGGCAGGGTTAGCATGTGGCCAGCAGGGAAATTATAAGAAATACTCTGAAAATGCGGGGCAGGTAAGTATTGAGAGGATGTCGCAAATGCCACTAGAGTATGGAATTCTTCCCCACATTCTCGACCAGAAAAACTGGCCCCATAGCATACTTTTCTTCTCCACCTTTTTCTCTCCCTCCGGTGGGAGGGATTAAGTCTTGGTTACCCCACTGACATATATGGCCCTAGATGGCATCAGTCCTCAACCAGTCTGTAGAAGAATTGTTTCGAATCACAGGAGGAAAAAAGAGATAAAAGCCTACCTCCTATATTAGGCTGAGTTGATCCAACTTTGTCAAATGGCTCCCGCAGGTTGCCAAATGGCTCCCGCAGAATATACGTGTCAATCAACAATTCAAGTACTCAAAGTGGATTGGTTAATTGATCGTCCCCAAATGGGAGGCAAGGTAGCTCTGACTGCACACATGACATAAGGAAAACCAGATGTAACCACCGGAACAAAGAGATAATAATAATTTTTCTTTTCTTTTATCCCTTTGTGACAATTCAAAAAGATACATCCTACACCTGACTTGCTCGTTGGGCTCATATGTTTTTCAAGTTGAGAAATGGCTCCTTTTACAACGCGGGGCATGTAATTATTCTGAACATACTTGATGGTCCCAATTTACTTTTTTACATCTCTCTGATTTTCTGACTTTCAGTGTTACGGTCTGAAGTGAGGGTTCCTCTCCCAGAGATGATTGTTAGCAATTATGAGTTTTAGGCGTCTGTGGTGCCTACCCTTGGGTACACACACAATTACATTTCACCTCCTCTTATCACTGTAGTTCACTTTTTTCCTCCTCTGTGACCCTACATCCTTCTTCAATACAGCATCTTTTGTGTCTTTTGTACTCCTAACATTTTTATGATTCAACACAATGCTGGTTTATTCTGTCCTGTCTTTTTGCTCCAAGCTCTGTGTGCCTGAATTTTTGTAATAGATGGTAAATGTGGAGTTCTTTTCATTAAAAGTAATCTTTTTTTTTTTTCAAAGCAGTCTTTGAAAGCTGCTGATTTGTTATGAATGTTCAAGGAAGAATTAAACTTCTAAAGGGACAGCATGCTGCTTCGGCAGAGCCCCACACGTTTGGGCAGGGTAAGGTATACAAAACATGAGGGCAAATGTCTCAGTTGTTACAGAAATAATAAAACAGTAGCGGGTGTGACAACCAACATAGGTGGAAAACGGTCTACAATCTGGCAAACCATATGAAAACAAAGCCGATCTGAAATGATTCGATGTTACCCAATTCAACATCAGTCATGTCACTTCTTCATGAGATGGGCTTTGAGGAGCACAGCCAAATCAGCAAGGACCGGAATATTTCTTCGACACGTAATCCTGCTGTCCCAAAAAAGAACGACCACCCTGGGATCCCCATGCCAAGTAGGAACAGAAATATGGAAAGCGCCAATTCGGGAAACTACACGTGACTCAACCTAAGACCCAGAGATGCTGTCTATGGGTATTCTTCTTTTGAGGGATACAGCTATTTCCACGTAAAGATGGCCTTTGAAACAACAAACTTTCTGTTACCCCTTGGTTATAATTTCATCACTGCTGAAAGATGACAGTAAATTCTTTTGAAGAGAGAGTACATCTACCAAACTCTAACCGCTCCCAACTGTCGCATTCTTCCTGCATTGGCTTCACCATATTTCACTCCCTGCACCCGTAATGTACTCAACCAAATCAATTGCCATCTCTAACAAACCCCACCAAACCTCCGTTTTTATCACTTACAAGAAATATACAAAACTTCTTTTGCAGACGCCCTGGAATATTTCACTTATGGAAGTCCAAATTGCAGCCAGAACCTACTTATTAGTTCCGTGCTACTCTACCCTGCTGTCTCTTCAGTTCTTGCAACATGTCTGGTTGAAGAAACCCTTACTGGATGACAGGGTTCCACAGACGGAGCCCTGCCCTTAGATTATTGTTGGAAGTGTTGGCTTCCAGTTCTCATTTGACAGCCTACAGAACTAGTTGGGGGCCTATCAACTTAATCTCTCTGGGTCTCACTTTTCCCCCCAAGTAAAATTAAGAGGATGTGCTAAATTATTTCTAAGTTTCCTTCCAACCCCAGCATTTAATTATTTCATTCCGACAGTGTTGAATGTTCTCTAGAGTTTCCCATTCATCAGAATTTTCAGGATGAATGGCTTGTTGACGAAAGCTTGTTGAGAATTTTGGCCTTCCGGGCGCTCAGCATAACATTAGTCTACTTTTCTCATACTTCTCATAAATCCCTGGAAAAGACTTAACTATTAAAGAGGCCCTGATGACAGTTGGTTAGCTCAATGAAAGATAAAAGGCGATGCTGTGGTTCAGAGGGCCCCTTCACTTTGATAGAAAAAATTGGCAAATTCGAATTCCTAGCAGCGAGCCAATGTTAGAAGTTTTTGAAGTGCTCTGGAGACCACAGTCTCTAACCCCCACAAAAGACACATGGATTCCGTGGCAAGGATCATCAGGCTGGAATGATGATACGATCCAAGCATCGATTAACCACAAGCATGAGCTTTAACACTTGGGGAAATGTCATCGATGCTAAGGGAAAAAAGAAAGTGAATCATCTATGTGCCTAGGCAAAGTTTCAAGAAAGAGTCTGAAAGCGCGGAACAGATGGTGACATGACAAGCCAAAGATAGCTGACATTTTCCCCACGTCTCCGAGCCGGCAGCTTTTGTCATGTGGCGAGTGACGAGACAAACTATTAAGTATTTATGGAGGACCTTTTACGTACTCGGCACATTCCTGGACCCTGGACAATGTACAAATAAATCAGCAAGAGACATATCAATATATCCTCTTGCCCGACAGGAGCTTCCAATCTTACGGGGATGGGGGAGCCAACGAAATAGGAAGGCCTTTTATTTTCTGTTGAGAACAGAGAAAGAATGGGATCGTAGGGGAAGGACGACATAGGAGAATTACTCAATGGCCCACTTTGCCTCTATGCTCTGTTTCAAGGAGAGACATGTTTGACCTGGATGAGAATGCTCAGGAATGGAGTGAAACCAAGATGGTTATAAAGAAGAGGCTGCAAGAAATTTACTCTTTGTTAATACAACCAAAAACTCAGAGGGGGATTACAGAAATCACTGACGATTATTTTAAAATGCATGAGGAATAGAAGAAGGGGGAATAAATGTGGGCAACTACCCCTCACGTTTGAAACCCAAGGGGTGAAATGTTGCATCCAGTTATGTGTCATCAGAATAAAAAAGACACCTTGAAAATGAGAACAAACCTGTTAATGAGAGTATTTGTGATCACCTGGGATAGAGAGGGGCACTTAATAAAAGCCAGCACACTGGCACGCTCTTTATTTAAGAGACATTAAGATCTCAGTGAGAGTGAAACACAGAGAACTTTAAGCCAGAAATAGACCTCGGTAAAAAAAACATTCTGTAAGGCTGCTACTTATCTGCTGTTTCCCAATCCTGAGTCACAGAACCTTGGTTGCCATCTCGTATCTAGATAGTGCCGCGAATAAAAAATATGTGTTTTTAAAACCTGCTTCTAATGAGAACTATATGTATTTCGCCCCACATCATCCCACAAAACAAAGGGTCGGCAGAGCTGAGGACCTTAGGTCCACAGAGCCGGCTCACCTGCTATCTCCAATTCCTTCTGAGGGAGCCAGAGGCTGCAGTGATGTTCTGCTGGGACACATGTGAGTGTCTCACCACAATTTTCCCAAGCTGATCTCCCCGGGATGTCACTGCTGAGTTTTAGAACCGTGACCACTTGATTTTAAGACTTTACAAATGTATTCCCCATCCCTCAGAACTGCATCTTTATCAGTGGATTTCTGTCAAGGCTTTGCTTATCTACAATATGCTCTGCAAAATGCTGGCTGCCGCCCTTACCAGATAATGGGAATCCCTGTCAGGGTGCCGTGACTTGTCTCTCTATCAAGTAGGAGTAGAGGACACCTGTCCGGGCCATCCTCTGTGTGATCTTTGCCTCTATCTGCTGCCACAGAATGCTGTGGTAATCGAGGAGGTAGTTCTAAAACCTGTTTTGGCAGAAGGAATTGCTTTATGTTGGGAGTTAGAGCTGAAAACTGGTTACCACTTTACAACTCCAATACTGCTCACTCTTTTAAACATTGCCTAGAGAATGTGGCTTATCTCGCTTGCAAAAAAAAAAAAAAAAAAAAAAAAAGATAAGGGGTAACCATGATGAAGGATGACAGGATCAAGGTTCACAATTATCTCTAGGTTTGAAACTAGGGGTCAATTGAAGAGATGGATTTTTAAAGTAATAAATGAAAACATTTCCCATTCTGATTTGACTTAATTGATTGTACAAGCAACATGGGGATTATCCAGCTTAGCAAAAGGTTCAGTGAGAAAGACGTAGGGGTTTTCATTGATCCCAGGCTCAACATGAGAGAACAAATGACCAGAAAATACTGAATGGAAACGGAGGTCCCACGAATATAAGCACTGCGCCCTTTGAGGAATGTTAGCAGTCCCAAGTCACTTCACACTTTTCAGTCCTCATATACTCCATTGTATTTCACATGACATGCCATGTTTTAAGGACGACATTGTCGATCTTCACCTCTTGCTTATTACCTCTTTTGTTCCTGGTATCGGTCCAATTATACTTGCTGGTAGGTTAGCATTAGAGCATAACGTGTATCAGTTAACAATTCTTGCAACTTCTCCCAATTTCTGAAGGCTTACATCAACCAGCGCCCCTTCCTGAAGTGATCACACAGCCCTTTCCTTATGTTGAGAATCTCTTTTAGGGGGGTTTTCATTCAGCCATGCCTGTGTTTTAGTGTTACGAGAAGAAACTATGTTTTTGCCAACATCATGGCTGACTTCAGAGGCTTATGGGTTTGTTGTCCCCATGCAATGAAATTCTTCCACCCTCATGGATCAAGTATGACATATTCTCATCGTTCTTGATTGTGTTGGCCCAGGGCCAGTATTTTCTGTTATCCGTCACAGTTGTAAATAAAACTTGAAATTGACACCTTTGGGATTTATTTGTGATATTTATGATATGAAAGGTTCCATGAGAGTGACCAGTCAAGCTACACAAAAAGTCACCAATATCACCAAATGAGGCTCACCCACTTTTCTAACTGAGGGCAATCAGGATTATGAAGACTAACAATCAAAGTCCAAAAACATCAGAAGGAACTATGGATGCGTAGCCTGAATAAGAGTCAGTGATACAGATAGCTACATTAATATTGTGAATGTATTATCAGGAAGAAGGGGAGCGGGCCCAGAGGAAGACCTGGGACAAATGAAGGAAAGCTATCTGCATTTACGGTTTGAAACAGTAAATCTAACAAGATCTATCAAAAAATGGGACAGCCTTCTGAGGTCAGAGTTCCCCAACATAGGAAGTGTTCTAACTTCACAACTCAATGGGTTTAGCCAAGAGGAATTTTTATAACAACACAAAGTTGTTTTGTAAAAGACTTGCTTATCTTTTATCTGTTTTAACAGCTGCTGAACACAATGAAAGCATTTTCCAATTTGTCCTGAATTGTTCCAAAATCACAGGAAAATCTGTAAAATAGTTTTGCGATCTTAATTTGAGACACGGAATTAGGATAGAAATCCTAAATGTTTTAAAGATGCCATACTTAGAAAAGGTTAACGTAGAGAAATAAATCCAATAACAAGTTTAGATATATTACCTTCTTTCTACTATAGAAACTAGCTTTACAAGACTACAATAAATTTTTAACCCAGTTTGTCAACCCAGTTAACCACCCAACTGGGAAATTGTGTAACGTGGCAAAGAAAACAGCTGAATTGATTGAAAACTTTTAATTAAAGCATTTTTACTGACTTTAATACTTAGCATCATTCATTGATTGATTGCTTTGTATTGTTTGGTGTTATTAATGTTTCACTTCCTTTTGCATATTTAAAAGCATAGACATTTTAAAAATTATGAGGTCATTGTATTAAATTTAAGTATAGAATATTTAACTTCGGAATATGTAAAATATAATGTCATAGCTTAAATTGAGTAGGGCATGTTTAAGGATTATTTTCGCAAATTCATTCACAAATGAATGATGAAGATATGTGCATTATACAAAGTGTGTTACAAAGAAACTATTTATAGCCTTTAGGAGCTTATAATCATGAAGCAAAACTAAAAACTTCCCAGGAATTGTTGATAAGGGATTGCTGATATCCCTTAGGTTATAAGCGATTGTTAATACTCTTTTTAAAATCATTAAATAAATATTGCCAAGGATTGAAATGGATTAATAAAAGGTGATAGTCAAGTAGAATTGGCCATGATCTATCCTAAATCAAGTAAGGGGCAATTCTGTGATAACATCCTATTTCCTGGAAAGGATTTTGACTTTTCTCTAATATGCCCAATTCATTGTCAGTGGATAAAGACGTTCAATAATAAGCTCTATTCTATGTTCTTTATTATTTTTTTTTAATTTTTTTTAACGTTTATTTATTTTTGAGACAGAGAGAGACAGAGCATGAACGGGCGAGGGTCAGAGAGAGGGAGACACAGAATCTGAAACAGGCTCCAGGCTCTGAGCTGTCAGCACAGAGCCCGATGAGGGGCTTGAACTCATGGACCGTGAGATCATGACCTGAGCTGAAGTCGGCCGCTTAACCGACTGAGCCACCCAGGCGCCCCTCTATGTTCTTTATTAAAACACATTACTGAAGTATGAGATATAAACCACATATTAAAGCATACATGTAGAAAAGGGCACAAATAATTTGTATGCAGTTCAATTAATTATAAAATTAACCCACCCATGTAACTACCACTAAGATCAAGAAATAGAACATCACTCATACTCCTGAAGCTCCTTTGCAAACTCCGTTTCTTCACTAAAGGGAACGTGTCCTTATCTTTCACACCACATATTGGTTTTACCTGTGTCCGAACATTTTATAAAGGGAATCTTACAGTTTGAATCCTTTTATGTCTGGTTTCTTTCATTCAGCACTATGTAAGATTCATCATATTGTTTTAGGTAACAGAAGTGTTCCTTTTCATTGCTGTGTAATATCCCCTTGTGTGAACAAATCACAATTTGTTTTTCCATTCTTCTGTTGTTGGGCATCTGAGATGTTTGCTCTTTAGGACTATTATGAATATTCTTATAAATGTTTTTTTGTGCACAGATGTAAGGATTTATGATGGACATATTAAACATAAAACTGCTAGATTATAGAGTATGTGTATCTTCAAACTTAGTAGCTACTGTCTAAGTTTCCCAAAGGGATTATTGAATTTTTGTTATGCCTGCAGGTGTGTTTTAATTTGCATTGCCCTGATGACTACTAAGGCTAAGCCCTTGTTTTGTATCCTAACTGACTCTTTGGAAGTATTCATTTCATAAGTGTCTCCAGAAGTTTCTGGTCGATTTAAAAATTGTATTTTTTTTCCCCTTTTTTTATTTGTTTTCTTTTTTAGTTGTAGAAACTTTGTGTGTGTTTTGGGAACAAATCTCTTGATGGTTTATGTGTTGCAAATATCTTTGAGCGTTTTCTGGTTTGTCTTTTCATTCTCTTAACCAAATCTTTGATAAATATAATGTCGTGTCTTTATAGTATATGCATATTGTTGTCAATGTTTTCCTTGATAGCCAGTTGATTTTTGTCTCCTATTTAATACATACCTAATTACTCTATGGTTTTGAAATACTTTCCTATATTACTTCCTAGAAATTTTATTGGTATATTTCAGTAGTTAGGACAGCAATCCATTTGAAATTGTTTTCTTTTCTTTTTTTCTTCTTTTTGCGGTGGGGGCAGGGAGGGTTTATGATGTGATTTCAGGCCAAGTTTTGTTATTCTATAGGCATACCCAGTTGACTTGATATCATCTAGTCAAAGATTGTCCATTTCTTATTCTTCTGCTGTGCCCCCATCATCGTAAATCAAATGACCTCATATGGGTGTATATATATATTCAGACTCTTTACTCTGTTCCATTGTTCTCTTTGTCTTTCATTGTGCCAACACCACATGGCCTTAATTAAGGTAACTTCAGAATGTCTTGAAATCTAGGGGTGCCTCGGTGGCCCAGTTGGTTAAGTGTCCAACTTCGCCTCAGGTCATGAGCTTGCAGTCTGTGAGTTCAAGCCCCGTGTGGGGCTCTGTGCTGACACCTCAGAGCCTGGAGCCTGCTTTGGATTCTGTGTCTCCCTCTCTCTCTCTGCCCCTCCCCCACTCGCACTCTGTCTCTCTCTCAAAAAAAAAATACATTAAAAAGAATGTCTTGAGATCTAGTAGAGTATTTCTATGTAGTTCTCCTTCCTTGAGGTTCTCTCAGCCCGTGTTGGCCTTTAAGTTTCCATATGAATTCCAGAAACTGCATGCTAATTTCAATTAAAAAAATCTTCTGTCACTTTTATTGGTGTAGCATGGAAATGATAAATCAATCTCAAGTCTTTGGCAGAATTCCCTGGTGAAGCCATTTGGCCTCATAATTTTTTTATCTCCTTTCTTCAACTCTACTGAGATTTCATTTGCTGTCCCTCTAACTTCTTTAAATTAACACTCAAAAATTTGATTTTCAACCTATCTTCTCTGATTTATTAAGACTATGTATTTTCCTCTGAGCATGGCTTTAACTGCATCCTTGAGGTTTTGATATGCCACACTACCCGTGATTGTAATCTTTCAAAATTGTTGGAACTTACTTTACTGCCTACATTTTTTTAAATGTTCCACATGTACTTGAGAAGGATATATGTTCTGTAGTTTACATGCAATTTTCCACATGGATCCTTTACATCAATACTGGTAGTTCTGTTTAAATCATCTGAATTTTTGTCCTTACTGACTTTTTGTCAGCCAATCCTAGTTACTGAAAGATGTGTTATAATCTTCCACTATTGTTTTGGATTTATTTATTTATTATTTTAGCTTTGCCAATTTTCACTTTGTATACTTGCTTAAGGGGCACACTTAAGATTATTAAATTTTCTCAGGGAAATGAGCCTTTTCATTATTATAAAAAGACCCTTTTTATGTAGTTTAGTATCTTTTGGATGATATTTACATAGAACACCTTTATTTGTCCTTTTACTTTTAATATTTCTGAAATCCTACATTCAAGATAAGTTTTTATCAGGAGCAAATGATATGGAGCTTTTATTTGCTTTTGTAGTCTAAAATTTGTTTTCTAATTGAAGTGTTTAGTTGACTTACATTTGATAAAATTACTGATATTTGAGGATTTAAATTTACCGTTTTACTATTTACTTTCACTCTTTGTCCCTATATTTCTTTGCTTCTTCTTCCCCGTTTTTATTGCATTACTTTCAATCAAATAGGCAATTTTATTATAATTTTTTAAATGTTTATTTATTTTTGACAGGGCACAAGTGGGAGAGAGGCAGAGAGAGGATGACAGATGATCTGGAGTGGGCTTTGTGCTGACAGGCTGACAGCAACGAGACCAATGTGGGGCTGGAACTCACAAACCACGAGGTCACAACCTGAGCCGAAATCCAACACTCAATGGACTGAGTCACCCAGGTGCCCCAGCAATTTTATTATTTTATTTGCTCACTACAACTTGTCAGTTATACATTGATTTACTATTCTTCTAATGGTTACTACAGAAATCACAACATGTGTTTTCTGCTTGTGAATTTCTAATATATAGATTCGTACTTTTATGATTTCCTGGACAATTAAAAGATATTAGAATACTTTCACAATATTTACCTCACTTCTACCGTATGTACTATTGATGTTATATATTTTAATATTCAATAAATTGTTGTTATTCTTTTATATATCAATATTCATTCACATTTGTCTTTATTTTTACCTTTTTTGCTCCTCTGCATATTTGTTCCTGCATCTCTGAAATGCCATAGGGAATTGTCCCTTCTCCCCAAAGAATATTATTCATTATTTTTTTTAGTTTGTGTTTGCTGCTGGCAAATTCTCTTCATTTTTATGCGATTGAAAATAAATACTTATGTCCTGATTTTTTTAATTTAAATTCAAGCTAGTTAACATATAGTGTAGTATTGGTTTCAGGAGTAGAATTTAGTGATTCATCACTTACATATAACACCCAGTGCTCATCCCAACTAGTGATTATGTCCTGATTTTTGAAGGGTGTTTTCATTGATTGTACATGTCTAGATTGTTGCTTGAAGGTTATCACTGCTGTTCCATTGTTTTTCATGTTCCTTTTTAATGTTTATAGGTGTGCTGTCATAGCTAATGTGTCTATTACGTATTAGACCTACAATATTACACTATAGGTTGCTTATAGAAACATATATGGGTAATACTTTTTGCCAATCATAATATTGCCCTGCTGAATGTGCCCAACCTTATGACTTAGTGGCCTAAGTAACATCAATTTCATTCTGGATAACTTGGAATTGTCATTTGATGCCCCGAGTCATGTGTTCAGTTTCTATTTGGTTCATGTAACAAGTTAATAACTGTTTCTCATAAAGAAACCAGGCTCCTGGAAAACAGACCAAAACTTTCTTCTAAAACCCTTCAGTTCTGTGCTATGTTTATCTAATGAGAAATTGTCAGAAGCTCCAACCAGAATTCTTACTTGCTTCAATACTTGGTTTGGATCGTCTCTATAACCCAGGCCTGCTTTAGAGCTTTCTTTAGCAAAATACTTGTTAAATGGATCAGAGCCACACAGCAGGATGTGTTGTCTCAAAAATCCAAAGAGGACTCCCAAGTCTCCTCTTTTAGAAGCATATAATGTAAGCTTCAGCAGCATATTTTGCACTCTGGAGTTCATATTCCTACACAGTACAGACCATTAGAATTTGTATTTTTATGGCATTCACCTTCCACCATCTAACCAACTACCTCTCTAAGTTCCTGGCTGACGGACCATCTTTTTTTACTTTCCCCAATTTGTTATGGACTGATACTTTGATAATCTACAAAATCCTAAACCTGTATGTTGCATGAATGCCAGATTCCTACAAGGGGTTCTGAATGCATATTCTCACATAATGTATTTATCCTGTCATGAACTGAGAACACAAAGTTTATGCACTTGCATCTGAAATGCCTACAATGTGTCACATTCTTATTCTAGACACTATGGAGCAAAAGAACAAACAGACAAGGTCCCTGCTTTCAGAGAGTTTATGTTCTAATGGAGAAGAAGAATAATAAAGATTAGAGATTAATAATTTAACGTCTGGTGATGATGAGTAATAGAAAGAAATGGTAAGACACTATCAGAACATAAAGAATGATGAGTGGGTTCTATTTTAAATGGACTGATCAAGAAGACTTCTCTTTTTTATATTTTTTTTTGAGAGAGAGAGAGAGTAAGTGGGTAGTGGAGGGACAGAGGAAAAGGGGACAGAGGATCTGAAGCAGGTTCTGTGATGACAAGCTGACAGCAGTGAACCTGACATGGGGCTCAAATTCACGAACTGTGAGATCATGACCTAAGCCAAAGTCAGACACTAACTGACTGAGCCACCCAAGCACCTCAAGAAGGCTTCTCTTAATCAGATGGCACTGAAGATGAGACTAAATGAAGTGAGAGGGCAAGCCAAACAACGACTGCAGAAATGAGTATTCCACGCGGTGTAGTAGCCTGGTAAAGGCCCTCACTGGGGAGCACCCCCAGCATGTTCTAGAAGTGGGAAGAAAGACCACGTGGCTGGAGTAAAGGGAACAAGGAAACAGTGATAGGAATTGATGGTTGGCCACTTAGGGCCGGAAGCTTTGTTAAGACCTTGGGCTTTTTTGGGTCTTTCAAGTGTAATATGAAAACAGTGGACAATTATTTATGTTTTCAAAAGATAGCAGGCTCCAGTGTGCTGAACGGCTAACTTTGAGGGCCTAACCCTTGCATATAACTTCTACAAGCCTCGTATAAAGCAAATTAATTTCAACACGTTAGTGTCGGGGAGCAGGGACTTCAAATTGATGGACACATAATGTTGATTTTTTGGAAAAAGCTTTCTCTATAGCTTTACATACAGGGAGCAAAGAAACTTACATTTTTTAAATGGTTCCAGTCATTTCTTCCCTTCAGGATTCAAATTAACCGGTTGCCATATGGAGCCCTATTCCAGGGACAGGACAACTTCCTAAGGCAGTTGAGGATAAAGACATCTATCTCATGAACTCCTTGGGGTGTGAGGAGCAGGGCTCATGGATCCCTTCTCGCTCCTGCTGCTGTACTAGAAGGAGGCTGTCTGCTTTAAGCCTCCTGTGGCTACTCCATTTGTTTAAAACTCTTTTTCATTGATTTTTATTGCTTAGAGTTTTGGGGTTTGTTTTCTTTTTAATCATGACATCCAAACTCTATTGAAAAATGTAAAGGGAGCAAGGAATAGATAGATAGATAGATAGATAGATAGACAGATAGATAGATAGATAATCTATAATATCTATACATTATGTATGCATGGAATTCTAATATTTGAGTAGATTGCATTTGCAGTATGTGCTTTCAGATGCTGTCAGATTAATTTTACTTAACTCATGCTTATTCCCCCAGGGTGCTTCATAACCATTCAGGAAAACAATACTTCTCTCTAACGATCATATCGAGCTTTACTAGGGGATCTTTTACAAACACCAAATGAATTTTCTGAGGAATAATTGAACGGGAAAATTATTTCATAAAAATCAAAAGAATACATTTGGTTGCATTTAGTTTTTCTCCTCTAAATGAAAAGGAGGGGGGGAAAGCTGTTTATCTGAAGTTAAAGTCATCTAACAACTTTAAAACATTAGATAACCTTGGGGCACCTGGGTGGTTCTGTTGGTTAAGCATCAGACTTCATCTCAGGTCACGATCTCCCAGTTTGTGAGTTTGAACCCTACATTGGGCTCCACATCTGTGGAGCCTGCTTGGGATTCTCTCTCTCTCTCTCTCTCTCTCTCTCTCTCTCTCTCTCTCAGTAAATAAATAAACTTTACAAGAAAATTAGATAACCTCCTTTTTTTTTTTTAAGAGACTGGATTACAACTTTGAGCATGTTCAGGAAGAGTACAGAGCAACCTGGTGGCAGAATTATAAGATTTTTGTCTTCTGGAGGCATCAAAATCCCACTGGCTTTCATACCCAACTTATCCACATCACCTTCTGGAAGAGTATAAGCCCACAACCTGCCAAAGGACAGCAGGTCTTGCAATTCTGAATCCCCGTCCCCAGTTGTCGGGAGCCGGGATGTCCCGACCTCTCCTGTATGAGAATGTGGGAGGGACGAGGGAGGCATTGAGAACCTCAGGTGTGAGAATTACGACGTGGAACAGAGAGACGAAATGTTTGTCTTCGTTAGGTGCCCCAAATTGAAGGGATTTTAGAACCAGGGCCTGGGTAGCATCACTTAGGCAAAATACGTAGAAAAGATAAGAAAAATCTCCAGAGGAAAGGAAAGCTGAAGCAGATGTGCAGATGAGAGCCAAAAGCCCCAGGGAGACAAAGCCTGACTTAGCCACTTGTGAGGTCCAACTCCACTTTCTACCTCCCTCTGTTTTCTTCAATATGTTCATTCTTTCATTTAAGCTGATTTGAGCCAGTTTCTGTTTCTTGAAAACAATAAGGCTTAATCAAGGCACATAAGTGGCAGACTAAGCGAATATGGGCTAATGTACATCAATTAATTTTTCTGGACTTTCTAAGACAGTGTAATATTTTCCCTATCTCACGGGACTGTCATGGAATCAGGTCCCGGACTCCTTGTGCCAGTGCTCGGTAAATTAAATACTGGTGAAACCTAAGTCATTGATAACTTTATCATCTTTGTAATTCCAAAGAGGCTGGCCAGATGTAGGCAGCACTGCGATGAGATAGCCCCCGATTTCATTAGCACGACCGTGGTTTACTGGCCGCCCACAATGAGTCAAGCTCAGTGTTACTGCTTTATCTTTATCATCTCATTTCACAGCAAAGGTATGAAAATAACTCAATGTTGATATTATAAAATCACTTGTAAATCAGTTGACAGGTATTACAGGTAGATGCACTAAATGAGAGTGGCCGTTGGAGAAGTTTCAGGAAGAAGCTGCTTAACATTATTTCAAATACTGTCTGCATTCTAAGAAAGGAAGAACAGCTCTAAATATGTTTCACCAAGGGGCGCCTGGGTGGCTCAGTCGGTTAAGCGTCTGACTTCGGCTCAGGTCATGATCTCACGGTCTGTGAGTTCGAGCCCCACGTCGGGCTCTGTGCTGACAGCTCAGAACCTGGAGCTTGCTTTGGATTCTGTGTCTCCCTCTCTCTCGACCCCTCCCCAGCTCATGCTCTGTCTGTCTCTCTCTCAAAAACAAATAAAAACATTAAACAAATAACTGGAGGATCCTTGTTTGGTTATAAATAACTGTGGAAGTGGTAGAAACTCATGGATGCCAAAGGACATTTTTCTTTCTTTTTTTTAATTGAAGTATAGTTGATATACACTATTATTTTAGTTTGGAGTGATTCAACAATCATATATGTGACAAAATGCTCACCAATGTAAGTGTAGTTACCATACGGAGCTATTACAATATTATTGACTATATTCCCTATACTGTACTTTTCATTCCTGTAACTTACTTATTTTATAACTGGAAGTTTGAGGAGATTAAGAGGGATCTGCTTTCTTAATAAAATGCATCAATTACTGGAGCAGGATGAGATTCATTAAATAATCAAATCAAATTCTTATTTTCTAATTTAATAAGTAAAAAAGAGTAAGTGCATATAATTCATTTGTAGTGGTTGTTTCTAACGTAACACAATAAAGAAATAGAACGCGACTGACAAAAATCTTTCCACATTGGAAGGGAATGCTTTTCTCTCTAGTAGTAATCAGCACCAACTGCATTCAAGCTAATCTGCTGTCAATAATATAGAATTTTTGGTTCATTATCTCAAGAGATGCCAGAAAATAAAAGATTGTAGAAAAGTGGGAGGACCCTTTAATTATTTGTGAGCTCAATTTCCAGGAGCGTTTAGTCTACCACAATCACCTGATGTGAACTGGAAGGAAAGGAAACTTTAAGAATCAGAACTTGGCTCTAATTTATCCCACCATTGTAGAAAAAAAAAAAAAAATACATGTGCTAACTTGTAGCAATAGACTTTATTGTACTCTGTTTGGAGATGCAGAATCATTTAATTTCTCGTTTTCGTAAACAAATGGCCAAACAAGCATCTCTTAGGTTTGTTGAACAAAAGAAAAGAAAATGTTGAGATTCGAGTGTCATTCTAAAAAGTACTATTGCTTATGGGGTCTGCCAAAGCATATGTATTTAAGCAACCAAACAAATGAGCAAAGTGGAAAAAAAGGGAGAGGCAAACCAAGAAACACGCTCTTAGAGAACAAACTGAGGGTTACCAGAGGGAAGGGGGGTGAGCAGATGGGTTAAACAGGTGATGGGGATAGAGGAGTACATTTGTGAAGAGCACCGGGGTTGTACGGACGTGTTGAATCGCTACATTATACACCTGACACCAGTATTACACTGTATGTTAACTGGAATTTAAATAAAAACTTAAAAAAAATTAAATTTTTTAAGTATATGTAACTTCAATTTCTTAAAAATTTTCAAATAATTTCTTAAATAATTTTTCTTACATCTTAAAGTGTATGTAACTTCAATTTCTTTAAAATTTTTGATTTCTTAAATAATTCTTCTTTTTGAAAATTGTTTTTAATTTATTTATTTTGAGAGAGACAGCAGGAGCGGGGCAGGGGCAGAGAGAGAGAGGGAGTGAGAGAATCCCAAGCAAGCTCCGTGCCGCCAGCACAGAGCCAGACATGGGGCTCAAACTGAGAGACTGTGAGATCATGACCTGGGCCAACACCAAGAGTCAGACACTCAACTACCTGAGCCACCCCGGTGCCCCGTTAGATAATTTTTTGTTTTTACATCTTTGACTCTAAGCCCCATCAGGAGCTGTATCGAAACTTCTAAGCAATTTTACGACACTGATTTTTCCCCCACTGATTTTGCTGAATCTAAATCTGCACCTTTGGTCCTGCCACCGGAGAAAAGGCAGCCAATTCATGTATGTGGTCGGCTTCTTCAGGGCCTCCTATTGGATCAGAATTGGCAACTAAAAGATTAGACGGAACAGAATCAGTGCCGCTTGAAGGAGGAGAGATCATAGGGTCGAGTGAACATCTGTTTATCTTGATGAATTCCCCATGTGAAACTCAGAAATCGTTCATACGTCCTGATTGCATGATGGCGGTGGTGGCGTTTTATTAATTGACTTGGAATTCATTAATTTCCATGCAGTTCTCCAAATTTCCACTTCTCTGCCGTTTAAGAACGTTCCTTGTTGATCATATAGCATGAATAATCATGTCTTTTCCATTTTTAAATGATCGTTCTACCAGTTTGGATAAGGAAAGGCAAATTTCAGAACTCCATATGCAAATACTTAAGCAGATGCACAGCTTTGAGGTGGCATTCCAAGTCATTGGGGCAAAGGCCTGTGCCAGCAGCCCAGCGAATACAGCGATGGTTTTGTGCCCTCTCCGATTGATAATACATTTGTTAGAGATGATGGTATGAATGTCATATTTTCATATGGCACATAAATAAAATAAAAATGTTGTAGGATTGCATAAACTGGTGATCTGCCAGTGGGGTATGAAGGTCATTCCTTCATGAATACAGAAATCTCCCACATCTGAATATCAACTTGCAAATGCATTATGTAACATAATACTGTATGTTTATACTTTATACATTTTAATGAAATATTAAACAGGCTTATTTTGTGTTCATAATATAAATTGCAGTAGAGGTCATGACAGTGAAACGAACGCCATCGTTTCCCTGGAACGGGGTGGGTTTGTTTTGTTGTTTTTTTTTTTTAAGCTCTTCACTTCTTCTGAAAGCTAGGAATAGTCAAAATGACACAATTATAAAAATTCCTACCATCATATCTTACCTTCCTGATTCTTCCCCTTCCACTCTCCCCCCTTTAGTATCGAGAAATACAATTCCCTACATATCCGAATGTCCCTCTCACCTGCCTCCTCACCGGTAAGGTCACAAGGTCAAAGGCAAATTGGCTACAAAAAATTCTGCTAACGTGACAAGACGTCCTGTGGCAGAAACTCATCTGGATGTCTACGTCTCCCCTACTTTTTCATATTAAAGAGTCTGCTGCACAGTAGGCATAAAATTAATGGGCAGTTTACATAACATTTGCAATAAATTGCCAGATCAAAAAGCTTTCTCAATTGTGGGATTCTGAGATTGAAGGAACAAAACTATAAACTTTATTCTTCACTTGTACCGCTGCCAGCATGTTGTCTAAAACATCTGCTCGAGTAATATGTCATATGCAATAGCCTGTGCAGGTTAGGCCAGTACATAATAGAAGTAAATGTATTTTTAAATGCCAGGTTTTAAAAGAAGACAGGGCCGCTTCGTATCTCATTATAAGGGAAATGACTTTTTATGTCATCCCATCAGTGGTCATGCAGCTTTGGGGAGAGTTTCAAAGGTCAACATCCGTAACTCTTTATTCTTTACTCATTCACTCTTTTCTCCTGGGAGAAATGCGGGAAGACTATTTTTCTAAGTGGACTTGCATTTCATCTAACAAATGAAAAAATTGTTGCTCGGAGTTTCTGTGTATGCCCACAATCCCTTCAATTTGATGTGTACTGTTGCCAGAGGAACAAAACATTGCAGGGGAAAAAACAAGTTTGAGCTCTTGCTCTGTCCTTATATCCGAAGTGCCTCATCACAGAAAATACACTTAAAATAATCGAAGAGATACCTAGAGACAGTCCCTCCACGTAAATGAGAAAGGTGTATACTTTCTTTAGAACTGCAAGGTACTGACTTCATGAAAACATATTTCACATTCTTTTAGTCCGTGCATCATCGTCCAATAAATTCCACTAAAAGCAGTCGATAGTATTAACAATGCAAAGGAGTATAGGCAACAGAAAATAAAGCTTCCAGCCTGTCTCCAGGTTGTTCATTCATTCCTTCATTCAACAGTGACAGCGTTTACTGAAACTGTAGATAGAAGAATGACCAAGGTCATCCAAAGCCTTGCCTTCATCCAGAAGATAGACATAAATAAGCAAAAGTATTTAAAGCATAGCAGCTTTGGGTGGAAAAAATAAAACGTATGAAAAGTATATGAGGATCGTTAGTTGGTTCTAATGAATATTCTCAAGTCGTGTTTTTGTTGGTAAAATCAGAGAAGGAGAGCCAAAAGGAAAAGGTAGCATAGTTGGTCAGTTGTGTGGGGACGTGGGACAACTCCTGGGGAAGACTGAGCATTACTGTAACACATTCACAGGTTGGAGCTGTGATGCACATGTAGAGTTGATAAGAATCCTCCCAGACCCTTAAAAATATTCTTTTCACACCTCACTGCTAACTCCCCACCCCCTATTTAACTTCCCTGTCTACACTAATCGCCCATCCCACCACAAAATAACTGTTAAGAAACCCTGGTACTATCTGCCAACCAGACTATCCAATTTCCACTCTTGTGCACTTCTCTCTTCCATTAAGATACATATGCTCACTGCTGTCTTCCCTCAAGTACCTCGCTGAATCATTGGCCATATAATCCAATAATATGGATCAAGATAAAGTGTAAATGGCAGAGAGTGGTTTTTAATATGTTAGTCGTATCAAAGGTTTCTGATAGCTCAGGATAAACAAAAGGGGAAAACGTCGACATTCCAGAAATTATGGCAGAGACAATGGGAGAGCTGTCTTTGGAAAATGAGGCTTTTAAGGTTTGCTCATAGCAAAGCGACCAGAGCTGTGTCCTTCTTTGCAAGTGATGCTGACTTTATACCATTGCCTGCTGATCAAATTATTTGGAGGACAACCAGACGTTGTGTACCTACTGATATGATGCAACGTGAAAGCGGCAACTTCACCTGTGACTATTCTTTACAAAGATGTTTAACCTGAATTCAATCCGCTAACTCAGATGATGGGAAATACCAACGAGAAAGGAGTAAGTTTAAAAAAAAAACCAATGAGAAAACTATCAGACAAATCAAAAGGCAAAACATTTTAAGAAACAATTGTCTCTGTCCCTTCAAAGTCAATGATGATTTATGCATGAAGGAAACTTAAGAAGCTAATAGAGGATTCCAGCAAATTATCCTTGAATGATTATGATTTTTTTAAATGACTACCAAAGAGACTTTAATAACAGTAGCCTGAAATTTGAATATGGGTTAAGCGTTGGGTGATGATTTTCAAACACTGTTAATACTGTTAGCTGTGATAATGGCATTGGTCTTATGTAGGATAAGGTCAGTGTTGTTTGGGAGGTTGTACGCTGAAGCATTTAAGGAGAAGCATTATGATGACGTGGTCCAGCCAGTGTAGAAAAGGTTAACATTTATATAGGTATCTTTTACTTTTCTGTATGTTTAGAGACTTTTAACATTGAAAATGGCCTAAACTTGATTATTTATTTTTCATAAATGGACAGAATTCTTTCTATAGAGCAACAATTTTTAATCTCACGGAATTTCAGTACAATAAGCTTCATTTGTTCAGAACTCTGAATAGAGTCATTCTAGAAATCTGCTCCTTCCAGATAAACAAGTTAACCCTATATGTGTTACAGATGTAAAATGTTCATTTGAAATGACCATGAAGGTTTCTGTGCTCATAAGTAGAATTTATAGAATATAATGGAATTATTTCTTACCGAATTTAAGTCATTCTTGTAAGTGATTGATATTGTGACATTTATGAAGAACAATTATGATTGAGCTAATTTAATGCTGATGTAGATTCTAGAATTTGTTTTTCTGAAAATCTCTCTGGCGTCAACTTGATCTGAGTTATTATTTCCCTTCATTCCTTCAGTAGTATTTGTTGAGCACGTCCTTTTTGTCAGTTATAGGTCTGGGTTCCAGAAGTAAATATTCAAGGGGATAGACGAAGATATGGGAGCAGGAAGAGGGGAGGGAAATATAAGTGAATTTGGGAGCAGACAGGCTGAGCCTGAATCTCTGAGGGTTGGTGTAGGATCTCCAGGGTGATTATGAAGTATTTGATGTAGACACCAGTGTTGGGGAACCAAGAGAAACAGACCATTAGAAGACCAAAATGTAAGAGAAATACAACCTTCCTGGCAAGGGATTCACAGAAGGAGTAATTCTTCAGCTAAATCTTGAAAGATGAAAAGGAATTTGGTAATAGACAAGAGTGTGGAGTGTCAGACATTGTGAATACGCGTTACTACGAAGACAGCGATGTCTTCAACAGAAAGTGAAAAGAGATAGAAAGTTTGTCAACATCAGTTTTAATGAAAAAGATGAGTTTAGTGATGGGTAAATTGATATGATCATATGATAAACTCTTACTACTCTATCATCAAGATAGCAGTTATTGAAGTCAGATAACATTTCTGTCTTCTCTTTTACTAGTCTTGCAAAAAATGGGGAAGGAAGTCTAACATGGGATCCAAGGTTGCCTGGCCTAACTCCCTGTTCCACCACTTACCACACATGGATAACTTTGGGCAAATTAAGTTTGATGTGCTTGAATTTCTTAAAAACTAACTCATAGTGTTGTTAAGAGGTTGATATGATGGGTGCCTGGGTAGCTCAGTCGGTTGAGCGTCCGACTTTGGCTCAGGTCTTGATCTCACAGTTTGTGAGTTCGAGCCCCGTGTCAGGCTCTTTGCTGACAGCTTGGAGCCTGGAGCCTGCTTCGCATTCTGTGTCTCCCTCTCTCTCTGCTCCTCCCCTGCTCATGTGCTGTCTCTCTCTCAAAAATAAACAAAGATTTAAAAAATAAAAAAAAAGAGGTTGATATGAGTTAACACACATGAAAAACTTACAACAAGGTCTGGGACCAAGGTCTGGGGCAGCGTGAGTACTCAATATAATCATTAAATTGTTAAGTGTTCAAAGATAAGATTTCTTCCATTGTTATTACATTTTTTGATCAAATATATCCTCTTATGGATGGTTTTTGGATAGTCTTAATAACTGCTCTAGAAATACCATTGGCAATAGTATAGAGAATAGTATAATAGAAATACTGTTTCTACTTTGTTGAAGACAATTTGAACAGACCGGCCAGTGGAGCACATACGAATAAAGAAAAGCAAAGTGAGAGTCTTTTTCAACATTTAACCGCTGCTTCCATCGAGATGTCTATGAGTAATTCACTCAATTCTGAAGCTTTCAGATTAGGAAGGCAAAATGTGCTTGGTTGCTATCCCCAGCATGTAGCTCCGATGCCTTGAGAGATATCAAAAACATCTGGAAAGGCCACTCCCAGACATGAACAGGTGACCAATGGCCAAGATATCTATCCATGTTCCTCCTCACCTTTCCGACCAAATTGCTACTCATAATTTTTTTTCTCTATAATATTTTAAACTTATTATATATATTTTTAAAGACTGGAGAAAATTTCGGGGGGGTGGTAAAGTTAACATTGGGGAAAAGGGTTTTGTGGATTCTTCTTTGCATCTCTTTCAAAACTAAGCCTTCTCTGGGGAAAAGCATGTGAAGTGAGGATCACAGAACTCATGTCACTATGAGGACGGCCAGGTAATGTCAGAGACCATAAGACACCCCGTCTGTTCCAGAGGGCTTATTAGCGATTACTACAACCTATTTTTCTTTCCCAGGTTCTTTCTTTTCCCCTTCAATGCTCCATGCAGGGTCTTTATGAAAGTGCTCTTAGGAAAAACAGGGAAAACAGAATGCTCCTTGGAAACCTGTGGGATCTCTCCATCTCTCTCTTATTTTTGCTTTCTTCTGTCTCCTCCCTCACCCACTCTAGCCAATTTGGAAAAGGTGCATCTAACTCAAAATCTATAAACAAAAATAAATATGTTATAAATAATCTTTCCTCTTCCTCTAAAAAGAATCTCAGGGTCTTACCCCACAAATGGGACATTATCAGCTCTATAATGTTAATCAACTATAAGAAATAATGTAATATAATTGGCAATGCCCTTCTAAACGTTAATACGAGTGGCATGAAATAATGATTTAATATTGTAAAGCACTTCATTTCATCAACAAAAGTACCGAGGCAGCCAGCAATGCTAGCAAATGTGCAAGCTCCATTTAAATCTCACCAACCTGACATGTTTTCATTATTATAATGTCAACTTCTCAGGAGCAGAATGGATGAAATAAAAGTTACCTCCGATTCAAAAGTGTTTGAGGGTGGCCATCTTTCTTTTCACTCTGCTTATGTGAAAGGCATTAATGACCCCCAATACCCTCTGCAGCTTTTGCTTTTGTTCTGATTTGTGTCACCAGCAGACGCAAAGAACAGCTGATTCTTTTCCTTGCATTGTCTCTTTCACCTTGGGAAGAACTTCCATTAGCATTCTGATCCAAAGCCTAGGAATACACGCATTCACCTTCAAAATGCGCTAAATGCCTCAAAATATGTGTTCTAACCTAATTTTCTTTTGCATGATTTTTTTTTCTTTTTAGTGTTCTGAGGACCTCAAACACCAAAAATACATGCAGTGTTGTGTTTTATACTAATATTCTTTTCCATGTTTACAATACAGACCCTCAATCCAGAAAATTGGGAAAAAGGAATTTTTATCATAAGATGCACTTCTGTGTGACAGTGATGCCCTTTTCAGAGGAGTTGGTATAACATTATGTTAGATTTCCTGGGACATGATTTATATAAAATAGCCTACTGTGTCCTGAGGTTGCATGTCAACTATATGTCCTAATATGGGGATTATACATACAGTCACTAAGTTCAAACAAAATTCTGTGACATCTTAATTATTTGCATGCCCCAGTGGGGTATGTTATTTCCATCTACATCTGTCTTCCGGTGCTGTACATCCATTATTGCCTGAGGAGGGAAAATTAAAATTGCTGCTAAGGAGGGGGTGCTGAGGAAATACATATACAGGATATGGTAGTTTTATTTTTGGTGGTAGGGGATTCTTTTTTAGCATATCAGCAAAATTATTTATATACATGTATGTGTGCGTGTGTGATATATCATTGTACTATAATATGTAATTCTGTGTGTATGTATATAAAATCATAGTGCCCAAACCGGCCCGGTCTTAGGAATAGAACAGGTGAAGCAACAAGCCAAGGTTGATCCTAATGAGGGTAAAAACCAACAGGGGGAAGAGTTACACCAAACCCAAAAGGGTCAGGTGAATGACAGCATAAGCAGAGTCAGTGCCAACGTACTGGTAAGACGGATGTGGCAAAAGAAAACGTGAATGGAAAATTTTAGATTTAAGGGGGGGTACAGTCACAAACCGGTGAAGCTTGTCCAAATGACTGAACATCATACAGGAATTGGGTTCGTCTGTGTCTGGTTTATTTCACTTAGCATACGTCCTCCATGATGTCCAGGGGACATACCACATTTTCTTTGTCCAGTCATCTGCTGCTTACAAATCCTACACGGTACCACTTAAAACGTAAATATAAAATAGTCCAACTCATAGAAGCAGAGAGTGGAATGGTGGCTTTTAGGGCCTGGAGGGAGGAGGAAATGGGGAGATATCAGTAAGAGCACAAAATTTCAGTTACACAAGATGAATACATCCTACAGAGAAACAAGATGCTTATAGTCAACTGTATTGTATCCTTAAAATTTTGCTGAGAAGGTAGCTCTTATTTAAATGCCTTTATTACAAAAAAATAAAATAATAATAATAATTAAAAAGAATGGAGAAAACTTTGGGAGGTCATGGATAGGTTTATGGAATACTTTGTGGAGAGCTTCATGGGCATACACTTGTCTCCAAACTCATCAATTGGTATATATTAATTATGTACAGCTTTTTACATGTCAAAAAGTTATAAATATAAATAAGTAAACAAATGAATAAATAAAGTAGGATTCAAATTATTGAGGAATTAGGCTGGAAGATTGGGACTCAAAGCAAGATAGTTGGATTTCAATGCTGCGTTCTGATCCTAGTTGTAAGACAACTTCAGAACCAGGTATCTGGACAGCCCGGCCGACTGAGCACATACAAGTTCTCTGAACACACTGACAATTGTCATAAAGGCAACAGACAATTTCCAGAAGGCATCCGCTGTGGGGGAAGAAGCCCTGTAGATGGTCAGATCCTGCTCTTCTCCATAAATCTCCAGGAGGAGTCTGGAGGGGTGAACCATAATCCCCTGTAGCCAGGCAGCCAACCTGGGCACTGGGTGCTCTCAGAGGAGAAAAAGCACAGTGGACCCAAAGAAACACCACTAAAACCGTACAATGTCAGAATTATGGTGGATATTTAGAAGAAGCATAGCCAGATAAACTTTTTCCTCTCAAGTGACATCTGACAAAGTGCATGGATTCATTTAGATTCCAGGAGCATAAGCCAGAAGAACATACCGCCAACTGTAAATGATGTAGCATTACTGGGGTTCAAGGCTTTTACTGCCAAGGGCTCTGAGTGTGTGCTTTTCGTGTCGCGTGGAAATGTTAGGTGAAGGAACGGGTGAGGGAGACACTTGATAAACCTCATCCTCAAGGTAATAAAAAGAAAGGCCAGTGAGTTCTTGGTTATCATCTCAACAACAGAGTCAGAAACTGGAGACAATACTGTAAAAACCATGCGTGATGTTTTAGTAACTACGACTTCCACAGCTTCGTATTTTTTTAAGTTTATTTATTTATTTTGAGAGAGAGAGGGAGAGAAAAGAAAGAGAGCATGAGCAGGAGAGGTGCAGAGGGAGAAGGAGAGAGAATCCCAAGCACACAGGAGTCAATCCCAAGAACTGTGAGATCGTGACTTGAACTGACATCAAGAGTCAGACACTTTACCGAATGAGCCACCCAGGTGCCCCCACAACTTTGTTATTTTTATTTTTCTTGGTCTGTTTCCCTCAGGGATGAACAGCTAAATATCCATCCAAATAACTGTTCCAAGGGCAAGCAGGAAATTGTGTCCTTTTCCATAGTTGATAATCTGGGACGCAAAACTCCCAAGGAAAAAAGTGGGTAATAGCAGGTTTAAGTAAACAAATAAACAAAACAAATAACAATTATTAACGTTTTGGAGCACCTGCTACATGCCAAGCCCTATTCCAAGAGTTAGCTATAGGTACAGCAATAGATATAGCTATAGGTGGGTGTAGGTATAAGGATAGGCATAGGTATGGAAATAAGTAGATATACAAGTGGACATGATCATGGACGTGGGGACAGGGATGGGGATGGAGATGGAAAGATACAGGTACAGATATAGAAACTCAAAGAGAAAGGACAAGCAGGCCTAGCAACTGCAGCTTGCCCCAAAGAAGAGCCAGCAGAGGAGAGTGGCCCTGGAATGAAAAGCAGCCAGAGGCTTAACGATGCAGGTGACCTTACTATCATTTACTCATAGAACCCACGCTTCACCGACGTTCAGGGCAAGAGCCTGGATTCGTGAGTAACTCAGATCACTGTCTACAACCTAGATCCGAAATCCACATTCCTTCTAGAGGCGCAAGAACATTTGGCCTTTTGGATCCCGCCCGGGGGAGCTGAGTAACCCCGAAATGTGCCTGTCTTGTCGCTCCGTGAGGGAGCTGTAGAGAAAGGAACTCCCAGAGACGGACCAAGGAAGTGCATCTGTGTCTTTCATACAGTGGAACGTGGAACAGCTGCATCAGAATCACCTTCAGCCTTTCGATTTTTCTTTCTTCTGGACCTCGAGTGCCCAGAAATGACTAATGGCAGAGTCACCCTTGGTCCAAAGAAGGCTATTTTATTTTGCTGCATCGCGCTGCATTTTTCCTTTACCTAATTTTCCTTTACCTAATTTTCCACTTTCCATTTGCCTACTAGCTCATCTCTCTTCCACCATTGGCATCCAACTGTAGTACATTGAACACATGTCTTTCCAAGCCACATCCCATACATCTATTTAGGTATACATGTCTCACACACAGCATCCGCAACATTAATAATGTATAACATAGGTATTCATATTATTGAAAATGTTTTTTTTTTTATTTTTGTTTTCATTTCAATAGCCTTGTGCCATAAATCCTATTCTTTTCCATCCAAGTTTATTTCACTTAACATTGTATCTTTGAGAACTTCCAGGCTACAACATATAAAATTAGTTCCCCCGTCTGAATTCAGAAGAGCGTTCTATCTCATGCATATGCCACATTTTACCTTTCTATTCATTACTGGCAGACGCTGGGGCTACCACTAGCTTCTTGCTGCTACAGTAATTGGAAATAAAATAATAGCAATTTATCAAGGTGATACAACTTTCTTCTGGTAAACCACGGTGAGGAGGGCTGAAAACAGTGAGGGTATTAAACAAATCAACTTTTGGGGCACCTGGGTGGCTCGGTCGGTTGAGTGTACGACTTCGGCTCAGGTCATGATCTCGCGGTCCATGGGTTCGAGCCCCGCGTCGGGCTCTGTGCTGACCGCTCAGAGCCTGGAGCCTGTTTCAGATTCTGTGTCTCCCTCTCTCTGTAACCCTCCCCCGTTCATGCTCTGTCTCTCTCTGTCTCAAAAATAAATAAACGTTAAAAAATAATTAAAAAAAAAAAAGAAATCAACTTTTATGAATCGTAGGGGCATTCTTGAAAGTGATCAGGAGGCTGCCATAATCTCCTCTGGAAAATTATCTCAGTTGTCATTGGTTGCAATTTACAAAAGGAGTTCGTCAAAAATTTGTTCTGCCAAAAGCTGAATTGAAAAAGTTAACTACACGTCTGTATGGTAGGATTTCCTTGAGTGTTTAAATAAGCCTGTGTCTCCCTCCAAAAATATTAAGTAAGGATTTTATAAAGAGCTGCCTAAAACAGAATACCTATAAACTAGTAGAATTAGTGTTCCATGGAACGCATTTCAGGAAATACCGCTGTATTGTTACCATTATTTTACTCTGTTTTCAGAGACGTAGTGATAATATTAGAATTCAAGCTTTGTCTTTCGCCAAAACAAACTGAGTCTTGACAAGAAAAGATGTCCCTTTTCAGAGGAAACCATTTTTGCTTGGAGATTTACATTATTCAGAGGGGGGTTTTTTTGCCCCCAATATTACACATTTTATGGTGCTGTGGTTCCTATTTTTCCAGTAGACTACATCACAAATCTTTGTATGAAAGGCTCTGTGGCTGACTGGTTACTAGACAGTTGCTTACGCCTCAGTACTCCTTTGTGCCTGGTCGAATCCACCAACATAGACCAGAGCCTCCTCTACTGCAAATGGGAAACCAAGGAAGTCGACTTGGAGTTCGGTTGTGGGAAGAACAAGAACCCCTCCATGCCTGTCAGCTTGCCCGGGGTGTCCCTGTTCCCTGGAACAGCTCTGAAGATGTTGGCCACACAAGTTCTATTAATCAGCACCTGCAGAGCAAGTGCCTGTCTTTTACTGAGTTCAGGGTCAGCAGCCTGGACTCAGTCCGTTCAGTCTGAAAATACAAGCCATTGTTAAAAGGCAGTGCATGGTTAATAAACAGGAGAACAATTGTCTGGGAAACTTCAGAAACTAGGTTTTCAGGTTTTGGGGCGCCTCTAAACAAAACTTTGGAAATCGAACTTGAAGAAGGAAATTGGGAGCCATTATTTACCATAGGACATTCAAACGTGAAATTTGCAATTTAATGAGCAAGGGACGGTTGCATGCATTCTGTGAAGTCAGGAGATGATTCCAAATAAAGGGCCAGACATTAATTTTTTTTCATCTTTATCATTTATTTTGTAAACTGCTAAAGCTATGCTTTATTTATTGCAACTCATCCATATATAATTCTCTGTAGTTTAGAAAACTGCATCTAACATTTCCATCCCAACTTTATAAATTGCGTTGATTTATTTCCGTCTCTTAAGCCTAAAACCATTTATTACAACAACAAAACATCCTCCTATTCTGGTGATCCAGGAACAAAGTCGACCCACTTACTGTGTAGTGAGCATTGACAGATGGCCAAACGGGGTGATAGCTTTGATTTTAATGTGTCTTAAGAGAGTAAATGAAGCAAAGGCAATCTTCATCTCATGTGAAAAGTTGGATTTTTGTGTGCCTCGTCGGCAACACTGAGGTGCAATTCTCACAGCACTTCATTGATTTTCCACTCAACCATGACCATTCAGATGGCAAAAAGCAGGGTCAAAGAATTTTTAAAGTTCTTTACCCTTGTTTGTCTGGAAAAGTGCAAACAGCATTGACTATACTTATTTCAGAGGTAGACACTGGTTTGCTGGGACACAGTATGGGTTTCGCAGGCGATGAATTTTTAATTTTACGCAAAATGACGTGGTTTCGTAGAGAGAATCATTAACGTCGTAAAGACGGTGAGGAAAACAAAAATTCTTCACACCTCCCCACCTGTGATTTTAGCATATACCATGGATGAGGAAGCACTTTGCTCTGCTTGCTTTCAGATCTGAAGGGGGACAGACTTCAACAGCAGGCAACGAAGTATGCCTTTAGAGCAATAAAGTCTCACCGCTGTCGGATGGCGTGGTATTCCAGACCGGGTCTCAACTTCACGTTAAACTCAAAGTACCATTTAAATAGAAAGGTGAACTACCTTCTTCATCTACTCTGAGAGTATGAAAGACTGGGAAAGCATCTGGAGAGGGAGGAAGAGTGAAACTCCACGGCGACTTCTAAAGTATTTTGTTTTTAATGTTTATTTATTGTTGAGAGAGAGACAGAGACAGAGACAGAGAGAGACCATGAGTGGGGGAAGGGCAGAGAGAGAGGGAGATGCAGAATCTCAAGCAGGCTCCAGGCTCTGAGCTGTCAGCACAGAGCCTGACGTGGGGCTTGGACTCACGAACCAACCTCGAGATCGTGACCGGAGCCGAAGTCGGACGCTCAGCCGACTGAGCCACCCAGGTGGCCCACAATTTCTAGATAACACGTAAACAGGTGGAAGCCTGACATTGCTAGCCCAGCATGTTTCATAATTGGGTAGAATTGTACTTCTGTAGTATAAATATTACACACAGACAATCAATACAAGCCGTGAGACCACTGGTTTGTCTTCCTACAGTTCGGTCCTTGAACGTCCACAGATGAAGTTCTTAGGGTCTCGTAATGTAGTTGGTGTATCTGTGTTCACATTTTACCTGTCAGTATGACAAGCTAAAACAAGAACAGGTTTTGGGGGCACCTGGGGAGCTGAGTCGATGAGCGTCTGACTCTTGATTTCAACTCAGGTCACGATCTCACAGTCTGTGGGATCGAGCCCCCTGTCGGTCTCGGGGCTGACAGCATAGAGCCTACTTGGGATTCTCTCTCTCCCCCTCTCTGCCCTTCCCCCACTCGCGCTTTCTCTGACTCTCTCAAAATAAATAAATAAACTTAAAAAAACAAAAAACAAAAAAAAACAGGCTTTGGTGTTCAGTCAGAAAGACCTGAATGCAAGTCGCATGTCTGCTTTCACCTGCTTTGTAAAGTCAGGAAGCTGACTTAGCCCTTTCAGTCTGTCCCCACATCTGTGATGGGAACAGTAATACTACCCATTGTACAGCCTTCTTACATTAATTAGATTAGATCATCCTTGAGAAGTGGGTAGTAGTATCTGGCATTCAATAAGTTTTAGTTCTCTTAGCCCATATGGCTAATATGATACAAGAAGCTGGAAAGTAGAAACTCAAAGTCTGTTGGGTAGGAATAGGAAAAGTGCATTCTTCTATTCAACGGACAATCCACACCCATGCAACACAATGTTCCCATTGCCATATTGCATCAGTGATCCCAGTGGCAAAATAACCATCAAGTTCTCTTAGCAGGACATACTGTTAGGGGATAAAGACAATTTTCAAGGGACCCAATACTCTCCAGTGTCACATTTGACTGACAGGGTAATGATGCGGGGACTTCCTCCGAGCCCATGCTTCACCTGCTAGCCTCAGCGTTTCTGAGCATTTCTGAGTTCATTCAGGTGTGCTGCCGTGTGGTGGGAAGCAGAAAATGAAAGCTCCAGCATGCCATCACATGGAAGGTCGCGTACGCTCTTTTGAAAGTGAGCACTGAGCACCCATGAATGGAAATGCGAATGTTGACAAGATAATTGCAAATGTTTAGAAAATGAAAAAAAAAAAAAAAATTCAGTCAGCCCAGAGGAAAGAAAGCAGTCTTCCATTCCCATACTCCTTCTGGTAATCCCTAAAAAACTTACTTCTTCTTCCCATGGCCTTACCAAACACGTGGCTTTGACTTCTCCCAGTAAGCAGTGTTCTTTACTCCAGAAGAAAGAAGGGCTCCCGGGTCGATAGTCAACATCCACGTATGGACTCTGTCTCACTTCCTCCAGCTTCAAGGCTAAACTATAATAAGTAAGTAAAGACAGATAGGACCCTCTCTGTCAAGATGAGCACACAATACGTTGTCGACTACTTTCCACACCCAGAATGAAAGGGGAAGCCAATCTGATAGGATCCTGAGACAATAGGCATAAGCTGGCACGGTCCAGGCAAACCAGGACGTATGGCCGCCTTGCCTCTCGCCTATCCTAAAGACTAAGGGTGGAACATGAAATCCTGACCTCACATACGTGGGCTTCACCAAATGTATAAAAATAAAAACATTTGACAGGAATAGAAATGTTTAGACAAATCAGAATGTAAGAAGGAGGATAACATGATAAAAACCACTATTCCATAATTAGTCTAAAAGTTTCTCTTTTAGCATTTTGGTCATGAGACCGAAAGGTCCCTCAACTCGAACATCCATGAAAATATCAAACACTATAAGCCTACGACTGAACCCATGATTGAACTCCCCAAACCGATTTTTCCTCGTGTTGTGCCCTATATTTAGGAATGGTAGGCACCCGAGACAGAAATCCAGTGAGCAGCCAAGAGAGTTTCTCCTTCTCCCACATCACATGGTTAATCACTCACCTTACATGATTATCGCTCACCTTTCCCTCCTGTAGAAATTTTGATTCCTTTTCTTCTGTTCTGGGCTTACTTTAGGCCATCAGCTTTCCTGCTTAAATACTTCCTCTTTAATTAGCTTCCTATGGTCGCTGAAACAAATTACCACATACTTGGTGGCTTAGAACAGCACATACTTACTCTCTTAGAGTTCTGGAGGCCAGCAGTCTCTACTGCATTTCAATGGGCCAAAATCAAGGTCCTGGTTTCTTCCAGCTTCTGGAGGCTGTGACATTCCTTGGTTTGTGACTGTGTGACTCCAGTTTCTGCCTCTGTGGCCACATACTCTAATTTCTGCCTCTGAGGTCGCATGGCCTTCTTCTCCTCTGTGGGTCTCAGTCTCTCTCTGCCTTTTTTCTTATAAGGACATTTGTGATTGCATTTAGGGCCCACTTGGATAATCCTGGAAAATAGTCCCATCTCAAGAGCCTTAACTTAATCACACCTGCTAAGTTGTTGCCATATAAGGTGTAATGGGTTGAACTGTGCCTCCTAAAATGCACATGTTGAAGTGTTAACCCCCAGTACTTTATTTGACTTTATTTGGAGAGAGTCTTTATAGAGGTAGTTAAGTAATGGGGTCATTCGGGTGGGCCCTAAACCAACATGCCAGGGATCCTTACAAAAGGGGGAAATTTGGACACAGAGGCACTCAGAGGGAAGACGATGGGAACAGATACAGAGACAAGGCATCTACAAGCCAAGGAAAGAGGCCTGGAGCAGAGTCTCCCCTCACAGCCCTCAAAAGGAACTATTATGACACCTTGATCTTGGACCTGTAGCCCCCCAACTGTGAGACAATACATTTCTATTGTTTAAGCTACCCCATGTGTTACGGCAGCCTTAGCAAGCTAATGCATGAGTTAACGTTCACGGGCCCCAGAGATTAGGACCGGTATCTTCGGGAGTCAATACCAGCATACTATGCTTACACCGCCCCAACATGTCAGATACCTCCTTGCCGCCAGGCTCACTCACCCCTTGTAACCCACTTTTCACAAGAATCCCGGTGACCCTTCCAAGATGCATACAAATATGTGTTTCCCTTTGCTTAAAATATTTACGCCCTGGATAGAATTTCACACCTTTCCTGACCTGCTCCTCGTATCATTCATTGATGGGCCCCCTGGACTACCTGTTCTTCCAAGTTTCTGTCTTCCTATTCTCTGTTTCCTCTGCCTTCGAAAAGCCTCTTCTTTAAAGGTCATCTCATGAGCTTCTCAAGGAGGCTTTCCTTGACCCATCTACCTTACCTCCCAGCAGGGCTGGCTTCCTGGTCATGTGATCTGTGCTCAAAGTGCCTCTCACTTGGCTTAATGCTCTGCTAATGCTATCTCTGATTTTTGAACAAGGGTTCTGCATTTAAACTTTTCACTGGGCTTGGCAAATCATGTACGCATCCCTGCCTCCCATCCTGATGTTTCTTCCACCTCAGTAGGTTAATGGGAGGATCTCCCTCTGAAAGTTCCTTCATACACCGTCATTCAAGAAAGTGGACAAGACGACGCAGGTTCAGCATAAGATCTTCCCACAGATTTGTGGCAGTTAGGGAAACTTCTGCATCCTGAATCCCATAATCAGAGAGGATCCTTACGAGTGATCTGTGAGATGGAACACTGGTGCCTAAAGTGAAGGATGTGATCAGTTGACTACTGGTCCTACAGAAGTTTCAAAGATACAACGTCATCTATCTGAACACTGTTGATCCCTTGCGTGCCAAGATGAGAGATAACAGGAAGTAATTTTGGAAAGGGAAGAATCCTAACAGAGAGATCAGTTCTACATCAAGAATTAAGGCTTCCCTGATGAATCCCTAAAGTTATATTTTTTTTCTTGTGATGAGATCTTTTAAGAACTGCTTTCTTTGCAACTTACAAATATACAGCAGCGTATTAATGACGGTCACCATGCTGTACATTACATCCCCAGGCCTTTCTTATTTTATAGCTGGAAATTTGTTATACCTTTTGAACACCTTCATTTCTCACTTTGGCAACCAGAAATTTGTTCTCTGTATCTCATTGTTTTTTATATTCCACATATAAATGAGATCATATGGTATTTGTCTTTCTCCGATTTATTCCACTAAGCATAATGCTTCAAGGTGCATCTACGTTGTCACAAATGGCGAGATTTCTTTCTTTTTTGTGGCTGAATAACATTCCATTTTATATATATCACATCTTCTTTACCCATTCATCTATTGATGGACACTTACATCGCTCCCATGTCTTGGCTATTTTAAATGCTGCAGTGAACACGGGGGTGCATATAACTCTTTGAGTTAGTGTTTTTGTAGCCGTTAGATGAATACTCAGAAGTATTGTTGCTGGGTCATATGGTAGTTCTATTTTCAACTTTTTAGGAACCTCCATAATGTTTCCCACAGAAGATGTACCAATGATCCACATGAGTTCCTTTTTTCTCCACGTCCTTATTAACACTTGTTATTTCTTGTGTTTTGGTAATAGTCATTCTAACAGGTATGAGGTGATAACTCATTGTAGTTTTGATTTGCATTTTCTTGACAGTTAGTGATGTCAAGCACTTTTTCATGTGTTCTTGTCCACCTGTATGTCTTCTTTGGAAATGTTTATTCAGATCCTCTGCCCATTTTTTTAATAAAATTTTTTTTTGCTATAGAGTTGCATGAGTTCTTTATATATTTTGGATTTGAACCCCTTATCAGATATATGATTTGTAAATATTTTCTCCCATTTCATAGGTTGTCTTTTCATTTGTAAATGGTTTTGTTGTGCGGAAGTTTTTTTTTTAATGTTTTATGTTTTTATTTATTTTAGACAGAGAGAAAGCACGAGTTAGGGAGGGGTAGAGAGAGAGGGAGACAAGAACTGAAGTAGGCTCCGTGCTGACAGCAGAGAGCCTGATGCCGGGGTTTGAACTCATGAGCCGTGAGATCGAACGCTTCGCCAACTGAGCCACCCAGGTGCCCCTGTTGTGCAGAAGTTTTTGAGTTTGATGTAGACCCACTTATTTATTTTGCTTTTGTATTTTTTATTTTGCCTGTATTTTTGGTGTCAAATCCAAAAAATAATCACCAAGACTGATGTCAAAGAGCTTACTATGTTTTCCTCAAAGAGTTTTATGGTTTCAGGTCTTTCATTCAAGTCTTTAATCCATTTTGAGTTCATTTTTGTGTATGATGTAAGACAGTGGTCTTTTGTTTGTAGCTGTCCTGTTTCCTCACACTATTTACTGAAGAGATCATCCTTTTTCTATTGTATATCCTTAGCTCCTTTGTCATAAATTAATTGATCGTATATGCACAGGTTTATTCCTGATCTCTCTATTTCATCCCGTTGGTCTATACATCTGTTTTTATGTCAATAGCATGTGGTTTTGATTACTAAATCTTTGGAATATTGTTTGAAATCAGAAAGTGTGATGTCTCCAACTTTGTTCTTTCTCAACATTGCTTTGGCTACTTGGCATCTTTGGTGGTTCCATGCAAATTTTAGAATGGTTTGTTCTATTTCTGTTAAAAATACAGTTGGAATTTTGATCGGGATTCCATTGAAGCTGTACATTGCCTTGGGTAACATGAACATTTTAACAATATTAACCCTTTCAATCCATGAGCACAGAGTGTCCTTGCATTTATTTGTGTCATCTTCAATGTCTTTCATCAGTGTGGTATAGTTTTCAGTGTACAAGTGTTTCACCTTCTTGGTTAAATTCATCCCTAAATATTTTCTTCTTTTTGATGCAATTGTAACAGGGATTGTTTTCTTAATATCCGTCTGATAGTTCATAGTTAGTGTATGTAACTACAACAGATTTGTTTACATTGATTTTGTGACCTGTCTCTTTACTGAATTCATTTATTAGTTGTTAACAGGTTTTTTTGGTGAAGTGTTTAGGGCTTTCTATATATAGTATCATATCATCTGCAAATAGTGAAAGTTTTACTTCTTCTTTTCCAATTTGGATGACTTCGGTTTACTCAAGATAAATATTAATTCATTCTGGTATCTGTCTTTTCTCACACATGGTGTGGAAACCACTGCTCTGTTTTATACAACATAAAGGGCTTAAGGGTTTACTTTTTGCGTTGGAAAGAACGCCGAACTGTGTTTGAAACAAAACTCATTCCTACAGGTGGGAATTTCATGGTCTATCTCTATGTGAACATGAGAGAGGCCATCTGCTCAGGTAAGGTGGTGGGTAGGCAACTTAATTTTCATAGTTTTTTTTTTTTTTAATTTTAACTCAAACCTTTGCTTAGGTATTTTCAAAGAATGCAAAATCTGCCCTTAATGAACAGCCTATACGCTACATCCTTGTCAAACACCAAATCTTTCAACTACCCAACTTCCTACCAGAAGTCAGAATGGCTTTCACAGATAATTGCACAAAGCCCAAAAACTCATTTTTCCGTATTTTGCAAATTTGACTTCTTATTTTACGTGAGATACAATTCACATGATTTAAAATTAGCCATCATAGAGGCACCTGGGTGGCTTAGTCGGTTAAGCGTCTGACTTCGGCTCAGGTCGTGATCTCACCGCTGGTGAGTTTGAGCCCTGCGTCCGGCTCTGTGCTGACAGTTCCGGAACTTGAATTCTGAGTCTCTCGTCTCTCTGCCCAGTCAAGCTCTGTTGTGATCTCTCTCTCTCTCAAATATAAACAAACATTTAAAAAATAAATAAATAAAATTAACCATTTTGAAGTGCACAATACAGTGACATCTAGTGTCTCATAATATTGTGCAGTTATCACATCTTTCGAGTTCCAAAATATTTCCATTACTCCCTCTACTCAGTAAGTAGCCATTCCCCTTATTCTCCCAATCCTTTGCAGCCACCAATCGACAACCGCTAATCTGCTTTCCGTCTCTATGGCCTTACCTATTTTTGGATAGTTCACAGAAATGGAATTACACAGTATGTGATCTTTTGTTCCTGGCTTCTTTCCCTTGGCATAATGTACTTAAGGTCCATCCGTGTCGTGACATGAGTCAGAACTTCCTTCCTTTTTATGACTGGATAATATTCCATTTCAGGGATATACCACATTTCATTTCTCTGTTCATCTGTTGGTAAACATTTGGGTTGTGTCTCCCTTTTGCCTGTTGTAAATAGGGCATGAGCATTCATAAACTAGTTTTTCTATGAATACCTGTTTTCAATGATTTGGGGCTTATCCACATGAGCGGAGTGTGTGTGTGTGTGTGTGTGTGTGTGTGTGTGTGTTCTTGTGAGACTCTCAAAATTCAATTTAGTTTAGAAGACACAAAATAAATAAATCATGAGACCCTTTCCCTTACCTCCTGGTATCCAGAGAACCACTACAGATGAAAAACAATGTTTTAACCTTATGCAACATTTGTCTTCCTGTCACTTTATCTCCTTTTTGTTTCTTACCCACCATCACTGTCTAACCCACACATTCAACACCTTACACTTTCACCTCCCCAGGTCGCTCACAGTCCTCACTCTTCATCTTCTACGCCCAACCCCCCTGTATTCTTGGCCATATTGATACCTGCCTTCTGCACAAAATACACCCTTATTTCTTGGACCGCAGGCCGGGGTAAATAATTAATGTATCCAGTAATGGATTTGAAATACCTGCTTATGTTGTCAATGCTGATGTGTCTTATCCCACGTAGAAAACACGTACATGTGACAAGTGTTTTCAAAGTCCAGTTGGGAACAGAAGAAAATTGGGGAATATCAGACATCATGGCAGAGGACGTGAAGAAGACCTTTTACAAGAAGAGTAGCTGGGTCTTTCCCAACACGCTTCAGAGAACACCAGTGTGTAGCCTCCTGCTCCTTCTTTCTGAGAAGTGAGACCTCATTGGAAGATCTGCATGCAACGAAGCAAAGAATCTCTTAAACTTCTTGAGCACCTCTGTGAGATCCAAGGGTGGCCCCGCAATCCATTTGGGAACTATAGATTTTAGAAACTGAATTTCAGAACAATACAATTGAAACTACATGCAATTTACAATTATACTTCTCAGACCCATTGTTCGTGCAAAGCTCCGGTGGAAGGAGCTTCAGAACGGCAACATATCTTAATTAGCATGACCATTGCTAAGAAATTAATACACATTGTGTTTTTATTGTCCACGGGAATAATTAAAGTGGAGAAGTCTACAGCTGACTGCTCATGAAGATAAATATGACTATATGCACCTTTGCAGTTATATCAAAAAGTGAAACTAGAGTTTCTAATCTATAATTCCCCTTCTTCCTTCCACCATCTCTATCGGTGCAGAACATTCTAGCCCACATCCTTCCTTTGTGCAGAGGAGATCACTCCCTCCGTCCCCTTTCTGGTGTGTAGAAATCTCCACGGGCTATTCTGAGTCTTCCATTACTATCTAAGCTTACTGAAGCTAGAGTAGGGAAACTCTTCCTGCCAGTGACTTTCACCCCATGCAAGAGGGGAAATCACACAGGAATGCCAAGAGCACACCACAGCTAGTGTGTCCCCAGCAGCCCCACCCAACCATTGCAGCTGACTGCAATGAATCCTACAGCAGACTCGTGGCTATACCTTAAGCTCAGCAGCAAGGCCAGATTTAAGTTCCGCTGGTTTCAAGAATCCTGCCCCTACTAACCTGGCCCAGAATAACCTCTCTTCTAAACTCTCAATGCACCGATTACACTATATCTCAGACCTCGGCACAGATGCCTTTGTATTGTTTGTGTTTCATTTTCCCTTACCAGTTTGAGAGTATCGTATCTTCTAGCTTTCATTTACCCCCACTTTGGCCAATGTATCTGGCAGAGTGATATTAAATACAAGCTCAATAATGACTGAGTGATTAATGATTAAACATGGGTGTATATGTGTGAGATAGGAGATATTTGAAACATAAGGGTGTATTAGTATACGTGTTCGTATACGTATGCCGGCCATCTTCCGCAATCTGAACTAGCATCTAATTGTGAATTTAAATTGTTAATTAATCACAAATTGCAGAATGCTGTGTCAAGAGTTTACTTTTTATTTTTTGGACCTCCATGTACTCCAAATACACAACACAGAAAGGCCACTGTAATGCAACCGAAAAGCCATGCCTTCGTATAATTTGTGAATAACCAACCATATATTTTTGTGTCAAAGCTGTGATGCCTTCTTGTTCCAGTGCAATTTAAAATTGCCTTTCAGGGAAAGGAGTCTAGCCCTTTAAGACTGAGAATTAGGTACGGGTATGACACTTGAATTCTGGGTATGGTCAAGTTCAAGCCTCCATTCCAAACGATTAGGTGCTGACTGGGAGTGAATCCTAGGAAAGACATTTTCTTCTCCGAGTAGAAAAAGGACATCATTCCCCGCAGAATGCACACAGCATAGTCTTCAGAGCCAGGGAATCATCCTATTTTAGCACTGGAGAAGATTTAGAGAGAATCTTTTCTGATATCATTGTACCGATAGCTGAACTTTAGCTAGCCCTGCCCCCCACCTTCTGCCCCTCGCCAGCCCAGCAAGAGCACGGCAAACAGTGTGCCAGATGGGGGTCCTGGGCTCGGGGATAGGGAGATTCCCAATGTCCCACTGCTTCCTGTACGTTTTTGCTCTACTTTCTCCCTTTCATCCCCTCCAGAAGGGCACCTCAAGATTCCAGTCGATTTGTTTCCGTGCCTGGTTCCAGTTTCTGGGACATACTTGAGGCAGCAGTTAATTTGAAGACATGCGCAGTAGCCCATCTGACCCTCAGTTGTGATTTGACCTTGAAACGCAGTCCCAAGGCTGCCCCTTCTCTAGTTCTCGACTTGCACTGTCATATATGGTGGCCACCGGCCCCATAGGGCTATTGAGTCCTTGAAATGTGGCCAGTCTAAATTGACAAGTGTTTTAAAGGATCGAATCACACAGAGACTTGGTGTGACAAACTTCAAAATATCTTGATAATTTTTATATCGATTTCCATCTTTAATATTTTGAATGCATGGGGTAATTAAAAATTTTTAAATTGGCTTTACCTGTTTTGTTTTTACTTTTTAAATGTGGCCACCGCAACATTTTAAATGGCTCTTTTGTGACCTACATTATCTTTCTCTTGGGCAGCATTGTTCTAGGGCCTAACCAATGAATCTCAAATTCTGTTCTGTGTATCACCTACAGCAGAATCAGGGCTACTCGTTACTAATTTAGACAACCAGGCCCCCTACCAGACTTACTGAAACTCATCTTGTGGAATGAGGCCCTGAAATCTGCATTTTAACCGGCACCTGCTGTAATTCTCCAGCCCGACAAAGTCTGGGGTCAACTGCCTAAGAATCAGCCTCAGATACTATTTCATTTCCTCTCTGCTGGTCACAAGGGAAGCAGAATGATGAGTCCAGAAATAGAACATTAAAAAGACAAAACAGCCTTTATCTCTTTAAGCCTACCCATCTAGGGACTGGATACATGAGATGGCCTACAAAGGGGTTTGACGCTGAGACGTATTGAAGTCCCAAAGCAACGGGACTGAATTAGTTTGCCCTGAAACGCTTCCAACTCTAAGCATGGAAGCAATGTATATGTGCAGGTGGCAAGCAGGAGGGACTGGTAGCTGTATGTGCAGGCTTTGAAGTCAGATGGATTTGGATTCAGGTCTCCACCCCTCCACTCAAGGGCTGTTTATCCTGGGAATGACACCTTCACTTCTGAGGGTCCATCTTTTCGTTAATAAAGCAGAGAAAAATAATGATGGAAACAAAATGCCAGCCACATGCAGGGTAAACACTCACAAAACTTAACAAGTGTTATTATTACCCATGTAGGCTGCAAGATGAATTTCTTCACTTAGTCTTAAAAATAAAAAATACGACTAAATATGATTAGAACAAGCCACGTCATCTACCTACGGCTATTCACGGTGAAGACACAGAGAGTACCCAGATATTTAAGTTTTTTAAATTGTGCTCTAAATCGTGCGTCATTTGTTTTAAAGTTCGCAATTAGAAACTGAGAATTTTCTGTGCTTCCTCATTTCCATAAAATTTCTTAATTGAAAGGCATAGCTAAGTGACTCTTGTGTTGAATCCCATTTTATTTACCCATGGTTATGTGAAGCCTCACAATTCAAGCCATGGAGATGTTTCCAATCTCACTCTTCACCTGGACTCAATTACCAAAATTTTAGGCCCGTCTCTGGGAAAAAAATAGCATCTAAAAATGTGATCTTGCTAATTAAGAGCAGCAACAAACATTATTGTATATTTAAAGGAACACAAATCCACTTGTACATTTTTTTAAAAATGCAATAGCATCCAAAATTCAAATTGAATCTCAATTTCCCTTGATCTCAATTGAACTATAAGACTCACAAATGATACATTTTTCCTCTTTGGTCTAGGTCAGTCAGCATTGTGATGGAGGTACCAGATTGATCAAAGTGTCAACAGTCATAAGACTGTAAAAAATAGACATAAGGTTAGCAGAAAACCAGAAGCTTACTAATGGAAATAAAAGAATGAGGTGCAGAAAAAACTAGAAATCAACTGGGCCATGGGAGGGTAGCCAGGCTAGAGGTAATAATATGGGGGCTAGACGGGGAAAGGTGGAACCAGGTTGATGGTTTTGAGTCTGAAATGTTGAATTTCGTTGACCTGTTCCAAATACTACAAGTTTTTAGTCAATTGATCAAAAAATTGTTTGATTAATTGTACATGCCCTATATCCCTCCCTCTCCTACCTTTAAGTTCCATTTTCTGGTAATCCGGTTGCTTGAAGCAAAGCTCCCTCTGATTCATTCATTCACTTACTCATTGAATAAATGTTTATTTTACTTGTCTCTACTATTTTTCAGGCACCCTAGTTAATTCTGGGGACATCATAATTAATAAAACACAGCCCAGGGGGCACCTGGGTGGCTTAGTTGGTTAAGAGACCAACTATTGATTTCGGCTCTGGTCACGATCCCAGGATCATGTGATCGAGCCGGGTGTTGGGTTCTGTGTTAACAGTGAGGAGCCTCCTTGGGATTCTCTCTCTCCTTCTCTCTCTTCCCCTCCCTTCCCCTCTTTCAAAATAAATAAATAAAGATTAAAAAAATAAATAAATGAAACATGGCCCTGATAGGAGATAGTCATTTAAATTCATAGAGTAGTGCACAAGTGCTTGCAGAAGCACAGGAGAGGAGGTCTCTAACTCTGTGAAGGAAGGCCAGGCAAGTAAAGTTGATATTTGAACTGAGTCCAAAGGAATTCACAAGAAAGAGCAAATGAGACAAGTTATTCTAGACACACGATGCAGCAAAGTCAACCATGTGGAGATGAGAAAGATCAGGGTATGTTCAGAGAATGATACCTAGTTCCGTATGGCATCCAGGATGTGCCAGGGTGAAGGGGGAGAGGGAAATTAGGGGAGGTAGACACAAGAAAGAGTCTTTCATAAGAGGCCTTGCATGCCATGCTAAGGGGAGGGGCTTTACCCTACACCACTGAGAAAGTGTAAGCCAGAGAAATAAAACGGAATTTGCATTTAAAAAGATTGTTTAATGTTTATTTATTTTTGAGAGAGAGACAGAGCACAAGTGGGGGAGGGGCAGAGAGAGAAGGAGACACAGAATCCGAAGCGGGCTCCAGGCTCTGAGCTGTCAGCACAGAGCCCAACACTGGGCTCTCGAAGCCTTGAACCACCGGATCCTGACCTGAGTCAAGGTCCAATGCCTAACCAACTGACCAGCCAACCAGGTGCCCCCAAGAATTTGCATTAAAAAAAAATCACATTGTTTGCAAGGTGCTAATGAATTAGAAAATAAAGCTAGAGAAAGACAGGTTGGTTAGAGGCTGTCAGAAAAGTTCAGGAAAGAGTGGTTAGTGCCCTAAACTATACTGGCAGGAGGGTAAGGAGGAGGAGAAGCTTTTGAAAGATATTAACATGTAATCTGACACCAAGCAGGTCACCATTATCTACCCCCCCCCCCCACTAAAAATCCTGGCAATGGAAGGATTATTAAATGAATTCACTGCCCTCGTACGCAGAATACTCTGTAATAGTCAAAACAGTGAGCTTTAAAGAGAAACAGCTAATAAGAGGAAGTCAAACAGCAGGTCTAGTTACATTTTACAAAATGCATTACATAACTGTCGTCAGGGCCTGGAGGAACCCTCACTATCAACCCCTGTGCCCTCTCTTTGCAGGTGATGGGATGACAGCAGAATGGGAGGCGGAAAAGAGGAAAGACTCATCAGGAACTTGCATGGTGATTTAAATGTTTAAAATGTAGCATTGTCATGTGTTGTGTATTTTAAGAGACAATAAAAAAGAAAATGGTTATAAATTCAAATCACTCCCAAGAACAGTGATGCCTTTTTGAATTTCAGGGAAAACTAACTAAGTTATTTCGAAAGGAGATACACACATTTATTAAATGTTGAGGGTGTTAATTTCTTGAAGTTAGAGAAATAGATAAATTCTTAATATATCAATTCTAGAAAGCTAGAAGTCCCAGGAATTAGGTTTCAAAGGATTTTAAAAGATTGATTTCTTTTAAATCCTATTTTAATCCCACTTTTCATGTACATTCTTTGTTAACAAACTGGGAATTAGACCACTTTGCTTGTGAGATTATTTTGCCCGTGAATCGTTGCCATGATAAATTAGCAGCAGCACATGAAATTCTGTACGGATGAAGGGCTCGTATTCACTCTTTCCCAAATGCAGCAAAAAGCCCCTTGTTTCCCATTTAATGGAATGCTGCTCCTTCTGAAATCCTTTGGAGCAAGGAGTCCTTAGCCTATATGTTCCCTTCACTCAAAGAGGACTCGGGTGGACAGTAATGTGTAGATGCTACGTGTACTTTCCTCCTAACACCTCGGGTACATCTCAGGGGTTCACACAAGAACTGGATTATCACCGCAGGACCCCACGTCTGCGTGCAGGTGGAAACCTCTCAGAGAAGACAATATACTTCCATTCTTGTTCTTTCCCATCTCATGTCGGCTTGCCATAGCCAGCCTGGTAGATATGGGTTACCATTTTCAGAATTCGTTATCGTTGAGTCCAAAACCAGAGGCAGACTATTGCTGTTATGAATGATAGAACAGCCCAGACCAGGAGTCGTTTCCAAAAAGATGCCAGTGAGTAGTTAGAAAAGGCAGATGAGGAAAGCTCAAGAGTCTAGGGTAACCCACGGTAACGGCCACGGCAATGGCCAACCCACTGGCTTGGCCAACTGGGTGGATGACGGCACCTGCCAATTGCTCTGGGTTGACCAGGGAAGGAACGTGTGTGGGGAGAAGTCTGAGTTTCAGGTGCTTGTCACACATCACAGAAGCTTCCAAGTCACATGTAGGAGGTTGAGAAAAATCTGGGAAGAATGTATACATTGATAAATTATTGGATAATGGTTGGAGAAAAGTATGTGGATGAAAACCTATCATAATTTAGCTCTCAAAACGGAAAAAGGAAGAAAAATATGGACCAATTTGTTTTCTTCTCCAATCCCCCAAACTGGAGCATTCGTTCCAGCTAGTTGCTGTTGACTGACAGCCAAAAACAAAGTTCTTTTTTTTTTTTTTTTTTTGTCTTCTAACTTTCTAACTTGGAGATTTTGAAAGAATTGTTCAAAACAGTCTAGTATGTGTTACAACCTCTGGGTGATATGTTCTAGGGAGAAAATATTTTCTCAAAACTGCGTGGCAAGGCATGCTTATTGGAAAAATGTCTATGAACATCTAACAAGCAACTTTTAGTTTTAGACAATCCATTCCCGCGAAAACACCTAACAGTGGCACACTACCGGGGGCATAAAGACGTTGACAAGTATCCTTAAGTGCTTATAACTTTGATTAAATTGCTATTATAAGTACTGTCCTGCTACTGTCTTAAAAATATAGAGCACAAGCCATCTGACCACATAAAGATAAGGTACAATTCAAGCGACAGGAGGCCCAACAATCCCAATGTAAACAGTTAATCAGAAATCACTGACCTTCTCCCCCTAGAAATTTAAATGTCTTGATGCAAAAACAACCAAAGAAGTGACTCTTCTAATGCAGTCGCTGTTCTGCAGAGGACGTACTCTTTTTTAAAAAATGTTTAATGTTTATTTATTTTCGAAGGAGAGAAAAACAGAGTGTGAGTAGGGGAGGGGCAGAGAGAGAAAGAGAGAGACAGAGACAGAGGCACAATCTGAAGCAGGCTCCAGGCTTTGAGCTGTCAGCACAGAGCCTGACGCAAGGCTTGAACTCATGAGCCGTGAGATCATGACCTGAGCTGAAGTCAGATGCTGGACAGACTGAGCCACCCAGGCACCCCACAAAGAACATATTCTTTTTAAAGTTTTCTTTTTTTTTTTTTTAATGCTTATTTATTATTGAGAGACAGAGCATGAGCATGGGAGGGACAGAGAGAGGAGGAGACAGAATCTGAAACAGGCTCCAGGCTCTGAGCTTGTAGCACAGAGCCCGACGTGGGGCTCAAACCACCGAGGACATATTCTTAAAAATTTTTTGCAAGCAAATAAAAGTTTAAAATCTTTATAATCTCCTAAAAAGCAAGAGATTTGAGAATGAGAAACATGAAAGCTGTTAGGTATTTCTCTGTGCAATCTTGTAGGATAACTTCGGTGGAAAATGCTGTCGGGTTTTAGAATTATTCTAAAAACAAACAGAAGGAAAGGCTAAGATTATGCTCTTACAGACTTTCCCACCAGCAGGGATCAAGGTTCATTTCCAATCCAGTCTTCAGAGGAAGATTACATTATGGTGAAATGCAAGTAGAAATAGATTCTAGGGCACCTGGTGGACTTAGTCGGTTAAGCCTCCGACTCTTGGTTTTGGCTCAGGTCATGATCTTGCAGTTTGTGAGTTCGAGCCCCACATCAGTTTCTGCGCTGATGGTACTGAGCCTGCTTGGGATTCTTCCTCTCCCTTTTTCTCTGCCCGTCCTGCGTTCTCTCTCGCTCTCTCTCTCTCTCTCTCTCTCTCAAAATAAATAAATAAACTTAAAAAATATTTTAAAGAAAGAAATAGGTTCTGAAGGTTTCCTTTCCCTCTTGCCTGACCAGCCTTCGGCTTAGGAGGCAAGATACAGGAGGTGAATCAGTGCTAGCTTTTGGAAAAAATCTGAGGTTGGATTGCTCTAACTGAAGTCCAAAAAGAAGCTAATTTCACGGAGCTTAAAATCACACTAAAAATATCCTTTGAGACTTTTCTTTCTTGGCAGCTTGGAATTACTACAAAATATTTGGTATGGTACAACACATTTTCGCAAATAACAGTAAACACAGACATATTTTATTAACTAATAACAGACTCTAATATGTTGAAGCAGCCAACTACTGTCTTCCATTTTCTTCACTTCAAAAGGAAGAAACAAAGAGTTTCCAATGAGGATTTGCGCTTTTTCCTGAACAAAAGTTGAAGACGATTTTTGCACCCGTTGAAAACAAGGTTCTTGGCAAGTCCCAGTTAGAAAGACAAAACGTAAACAAGGCTAGTTCGAAGAGAGTAACATAATAAGAGGTCGTGTGCGTGCGTGCATGTGTGTTTGTGTGTGTGTCCGTGCACGCGCACAGGCAAACATATCTGCACATTCTTGCTCTTGCTCTGGGGATGCGGTGAGAGAGATAAAGTCAAAGGAAGGGAAAAGATGTAGGGGACAACTTGGAATGGCATGTGACCATTCTCTCTGATGCTCCCTTTTGGAGAAGACAGCACGGGTCCTTGGATCTGGAGAGACCACGCTGTACTTGCATTTATCGGGTACCTTACATCCTCAAAGCCACACCAGTGAATGGTGGCGAGATCTCTGGACTCGTCATGAAGAGGCCTGTCTTCTGGTCCCAAGTTCTCTGAGTTTCAGCAGCCCCACCTGGAAATCAAAGACGTGACCACTATTCATAGGATTGATTTCAGGTATGTAAATATCCAGGGAAGTGCCAAGAAGAGTCATTATCGTGTTCTTGGGAACAGAAATTATAACTGAGTCTTGGAGGTCAGGGTCACACTCACAAAGGCCTTGTACAATACTGGGCCACACCGAGGTGCACCTGCCAGGGCCTTAAAATGAGTGCAAAGAATGTAGGGTTTTACATGTGTCTTTTTTTTTTTTTTTTTTTTAACGTTTATTTATTTTTGAGACAGAGACAGACAGAGCATGAACGGGGGAGGGTCACAGAGAGAAGGAGACACAGAATCGGAAACAGGCTCCAGGCTCCGCGCGGTCAGCACAGAGCCCGACGCGGGGCTCGAACTCACGGACTGTGAGATCGTGACCTGAGCCGAAGTCGGCCGCTTAACCGACTGAGCCACCCAGGCGCCCCTACATGTGTCTTTATTTAACTCTTCATGCTTGAGAAAAGGGGGAAAAAAAAAAAAGAAGGAACACAGTGTGTGTCATTTCTGAGAAATCATAATGGCTCAGCCATGAATGCCTGTGGTCAGCAGATGTCCCGATATCCGTCACAAAAATGCCCAGTCACTGACCTTAGGGCACCTCACAGTCTGATGCAGCTCCTGCTCAGAATACACCAGGCAACAAAGTTTCAGTTAACCCCACACAGTCCCCGAGGAAAATGTTAAAGTGAAGCCATAAGAGACATAAACCTCTGAGTGTAGAAGGCACCTAATCGAGTCTGGGGCTGTATAGGAACCAGAGTGAGCCAGGGGACTTCCTGAAACTTGGGGAAGGTACGGTCACAGCTTGCATTACGTATTCTACTTTAAGACGTGTCTTTTCTCCTGGGTTTTGTGCTCAAGAATTTCTACGTAAACAACGACGTCACCAACGTGAGGACTGTTCTACCATTTAGGATGCTTACAGTAACAGGAAATCCTCCCCAAATGGATTTTAGGGTTTAAAAAAAAAAAAAAAAGACAGGAATGCTTCAGGGCAACATGGCCCAAGGTTCAAAGATGGTTACCAGGTTTCAAGTCCCCTCCGTCTATCTTTCATTCACGATGGCTTCATCTTTAGCAAGGCACAAGTTCACGCAGAACCTTCGTACTTTATTTCCTCACATTCCAATTCAATGAAAAATAGCAAGAGTATTGTTCCCAGAAGTAGCCCAAAGCTCCTGGCTTCTCCTTGAGTCTAACTGTGTCATTTGCTCAACTCTGAACTAGTCGCTAATTGCCTTTAGGCAACTTGAGGTTGGGGCTCCCGGACACAGGGTCCTCAGAGAAGTTAGGAGAAGTTGCCAGTGAATCTAGTGTAGACAAACACAAGGTTTACGTCAGTCTACTCATGACCTTTAGGGCTCACATCCTCTGACACCAATGAGGCACAATTACACTTTACATTACGATATTAGAATTTCTTTTATAGGTAACATATGGTTCCGAGAAGAAGTCATTATAAAAAAGCCTTGCAAAATAGATGTAAACATTTCATTTATTTGCCCAGAAACATACATCTCAAGCTCGTTTTTTTGTTTGTCTTAACATCTGAGCCTCAAAAATCTTCCCATTAAATCAGCGTTACAAGTCAACAAAATTATTAAACCTTCATCTGTTTATTGAAACAAATTTCAAAATTTAATCTCCCATTTCATACTAAGTCTCTGGTGGTCAACTTGCTATAAACATTGATTAAATGCACAGTCTGGAAAGACGAAATAAATTGGCTAGGGTACACACAATTGAGAGTCAGAATGTAGGACACATTTCCAAGGCAAGTAATTACTCACAATGCTGATTTCTTTAAATATTTACATAATTGGTAATTGATTGTAATATTCTGGAGGCAGACAATCATTGTTTTTTAAGATTACTACATTTTAGATATCTATCTAAGGTAATTGTTTTTTAACTGAATTAATATAATATGACCCAATTTAGAGAATAAATTAGAAAATGGAAAGAAGGGTGTTTGAGATTCTAGAAAATTCTAGCCTAAGCCCCCTTTTCACCCTCCAAAATCTTCAGTTACCCTTGTACATAACGGAGACACAAATCTCTATTCCTACTTAACTTCAACTTTGTTCCATTTCCAACTGAATCCTAGACTCTTCCACCTAGATATCTTATTTGAACCTCAAACTCAAAATACAGATACAAAACTTAATTCATCACATTTCATGCAAAGTATGATGCTGTGATCTCTAGTTTCTAGTGTTGGTACTTCATCTTTCCAGACGACTGGGTTCTTATTTACCTTTGATTCTTCTTTCCCTTCCTGGCCATCAAATGGTTGTCAAGTCTAAAGAAAATATTTCTGACATATCTTCCGAATATTTTCTCTAACAACCCTTAGAGAGATGAAATGGGGAACGCAACGTGTTGTTTTTATTATATGAAATCTACAAATATTTGGCCACAGCAAAAAAGTTGGGGAACATGCACTTACCTCGCTGTGTTGGGTATTTTGGTCTAAAATATAGTTTTGTAGAAATAAAACTCTAAACTTAGTAATATGCTTGATGATCTGAATCTTCTAAATAGGCTGGAAAATGAAAGGAATCCAGATCGTTCGTGCCCTTATCAAAACTATTTGTATAACTTTATTTCACAGTCACACTTGTACCTCTGAGCACATCATACAATAGTAATAATATCTGTTGAGTTGATGTTTATATGGAGATCCAATTAATGAGTTCATATTAAATATTATTCTGATTGCCAAAGAGGACAAAAATTTGTTACTGCCTTTCCTGGAATTCACGTTAAAATTAATGAGAAATTATTAAAAAAAAAAACTCCTTTGAGGTTTGATGATTTGAAAAAATTATACAAAAAATCAAGAATTCTTCTCTTTAAATATTAATAATTTTACTAAGGTTCTGAGAGCAAGTTTCTTCAACCACTAATAATGTAATGGAACCATAATTCCCTTGTAATTTAACTTGATTTGATTCTAAGTTACAATGGCATGAGAGCAAATTAATGTGTTTTTTTTTTTTTTTTGATCTGAAGAAGTTACTGATGTATATGAAATAGGTGGCAGAGGGGCGCCTGGGTGGCTCAGTCGGTTGAGCATCCAATTTCGGCTCAGGTCATGATCTCAGGGTTCGTGAGTTCGAGCCCGGCGTCGGGCTCTGTGCTGACAGCTCAGAGCCTGGAGCCTGCTTCGGATTCCGTGTCTCCCTCTCTTTCTCTGTTACTTCCCCTGCTCATACCGTCTCTCTCTGTCTCTTAAAAAATGAGTAAACGTTTAAAAGAAATTTAAAAAACAAGGAAAAGGTGGGAGACAAGAAGGAGGCTTGGCCAGACTCCACTCCAGGTTGGGTCTTGTTGACCCTCCATTTGCCCCAGTTAATTAGAGCTTTTTGAGCCTCTAACATCCAGCAGGAATTGGGCTGCGTATAGCAAAACCCAGCTAAGCGAGGAGGCTATAGCTACCTTTGCACAGCTCAACCAGGCCCCTTCACTTTTTTTCACTTTCTGTCATCCCATAATGATACAAAAGGTCTTTTTCTATCTTTTCTATCTTAAGGCAGGAGAGGAAGTGGGGCCATGGCCATGAAATTGAAAATTGGAGGAGGAATCACAGGGCTTGGACGTCTTAGAGGAAATGCTATTTGACTGTAGAATGTAACTAGGTGTCAAGGATCATTTTTTGGTTTTGTTTCCTATAAGTGATTTATTTTAAATTTTTTTTTTTTTCAACGTTTATTTTTTTATTTTTGGGACAGAGAGAGACAGAGCATGAACGGGGGAGGGACAGAGAGAGAGGGAGACACAGAATCGGAAACAGACTCCAGGCTCCGAGCCATCAGCCCAGAGCCCGACGCGGGGCTCAAACTCACGGACCGTGAGACCGTGACCTGGCTGAAGTCGGACGCTTAACCGACTGCGCCACCCAGGCACCCCTAAGTGATTTATTTTATATTTATGTATATATATATATTCCTCACCCACATTCAGTTATAAATCAAAGTGATATCTCATAAGGCTCTGAACATATATTTGGGAATATTTGCAAAGTGAGTTTCGTATTACCCTTTGTGAGATTTGCCAACAGCAGGGCGGGAGAAACATGGCCGACCTCGATCAGGTAAACCGTCTACTTTCCCATTGCTGCTTCAAAGAGGTGAGTGACAGTTAACCTCAATTCACTACCATCGCACGTTGTACAATACTCAACGGTGAGCCCTTGAGGGGTTAGGTCTTCATCTGTCCCCCAGTCCCAGCCCCCTCCCCACAACCACTTGGTCCACAGGAGGCACTCGGGACTGAATGAGTGACGTAAACAGAATGCCGTCTGGATAATCACGACTATTACCACTTGCACACAAATGCATTCATAGACTCATTCTATACGTAGTGTTTGTAACATTATGTTCAAAGCTAGCTATTTAATTTGAATAACTACCGAAAAAGAATGCAAGATAAGTAACCTGCATTAAAAAATGGAAACCCATGTTAATATTTGGTGTTGTTATAAACCCAAACAAGTTTCCATAAAATAAATGTATTCCTGATGAAAGAAAATTCAAAATGCTTCTTTTATTAGATAATCAGTGAACCATCCTTAATGTAAAATTAATGATTAGATATATAAATAGATACACTTATATGTATTTTACATGTATTATTGCATATTTACAACTTTATATAGTAACTAACCTTTATATTTATTATTAATAATATATGTTGTATTTATTAAACTATATATTAAAATATATTTTTATATTTTAATTACATGTACTATGTATGTTCGAAATACACTATTTTATTCTAAAGACCTTAATCATACAGATAGTAGATATTAAGTTTAAAAAAACATAACATTTAAAAATATATCATTTCTATTAAGGATATTTAAACATGTACAGCACCAAATTAATAGCACCAGATTCATAAGCACTAAGAGTTCCTACTCCAACTACACTGTGTGGTTCTTTTATTTCCACGGTGACTCTCACGTGCAACTTTTCCCATCCATCCACGTACAGGTCACTTATCCAAAAGCCTCAAAATTTCAAAACACAGTAATCTTGATTTTGTATTGCTTTCCTCAAGTGAAACACCCACCTGGACACGGAAGGGGAGAGTTTTTCCTGCTTAGCAACCTGATTTTTCATCCTGCACAGCATACAACACACGAGTGAGGGAAATGATGTTTTGCTCTGTTCGCGGAATTTGCAGGTGCAGGATGCATGGGGAGTAACTGTTATCTGTCCTCAACAAGGATCGATACATTTATTCTTTTGCCAGACAGCTATGGAGGAAAAGCAGTTCAAATGGCACTGCAAGCAGGAGAGTAAGAATATTTGATAATGCAATTTTTGTTGGTGCAGACATCGAATTTTTTGTCACGAAATCAAGTGTCCTCATTTGGTCACCATTTGTATGTATCATTCAAAGCATTTTTTTTTAAGTTTATTTATTCACTTTGAGAAAGAGAGAGAGCGTATGAGTGGGGAAGGGGAAGAGAGAGAGAGAGAGAGGGAATCCCAAGCAGGCTATGCACTGTCAGCACAGAGCCACTTGTGAGGCTCAATCCCACGAATTGTGAGAACATGACCTGAGCTGAAATCAAGAATCAGAGGCTTAACCGAGGGAACCACCCAGGCCCCTTAAAGCATATTTTTAAAGATTACATCTATTTTCGTGAATTCGTCGTGTCCTAAAAGTATGATCACTAGCGATAAATTGAATTTAGTTTTATCTTTTAATAGTTTCAATACTTTTTGATTACCGAGGACACAGTTTCGAAGTTTGATGTACTTAATCCTCACATTTCGACAAAGGGATGAACAGTTAAAAAGAATGGAAGGGTTTCTGCAACGTCTGCAGATTTTGCAACGTCCACCCGTTGGGAGTAAGACCCTCCTAAAACATAGCAAAACAGGAAGCAAAACATAGCAAAAAAGTACCTCTGAGTAAAATCTAGTCGTCAGTGTCTACACGAATCCAAAGATATCAGTAAAATGGATGTGGTCAAGCAAAACAGTCCGCTGTGAATATCTGAAAAGTTCAAGGGTGTGAGTTATTTTGGTTTCATGCTTTGGCACCTTCCTCAGAGAACAGAATGATCAAACACCCTACTTGTTGTCATAAGAACAAAACAACACTAGATGATAACTCTTTGTTGTTAGTCTGTTTGTAATCATTCTATGTTTACATAGAATGGAACCCCACTCTCTTTTAAATGTTTACATAGAGTGGAACCCCACTCTCTTTTAAAACGCAGGGGAAAATTCGGTATCACCCAAGAAGACTTACCTCCTGAAAATGTCATCCCCATAATAGCAAAAGTCTTTGCTTATAAAAGTGTGACAAAACCCATCTCCAAACCACTGTTGATGGTTTGCCTGGGGACGAAGAGCAGGATCGGGCACAGGTATGGGTGGCCCAGGCTCTAGGCAAACTACTCATATTTCACTTTAGAATTGGATTCCTTACACGAGACTCATGCAGTTCTTCTCTTTGCCAGTAAAAATACACTTTTCCCTTCATTTGCCGTAGTGATGTGAATACTAGGCAGGTTCTAGGTAATTTCTGAACACAAAAATCCATTTACTGACTTGAATACCGTGTGAATTTACATGATGTCAAATAACACAGTCGACTGAACTGTTATCTGTTCCACCTGTTCCAAGGCACTTAGAAGCAGTCCAAATGTCTCTATTAAGAATACGCTCGTATCAGGATACATATTAGAAAGTCTGAAGCAGGTGTTACTGGCTTGATTAATAATTCAACAGACTTGAACACCCATAATACTTGGTCTGGGAGACACGAGCCAGACTACAGCGGCGGGCCCATACCTTCATGGCGATTACTTTTCGGTACTGGATGCCAACTGGTAGTGGTCTGAAGCAGGAAGCCTCCGTGGCCTAACTTTTATGTAAGGACATGATTCGGGCAGCAATATAAAAAATGGACTGCCCAGTTAGAGATGACAGACCTCTGGGGAATCTTTCCATGGTCCTGGTGAAAAAAAAAGAGAAACAAAGTATTATTCCTAAAAGCACGTGAATAACAATGTGTCCGTGTCATTCGTTCATTGGGCATGATTATGCCCCAGTAACGGTGTGTCCGATGTGGTAGTTACTGTTTTTAGACCACGAGGCTACAGCAGCTGAATGGATGGGGAAAACGGTCAGCTGAGGTTATCATGCCAGTCGGAAACAACAACCACAAACACAGTCCTGGGGAAAAAATTAAAGGAAAAGACAAATAAGTATGTATCTGCAAATTATTAAGTGTTGCAGGGGACACATGTGTGTCCTAAAAGAATATAATGGGGGTGGGGGTGTCTCTACTCCAGGCGGGAGGAAAGGAGAGACTTCTCTGCGAAGGTGCCATTTTTCTAGGCACAGAGGCAAAAGAAAGAATGAGACACATGCTGAGGACCCCACGGAGGAGGGCGTCAAGAAGTCCTCGAAAATGTTGGAAATGCTGCAGAGATGAAGAGTGGACGATACTAAGAAGACACTACCCCATCAGAAAGCGAAAAGTTATTTTCCATACTATCCAGAAATCATGCTCATTAGGTTTAACTCAAAAAAGTTGAAAATAGGGGTGCCTGGGTGACTCAGTGGGCTACATGCCCGAGTCTTGGCTGCACCTCCGGTCGTGATCTCACGGTTTCATGGGTTTGAGCCCCACATGGGACTCTGTGCTGGCAGTGTGGAGCCTGCTTGGAATTCTCTCTCTCTCCCTCTCTCTCTGCCTCTCAACCACTCGTGTCGTCTTTGTCTCTCTCAAAATAAATGAATAAACTTAAAAAAAAAAAAGAGTTAAATACACGTCTGCACAAAAACCTGCACGTGGATGTTTATAGCAGTTTTATTCATAATTGTTAAAACTTGGATGCCACCAAGATGTCCTTCAGTGGGTGAATGGAAAAACAAACTGGTACAACCAGACTGTGGAATATTATTCACTGCTGAAAAGAAATGAGCTAGCAAGCCATGAAAAGCCACGGAAGAACCTTAAATGTATATTATTAAGTGAAAGGAGCCAGTATGAAAAGGCTACATACGATATGATTCCAACTATTCGACGTTCTGGAAAAGGCAAAACTATGGAGCCGGTAAAAGGACCAGTGATTTCCAGGAGTCGGGGGAGGGCAGGGAAATGAATAGATGGAACACGGACTATTTCAGGGCAGTGAAAATGCTCTGCGTGACACTGTGATGGTGGGTACGTGTCATTATACCCTTGTCCAAACCATAGCAGGTGCGACATCAAAAGTGAGCCCTAATCTAAAGTATGGACTGTGGGTGATAATGACATGTCCTGTAGGTTCACCAATCGTAACGATATATACTGCTGTAGGGATATTGATGATGGGAGAGGCTGTAAATGTGGGGGTCAGAAAAAATAACGGAAATCGCTATACGTTTCCTCTCAATTTTTCTGGAAACTTAAAATTGCTCTAAATATATAGTCTTTTTCAAAAAGTTCATTTGGAGCACAGAAGAGAAAAAAGACACAGGAAGGAAATTAACGTTTACTGAAGACCTATTTTGCTCCATGAACTAGTAAGAGAAGCTTCAGGCCGGTGAGGTTAACGGAGGTGAAGGGCAGGTAAGAACAGTAACTAAGGCTCATCTTCAAGAACTTGAATGATTTCACGAAAGAAAAGGGAGAGGTGCCAGAGGCTGAGTCAGGACAACACTGTGGTAGGAGACCAGAGCATCTTGGGAGGGCAAGGAAAAGGGCAAATAGAGAAAACAAAGAAACGAGAGCCAGCGGGGAGCCTGGGTGGCTCAGTTGGTTAAGCGTCATCTGACTCTTGATTTTGGCTCAGGTCATGATCTCAAGGTGGTGAAACTGAGCCCCATTTTGGGCTCTGAGCTGTCAGTGCAGAGGTTGCTTGGAATTCTCTCTCCCTCTCTCTGCCCCTCCTCTACTCGCTCTGTCTCTCTCTCTCTCCAAACAAAACAAAACAAAACAAAAAAAACAAGCAAACCAACCGACAAGCAAACACCACAACCTTTGAAAAAAAACAGGAAAAGTCTTAAGAATTAGATAACTTCTCCAAAGCATTATTTATAGCTAATATTTGGGAGGCCTTTAGGATTACTAGTACCATTTTAGCATGAGGAAATGGGGGAGCTAAGAATTTCAGTGGCTCTGAACACCAAGCGAGCAATAACATTTGACCCACAGGCTTGTTTGCTAGATGCTTTGTGCAAACTCCGGGTATTTATCCTTAGATGTGTTTCTTAGTCATTCGTTAGAAAACCAAAACAAACCAAAACAAAACTCTGCATTGCTTTAGGTCCCAGGAGGGCACAGAGGTGACAAGTGTCTTACCCATCTAGCCCTCTGAGAGCATCTCTGAGCCAGGGATATGTCAGCAGAATGCCTAGGGAGCCGCTGATAACTGAATGCCCTGGGAATTCAGGGCATTCCTGTGCTACAGCGCGCAAGAAAGTAGCCAGGGTGTCCCCAGTTGCCAGAGATCGTGCGTACATTTCCACACGGAAGCACTCGCGGGAAAGTCCAATTGGTTTAGCAAAGGGCCAGCCTGACGCACGCACCCCGCGCCTCTCCGACTAGACGTGCACGCGTTCTCCAGTATGTTCTGTCTTAGAAAGCATTTCGTATTCCTGCGTGCTGAGTGCACAGTCACAATTGACACATTCACTTATTGAAATTGGAGGTCACAATTTATTTCCTGCTCAGCACCCTCTTCATACCGTATGAAAATTAAATAGATTTCTTGGAAACAGAGAAGCATTTAAAATGTAGGGAGTTGTCGCCGAAATACTTCCAATGGTCCTGTGAGTGTGCAGTTAATTGAGGATGTCAGGCAAGAGTGCATTAAGGGAGGACGGAACTAACATAAGGACATTTTTTGTTCCCTACCACGCTTTCGCCACAGCATCCAAAACCCCTCTCCCGAGAGAAGGGGAGAGAAAAACTTCCCCACCTTTTTGCTCGTCTCCCACCTAAATCCATACCTCACGGTCACTAGAACAAAGAATAAACCTGCTAAGGTCATTTCTTCCCAGCCATGTGTGCTAAACGCTGTTCTGTGCCCTTCCAAAAAAGAGCCCAGACTGGTGTCCCTAAAAGATGACAAAGGTCATGGGAGAAAAATGCTTAGCAAGATGCATGGCCAGGACCCACCCCCCAGCAAGCCCCAGAAAAATTCTCAAATGCTGCAAATCGTGGATGAATTAACATGGGAAAGAGGGTGTTTCTCTCTTGCTTACTCTATGGTTTACAAAGCCTCTCCGACTTCTGGGGAATCAGGCTCATGCTTAGGAGCAGGATTTGAAATGAGCAAAAGCCTTTTGTTTTGTAGAGCTGTAAACTTACACCCAGTGGCACCTGCTATTGTAGTTAACTGTGTTCTTCACTCATCATTCAATTAATACCTAATCCTCTAAGTGCAACGTGGTGGGGCAGTAGAGGAAGTAATTCAACAAACACAATGGAAAATAACTTGCGAAACAGCAGGTCAAGTACTCAACATAAAACGCATATCAAATATAAGATTTCGCAAAGGGTCAATTAATTTGCATGCTCTGAAAATTCCGTCTCGCAACGAGGCATTAATTTTTTACCTCGGGAGAAAGGTTTCTCAGCAAATGAAATTTTAAAATACTGCTCATTGTATCTCTCTATTTTCTCTGTTCTCTTCTCCCCTTTTCACTCTCCGCTCCTCAACAAAAACAAGAAAAATAATCAGTATAGGCTTCTGGCAACACAGCGAGAGAAATGTGAGATTGGCCCTTAAGGGAATTTTTATTCTCAAGTGGATGTAAATGTATTCATCAATTCAAAGAAATGCATAGTGTGTTATATACACAATACATTAATAAATAGCCATGCATTAAAAAATAATGAGGTTTTCCACAAAACAACATCCTGTGGTGTGTAAGGTCATAAAAAAGATACTAAAAGAGGGAGAAAAGATTATGTGTAAAATCTGATTAAAATACAGAAACACCATCATATATGTAAGATGTAATAAATATTTTATTAGTTAACTATAAACAAAAGAACAAATGCAGTAAAATGTAATTAAAAATGTAAAAGTGAAGGATGTGATTTATTTCACTACGATAATATTAATATTACAAACGGCATGTAAATGGATATCAAGACTATATTGTAGAAAGAGTGGAAAGCAGCCATTCATTTCTTATAATGAGATTTCATCCTTTTTTTTTTTTTTTGATTTACATGTGTTTAAATATTTCAAATAATGAATGAATAATGTTGCTCTTAAACCTTACACAGCTTAGCACATTCTCAGATTTCCATCAGTCCTTGGAAGAGATTTGCATGTTGGCAGGCAGTTTCCAGGCAGAACCACTAATTGTGAAAATAGAAGAAAATTGACTGGCAGAAACCAAGAGTATTTTTAGGGCTGTTGGCTGAATGAGTTTGGCTTTGAGTTGTAACCCCTACTAGTGAATGTGCTAGAACCAAAAATAGAGTGTTACACAAGGTTCCCCAATTAAAAAAGGTGAAAAGACCAAAATGTAACATTCATCAACTACTATTGGCTTGAAAACTATTAGGGGTCTAAACTGCTAAGATTATTTGAAAGGGACTTTGCTGGCATTGCTTCTGAAATCATCTCATACCTCTCTTGAGGTGTCTACCTCGCAAAAGGAAATACGATTTCTTTTATTATCAGAGAGGGAAGAAACAGATTCCGAAAGAGCATGAACTGGCCACTTTATTCAACTGGTAGGTAGGAGAAACGAGGTTTGAATTGCAACCTCTTTCTTTAAGCTTCCGTGTTTATTTTTGAGAGAGAGAGAGAGAGGGAGGGAGGGGCAAAGGAAGAGGGAGAGAGAATCCCCAGCAGGGTCTGTGCTGTTAGTGTGGAGCCCAAGACAGGGCTGGAACTGACAGACTGAGATCATGACCTGGGCTAAGATCAAGAGTCAGACATTCAACCGACTTAGCCACCAGGCACCTCTGAATTCCAACTTTCTGAACCCATGTGCACTAAGCTTTCCGCTCTGCCCTAAAGGCCCTCAAATTTCATGACGTCTCCAGTGGCTTCTGAAGTGTTTTCCTTTTATCTTTACGGTACCTCTGTTTCTGACCTGCCTACTGCCTTATCTTCACCTAATTCCCATGTTTCCCAGTCGCATTATGAACTGGGCCTTCATATTTCCAGCTCTCAAAGCCCTAATATTAGTGTTTGTCATCGTACTCATGTCTGGCCTTCCCACACCCTGTCCATTGGCATAGCCTAGGAATGAGCTCCCTTGATTTTGCTTCTCTTATCCCCACCTGCAAACAGCATCCAAAGCAGCACTGAATCGTGGGAGTTTCCATTTCTTCTAATGCAGATATCTCCATTCATTTCTCCTGGTATAAAAATGATCTTGCAATCTCCCTTCTCAATGAAGCTTTTCTGAATAGATCAAAGAGCAATTTTTGCTTCTCTGGTCTATTGGAGTGTGCGTCAGGAATATTTTAGCCACACAGGTAGGAGGAATCCGGCTACAATGGCTTCCACCAACATGGATTTGTATTCCTACACAGCAAGATGTTCTAAAGTCAATGGTTACTGGTTTTGCTTCTTCAGTCTAAAGACGTAAAGAGCAATGCCACTACCTTTATCTGTCCTTCATGGTCATAAGGTTGCTGCAGGGGTGCCTGGGTGGCTCGGTTGGTTAAGCTCCAGACATTGGCTCAATCACGTTCTCATGGTTGGTGGGTTCGAGCCCCGCATCTGGCTCCGTGCTGACAGTGCAGAGTCTGCTTGGGATTCTCTCTCTCTCTCCCTCTCTCGGCCCCTCCTCCATTCACAATTTCTCTCGCTCTCAAAATAAATAAGTAAACCTAAAAAAAAAAAAGAGGGTCGCTGCAGCCCAGCCATCATCTGTACACTTAAGGCAAAGAGTTGGAAGAGAGAACAATTTCAGGGGCTATATGAGAAAAACAAAAGCTTTTCCCAGAACTGCACATCAGGCTTCCCCTTCCCTTTCATTCACTAGGACGATGTGATGTACTCTACATACTAACTGGAAGTTGGCTAGAAAGAAGTTGGAAATGGTGACTTGGTTAGCCACCCGAGAGTGTCTGCCATATTCATTGAACCAAAATAATTGCGTTTCCTCACTAAGCAAACATTGTACCAGATGTTTATCCTCTCACTCGGGCAATAAACAAAGCCTAATTGAGAGCTTTTGCTGTGCATAGCATCATGCTCATATCGTGGAAGATACAGAAACAAACCAAGCACAGATCCTAGCTTCAGAGGACATGGCCTAGTAGAAAATAGAACACGGATACTATGACATATACAGTATGACAAATATAACATGAACAAGGTAAACTCTCCACTACCTTAAAATCTAAATAAGAAAAGCGTGAAGCATGGGAATAAATGAGGAGTGTTTGAAACACTAGCGAACAGATAAGGCAGAATGGTACAAATAGGTGCAGTTCTCTGACAGCATAAAATGTGGATAAGGGAAAAGTTAGAATAGGACAGAATCAGCTCCAAAGACTGTTTTGTGTAAGAAATAATGGGGAAGTCATGTTTGAATCATAAGGAAAGAACATGAATTAAGCTACAACAGTGGTTTCCAAAATATTTTCGGTCAGGTAGCCTTATCAATAAAAAAGATTTGAGAAAAAAAAATATTTAAGCATTGGCCCTTAGTATGCCTATGGATACATTATTTATAAGTTATATACATAGAACTAAGTATGGAGATGAAGAAGTCATTTATAAATTACATACATATACCATTGTACCGATATAGTACCTACCTAATAAAACACACACAAAATTGAAAGCTTAGAAGGATGGCGTTCAAAGTATCTCTCCAGAGGATTCTTACCAATTACAGAGTATAAAAGAGTAAGTTTAAGGTGGAGAAACCTGGCAGACACCATCTTAAAAATATGATTAAAACCAGACCACTAGTAATGGGTAGAGAAGCATCAGTATCAGATGCCTTCTGATAAGACGCATCGAGAAAGGAACGGTATCCCTTATGTGGCATTCCTGCTAAAAATGCATCCCCTGATTTTGGTTATGAGGAAACGTCACACAAACTCCAATTAAAGACCATTTTGCAAAATACCTGGCCGGTACAATTCTTCAAAGAGTCCGAGTACTTCCCAGATTGGAGATGAATAAGGAGAGATGGATGTGGATCCTGGATTGGGTCCTGGACCAGAGAAAGAACATTAATGGGACAGTCTGGAACATTTGAATAAGGGTTTTAGAGGCATTAATAGTATTGTGTCTGTATTAGGATCAATGATACTAATACAATATTAGTATTAGATCAATATTAACCCGGTCGGGTTCCTTATTTCATATGTTAACCGTTCCTTACTTAATATGTAATATGTTAATATGTTAACTGGTCCTTATTTAATATGTTAACCTTTGGGGAAGGGAAGCTAGGGAAAGGGTATATAAGATTTCTTAATGCCATTTTTCAATTTTCCCAAATAAAAAAATACAAAAAAGGATATGACCTTTAAGACGTAGATATAGAAGTTCTTGGCAATGTAAAAAAAAAGGAAAAAGGACGAAGGAGGAGGAGGAGGAGGAGGAGGAGGAGAAGGAGAAGGAGAAGAAGGAGGAGGAAAAGAAGGAAGGGGAGGGGGAGGAAGAGGAGGGGAGGAGGAGGAGTCTAAGGGTGATTAGGAGTCTAATTTCCTACCCTAGGCTAGGTGAGGGTGGGGCCTATATTAATGTAATCTCTTTGAATCTTCTTAAAATTAAGCCTTGTTTTAAAGAAGGTAAGAAATACAAGACACGAGCTAGTGCAAGAGTAGGAGAAGACAAACACAAATATTTTGTGGGGTTTGGTAACGTTGGTATCTCTCTCACAATTTTTATTTTTGTTATCCTTCGTCAGTTCTCCATAGTGATTAACAACCAAAACCTAAAAACACAAATGGTCGGTGTGCCTATCTTCAGTATCAGGAAGGAAACAGTGAGCTGGGGAGACTGTCTCCTTTCCCACAACCAGGCTGGGGGAGTTCACCAAAAATCCAAGCGGGTCAGGCAGCTTCAAAGAGGAGACAAAGGACAACAGGGCCCCTGGGTCATACCACAAGGAGGAGATTTGGAGCATAGGAAGCCCTAGCCGTGAGCAAGAATCCCGGGACTGAGCAACAACTTAAGGATACTAAGAAATGGGAGACAGTAAGAGAGAAAACAATTCTGCACTGGTAAATGCTCTTCTCCCACCCCACCCCAACTAAACTTCAGCCCTTTCATGTTATCACCGTGAATAGACATGTATTGTATGCCTGCTGTTAGTTCCACCATAAATACAAACGCATTTATTGAGCACCAGCGACAGGTGAAAGCCTTAAGGGTATAATTCTCAAATGAATCAAAGTGGGCATTAATATGGGTCTTCCCATAAATTTGTTTACCTGTACCTGTACTCTGTCTGCTCCTAGGTCCCCGCATCCTTCATGGAGACACCTGTCATCTTTGACCACTCCCTGTCTGCTTCCCTGTCGAGTATGACACTTCAGGTACTTCTTTACCCTTGGTCTTGACACCTTGATCCATTTCATGGTGCCTATTGGCTCTCGCTCAACCCGAGATAGACTTCCCAGATCTGACCGCGTGATCCTGTCACTCTCTAGGGATGGAAGAAGAAAGAGAGGAAAGGGGAAATGAAGACAATAGTTACGATATCCCTTTCCACAGTAAACGCTTAAATCCTGGGGAAGGAAGAAGTGAGAGTTATCCGGTGGCCCCACTGTATTTCTGAAGTGATGGTAATTTCATCCTTCTGCCACTTCTTTCCTCTTGTGCCCTGCATCCCTTATCACTTATCCTTCTATGTGTATAGCATCAGCCTCCCCTAACTTCTACACTCTTGGTTCCGCGAACTACTGGATGTTTCCACCTGTAAGTCTCAAGAGCACCCCCAAATTGTGCAATTCCCCAACCTGCTCCCTTTCTTTATCTTCACCAGAGCCAGAGCCAGAAAGTTGTGCCAGACTCTTTTCCCTCAGCTGATCAACCCAGATGGCTATCAATTATCAACAGTCCCATCAGTTCCCAACAGTCCCATCAGTTCCCAACAGTCCCATCAGTTCTACCCAGATTACCTGGCTCATATTGACTCCCTCCTCTGCCACCTGATTACTACTGCTCAGGCCTTCACTATCTCTCACTCAGACTCTTGCAATCAGATTTGTGCTGATCTCCCTGCTTCTGGTACTCCGTATCTATCTCTTGTGACCTAATCCTCTCTCTCTCTCTCTCTCTCTCTCTCTCTCTCTCTCTCTCTCTCTCCCTCACACACACACACACACACACACACACACACACACACACTCAAATCTATTCTCGCTGATACAGCAGCTGGGATTATATTCCTAAACTTCAGATATGACCATTTCACACCCCTGCTTGAATCCCTGCCATGGTTTCTTACCTGCTTAACCAAAGTCCCGACAAGTGAGCCCGGACTCCAGCCTAGTTCCTGCCTGCCTCTCCAGCCTCTTTGTACTGCTCTCAGCACTCAATAACCTGTGAGCCGTAGATTCAGAACAGGGTGTACCTTCCCTTTCCTTAGAAAAGCCAAGCTAACTCCCCCCCCCACCCCCCCCACCACCCATCCAATCCAATCCACCTGGCAAACTTTCACTCATCCCCCATGATTTAAAGCAAACGTTCCACAAGAAGCAATACGTGTTGGCGAAGATGTGGGGGGAAAAAGAACCCTTGTGGCCTGTTGGTGGGAATGCAAACTGGTGCAGCCACTGTGAAAAACAGTATGGAGGTCCCCCCCCCCCCCGATAAGGAAAATAGAACTACCCTATGATCCAGTCACTCCATTCTGGGTATTTACCCCAAGAATACAAAAACACTAATTCATAAAGATATAGGCACCCTATGTTTACTGCAACACTGCTTACCAAAGAAGCTCCAGTATCCATTGATGGATGAATGGATAAAGAAGATGTGTATATATACATAATGGAATACGATTCCGCCACCAGAAAGAATGCAGTCTTGCTTTTGCAATAACACGGATAGAGCTAGAGAGTGAAATACGTCAGTCAGAGAAAGACAAGTACCATGTGATTTCACTCATGTGGAATTTAAGAAACAAAAACAAACAAAGAAAAAATGAGACAAACCAAATAATAAAGAAACATAAACAAACAAACAAACATATTTAAAAAAAAAAAAAAGACAGGAGGGAAGCAAGCAGTGGCAAAGGAAGAGGAAATCTAAAGAGGTACCCACACTCCAGACAAAGGAGGACAGGAGGTTCTGCACAAAGAGAGAGAGAGAGAGAAGAAAGAGAGAGAGGGAGGAAAGTTGGGATGGAAAAAGAAAGGAAAAGAAAAGAAAGGGAAGGAAAGGAGAAGAGAGGAGAGGAAAAGGAAGAGGGAAAAGGAGAGGAAAAACTATTCAGGAACTATTCAACAGGCAGCAGAACTGTAAGAACCTGACAAACACACTAAATCTTTGTCCCTACACCTGTTCTTCTGACCAGTTTTTTATTCTTAGCTTCCGTTTTTTTTAGTTTATGTATTTATTTTGAGGGGGGGGGAGGGAGGGACGGGCAGAGAGAAAGGGAAGGAGAGAATCCCAGGCAGGCTCTGTGCTCTCTCGAAGCTGGGGCTCGAACCCACAAACCACAAGATCGTGACCTGAGCCAAAACCAACAGTCTGACACTTAACTGACTGAGCCACCCAACCTCCCCTCGTATTCTTACCTTCTATGTGTTTCTCTTGGAACGATTAGCAGACAGCCTTGACAACAAAGAGTCTATCGGGGGAGCTAGCAAGGAAGGAGAGATGGGAGCTTTCTGTCCCGTCCCCCTGGAAGGAGCACACCCCGTGCAGTGCGTGGTGCTGGAGAGAGGTTCCTGGAGAGAGGAGACTGACAGAATCCCTGAGCACTGCAGAGGGCGAGAAGAGACCCGGACTAGAAAGATCCTTTATTTCCCACAACTACTCTGTGCAACATACTAGTGCCTGCGGTAGATACACAAGACAGACACTTCTCAGTCTGTTATCGGAAGACGTTGATGAATACTAAAGAATTTGGAGAAAGGAACAGTTAATTGTGTCTGAAGAATCTTATAAAACTTCTTAGAAGAAGGGTCCTTGGAGCTGGAGAATAAGGGAAGGATTTCAACAGGTGCCTATGGAAAAGGGACCCTTCCAGAGTGGCTCGGAGACCGGGAACCTAGACAACGTCCCCTGCTGTGTGCATCTCCAGCAATACCGACACCAGGGTCTGCTCATTGGTCATTTTAATATATCTATTCTTAGACCATGCATTTAAATACATCTTTCTCAGTAGAAGAATGCAGAATCAGTGTCCTCACGGTTACCATTTTGCAGCAAAGTTCCTATAATGGTTATTTGCTTACTAACTGTTGATTCTAGGGACAATGAGATAAAAATGATCCTTTTGACGACACTATTAACTTAATTTCCCTTAAAGAAGAAAGAGTTTGGGTTGCTTCTTGCTTTGTTGTTCGCGTGTTTTGAGGAATGCCTGAATAAGAGTAAAAAGGTATACTTGCAATGACCCACGTGAGATCAACACCTGTCGTTCTCAACAAAAGCTCTCTTTTCTGTTGTCATGAACTCTTCTAGAAGGGCTGAGGGTGGAAAATTTAACAGTTGACAATTCAGGGTTGGCCTTCAGGGTTGAGATGCCGCAGGCATTCCAGAATCTCCTAGGAGAGCAGGTAAGGAGGTAGCTTAGCATCTTGCCATTAAACCGAACTTTTAAATGAGTCACTTATATACACTTATATACATGTATATACATGTATATGTATATACATATGTGTGTGTGTGTGTGTATACTGGGTTTATTTTACTGTAAAATGTCAGAATGATCAAAATAGCAACAAATTTAGACGACAAAAACTTGAGTAGAAGACAGAGTTAGTTATCAAAGGTAGACGAAAACAAAGATCATAACTAATTTGTAAATTGAACTGAAAGTAAGCCAAGTAAATTAAGAAATGTAATTTAAATGTTCCCATAATTCAATATAAGTCACAAAATGTGTGTGCCTTTCAAATTAAGTCCATACTCACTAAGAAATAGCTCCGTTTTAATCCTTTGTGAAAGCAAACAATTCATTTAACAGAAAATTCTCAACCTTCTGCAGGGAGAAAAAAACTAAGATTTCTAAACTATAATTCAGTGGCCTATTTAAAGGTTCTGGCAGGTGAGTGACACTTCGTAGAAATTTTGAGAGGCTATGCCTGCAGCAATGAAGAAGAGAACTCACAATTCAGAGCATCAGTTATTGGCCAAGTGTTTCACTTTTTAATCTTACCTTACTGAATCCTCATCAGTACCTTTAAAATAGAGACACATTCATTACATCAGTATATATTGTAACATTATTTTATTATTATTTTTCTGTGATTGTTGTTACTACTAATACAGTGGGGCACATTTGACTTTCCAGTTTTTGGTCAATACATAAGAAAGAAATTAAGCCAAAATTACCCTCATAAAGTCACCTAAACACACTTTATATATATACAAAGTTATATGTGTGTGTGTGTGTGTGTGTGTGTGTGTGTGTGTGTGTGAGTGTGTGTATATGGGGAATTTTGGTATATATAGATATATAGATATAGATAAATAGATATATAATTATATATATATTTATATAATTATATATATATTATATAATTATATATATATATATATATATAATTTTGAGAGAGAGAGGGAGAACATGAGTGAGGGAGTGGCAGAGGGAGAGGGAGAGAGAATAATAAGGAGGCTCCATACCTAGCGTGGAGCCCGACACAAGGCTAGATCTCAAGACTGTGAGAGCATGACCTGAGCGGAAACGAAGAGTCAGACGTTTAACCAACTGAGCTGCCCAGGACCCCCACTTAAACACTTTAATGTGTAAGGATAAACACTTAGGAACTCCAACCATTTATTAACTTCTTCTCTCTCTGCTTTTGGTCTCTGCACTCCTTTCCCTGCTGCAGATCACTCCCTTCCCCTCCCCGCTTCCCTTTCCCCCTTCTTTTCCCCCAATCCCTCTCCCTCTCCCTCCCTCTCCTCCTTCTCTCTCCGTAGCTGCTTTTAGGTAAGTTAAGTGTGCACAATGAAGCAAGTGCTTTATCATTCACCGTGCCTCTAGTACCCGCCAGGAACTGTGCTAAGTTCTTTGGATACATATTATTTCTAATGCATAAAGAAATTTGAAAAATATAGAACTTCATCACTATTTTACATAAGAGGAAATAAAGCTCAGTCACAGAGTTTAAGAAATGTGTCCAAGATCACGAAAGTGGTAAGTCCTGACCCAATTTTTTCTGAAGACAAAACAATATTATATCTTCTATAATACGCTGTGGTACCTCCTAGTCAAATGTGTTGGTTGGTGTGGTGACAGATATTGAGACAAATCCCCTTCATACACTTCAGAACCTTAGCTCCTGGGGCCAAAAGTTGGACAGTGAAAAGTCTCCAATCTTCAAATAAACAAAACCTGCAATTTGGGTAGATGGCCACTAGGTGGCAGGTGTTCAATGGTTACTTTGTGATCCAAAAGGCAATGACTACTGTATGCGTGCCTGAGAGTCTCCATCACTTACTAACAGTGTATCTTACAAGTCTGATAAGCACTCCTCGCCCTGACTGCCCTGCCTGAAAATGAAATAACATTAGTAAAGAGTTCATAAATTGGGTCTGAGGATTAAATGAAATAATGGGACAGAACAGGCATTCACTGCACATTAACCTCTTGGAATGCTTGATCTCCTCTCTTAATCCGATAGCTTCTATGGTATTCTAGACTGTTCTTTTACAACGAGGGGTACACTTCGGCCCTTTCTGTTCCTCTGATACACCACCTCTTGTTTGCCAGCCCATAAAATCCGCCCCTCCCAGCAGAGTCTCACATTTTGCTGCCCCCATGCCAATTTTGGAGCTTCGGGGGGATATCTAACTAGTACAAAGGCGTGTAGTTAGTAAGAGATGAGCTTAGATGCAAATGAGGCGACTGACTGCACAGCCTGGGCTCTTAACCACATATCAGTGGTTATTAACCTTGACTTTATATCATACTAACTTGGGGAACATTTCTTGAAAGCTCTGGAGCCTTTCCATGCCCACGGAATTAGAATCTAAGCATGTTCAGTTCCACAGGCAATTGGCTTATATCCACGGACTTGCGATCAACGGCGTGACACTTTTCTGACCCTCCCCCCCCCACTCATAGCAACGAACTTGGGGCCCAATTCCATACCTTTCTCACTAGTCCTGAAATGTTCTCTCTCCTCAAAATGAATTCTAAATGTTCAGGGAGTTTGTACTCAACCTCTCAAAGCACCTCTTGCCGCTTATCTGACAAAACCCGCCTCACTCCCTCTCTCGCTGTTATAACAGGAATAACTGCCAGGGAGCAAGATAAAGAAACAGTTTCTCTTCTGTGGTTTCCTGTTTCTAGTTCCACTGCATCTTTTTTTCTGCTACTCTGTCCTTTTGCCACTTGAAAGAAGTAAGAAGAGAAAAAAAAAAAAAAGTGATAGAGTAGCATAATCCCATTGAGACCCTAAAGTGGCCAGGGGCTGAGTATTCGGAAGAGGACGCAATTCTATATTTTCATGTTAAAGAAATGTCAAGATGCCTTTTACCATTTAAATCTGTAGCTGGATGTAGCTTACTTAATTTAATGATAACAATGATTAAAATTAGCCAGTTGGCTCAACCAGTTCGCTTTATCAACACTCAGTAGACTGTTCTTTTTCTGCCTTAGTTAGCAAATTATTAAACAATATTTCTGTTCTCAGCAAATCTAAAGATTGAGGGCCTAGCCCTGCCTCAATGCACACTATCACATGCTCTTTGCTCAATGCTCTTATTGTCTCTGTACTTTTAAATTTCTCCTCTGAAATATTGAATGATCATACTAGATGACTTCTGCAGTCATATTCAATTCTAAAATGCTATGATTTTATCTCCCTATAAGACTATTAACAGTGTCCTTAATATAATTATTTTTCCCTTCAAATGTTTGCACTAGTACAGAAGGGAGAGGAGCTGATTTGTCAGGAGCTTTTGATGGAAAACACCTGGGTTTTTAGACGATTATGAGCTCAGTTACCAAATGCTGAAAAGAACAGGGTATTCTAGGCTACATCATAAGAAGTAGGGATTTCAGATTAAAGGAGGTGAAAGACCCCCTCATACTCTTTGTTATTCAGATGCCATTTGGATACACGTTTAGTTCTGACCAGTGTAACCTTAGGAGAGACATTGGCAAGAGACAGCCCATCCCAAGGGAGCAACCTGGATGTCAGGAGCAGCTGAAGAAGCCCAGAATGTGTGATTTCAAAACCCAGCATGCCACATACATGAATAGTCTCCACGTAGCTGCGTATATGAATAGTCTCCATGTAAAATTCAATTCATTCAATGATGTTCCAGAAAGCAGAACCAAATGTAAGCGTTGAAAATTGCAGAGAAACAGTTGTAACTCGTATAGTGAAAATTTCATTCTCCCAGTAACAGTTACTCAAAAAGAAAGTAGATTTCCTTGAAAATAATTCCCCATCACTAACCACAGACAAGCGAGGGCTGTATGGTCAACTCTCATGGATTTTGCTACCTAGGTTTCTCCATTTGGTCCGAGCTCGAGTAAAGGATGTCTATGGTCCCTGGCAAATCCAGACTCCCTAAAACTACAAGACCATTACTTCCCAGCCACTGTGCAGCCAAAAGGATATTTGGGTCAATTCTTCTGAGGAATTGAAGAGAGCAGATGACAAGTAGAAAAATAACTTCTCTTTCCTTTTTTGTTCTAAAGAGTTTATAATGAATATCCACCCAGTCTGAATAGGTAAAGCAGGCCCATTAATTTCTATCCCGTTCTAAATTTCTCAAAACCGTGTCCATGAACAGAAGATCGTGGTGCATTTCTTCCATCAATCACCTGCTTCTTTTCCATGCTTGCATCTAACGTGGTCTTGACTCTGATCGTTTTTAAATTTTCATCAGGATTATATCTATAGAAAGTCATTTTAGGTTTTTATAATGAAATTAGGATCCTTTAAAAGCAAGAATTACTGTGCTGCGAAGCTACCCCATAAACCAGATTCTCGGATATTATATTTCAAGGGCAATCCATGAGACTATGGAAAAATAAAGGTCAATTTGAATATTTACATTAAATGAGGCAGGAGGTTAGAACAAATGGGCATCTGCTGGAGAGATAGATGATCTCTCATTATTCACACTGGCATCCAATTCATTCAGTGTGATTTGGCCTCCAGTTAGCCAAAGAATTCCAGATCATATCAAAATCTCTTTCCTGTAGCTTAAAAACATTTGCCTGTTCTCAAGATGTTACAGGCACTCCTGCTTTTACATCAAACCAAGGGCCACCCCAGTTACATCCCCCTAGGCAGCTAATGTACTCAGCGTTGTTTGTGAATCACGGCTTCCAAAAGACAAAGACAGAAACTGACATGCTTTCAGAACATAAATTAAGAACATAAACGCTCTTTTCAACAGTTAATAAGGCTAAGAGAGAAAAATGCTTTTCCCTCGTAGAGTAGAAAGAATCAGAATGCTAAACGAAAGCACACATTAGGCTTTCCTGGGTTTGAACACCGCTGGGTTAGTAGTTGAACACCTCTCGGTTGACTAGAGGAGAGGTAGCCTGTTAGGAGAGGAGAGGAGAGGAAGAGTCCCCAAGGCAGGGTTAATCCTGATGAGTGCTTCAGGTCACCGAGGCAGGAAGTTCAGTGCAGGCAGAAACACAAAACAAGGAGGAGACGATTACATTTATTTTTTGAAAAAGGTATTGCCACTGGATCCCAGAGAAAGGTGTGAAAAGGAAAGTCATTTGCATCCGTTCCAATAATTGTAACACGGTCTCTTTTTCATGGCGGTGTTCTCCCAACATTGTGAGTGTGCTAAGTCCCCAACCTCACCACTTCTGGTATCTTCCACCACAAGGAAATGTCCTCTCTGCAGAGCCTGTTTGCAGCACAGGAGCTGGAGAACAGGTTATACTGAGCACCTGATGATTCTTAGGTGCTGGGAGTTGATCCTTTCGGGACACTTGCATTAGAACCGGGTCATGACTTTAGTCTTCAGGGTCTCCCGTAAAATGTTGCAGTCATCCTAAGGGAAGTGCTTAGGCATCTGTGGGAAAGGGTCTTCCAAAAGTCTTAAAATCAAAACCATAGGCAGGGGTGCCTGGGTGGCTCAGTCGGGTGAACATCTGGCTCTTGGTTTCGGCTCAGGTCACGATCTCACAGTTTCATGAGTTCGAGCCCCGTGATGGGCTCTGCACTGACAGTTGTGGAGCCTGCTTGGGATTCTCCTTCTCTCCCTCTCTCTCTCTCTGCCCCTCCCTCCCTCACGCTGCCTCTGTCTCTCTCAAAATAAATACATAAACTTTAAAAACAGCTAATAAAAACATCAAAACCACACGCAAACCATGGCATGAATGTGTCCTTTCAAAAGAATGGCAGCCATTGCTATTTCCCCGGTGAAGTTTTGTTATGCTCACTCAAAAACAGGCATCATTAAGAGGTCTCGTTGACTTCTAGCATCCTGGGAGCTCTTACTGAAACGTCATAATGGAACATCCCCACCACGTTTGAGTGTGTGAACTTCCAGCCTTCAGAGCTCACTGCTCACAAGTGCCTCTTTAACATAACCGTGAATTCCTCCATTTATATTGATGGAGTGCCTACTAGATCTCAGACCCTGCGTTGGGAGTGAGTAGTCAGGGTCCCTTCCCTCAAGAAACTGACAATCTAAACTGCAAGGAGCTTTTTTTTTAAAGTCATACGGTGATGGCAAACTTAAATGTATAACACACATAAGACTTTGAACTGAACCTTACTGTTTATGTGTTTCCAAGTCTGTGTATTCCAGAATTTCCGGGGTTTGCGGGTTTCGCTACATAATATCATGCAATGTAAATACTAATATAGCATGTGGACCATCAGTTTAGAACTAATGTTTATGCTGGAGGCCAAGATTCAGCCTTGATCTCTGAGGATCTTCCCACAAATGGAAAAGAAACCCCAAATTCTCTGGGACAAGTACACTTAGTGGTCTCAAGTTGTGGATGATAAATCTGCTGCTCTCTGTTCAAAAGAATCATAGGATCATTAAAAAAAAATCTTAATCCATCAAATTCTTCTCTTCTGAAGTCTTAAAGTCACAGTCTGTTATCGAGTATCCTTTCCCAATACGAATAAGGTTAATAAAAAATCATGAATATGCCACTTGCAACATGGCAACACCATGGATGCACCTTGAGGACCTTATACCAAACGAAATAACTCAAACAAAGAAAGACAAATACCGTATGCTCTCACTTATCTGAGGAATCTAGAAAAGCAAACTCATAGATACAGGACAGATTGGTGGTAACCGGGCAGAGGGCTGGGGGTGGGAGCGGGAGGAGAGTGAAATGGGTGAAGGTGGTCCAAGGCCACAGGTAAAATAAGTAAGTTCTGAGGATGTAATATGCAGCACGGTGACTGTAGCTAATAAGACCGTATTGTTTATTTGAAAGCTGCTAAGAGAGTGGATCTTAAAAGTTCTCATAACGAGGAAAGAAATTTGTAGCTATGAATGGTGACAGATGGCAACTGGCCTGAATTGTGTTGATCATTGTGGAATATCCACATATATCAAATCCTTAGTTGGACACCTGCAACTATATAATGTTACATGCCAGTGATACACAAATACATGCATAAATATCACAAATACAAGTATAAATACATATGAGTCTTTCTTTTCTTTCTTTTCTTTCTTTCTTTCTTTCTCTCTCTCTCTCTCTCTCTCTCTCTCTCTTTCTTTCATTTCAGCTCCTCCTCCCCCTTCTTTTTCTGCTTCCTCTTCCTCGTAACTTCAGGCAAACTTTACAGTGTTTTAGCAAAAGGTCACTGAGCAGGGGTAGAATTGTAGATTCTCAGGGCCACATCTCTGGCTGCAAACAGTAGGGACACACTAAAAGTTTAAACATATGAAGTATCAAGTTAGACAGCTAGCCAAAAGGTTTTCATTTGATTACAAGGCTGTGTTTCTCAGTAACTACATAGCAGGCTTAAGATATTATTTGCTTTCCTCATTATATTTTTATTTGAGTACTAATATCTTAACGGTCATACATATTAAAACAAGTCGTTCAAATCCACTTTGAACTTGGGAGGGGCCGCCCCTGCTCAGTGCTACTTCTAACAATTACTTTTTTTTTTTTTTAACTCCATTCAGTCCAATTCAACAGTATTCCAGTGCCCTGCAAGTCTCTGCTTAGGGTTCTACTCTGGAAACAACCTAGCAAGAAATATTAGGTAATTTGTCATTTGTAGTCACAGAGAAAAAAAAATAATATGTAGTGGTTTTTTAATGACCTACTTACCAGTTTACATGTACTTAGAAATAAGTTTTATTATTTACATAATAAAGAAAGGTTCACAGTTTGCTATTTCAAAAGCAATGGAAGTATTGAAATAGGATTCCTGTTTAACTCTATGTGGTTAATCTGCAGACCCATTTTACCAGACCTTTACTCAAACCACCCACATTCTGTAATTGAGACGTGTCTATGCCTTGGGTGGTCACTTAAATGTTGATTCTTCTTACATTATGCCTCACTATTCCTTTTGATTTTTTTCCCCCCAGTTTCGGAATTCTCAAGTTCAGCTCCCAAGCGGCACTGCATGAAGTTACTTTACTATGATTATAAAAAGAAAGGGTAAAGTGTGCACTATTTTCGTCCCCATCACAATCATTGTCCCATGAATAGATTCTTGATCTGACATTTTCTATTCTTATTGCAATCTTTGTCACAAGAATAAGTTTTTTTCTTTAAAAAAAAATGTTTCATCCATGCTGTGAAAGCCAGCAGCCAACTCTACTGCTTTGACCTTTTTAATGTTCTCCCATTTGATTAGGAAGCCATTTCTCTTCTTTTCTTTACCGCCATTGGTAACGTAGGAGAAAGGGGGAGAATAGCTAGTCAATCAAAAGGAGACCATATAAAAGGTTAAAGCAGAATAGTTTACTGCCTTTCACAGATAACACTAGCCATTGAGATTCTCGTGTCTTGTTCTGGTGACAAAAAAAGTGGCAAAGAAACAGAAAATGGCACAACATGAATCCCTTCTCATAACAACAGTCGTAACAAGAATGAGAGCCAGTGCAAACAACCTGTTCTTCTTCTAATCTTCAACTTGGAAACTTGTTGCTCTGTATGACTGTAGTTCTCTGTAGTCAACTCAGACAATGTCTTTTTAAGTGATGAATTAATTTAAATGCACTCAACTTTGGGAAAATACCAACCACAGATGAATCATAATCATTTTATTTCCATTCATCTACCTGTAATTGCACACATTTCTCTCAATAGAAATTATTTCTATGTAATGTGCTAAATTCACCAAACAATAAAATGCTACGGATTTTTTTCCCTCAAAAGTAGGTAAAAATAAAACATTTGACAATAAATGACATCACTGAGGTTGAATTATTATGGAAAGAATTATTGAGAAGTCTGTCTGACTTCCTGGCATCCTTTATAGGTTGTCAAAGGTAGGAGGGAGTAGGAATTTTCTTGATTAACTTAATTGGTGTGGACAACCAAGGCTGGTCATCAATCCATTGTCAGTTCAAGCCCTGGGCTGGGCTTTCAGGCCTAGATGGTCTACACTGACTTTCTGACCGATTAGATTTATTGCAATTCTTGGCTTAATTTTTTAAATATATTTGATTGTAAATTTAGCTATCATACACCGTATACAGTGTGCTCTTGGCTAGGGAGTAAATTCCCATGATTCGTTGCTTACATACAACATCCAGGGCTCATCCCAAAAAGCACCCTCCTCAGTGCCCATCACCCATTTTCCCCTCTCTCCCACCACCACCCCCCCGTCAATTCTCAGTTTGTTCTCTGTATTTAACAGTCTCTTGTGGTTTGCTTCCCTCTCTGTTTGAAACCAATTTTTCTCCTTCCCTTCCCCCATGGTCTTCTGTTAAGTTTCTCAAATTCCACATATGAGTGAAAACATAGGATATCTGTCTTTCTCTGACTGACTTACTTCACTCAGCATAATACCCTCCAGTTCCATCCATGTTGTTGCAAATGGCAGAATTTCATTCTTTCTCATTTGCCAAGTAGTAGTCCATTGTATATATAAACCACATCTTCTTTATCCATTTGTCAGTTGATGGACATTTAGGCTCTTTCCATGATTTGGCTATTGTTGAAAGTGTTGCTATAAACATTGGGGTACGTGTGCCTCTATGAATAAGCACTCCTATAGCATTTGGATAAATTCCTAGCAGTGCTATTGCTGGGTTGTAGGGTAACTCTGTTTTTATTTTATTTTATTTTTTTGAGGAAACTCCACACCGTTTTCCAGAGCAGCTGCACCAGTTTGCATTCCCTCCCCAAAAGTGCAAGAGGGCCGTTTCTCCACATTATCGCCAATATCTGTTGTTTCCTGAGTTTTTAATTTTAGCCACTTTGACTGGTGTGAGATGGTATCTCAATGTGATTTTGATTTGTATTTCGCTGATGATGAGTGATGTTGAGCATCTTTTCATGTTTCTGTGGGCCACCTAGATGCCCTCTTTGGCAAAGTGTCTATTCATGCCCATTTCTTCACCGGATTGTTTGGGGAGAGTTGAGTTTGGTAAATTCTTTGTTGATTTTGCATCCTAGTCCTTTATCCGGTATGTCGTTTGCAAGTATCTTCTCCCATTCCATAATTTGTCTTTTAGTTTTGTTGATTGTTTCCCTTGCAGTGCAGAAGATAAGGTCCCAATAGTACATTTTTGCTTTTATTTCGCTTGCCTTCAGAGACGTGTTAGGTAAGAAGTTGCTGCAGCTGAGGTCAAAGAGGTTATTGCCTGTTTTCTCCTCTAGGGTTTTGATGGTTTCCTGTCTCACATTTAAGTCTTTCATCCATTTTGAGCTTATTTTTGCGTATGGCGTAAAAAAGTGGTCCAGTTTCATTCTTCGGCATGGTGCTATCCAGTTCTCCCAACACCATTTGCTAAAGAGAATGTCTTTTTTCCATTGGATCCTTTTCCTGCTTTGTCAAAGATTAGTTGGCCATACATTTGTGGGTCCATTTCTGGGCTCTCTATTCTATTCCATTGGTCTATGTGTCTCTTTTTGTGCCAATACCATACTGTCTTGATGATTACAGCTTTGTAGTAGAGGCTAAAGTCCAGGATTGTGTTGCCTCCTGCTTTGGTTTTCTTTTTCAACATTACTTTGGCTATTTGGGGTCTTTTGTGGTCCCATACAAATTTAAGGATTGTTTGTTCTAGCTCTGGGAAGAATGCCGGTGCAATTTTGATCGGGATTACATTGAATGTGCAGATTGCTTTGGGTAATATTGACATTTTGACAGTATTTGTTCTCCTGATCCATGAGCATGGAATGTTTTTCCATTTCTTTGTGTCTTGTTCAATTTCTTTCATAAGTTTTGTATAGTTTTCAGCGTACAGATCTTTTCCATCTTTGGTTAGGTTTATTCCTAGGTATTTTATGATTCTCCGGTGCAATTGTAAATGGGAGTGATCTCTTGATTTCTCTTTCTGTTGCTTCATTATTGGTGTATAGAAATGCAGTTGATTTCTGTACATTGATTTTGTATCCTGCAACTTTGCTGAATTCATGTATCAGTTCTAGCAGCTTGTTGGTGCAGTCTTTCACGTTTTCCATGTAGAATATCATGTCATCAGTGAAAATGAAAGTTTGACTTCTTCTTTGCCAATTTGGATGCCTTTTATTTAACTTTGTTGTCTGATTGCTGAGGCTAGGACTTCCAACACTATATTAAACAACAATGGTGAGAGTGCATCCCGGTCATGTTCCTGATCTCAGGGGGAAAGCTCTCAGTTTTTCCCCATTGAGGATGATATTAACTGTGGGCTTTTCATATATGGTTTTTATGATGTTAAGGTATGTTCTTTCTATCCCAACTTTCTTGAGGGTTTTTACCAAGAAACGATGCTGTGTTTTGTCCAATGCTTTTTCTGCATTGATTGACAGGATCATATGGTTCTTATCCTTTCTTCCATTAATGTGATGTATCACATTGATTGATTTGTGAATAGTGAACCAGCCCTGCAGCCCTGGGACGAATCCCATTTGATCATGGTGAATAATTCCTTTAATATACTTTTGAATTAGTATTTTGTTGAGAAATTTTGCCTCCAGGTTCATCAGAGATATCAGCCTGTAATTCTCCTTGTTAGTGGGGTCTCTGGTTTGGGAATGAAGGTAATGCTGGCTTCATAGAATGAGTCTGGAAGTTTCCCTTCCGTTTTGATTTTTTGGAACAGCTTGAGAAGGACAGGTATTAACTCTGCTTTGAATGTCTGCTAGAATTCCCCTGGGAAGCCATCTGGCCCTGGACTAGTATTTGTTGGGAGATTTTTGATAATCAGTTCAATTTCTTTGCTGGTTATGGGTCTATTCAAATTTTCTATTTCTTCCTTTTTGAGTTTTTGTACTGTGTGGGTGTCTAGGAATTTGTCCATTTTCTCCAGGTTGTCCAATCTGTTGACATATAATTTTTCATAGTATTCTCTAATGATTGTTCTTATTTCTGTGGTGTTGGTTGTGATCTCTCCTCTTTCATTCGTGATTTTATCTGTTTGGGTCCTCTCTTTTCTTTTTGAGAAGTCTGGCTAAGGGTTTGTCAATTTTGTTTACTTTTTCAAAACACCAGTTTTTACATTCATTGATCTCTTCTACTGTTTTTTGGATTCTATATTGTTTATTTCTGGTCTAATCTTTATTATTTTTCTTCTGCTGCTGGCTTTGGGGTTAGTTTGCTCTTCTGCTTCTAGTTCCTTTTGGTGTGTAGTTAGGTTTTGTGTTTGGGATTTTTCTTGTTTCTTGAGATAAGCCTGGACTGCAATGTATTTTCCTCTTAGGACTGCCTTTGCTGCATCCCAAAGTGTTTGGACTGTCATATTTTCATTTTCGTTTGCTTCCATATATGTTTTTAATTTCTTCTTTAATTGCCTGGTTGACCCATTTATTCTTTAGTAGGATGTTCTTTAACCTCCATGCATTTTCTGGCTTTCCAAATTTTTTCTTGTGGTTGACCAAGTTTCATAGTGTTGTGATCTGAAAATATGCATGGTATGATCTCTATTCTTTTGTATTTATTGAAAGCTGTTTTGTGACCCAGTATGTGATCTATCTTGGAGAATGTTCCATGGGCACTCGAGAAGAATGTATATTCTGCTGTTTTGGGATGAAAAGTTCTGCATATATCTGTCAAGTGCATCTGGTCCAGTGTATCATTCAAGGCCATTGTTCCTTTAATGATTTTCTGGTTAGATGATCTGTCCATTGCTCTAAGTGGAGTATTAAAGTCCCCTGCAATTACTGTATGCTTATCAATAAGATTGCTTATGTTATATATGATTAATTGATTTATATATTTGGGTAAATCCAAGTTAGGGGCACAAACATCTATAATTGTTAGCTCTTCTTGATGGATAGACCCTATAATTATGATATAATGCCCTTCTTCATCTCTTGTTACAACCTTTAGTTTAAAATCTAATTTGTCTGATATAAGTATGGCTACTCCAGTTTTCTTTTGACTTCCAGTAGCATGGTAGATGGTTCTCCATCCCCTCACTTTCAATCTGAAAGTGTCCTCATTTCTAAAATGAGTCTCTTGTACACAGCATATAGATGGATCTTGGTTTTTTTTTAATCCATTCTTTATACCTTATGTTTTTGATTGGGGCATTTAGTCCATTTACATTCAGAGTTATTTTTGAAAGGTATGGACTTAGTGTCATTGTGTTATCTGTAGGTTGCATGCTCGTGGTGATGTCTCTGGTCCTTTGTAGTCTTTGCAACGTTCTTCTCACAGAGTCCTCCTTAGGTTCCTTGCAGGGCTGGGTTAGTGGTCACAAACTCCTTCAGTTTTTGTTTGTCTGGGAAAGCTTTATCTCTCCTTCTTTTCTGGATGACAGCCTTGCTGGATAAAGGATTCTTGGCTGAATATTTTTCCTAGTCAGCAAGGGGGTGGGGGGGGAGGGGGGTGGAGAGAATGAAGGAGATACATAAGAGGTGTAAAAAGAATAGATTAAAAATGTCTGCTTAAACAAATCGACAACCGAGATAGAGAAGGAAAGAAATGAGAGGAAGAAAAGAAAGAAAAAAAATACACACACACACACACACACATATATATATATGAATATATATGAAATGACCAAGAATGAAATCAGAAAATGCAAAAATGCTGAACCAATATCTGATGGTGCCTTGGAACTGGTGGCTGTTCTGGTCTGGAGGAGGGGCCATCTGGTTAGGTCAGTGTCAGTCTTGCTCTGTTAGATCCACAGTTACCAGGCACGGAAGGGCTTGGTTTGTGTAGGCTTGGTTTGGCGTACTGTGGGCCTGCTGTCCATTCCGTGAAGCCCTGCCATGTTGGTTATGGGGAGAAAAATGGAGACACCCCAGTCTCCCCTCCCTGGACTGGGCTCTGTTCAGGCCATCCTCACAGTGCCAGGGTACTGCCACACCCCAGTTCTGGAGTAGTGCCACTCTGCCCAGACAACAAAGGTGGGCAGGCACCTGGTGGGTGCCCGAGGGTCTTTTGTCCTTGGAGCAACTATAAACCTTCTTCCTACAGCACTGGATGGAGAGGGCTGCTCCCTCCAACTGCACCTCTGAGCTTGCTACTGAGCCTGGGGCTGACTCTCCCCTCCCCGCCCCAAGCACATGCACTGCATGGCCAGCCCAAGTCCAGAGAAACCCTTGAAATCCTAGATCTTCACTCTTGAAGCTACTTGCAAGTTAGAAATTGGCTCTTTCTCCATTTTTTCTGTTCCCGCGTCGGGTCCATGGTTTGAGGACGTTTTTCTCTCCTCCAAATACAACCCTACACTTCCACAGCCTCTCTTTCTCTTTCTTCTGTCTCTCCACAGAAGGAGATCCCTTCCCTCTGTGTCTAGGCCACCCATTTTATCTCTACCAATTCGTAATCACGTACCTATTGCCCAACAAGTTGTCCCCATGGGCCTCTGGAGATGTTTCTGTCACTCTGTAGTCTGAATCCTGGAATTTCAGGTCTTCTGGCCTCAATACTGCTGTGTTTGAGAGACAAAGGAAGTTTGGGTCCCACTACTTGCCTGCCATGTTGACTCCCTCGCTAGCTTAATTTTTAATATATACACATCTAAAATCACGTAAATTGTCTAAAAACATTGTGAGACAAATAATGCTTATAACTTATAGACAAATCACCTTAAGAGATATTAGTAGACATTCTTAAGGTGAAACACTCAGACCTTGAATACTTTTAGGTCAAAAGTTATCATTTTATCTATAATTTTTTAAAATCAGAGTTAAACTGAAGTTCTGACCAGATTTATTGAATTTATTTCATATTTAGTATCATATAGATGGTTGCTTTCGTTTCATACATTTTATATTCATGACTCAGAAAGGATAACTGGTAATGAGAGAAATCCTGACAGATGTTCTAATAAAGCATGGCTTTATTAGTAGGACATTGAGATGGATTCCACACCCTGAGCATTTAATAGAAGCAATTGCTGGCAGAATGTAGCACACAGAACTCCTAGAACAAGTTGGAAACATTTGCTTTGATAAGTGCAGGGGATGGCCCAAATTGGACCCTTCCATATTCTTTTGGATAGAATGCCAAATTTGTATTTCCCAATGGTGGACGCTCAAAGAGAGAGTTGTTAAATTGAACACATGTTAACAAAATAGTGGCTAGAAGTAAATAAATATCCCTTTTCAAAAATCCTTACTTTAAGGGCAACACAAGAGTTTAACCCCGATAGCAACTTTTAACTCATGCAGTTGCTTCAAAAATACCCTGAGATAGGAACTTCAGGGTAGAGTTAAGAATATTCTCTGGAAGAGTAACATAAAGAAGGTCAAAACTATAGCCATAACCAGACAGATAAGAAAAATCTTCTGTACTAGAGAGAACTCCAGTCAAATGTTTATAGTTGTTGTACAATCACCTGGGGTGTAGAGTTCTTTCCAAAGGCTATAATAAAATTAGTCACTTATTGTAGTTGACTGGTGTCAGAGTCAATATCCTTTAGACATTATAAAATCTGTGTCCTGAGATTTGCTTTAGTCCATCATTTTTCTTGTTCCTCCAGAAACACATATTCTCTTTGGAAGTATTCTACTCTTCCCAATGTTATATTTTTAAAATCCTACGTGAATATTTTAGTATCTGTATCACTTCTTATAGACTTTCTACATTAAATGAAAAAGTAAATTGGCTCTTGGTACTTTGCTTCTCTGAATTTCGATTTATATTTTAAAAAAGAAGAAACAGGAATATAAAACTCCATTTATAAAAAAACAGAAATGAATAGTTTCTACAAACACAAACTCATTTTGGAGGTTTCCTTTAAGTTAAAAAGAATCAAACCAAAGCAGAAAGAAAGCAAGGATAAAAATCACAGAAGCATAACAGGAGCAAGAGTAGGAGCATTCCAGAATCAGGGTCCCCAGTCTGTGTGGGATAAGCCTCATAAGATTAGTAGCATGATTAAGGGCCAGGGTCCCACTCAACAGAGAGCACGGGGGCTGGATGGTGTGGCAAAGGTGTCCTGAGTCTATGCCAGTGGGGGCTGCGTGTCATCTCAGGCATGGAGACACAGCCCCTAAGTCAAGTTCATGCACGGGACCTGTGTGGCACGGCCCCGTCTCCTCTCGGGCACACCTTTTGCCATCACCCACTCTCATCTGTATCCATACCAGGTGTATGCTTTCATTTGTGCGTCAGTTTCACTTGTATGTGGGTGACTCCCTTCCTCCCCTTCCTCTTTCTCGTTGCCTCGCTAACTTCTTTGGAGTTTTCAGGACTCAGCTTAAATATTATTTTATTGGTGAAACCTTTCAAGACTCTCCACAGGGTCCGGTTACGCACCCTTCCTGGGACCTCCATATCACTTCCTGCATCTCTAATGCTCACCCCTTCGTATTTGCTCATCTGCTACTCTCATACTCCTGCTGAATTTGAATCTCCACCAGGACAGGGACTCATCTCTGTTTCTCGGGCATCTGTCTCTGTGCTTGCTACAGAGAAGGCATCCAGTAAATATTTATGGAAGAACAGATGAACTCATGAGAGCAAGAACTTCTAATCTATGCAGCCTAGGGTCGGGTCACCAAAGATTCAAAGCTGTATGACAGAAAATCTTAGCTCTGACGCTAAGAAGGTGGCTACCTACACAGATCTGACCACATAGAACACCCAGAAGATGTTGGTTGGAGAAACAAAGAAATTAGGGTCAGCACAAATTCCCTAGCTATCTCAGAGTCTATCTCTAACCTTCAGAGTCTCTTCCAGTACAGTAATTTGATTACTATTCTTGTTACAGCGAGTTCAGAAATTGTGAACAAATCCTTTTGTCATTTCCAAAAAGGTATTATTTTAAACACTTCCCAAATATTATGACAAAATCTCTTATATCAAGAAAGACCACAATCAATGATCACGATGATCACTGTGATCACTATGATCACAATCAAGATTCCTAAAGGTGGAAAAATCATGAAACATTCCCCCTAAAGGAAGTCATAGGAGTATACCAGCTGTGACAGTTACTCAGCATTCAAAACCACCCTCGGGAGTTTCTAAGTGGTAATGGGACAGTTTTGATTTCCAATTAGGTGGTGGTTGCACAAATCTGTGCACGTGATAAAATTATATGGAACTATTCATCCAAAAAATGAACTATTTTTCACTATTTTGGTAAATATGTTTGCATTCTTTCTGCATAACCATTTTGCATTTTGCACTCGGTCTCAATGAGGTCATTTTGGAGCTATTTTCACCGATTTTTTGCACTATTTTTGTAACTTCTTGTTGCAAAATAACAAGTTTTAAAAATGCACCCTTGTGTTAGAAACAATAGTCCTATTGTGTACAGATTGGATAACTGGAGATGTAAGCCAATTTCCCCAAGGTCCCCCTAGCTAGGGCAGAGCAGACCTGGGACTGGGGTCTGGGTCTGACTGCTGTCCCCCAGCCATGCTTTTCCCATTTCAGGACTCAGTCTCCTTCAGTCAAGTATGGAGTCCTCTAAGTAAACCATCAAATGCTATTTTAATGCTTCAAAAACACTGCTTAATCTTTTTCGTATTTTCTTCTGAACATACCTCTTTACCAATTCCAATACCACACACACACACACACATACACACACGTGTGCACGCACACACACACAGACACCCTACTCCCACCTCTACCTTCCCTGCCATCCCCCCTTGCAACCAGTAGCTATGGGTGGCTTGAAAGAGAGATCTAGAACCGGAATCAAAGTTGGCAATGAGAGGAAATCTACAGTTGTGATTTTGGTTGAACAACCACACTCTCAGAGACCTTCGTGGTGGGATTTACATAGTTGGAACTGGAATCGGCATTTCAGTGGTAGGGGAAAAACTGAGACTAGAGAAGGACTTTTTTTTTTTTTTTTTTTTTTTTTTTTTAGCAGTGTGCGTGTGATTCAGAAATGTGTTCTTCCATATGTTCTTTAGGTTAGGCCAATTTTTTCACTTTTAAGTTTAAAAATAATTCTATATTTTTTTCCCCACCTCAAAATCTTAAGTAATTATTCTTTATGAAGTTATGTAATTTTTAAATTCTCTGTGACAAAGTCAGTAAGTTTGTTCTGTGTGTAACACATTTATTTAGACAAAGCCTTTGCTGGGCCTCATCTTGCCCGGGAGACCAGGCCTGACTGCATTCAGTGGTGGCCATTAACAGCCTCAAGTCATTGTCCCATCCGAGTGAGGTTTGACAGCACTTCGCAGTGACAGGGGGTCTGCTTGGTCGTTTTTCTTTCGATGTCCCCACTTACAGTTAGAGAAAAATGTTCAGATGACATTATAAGCTATTGAGAATGCTTGTATACTTTATACAATCTTCTTCTTTCTCTTTTTTTTTTTTTCCTTCTCCTTCAAGGTCTCCGGTGTTGTCCTTTGTTCCTTAACATGAGTTGTTTGGAGCTATGAAGCCCTTGCATCCTAGAGATGAGAAACAGGAAAAATAAAAGGGATCAGTCAATCAGGCCCGACACAGTCAGAGCCAGTACTAATAACAGAGAGAGTCAGGTGTTAAATGTCAAACTAGTATTGATCAATCTGACAATAAAACCATTGCATTATGCTCACTCACTGCTTATGTTTACTTCAGTATATCACAATCCGATTAGATAGGGAGCATCCTAAAAGATTATCCCCTGATATCTGTTATGACTGAATTATGACCTCCCCGAATTCATATATTGAAGCCTTACCCCCCAATTTCACTGTACCTGGAAATAGGGCTTTAGGCAGGTAATTAAGGTTCTGTGAAGTCGTATGGGTGGAGCCCTAATCCAATAGGACCGATGTCCCACAAGAAGAGAGACACCAGGGCTGTTTGCACACTGAGGGAAGGCCATGTGAGGACACAGAGAAAAAGCAGTCAGCTGCCAGCCAAATGAGGGAGGCCTCAGGAGAAAACAACCCTGCCGATGCCTTCGGCTTGGACTCCAGCCTCCAGAACCGTCAGAAGAGAAATTTCTGCTGTGTAAGGCCCCAAGCTCCTGCTGTTCTGTGATTGCAGCCCCAGCAAACTAATGCAGTGTCCTCCATTCCTCAGGAAACTAGCGTGATGCATTTGGCTTGACTAATTTCAGTGCGGATTTGTCATACATTCAAAAATACACCTCTCCTTTCAATCAATAATGTTACAAACTATCTACATAAGTGAGAAGGAGGATAGATGAAAATGCTGTATAAGATCTCACTCCTGCCTTCATGGAACTTCCAAGTCTAGCGGAAAGCACAAAAGTTGGAATACAGGCAACAATCCTTAAAACCTCTTGAAATGGTCACACCAGTCACACAGGCAGCTAAATTGTAGGACGTGAATTAAACGGTGTAGAAGTTCAGAAAAAGAGGAGCCCAGTGCATGGTACAACACAAGGGTGGGCAATGTGCTCTGGAAAGGGCCAGAGAGGAAGTATTTGAGGCCCTGTGGGCCACACGCTCTCTGTTCAGTGTAGGCATTCTACCCGTTGTAGGCAGCCGGAGACCAGACATAAACGAATGAGAGTGACATATCCCCATGCAATTTTATTCACTGGCACTGAAATTCCATTTCATGTAACTTTCACACGCCACGGAATAGTACTCTTCTTTTGATGTTTGTAGTCATTTAAAAATCAAAGCCTTTCTTTGCCTGTGGGCTGTACACAGACAGGTGGAGGACCAGATGTGGCACCACAAGCCGTGGCTTGCCACCCCTGGTGTAACACACTCGATCTCAAAGTTGTCTTAGCCGCAGATCTCTTTGTTCGAATGAAACTTTGCAACGACGCTCAATGGAGACAATGATTGAATCAGCATGAGGAGGAAGAAGGAAGCACCCAGTTTGTCTCTTACGCAATTCCAAGACATGCCTAGAGTGACAAGGGTACAGTGGTTTACGGGGCAGAAAACCAGATTTTTATCCCAGTTCTCTTACTTAGAACCTACGAAAACATGGCCTACTATTTAAATACAACGTACTCCCATTTCCTCAACTTCAAAAGGAGGGGCTTTGCCCATACATACAGTCTTGTGGAAAACATCTGTTTTTTTGTAATTATCATCAACGGTTAATTCACAAGGTAGATCACATCTGAGTTCTGATTTAAAGGACGACAGGAAGAGGTCACCAAAGCGGAGTGCCTTTCCTTGTCCTCATTCATCTTGCCCAGAGAGGCCTCCACTCTGGGGATGAGTCAGGGGAGGAACAGGCTTCACAGTGGCAGTCCTCAGCTACATGCTTTCTGGAGCCAAGCCAGAGTGGACACGGTTTGCCAAGATACCGGAACAAGAAAATATCACTCCAGGAGAAAGCAAGTACACTGCAGCCTGACGAAGACATTGAATTTGGGGAACTGAGAAAATGAAACAAGCAATACACACACTATATATATTAAACTACAATGATAAATAGAGCTGGGTGTATCAGGTAGGGCTGGGTTACAGAGAGCCAAGAAAACAAGACTGATGAGTTTGTCGTTGATGTCACAGGCAGACCAAAGGATTTTTCGTTGCAGTGTGGCATGATCCATTAACCAAGTAGCAACAGAAGAGACAATAGAACAGAAGTTTAAGAGTTCAGACTCTGATCTCGACTACCTGGCTTGAGTCTCAGGCTTCTATTTGCTAGATTGGCATTTAGACAAGTCATGGCGTTTAGACAAGTCAAGGAAACAGCGCCTCTGTTTCCTTGTCTGAATAATATAAATAGCAATAATACATTCTCATTTGGTCTTGCGAGAATTAAATGAGCTACCACATATAAAATACGTGGAGGAGTTCCTGACATATAGTATGTGCTCAATAAATGTTAAGCTATTATTACTATATGGAAAAAAATAACAAGGCTCACACACACACACGTATACACCCAGACACCAACAGCTGCACACAGGAAGATGGTGGGGGGCAGTTTTTATAGTAAGTTAGCACCTAGTATTTACATCTGGCTGATTGTAAGATAAGAAAGAATGGAGGTAAAAGAAATTTCAAAGAAATGCCCAATAGACTGCATGGTAGATAAAACAAAATGACCCAGGGGGACCTGGGGGGCTCAGTCAGTTAAGCCTCCAGAGCCTGGTTTTGGCTCAGGTCATAATCTCACCGTTCATAGGACTGAGCCCCACGTCGGGCCCCGGACTGACGACACAGACCCTGCTTGGGATTCTTTCCCTCCCTCTCTCTCTCTGCCCCTCCCCTACTCTCTCCCTTTCTCTCAAAATAAATAAATAAACATTAAAAAATTTTAAAAAAACAAAATGACCCAATAAAAGATGATTCAAAGTTTTGTGTCTAAGAGACTAGGAAAAATGGCATGGTGTCGATAAAAAGAAAAGATGTAAAGGAGAATTATTTGGAAAGGAAGAGCATTATGGCTCCACATATCATGTTTGAAATGTTGAGAAATTGTTTAAGTGTTGGTTCAGAGACATGAGGTTGGAGTTTGGGCCAAAGTTTGGGGCATTAAATAATATAATTCAGCTGCAAGATTATATTTAATCATTAAGTCAAGGAATGCAGCTCGAGATGAATGGAAGCCAAAAACTTTAGAAAATGGTAAGAGGGAGTTGAGGGAAGCAAGAAAGAGAAGCCATCAGAGGAAACTAAAACAGGTATATCCAGAGAGGTGGTGGACAAACAGGAAAACATTGCAGCCAGAAGCCAAGCAAGAAGTTTGAGGAAGGAGAATTTGATCCTTGCAACAAAGTTAGAGAATGAGGACAGGAAAGATAACACTAGATTTTAGCAGAAAATGATTGGATATCTTTATTTTTTTAACATTTATTTATTATTATTGAGAGACAGAGAGAGACAGAGCATGGGCAGGGGAGGAGCAGAGAGAGGAGACACAGAATCTGAAGCAGGCTCCAGGCTCCCAGTTGTCAGAACAGAGCCGGACGCGGGGCTCGAACTCACAAACCGCGAGATCATGACCTGAGCCGAAGTCGGACGTTTAACCGACTGAGCCACCCAGGCGCCCCTGATATCTTTAAATAAATAGATTAAATTTGTTAGGATGCAAGTAATATTGAAGAGTGTTAAGGAAGAATAATGTAAGAAGGAAGAGGAGTAAGTGAAGATAGGATAATTCAATCCACATTCTATAAATAAGAAACCATAATAAGTCACTACTGTCAACATTTTCTATCTATTTCATGGTCATAGTCAGTAGGAAACGTGTTGAAAGCTTCACAGAATCTGATGCTATATTTCCGGGGTGTCTTCTTACAGGGAAAAGGCAAGCCCCAACTCTTTCTTTCCCCCATTCTTCTGCCCCAAGACAGATATATTGCCTAGAAATCCAACAGTCGTCTGGTATCTTCCGAGGTAGGTGGGGTAGCGAAAGTGTAACCAAACCTAACTCCATCTGCCCAGTGGGCAGCAAAGCCCATCACTGAGACACTGAGTGGTGCATCAAAGAAGAGGTTTATTGGAGAGGCAGCCAAATGAGGAGGCAAGAGGTAAGCTTCAAATCTGCCTTCCTGAAAGGGGACAGTCAGAGATATATAAAGGCAAAGGGAAAAAGGGTCTGGGTAGGCGCTAGGCGCCTTTCAAATCAAATAAAGAACTTAGCAGGGAAGGGTTGAACCCATTCTGTTGTCTACGCCTGCACGATCTTCTGTATATGCTGTCCTGCTCTACACCAGCTGAAAAATGGTGTCCTTAGCATGCTCCGCGAGTGGAGTTTTAGGCCCTTCAAAAGTTCACCCAGGGAACATTCGGGCATTCTCAAAGAAAAGGTCAGTGGTCCTGACCAGTTCTGGCCTGCTTCTTGGTAAAGCCTTGAATCTCGGCAATAAACTAAATCAACATGTTGTTATGGCGTCAGGCAAGAACAGCACAGACACCTGGTCGCAGGCTGCATTCTGAGAAGAAGAAGATTTGGGTAAGAAGTTGGTGTTGCGCTTACTAGTCCTATTAACCCTTCGTTGTCGGTTTCAAAAGGACAGTCTGACTCCTTGATGCCTTCAGGATGGCTGCATAAATGCCCTGGGCACCTGCGTTTTGACTTCTTTAATATGTAAGTTTCTATCTTGTTGAAGCAACATTATTTGTTCTTTTTCTATTCTGTCCCAAACATAATCCTAACATGTAGTCAATGATGATCAGAATGCTCTAGGGACAAGATGGAGAAAATGGACAAAACAAATATATTGACGAGGCAATCTGAGCCTCATCGAGGACCTACTCTGCTTATAAAAGTTAGAAACAATATGCACTCTTAAAAACCAGAAGGGATAGAGGGAATCTGGACAGGGGGTGAGATGACACATTTAAAAAGGATAATTAGGGGCGCCTGGGTGGCTCAGTCGGTTGAGTGACCAACTTTGGCTCAGGTCCCGATCTCGCGGTTTGTGAGTTTGAGCCCCGCGTCGTGCTCTGTGCTGACAGCTGGAGCCTGTTTCAGATTCTGTGTCTCCCCCTCTCTCTGCCCTCCCCCACTCATGCTCTGCCTCTCTGTCTCAGAAATAAACATTAAAAAAAATTTTTTTAATAAAAAAATAAAAAGGCTAGTTAAAGGGCACCTGGGTGGCCCAATCGGTTAACCCTCTGACTCCGGCTCAGGTCGTGATCTCACGGTTCGTGAGCTCGAGCCCCGCGTCGGGCTCTGTGCTGACAGCTCGGAGCCTGGAGCCTGCTTTGGATTCCGTGTCTCCCTCTCTCTGCCCTTCCCCCGCTCATGCCCTGTCTCTCTCACTGTCTCTCAAAAATAAAATGAAAACATTAAAAAAAATTTAAAAATACAAAATAAAAAGGGTAATTGAAAGAATATAGTGAAGCTGTACATGCAAAGTACAAGAAAGTACACAGGATGGAAAGAGCTTTAGTGATCCAGCACTTGCCAGAAGCTTTGGCCTTCAGAAGAGAATTTAGGGGCTGTGGCCTTTTTGGCCCTATGATCTCCTGATGGTGCCACCCATTGGCAGAAACAACCAAGAGCCAAGGGCAGATAACCCAGCCAGCTCATAATGTTCAGTCTAGCAGGGCACAATGCAGGGAGAAGACGTAGAACTGGAGGAGGAAGTGGAAACTATCAGAGATTATTCAAATTGTGAAAAATGGTGCGAAGATAGTCCTGGTAGAGAAAACTCTGTGGGATACACAATAAGCAAGTACATTATTTGGATCAGGGTCCATGGGGAATGAGATAAAAACAGGACCCAGGATATTTAGCAGAATCAAGAAGAAAATATTTTCATCCCTCACGATCTAAGATATAGAGTCGCACAATCAACCGATCAACCATACTCGATGTTTTTAGATCATTCCACTTCTACTTCCTGGATCCATAGTGACAAGCTCACACACTCAAAGTTCGGAAAATATTCTTTTCACAGTAATGCCAGACAGTATCTCTAAATAATTCACCGTAACTCTATTTTCCAAAGCCATTAGGTGTCCATAATATGCAAGCTTAGTGGTAGCTCTTTATTCGACACCAAATTTATTTGACAGTTGTAAACAAGTGTTCAACTAAAACAGACTACAAAATAGGTGCAAAAAGAGAAAAAAAAAAACTAGTTGACTCAGATAAATCAACTAAATAAAATATCTTTTTGGCAACAGTGAGATCCCCACAACTTTATTCTTTCTTTCTCTTTCATTTAATGATATTGACATTATGGAGATTACTGTTTTTAAATTGAGTGTCTCTGAATTTAAACCAGCCTTCTTTGCTTTTTCTGTTTTGTATCCAAAGGAAATTAGATATAGATATGGATACAAGGATATACTGAGATATATTTATTTGCTTAAGGAGTACTTTCTCATCACCAATGGGAAAAAGAGGCTAAAATTATCAGATTCCACATTCTTCTATTTGTCTAGATACATATGGCATACCACTTCATCACTTTCCAAATAAATTTATTGACCACCCACCGTGCCTGGCATTATTCCATATTGAATCATTATTCTACTTGGCAGAATAGGGGATAATAAATTAATAAATGTACTTTTTTAAAAAAAATAATGTTTATTTATCTTTGAAGGAGAGAGAGACAGAGTGTTGTGATGGAAAGGGTCAGAGAGAGAGGGAGACACAGAATGCGAAGCAAGCTCCAGGCTCTGAGCTGTCAGCACAGAGCTCATCACAGGGCTCAAAGTCAAGAGCCATGAGATCATGATCTAAGCTGAAGTTGGACACTCAACCAACCAAGCCACCCAGGTGCCCCAATGAATGTACTTTTAAAGATTATCCAAGAACAGACTGGATAACCCTGAAGTTGGGGGCAGATTACACTAATGAAAGCCAAATGCACTAATCACATGTCTCAGTAGCAAATTAAACCACCACCACCACAAGAAAATTACACCACATGTCATGCTTTACTTCCAACATCTCTAAACCCTAGACATATGCTGCTTGAAGGAGAGCTGCCCCCAGAATATGTGGGTGTCGGTTCAAAATTTTGTGTCGGGACCCTGTCTATATATGCAATTTTGATTTTAAAAATTCATTGCAAAATTCATGGACCCATGCGAGGTATGGTGATCTAAGATGAAGAATTTCAAATCTCCCTCTGCGAGAAAAAACAGCAATGCCCAGGTTTTCAGGAACCAACCTGAAGAGAGACCGTATCGACCTCCTTGCCTTTGCAGTCCCCTCGTACCATTTATTTCTTCTGCTGCATCACCCATTGTGCCAGGGAATGTTGGCCTCCAGTGACGCTCTCAAAGGTGATTACTATACTTCTTTGATAGTACCCATGAATGCAAGTCTTATCCAAAGCATCCACGATCATGTGGATGCTGGCTCATTCTCTGTGCTATTAAATCTACCTTTCTGAGTTTTATAGCATCGACTTAGAAAAACACATCTCCCAACCACGTCTTCTTTTGAATGCTCTGGATCACACTCACTGCATCCTAGGATGGGGATCTCTTTCAGTGTTTGCCAGCACAGGGACGGCTGTGCACGGCTTAAGATAGACCTGGGCGCACACACTGGGAGCGCACAACCCGCTACCCTCATCGCAGGGAAGAGAGGACAGTGAATCAAAGAGCTAATTGGAGTTGGGTCATGAAGGCCCTAGGAGGAGGTGAGCGGCCACCCCTTCTTCTTTCAGGGACTGCGGCAGACCCGCCACCGGCCACGCACTGCTCAAGAAGAAGGAAGACCCTGAACCCCTCCTGTGTTCCATTTACATGAGCGTCACTTAAAATCTGCTTATCCTGACCCATTCTGACACCTCAATATCTTAGGATCCAGGAGCTGAGTGCGGTGCCAGGCCACCCACCTGGAACCAGAGCCAAGCCAAGGCATCAAGGATGTCCCAATAGGAGCAAAGTGACGAGTGGAAGACCTGTAGAAAGGGAAGAAGCATGGCAAGTGTGTGCGTGGTGGAGTTGTGTCTTTTCCAGGCTCAGAGCACCTTCGTGAGATGGTGCTGTGGGATACGGCTGTCAAAGACATGAGAGTCGGGGTGGGGCAAGGTCACGGAAGTTGAAGTAAGACCTTCCAATTCCCAGCCTGGGGGAGACCCCGTTTTGCCAGGGTCTAACTGCAGGCTGGTCCGAAACAGGCAAAGAATAAGTATAGAAGTGAACTCCCAAGAAACTCTTCCAGAAATAGGAAGAAAGACACTTCAGGTCCCTGAGTTCCCCTAAAGTTCTATTCACCCAGGCATCCTGAGAAAATGAGATACATTGGCTTGGGTAACCTGGCAAAAACAAATCTTCAAAAGGAGGCTTCAACCATAACCACGTGGGAAACGTTATTCAATCTTGACATTTGGAAATCCCTTCTTAGCTTTTCCAATGACCACGTCTAGTGATACTTCTCTTGACTAATCTTGGGCTTGGAAGAAACATAAACGCGGTAACCCAAACAATGCTCTGCATTTGTGAAAACGCAAAGAGAGAAAGCGTCCAAGGTGTAAGAGCCTATGTGTTACTTCAGCTGTGGAGCCATCACTGAAGAGTGACCCCTCCCCACCCCTGCCACCTCTCCGAACAGTCCCGCTACCAGGATATTGTAATAACATCAAGCTAGACCATCAGATTTCATCAAATAGGAATCCTTAGTTGAAGCTTTCGGCTACGCTTAAGTACCTAACCCTTAGCAAACCAAAGTTATCTGAGAGTTGCATCTCAACTATAAGGCATGATACACCAAAAAAAACCCCATAAACCTGAGGCTATTATCTGTATAAATACAAGGGAAGAAAGAACTATGGGATCAGCAAATGGAAAAGGACTGTTTGCTCGGTTCAGATTCACCACACGGTCTCTCGGTTCTCCAACGAGTTGTGAAAATGCAGGACGGACTTAGTTACAGGCGGGGACGGAGGAAATAGCTTTACCAACCTAGCCTCTGCAGGTTGCAGAAATTGCACCTCTCTTGCACAGAGTTATCACACGGAAAACTAACCGTTGCCCCCAAACAGGCGATGAGCAGGCAGACGGCGTGTCCCTCTCAGACATGAACCCCTTGTGACCCAGCGGAAAGGCCACTCACGGCAGGCTAAATGGAGTCTACACGCCCCGGGACCACAGACAGTTCTGCACTTTAATCAAGACCTCTTTACATCCTCTGCTTCTCATAGAAGGTCTTAGGGGAAAATAGTGGAATACAAGCCCAGAATATTTCATCAGCCGTTTTGTGCCAGACCGAATTTCTTCAGTTTATATTTAGAATACTTAGGTTGGCAAGAAGCACTGAAGAACAACACTGAAGTAGTTCTTGTATAAATTACAGTACATCAGTGTCACACAAATCACCAAAACTCGGAAATTCTAAGAATTTTATTTTAAGTCATACTTTTAAAAATCGAAAAATGGAAACACCGAGAAAGACAGAAGAATTTTTACGGATGACTTCTCCCCCCTTTAAATTGACAAGAGATATATAAAAAAAAAAAAAAGACATCTTTCCGTTTTCCCCACTAATTAGGAAAAAAATTAGAATGTGTCCATCTGTTTTTGCTCTCTGGATTGGTGGCATCTCTTTCAGGATTTCTTTCTAGACTGTGGGAAAAAGCGGCCCTTTGTTTTCTAAGTAAGAAGGTAGCCTTTTTAAACACATTTTTTCATCCCACGCCACGGAAGGGAATGACAGAGACTCTCTTATTTATTGGCAAATATTCTTGTATTTCATTTATGCTTTCAACTGCTTCATTGGCAATCTGTGACAAACTGGAAAAATTGCCACCTCTCCCCAGAACAGCTTATGAAATCTGTCAGCAATCTGTGTAATTTACAAGAACCTTAATTATGAATCAATGTTACGTTATGAATAGAGGTGTTCATCGTTAATGCCTTCAACGCTCAATAAGCAATACACGCTGTCACTGAAAACATTGTTCCTATCCCCCAACATTCACTTCTGGTTGACCACTGCCGTGGATAGGCGCACACACAATTTTTACCTGGTCTGATGGCCAAGTAATAGGGAAATGATGCATGATCTTGGGAATTTTTACATTGCAAATAAGCAAGGATATCCTTACTGGAAAAAAAAGAAAATCTCCCGAGACTCTTGGTGACTGACACTATATTTTATCTGCACACTGAAACAACACACTTATCAAATGAAAGAGAAGAAGAAAAATTACAAGAGATTTGATCTCCTTTATAGCTTCTAATAGTAAAATACACCGTATGATTAATGAAGCTGTCAGTTGTAATGGGAAGAATATGTAACAAGTAACTGTGCATTACTCGTTTGTGATTTTATCTTTTATAAATTCAGCCATGTGTAGTGTGATAAGATTAACTCTTTACAATTTTAAGGTAATGCTATAAAGTAAGTTAAAAACGGAGTCTGTTCTATTTTCGCCTGTCTGCCAATTGTTAATGTGACTTTTAAGAACACGTTTCCTGCAATCAATAATTACTCAATTAGCAGCTTATTAAGTTTATATGTCAATAAATTTCATTACCAGGTGTTTGAGGAGGGAAAAAAAAAAACCTGCTCTGGCACTCTTAGTGTATGCAATATTTCTCTAAGAAAATTTATTTGTAAATGTGTTCTTTGCTGGATTTATTAGCCCATATAGTATTCATAGAATTCAAGCCTCAACATGTAACAACCATTACTCAGAAATATATGTAAGGCTTAAAGTTAGGAAGCATAGGTAGTGAGGACGTCATTTTAGTAGCAGATGTGAGAAAAAAAGAAAGGGGAGGGATGGAGAAAGAAAAGGAGAGAAGGAAGGGGGGGGGAAGAAAGGAAGGATCAATCAAAGGCAGGAAGCAAAGAGAAAGAGGAAGCAAAGAAGAGAAGGAAGGGATAAGAGGAAGGAGAGAAGAGGGAGAAGACAGGCAGAGGAGGAGAGGAGGGGGAGGGAAGGTAATTAGGATAAGCTCTATAAGCAGCAGATGCTCAGAGAAAAGGAGTGGAGGAAAAGAGCTAGGTAGGGGCCGTGTTATCACTGAAAGACCTTCCTTTATCCATTCATCTACCAGTGGACACTTAAGCTGCTTCCCTATCTTGGCTACTGTAAATAATCCTGCACTGAACACAGGGGTACATATATCTCTTCGAATTGGTGTTTTCTTTTTTTGGGGGTTTGTTTGTTTTTCAAATAAATTATCCAGAAGTAGAATTGCTGGGTCAGATACTAGTTGATTTTTCACTTTTTGAGGAATCTCTATACTGTTTTCCACAGTGGCTGAGCAAATTTACAATCCCCCCAAGAGTGCACGACAGTTCTCTTTTCTCCACATCCTCACTGACATTTGTTGTTTCTTGTTTTTTTGAGACCAGCCCCTGTCACGGGTATTATCTCGTTGTGGTTTTGATTTGCACTTCTGTGGTGATGAGTGATACTAAGCATCTTTTTATGTGCCTGTCAGCCCTCTGTATGTCTTCTTTTGAAATAGGTCTATTTGGGTGGCTCAGTTGGTTGAGCATCTGACTCTCCATTTCAACTCAGGTCCTGATCCCAGGGTGGCAAAATTGAGTCCTGGGTCAGACTCCATGCTCACCTTGCTTAGGATTCTCTCTCTTCCTCCCTTTACCCCTCTCCCCCCAACCCTCTCTAACAAAAAGAAAGAAAGAAAGAAAGAAAGAAAGAAAGAAAGAAAGAAATGAAGGAAGAAAGAAAGAAAGAAATGAAGGAAGAAAGAAAAGAAAAGAGAAAAGAAAAAAAATGTCTATTCAAGTCCTCTGCCCATTTTTTAATTGAGTTGTTTGGGTTTTTTTTATATTAAGTTATGTGAGTTCTTTATATACTCTAGATATTACCCCCTTATCCGATGTATGATTTGCAAATAACTTCTTCCATTCGGTAGGTTACCTTTTCGTTTTGTTAATGGCTTCCTTCACTGTGCAAAAGCTTTTTAGTTTGACATAAACCCACTTGTTTAGTTTAGTTTTTGTTGCGCTTGCCTGAGGAGACTGATCCAGAAAAATATTGGTAAGACCGATGTCAAAGACCTTACTGCCTATGTTTTCTTCTAGGAGTTTTGTGGTTTCAGGTCTTACATTCAAGTCTTTAATCTACTTTGAGTTTATTTTGGTATATGGTATAAGAGAGTGGTCCAGATTCATTCTTTTACGTGTCATTGTCCAGCTTTCTCAACAGCATTTATTGAAGAGACTATCTTTTCCTCATTTTATATTCTTGACTCCTTTGTCATAGATTGATCATATATGCATGGGTTTATTCCTGGGACCTTTATTCTGTCCCATTGATCTATGTGTCTGTTTTCATGCCAGTACCATATTGTTTTTATTACTATAGCTTTCTATTATAATTTGTGACTATGTGGATAGACGACTTTCTTGGATAGATGAAAGAATACAGATGATATGGCATATGTACAATGGAATATTACTCAGCCATAAAAAAATGAAATCTTGACATTAGTGACAACATGGATGGGTCTTGAGAGTATTATGCTATTTGAAATAAGTCAGAGAAAGACAAATACCATACAATTTCACTTATATGTGGAATCTAAGAAACAAACAAAACAAAACAGAGACAGATTCATAAGTATAGGAAACTCTTGGTTACCAGAGGAGGAATGGGCTGGGAAGATGGGCAAAATAGGTGAAGGGGATTAAGAGGTATAAAGTTCCAGTTATAAATAGGTCATGGAGATATTATATACAGCATAGGAAGTATAGTCAACAGCCCTGTAGTAAATTTTATGGTGACAGGTAGTAACTAGACTTATCATGGGAATCCTTTTGTCATGTATAAAAATGTTGAATCACTATGATATATACCTGAAAATAATAAGATACTGTATGTCTATCATATTTCAATTTTAAAAAGTTTTTATACTAAGTTCACTGATGAGCATAACTTCGGGACACCTTCAGAAAGAGTGATTAAAGTAAAAACTTTACTGTAGCATAAAACATTTTGCTAAATGGGAAAGGAAAACAAAGAGCTTCCATGTCTACTCTTTCCTCTAAACTTCTTGATAATGAAGCAAAATGGTCTCAATTACATTCTTTCCAGAAAATACGAAATCTATGTGAGGATCACAACACTGAAATCCTAAGTTCATGATGTTAGTAATCATGCCTCTAGTTTGGCAGTTGCCAAAAAACAAAGAAGTCCACATGGCTTATCTATTATTCGTCTACTTGGGTGCTTCCTTGGCCCCCCAAAATTGGCCTTAATTCCCACTGTTTCATTACTTTAATAGACCACAAAGGTTGGTTGCAGAGAATGAAAAGTCAAATCTAAAATACACATATGTTAAAATGAGGGAAGTAGGAGCAGAAAGAGGAGGGGAAATCAGAAGAGAAGAGGAGGGAGGGAAGGAGGAGAAGAAGGAGAAGAATTTATTGAACTTGCCATGTTCCAAGTTTTTCATTAATACCTTTACCTATATGGTCTTATTTAATATTTCCATAAAATGTACGTGTCATTTGACTCCCATTTTACTCATGAGAAACGAGGCTTAAAACAGACATGGAACTTGCTCAAGGTCAAAGGAGTAATAAGTAACACTGATAAAGCCTAGATTGCTACGCACTACACTAGCCTACAGCTACAGTCAGCAAAATGAGATTCAAGGGAGATATAGCTTCAAGGGGGTGAGAAAGCAAATCTGCATAAGGTAGTTGGAAAGTCCATTCACAGAAACAGCAAAAGGTCACTGGCTATAGGGAGGATGTAGTGAAAGGCTTGGGTGACTCCAAGGTGCTGTGGACAGACCTCACTTACTTTACCTTCCCCAGACCGCATGGTCATCCCCTCTACACAAAGTCAAGTTTATGTTCTGCCTCGTCAGCAAAGGGGAATCTGATGCATATTGCTTTCAGAGTGCAACATACTAGAAAGGAGCTTAGGTGTGATGACCTGAGTTGTATCTTGATGGGGCTTCCATATACAGTTGTACAGATTCTACCCTGCACAAATCTAGGCCGGACCATCCTCCCAAACCATACATGGCAGTACCTAATCCTGACACTGTTCCGTGGGGGTTCTGCCACCTTGGGAAATTTACAAAACTTCTCTGAACCTCAGTTTCTCAGGTACAAAAAGGGGATGGAAAGTTTTGCATCATTGTTCTTAGGAAGATTAATGGATATTACCTCTGGTACAGAGTTGGTTGTTCAATAAATGTTATCAATATGACTCTGTTGAGAGAATCTAGTGTCTTAGATTTTTTTAAGTTATTAAAAATAGAGAAGTATAATTTTTTTTCATGTTTATTTTTGAGAGAGAGAGAGAGAGAGAGAGAGAGACAGAGTGCGAGCAGGGGAGGGGGAGAGAGAGAGGGAGACACAAAATCTGAAGCGGCTTCAGGCTCTGAGCTGTCAGCACAGAATCCCACACAGGGTTCGAACCCATGGACCATGAGATCATGACCTGAGCTGAAGCCAGATGCCCAACCGGCTGAAACACCCAGGTGTCTCAAAATAGAGAAGTATAAATTAAGTTTAAAAATATGACATTCCTATATGCATTGAATGCATTCAAAATATAATTTGATATATATGCAATTGACTAATCAAAAAGTGTTCCCGCAATACTGGGAGAATTAGTTCAATGATATTTTTAGCCAAGTGTTGGGGGAAAGGGTCTGTTTATGGAGTCAAGGAACATTTCTGGGATAAGATGGGATTTAACCATTGGAGGATTGCCAACTTAAGGCCGGACGGGGAGGGGAAGGTTGAGTGACAGCACGAACAAACAAGCTGTAAAGGCCAGAATCAGACAACAGAACAATGATTCATTCAGCAAATACTGAGTGGAAGTTAAGGAGAACCCAACACTGGGGCGCCTGGGTGGCGCAGTCAGTTAAGCGTCCGACTTCAGCCAGGTCACGATCTCGCGGTCCGTGAGTTCGAGCCCCGCGTCAGGCTCTGGGCTGATGGCTCGGAGCCTGGAGCCTGTTTCCGATTCTGTGTCTCCCTCTCTGTCTGCCCCTCCCCCGTTCATGCTCTGTCTGTCTCTGTCCCAAAAATAAATTAAAAACGTTGAAAAAAAAAATTAAAAAAAAAAAAAAAAAAAAAGGAGAACCCAACAGGAAAAAACGCCCACTTTGGGAAGCCTCCTTGTAACCCTGGATGAGACATTTTATGCAAATGCAAACATGTATGGATCGTCGTTTTTGATTCTGTTCAGAATCCGAAGAAAGCATTGGCTCACCAGCACAATATTTCACTTAGCAGAAAATAATAACTTGATTGCGTATGTTTATACATTATGTGTTACTATTTTTATCACTAATCTTGTAAATCTACCTACCATGGTATCTAAAAACTAAAGAATTTTGCCTACTAGAAGAAAGTTCCTTAAGTGTAACCCATAGATGATGATGATGATGATGACGAATAAAACTCTGTAAACTATTAACTCATAGTGTAGCCTTTAATTTCAATTACTACACTACCTGTGATTTTAGTGCCAGAATTTTCTGCATTTAAGTAATCCATAGAGTAAGATTTATCAGAAGTTATTATGTGTGACATGTAATGTGACATTAAAAGTACCCAACTCAAACATGTTACTGATGACCTTACCATCTCCTACAAGTTGATATGGAGGCCACAGAAAACACCGCCAGGAGCAGTTGGTCAGCAAATTAGAATCCCTCTGCCAAACATATATGAACAAGTAGGAACTTTGTATCTGTAGATAATTGGTCTATCGGAGATTTATTATAGCACCCTCTACGGTAGCTGGGAGCACAGATGATTTTTGGGACTGGATGCCTCGAGACCATAACTTATACTCAGTAGAAACCTTGACTCACAAAATAATTGTGTTTGGAATCTTTGTTACGGCCTAACGAGTAACATATGGGATATATGTGGTATCTTTTTACCCTCCAATTATCCAAGCAAAAATGAAACCATAGATACATAAAAACCATCCTTGTATTAAAACCCCATGTTTTCACGTGGAGGTTGAACCTCCCTTTAGGACAATGATAGAATCAAGCTCCTTTTGATTGTATGTCTTCTTTTCTCACTTCCTCTTTCCCTAGCCCCGTAGCCAATGATTCTCTTTATGGTCATTACTTACCTCAGTTTTGGTACATGAATGAAAATAAAAGTATGCTTTTTAATATCCATTATGTGAATAGTGATAGCACATGCTTTCCCTTATGATCAACTATATCGTTTGATAAGAAAAAAAATCGGATGAAAGTATCAGTAAATATTTAATATCTCATGTTTTCTAGATATACTTTTTTCCCAATGATTTGCTCCTTTAACTTTTTGACTTAGGCTAATATACTATACTTTTTTCCCAATGATTTGCTCCTTTAACTTTTTGACTTAGGCTAGTAGCCCTTCAATATCTACCATTGGCTTATTTTCTCTTATGAAGATCTTATGTCTCTCTCTTCTTAAAAACTCTAGTTAGGGGCACCTGGGTGGCTCAGTTGGTTGAGCGACCGACTTCGGCTCAGGTCATGATCTTGCAGTTCGTGAGTTCGAGCCCCACATTGGGCTCTGTGCTGACAGCTCAGATCCTGGAGCTTGCTTCAGATTCTGTGTCTCCCTCTCTCTCTGCCCCTTCCCTGCTCATACTCTGTCTCCCTCTGTCTCCCAAGAATGAACAAACATTAAAAAATTAAAAAAAAAACTCTAGTTAAAGAAATAATAGTATGCTTTCGCAATAAGTTAAGCCAATTTCTAAGTTTGCTAAGAGATGGGAGTGTTTGTACATCCGTGGAAACATTCAGTTTCTCAATAGTTTTGACTCATCATTTTCTATTAACTAGAAACTTGATTTTATGTCTATTCATAATTCGCATCTGTTTTGAACATTATTCACACGTGGGTCAAGGCACAATTATAAAAAATTTTATAGAATTTTGATTCCACGTACTCCTAAATCCATTTTGCCCCTGCGTGAGAGGCATCTTTTCCGTCGTGGAAATAACACAAACTATAGGTTGGATGTTTCTCTGAATGTACTGAGGTTCCTAAAAAAAAAGAGAAAGAAACGAAAGCCATGAAAATTACGTTGTTCCTCCCACAGAAATCTTCCAGCTTTTTATACCTGGCCACAGTTAATGAACTCCTCACATTTAAGTTGGATGGATGTGCCCGGGTAGAATAAACGAAGATGCTTGTTTTAGTAACAACCAATCCTCAGTTCCCAAACAGTGTTTCCAGCCGTATGTATGTCTGCTTATTATGTAGTCCGTAAGAGAGAAGACACTCAATTTGGACTTACCCTCCTTCTAGGCCACTATTATCATGAAGCTTCATCAGACTACTTTCACGCAAAATTACTCTTCAATTGGAACCCCAAATCTAATAATTGTGGAATATTTTTTCTTTCTCTGTATTTTCTAAATTGCATACAATAATGACACATCTCTTTGAAATGTGTTTTGCAAGTCTCCTTTTGTATTTTAAAGAAGTCAGCAAGGGCACTATACCTGCTCAGAGGGATATTTAGGAGGAAAATTGGTCTCTCTGACATCTTTCGCCCAATGTATGCTACGAACTCATCCTTCTCCAGGGCATGCAAATAGCTTGATTCAAAGGATTATAGTTTTAAATATAAATTCTCAGACCATTAAGCTTACGGTCAACTTAAAAACTGCTATCGTTTGATTAGTACTTTTTACAAGCCCCTTACACTCAAAGTGTATCCATAGAATTTCTTAAAAAGAAAGGCTGCAGGACCATCATTCTGCCAGGGTTATCTTAATCATGACAAGACGTGAAATTCACCTTGGCATCTGGCACTGTTCAGAGCATGCCAGACATGGACATAGCCTGGTAACTAAAAGCAATCTGATAAAAATAGGAGTGTGGAGGAAAAATAAGGGCCAAGTAGATAGGGAACTACAACAAGTAGTATCTATTTCAAGGAAATCCTTCTGTTGCCAAGAGAGATAAAGCAGACATTCGGTCAAACTCAGACCTCTTTAAGGCAGACATTTCAAACTAAACTTCTCTCCACTTCTTCGGTGCTGCAGATTCACACCGCCCACCAGCCAGTCGGATCTGACCGCTATCCTAGTATCTCCCTCTCCCTTGCTCACAGCAGTGAGAATTAAATTTGCAGTAGGATATTTATTGACCTAAAACGATGTTCATAATGTATCACTAGACTCCGAAACTTTACGTGCGTTGTAACCTATATCTGTAAAAAATTATAATAGCAAAGACATACTTACAACGGAGAAAAGATGTGAAAAAACGTCTATACATACGCAAGTATGTATACGCATATACATAAAAATACATGTGTTTTGTATTTACTTTTGTATATACGTATCTCTATATTTGTGTATTTCTCCTAGGTGGTTAAAACTGTGATGGGTTTATGCAGATTTATATTGTCCTCTTTTTGTTTGGCTATAGCCAACCCAATAACCATATGCTACTTGTAAAATAAGTAGGGGTAGGGGCGCTATTGTTAATCGACTCCATTGGCCAGGGACAACGTTCCAAGCTTTGCAGCTCTCACTCATATTCTTCAGGATCTGTCCTTGACCACCTCACATTCGTTTTCTCCTTGTTGCGTAACTTGTAATCTAATCAGCCTGTTCCCCAAAGTGCCAAATTCTTTCTGCTTCGATGCCCTTGTGTATCCTTCATTTTGCTTGGAGAGCTCTCTCTCTCCTTGTCCACCTGGCAAACTCATTTTCTCCATTCAGGATCCAGAATTTGCCAGACCAATCTCTCCTTATGTTCCTATGCTGACTTACGTAAATCTCCACTGCCACGCTAACCTTCTACACATCATGAGTTGCCAGAATTAGGGACTGTGTTTTAGAAACCTTTGATTCATATGTGCCCGGTGCTGGGCACTTAGTAAGTGTTGAATAAATGAATGAGTGAGTGAATGAATAAAGTAGTAAATTTCATAGGGTCATGTTGAAGGTTAGACGTAACGAACCTTATGAAGTGTGTAGCACAGAAGCTGAAACATAGCAAGTGTTCATGAGAGGAGTAGCTGCCACAGTCATCATTATTGTATGATGCCTGCTTTGTTTTGAGGATCTCTGTATTGCTCAACAACCTTGCTCAAGGCCAACATATCTGTATGTTCCATAAAATGAAGAATTCTGCCATAGTCCCTGCAGGTTGGCTCTCCTATTTTATGGGCACAAGATAATCATAGCAAAACAGATGGATAACCAAGAAGATCTAAACAACTGACGATTTAAACAAAATCTTAGGGGCACTTGGATGGCTCAGTTGGTTGTATCTGACTTTGGTTCAGGTGATCTCACAGTTCGTGGGTTCCAGCCCCACATCGGGCTCTATGCTGACAGCTCAGAGCCTAGAGCTGCTGCAGATTCTGTGTCTCCCTCTCTCTCTGCCCCTCCCTCAGTGGAGCTCTCTGTCTCTCTCAAAAATAAAACATTAAAAAAACACATTAAAATTTATTTTAAAGACAGAGGGTATAGGCTTTCCTAATTAAACCATCAAAAGGCAGAACAAGAGCAATTGTCCTTAAAAAAAAAAAAAAAAGGAAAAAAAGCCTTCTATTTACCACTCCTATACCCTTCCTTTGGGAGTCATATTACCCTTCTGATCACTTTTCCCATTCTGTTTTCACTTGAAAGACACCTTCAATGTTCAATTTGCATGGGGTGTGTGTGTGTGTGTGTGTGTGTGTGTGTGTGTTATGAGCACGAGAGTATGATCCACCTGGGTGGCACCTGGGTGGCTCAGTCAGTTAAGCCTCTGACTTCGTCTTGGGTCACGATCTCATGGTTTGTGGGTTCGAGGCCCACATCAGGCTCTGTGCCGACAGCTCAGAGCCTGAAGCCTGCTTCACATTCTGTGTCTCCCTCTCTCTGTCCCTTCCCCACTCTCACCCTGCCTTTCTCTCTCTCTCTCTCTCTGTCTCAAAAATAAATAACCATTAAAACAAATTTAAAAAAATAGTCCTAACAAATACCAACAATGTCTATCTGCGAGATTGAAAAATATTACAGGAAAGTAGAGTAAACATATTAGAAGTAAATCTGTATAACAAGCTCTCAGCTGGGTAAATGGAAAGTTGGCTAATGTGAAACCTCAGAAGTTTCTCTCTTTGACTAAGGCAGTCACAGGTGGGATGGCACCCTTCACTTCAGAGCTGGAGGTGTGGCACCATTCACATCAGTTTGAAACAAAGGCTAGCTAATTCATGAATATTTTTACAAAATATTTTTCCAAGATCCTGTCTGTTGCAAGTCCTAAATTTCTTCTTGCTTTAATATTTGCCTTTGGACCTCCTATTTGCCACTGAGTTTAGCATCAGTTTTTCTGGGCTCTGTCCTGATATTCAATTCTTTCTGGCCTCTGGTTTTAACATTTTTAGGGATAGGGATATTTTTCACATTTTTTCAGGTTTAGGAATATTTTTAAAGAATATTTTCCACTTGAAAAAAAGGCAGCCCATATAATTTCCCACATATAATTCCTCCACTTTTATTCCCTTAATTTTTAGGCTATTTAGTCCCCTCTCTTTTCTGGCACACTGAGTATTTTGTGGTATCTACTACAAAGGATTCTTTTCCCTGGCATATAATTCCACAACACAGAGTCTGAAAGGCAAACATATATAGATATATTATTTTTAACAAAGTTGTTTTTATAAAAAACGACTTCAATTAATCTGGAAAGATTGTTATTACATTCTTCACATGCTGGATCTCAGACATTGTTAGCATTTGTGGGTGTTGATGATTGTTTTCTGTAATTACTTGTGTTGTTTTGTGAAAGTGCCCCATAACATCACTCTAATTAAGATTCTAACAACATGTCCCCTTGGTTGTTGAAATGCTTGTTAAACAATGTCAAGTGGTTGTTCTCCAGGCTAAATCTAACATGAATAAAAATACCCAAGTCACATATGTGTTTAGAGTGAGATTCTAGTTCCATAAATGACTCTCTAGCTCCCATTTTAGGGCAGGAAAATAAAAGTCATGTACATACATAAAGGTGTCATCACTGAGACTGATACATAAGTAGATGTATAAATAGGCATAACGTGAGACACGTTAGACAAATCTCTCTCCTTAGAAACACCTGTACCTAGAACGTCACTATTAAAAATCGCATCATTTCTATTTCAGAATGCTTTGGGGTCTTTTATGATCCATATTAAATCCTAAAATTATTGGAAAGGATGGTTGGTCCCCGATGACCTCATCAACTACACCATATGGAAATTAACTGACAGATGCCAGATCAACAGCCTTCAGAAATGGATGTTCATAGGTACCTGGTTGAGGGGAGTACTGGGAAGAAGGGAAGAATACTGAAAAATGAGCTAAGGGGACACCAAAGCCAGTAGAGTCTGCTACTGAAAATGATTCAATCTGAACAGGATTTTAATCAACTTGTTGTTCTGTAGGTCTTGGAAATTTACATTCAGAAAGTTTGACCTAATCATTAAACACATAACGGGATTTCACTCTCAGGATTTTTATATATGCCAAAATATAACAACATTGCAAATCTATTTTTGTGCAAATACATTCAAATGTATCCGTACCAAACAAAACAACTTTGGCTGGTTTTGTTTTGTTTGATTTTGTTAGCTTCACCACACAATTTTCTTAAATGTCTTACATATAATTTCCTCACTTCTATTAACTTAATTTTTTTGTACCATTCATTCCCCTATTTTTTCTGGACCAGTGAGTATTCACTAAAGGAAAGAGAACTGAAGAGAGCACTTACAGATTCCTGAGAATAAAGCTGCAGAAAATAAGTTGGAGACATGCTGGATTAAAAACTAATTAGGTATGTTGAACTGAATAAGTAAATGGATGCTGGCTGGTGGGGGCCAGCTTCCTCACTGTTGAAATAGGAGTATTCACATAAGCAAAGGAAGAAGGCTATAATGGAGCATATAGCAATGGATTAAAGTTTAAGACATCAGGATGAATTCGTGTTTTGCTTAATATAAAGATGGTTACACACACATATGGGTATATTTATAGGCATGTGTATATATACAGGTTAGTATACACACATTTCCTTTCTTTCAACTGTGAGTGCCCAGAAGGAAGGAGCACACCTGCAACCCAGATATTAGTTTCCAAAACCTTTTTCAAATAAAATCACTCCTTGGATTGATGGCTGATTCTAGGACTCGGCAGGAAATATACAAGAAGAATCTGAAATATCTCACCAGTGGCAGGAAGTAAGAAGTATGTCAAAGGGACATAGGAGTCAACTGGAAGAGTTGCCTACAGTAAGATCTAGAACAATCTGAGTAACAAAATAAATCAAGTATTATTGGATTATAATGAAACCACATAATACATATCTGTTCATCCACATTAATACACATAGATAAATAAATAATAGGATAGAAAAGACAGAAGATTTCTAAATAATTTGCGTAAATACTCTGCCCTCAAAAAGGCAGAGCATATTTCTTCACTTTTTAAGTACACACTGCACACAGAGATTTCCTTCAAAAAAATACATTCTCATAGGGGGACAAGAATAGGGATAAAGTAATTGCATAGCAGAGAAACCAGACAAACATTATGTGCACCAGGTAATCAAGGTCAACATTAACAGGGATCAATCATTCCGATAGTAGATTCCCTTGATATGTTGTGGTAAAAATTGTACTTTCCCTCTATAATCTTCCTACCAAAACCACATCGTGCCTGTCTCATCATAGGAAAAATATCAAATAAATCCCAGTTAAGGAATATTCTACCAAATATCTGACAAAGGCTTCAAAACTGTTAGAGTCATCAAAAACAAGAAAAATCTGAGAAACTGTCACAGCCAAGAGGGCCTAAGAAGACATGATGACCAAATGTAATATGGTATCTGGAAGCAACCTAGAGAGAAAAAGGATTAGGTAAAAACTCAGAAAATATGAATAAAGTATGGACTTCATAAGGATCAACATGGTGAGCTAATTAACAAATATACCATGCTAATATAAGCTGTTAATAATAGGGGAAACTGAGGCACTTGGGTGCCTCAGGTGGTTGAACATTCAACTCTTGATTTCTGCTTAGGTCAGGATCCCAGAGTCAAGGGATTGAGCCCCGCATTGGGCTGTGCACTGCATTTGGAGTCTGCTTAAGATTCTCTCTCTCTTTCTCTCTCTCTTTCCCTCTGCCCCCTCACCAACTTGCATGCTCCCTCTCTATATATATTAAATAAATAGATAGATAGGTAGATAGATAGATAGATAAATGGGGAAACTGGGTACAGGGTATATGGGAACTCTCTGTATTAATTTCACAGTTTTTATGTAAATATAAAACTGATTGCAAAAAGTTTATTAAAATTTTAATACAGCTACTTTAGGGTTACCACAAGACACTAATTTAATCACAAATACATGAGCGTTAAAGTCACAATGTCATCCTATAATACTTGTATCATAGATAGTACAGGATAGGTTATAACTAATGTTCAGATATTCACTGGTATAGAAGCACAACATATTAAACCTCTCATCTAGGATTCTTAGATCACCATCAAAAACATTCTATCATCTCCTGCGAACCACACTCTAGTTTCTAAAATTTAGTTCAAGACCACTTGGCCCTTGGACACATACCAATGAAGGGAAAGGCAGTGACTTTAGAGTCTTCTGTTCCACCTCTGTTGAGAGCAGCTGGCTTTTATCTCCCAAATCAAGATACCCAAACTTATGGGATGCAGCAAAAGCAGTAGTAAGAGGGAAGTTCATAGCAATAAACGCCCACATTAAAAAAGAAGAAAGCGATTTTTTGTATCTCTGTGTGGTGATAGGTGTTAACTAAATTTATTCTGGTAACCATTTCACAATATGTACATATATCCAATCATGATGTTGTACACCTAAAACTATTACAGTGTAATGTGTCAATTATTTCAGTAAAAATAAATAAATAAATAATTTTTTAAAAGAGAAGAAAGACCTCAAACAACCTAAGTTTACACTTCAAGGAGCTGGATAAAAAGGAACCAACTAAGCTCTAATTAGCAGATGGAAAATAAATAACAAAGATTATAGACAAAATAGAAAATATAAAAACAATAGGTAAAAAATCAATAAAACTAAGGGTTGGTTTTTTGAAGAGATAAACAGTATTGATAAGCCCTTAGCAAGACTAAGAAAAAAAGAGAGAATATTGGTGAGTTCTATCAAACGTTTAAAGAGTTAACACCAATCCTTCTCAAACTCTTTCAAGCAATTAAAGAAGACAGTACACTTCCAAACTCATTTAATGAGGTCAGCATTACCCTCATACTAAAGTCAGAAAGACATCACAAGGAAAGAACAACACAGGCCGATATCCCTGATGAATGTAGATGCAAAAGTTTTCAGCAAAACAGTAGCAAATCAAATCCAACAGCACATTAAAAGGATCATATACCACGATGAAGTGGAATTTATCCCTGGAATAAAAAGATGGTTCAACATATGCAAATCAATTAGTGTAATGCACCACAGTAAGGGATCAAAATTACATCATCATTTCAATAGACGTAGAAAAAGCATTTGACAAATTTCAACTCCTTTTCATGATCAAAACTCTCAACAAAGGAGAAACAGAAGGAGATTGCCTCATAATTTCCACATATGAAAAGCCTATAGCTAATATCACAGTCTATGGTGAAAAACTGCAAACCTTTCCTCTAAGATCAAAAAAGACAAGGATGTCCATTCTTGCCCCTTCTATTCAAAGTGGTACTGAAAGTTCTAGTCAGAGCAATTAGGTAGGAAAAAGAAAAAAAAAGTATCCAAATTGGAAAAAAAAAAAAAAGTAAAATTGTCCCTGTTTGCAGATGTCATGATCCTCTATACAGAAAGGCCTAAAGACTCCATTAAAAACAAAAACAAAAACAAAAAAAACCCAACCAACCAAACAAGCAATAAAACACTTAGGATTTAATAAGCAAATTTAATGCACTTGCAGGATACGAAACCAACCTGTGAAAATCAGTTGGATTTCTATATACTAACAATAAACTATCTGAAAAGGAAATTAGGAAAATAATTCCATTTACAATAGCACCAAAAAAACTCTTAAGAATAAACTTAATTAAGAGGGTGAAATTCTTGTATACTGAAAACTATAAAACACTGATGAAAGAAATTAAAGAAGACACAGAGATTTTAATTATACCCCAATAAATCTGGGAGGAAAAGACACAAAAAATGAAGAGAAATCCTATGTTCATGGATCGGAAGACTTACTATTGTCAAAATGTCCATACTACCCAAAGCAATCTGTAGATTCAATGCAAACCCTATCAAAATCCCAATGGATTGTGATTATGACTGATCTATAGATGTGTTATATATGTATATGGAGACCTACGACGATAACCTGTTCTCCTACAGATCAGTAATTGTTACTTTTAATAACCAAGACTCAGCTTCTGTGCTACAGCATCTAAGTATGTGGCCTTCTCAGATACAGAGAAAAAACATCTAGCCTTTGCAATCAGCAGACCTGATACAAATCTTCAAATATCAGACTTGCAATTTAACCATATAAGTTACTTCAATCTCCAAACCACATTTCACCTTCTGTAAAAAGTATATGATAATATGCAAGCTTATGTGTTGTTTTTTTTTTTATGGGAATCAGACTACACACACACACACACACACACACACACCCCGATAGATAAAAACGTAGCTAGGACTTGGTAAATGCTCAGAAAACAAGTTTTGATGCTATAACTATTCATGACTTCTGTTAATTACCCACTGTCATACTTTAACTCTAATTCTTCCTAGGTTCTATCACAAAAGACAGGCCTTGTGGTTGTTCAGATGGCCAGGTTTTGGGTAAGTATTATATACTTCCTCCACGCCTCCTACCAGATAGCAGATCTTAAAATCTGCTGGGCAATTCAATGAACCAGTTGACTTGATCAAAGGCCTTTACAATTACCCACCAGTATGAGAACACCTCCATTCTGAGGCACAAAACCACTAGCCAACATTGAACATGCCCATTCCTTGTAGGAAGATTATACTAACAATAAAACAGTAACTTCCTGGGAGAGATGCCAGTTCTTAATATCAGCAGGCATCAAAATTGGCAAAGATGAAGTCAAGCTTTCACTTTTTGCAGGTGACATAATATTATACCTGGAGAACCTGATAGACTCCACCAAAAGTCTGCTAGAACTGATACAGGAATTCAGCAAAGGCTACCAAATTCAGCAAAGGCTAACAAATGATGGGCATCATGATGTAGGGTATTGGAATAAAACAAATTTTAGTGCATCTGTGCCTATAATACCTCTCATTGTTCTAGCGGCCACAATTCCAGAAAGGTAAAACGGAACTGGAAAATGTGCAAAAAAAAAAAATAGACATTTAAGTGATCAAGTAAAAACAGAGCATTGAGGCCAGAATTCATTAGTTACTGAAGTCAGAATAATTTTATATTTTAAGGATTCATCTCTGAGATAGTCCCAGAGAATAGATTCCAGGGACCATTGGTATCATGAGATGCCATTAGAGGTTCAAATAGTAGAGCATAAATGCATTTATTAATGACAGGTGTGTGATGCTTTATGTATCGGGTTATCTTCAGATACACAAAAAAAGCTTTATGGATTTCTTTATTGCTATACTTCCTAATTCCAAGTTAACTATATGGTCATATCGAAGCCACTTAATTACTGTTTCCACTTAACACATCTATCTCTATTCCCTAGCCCGCAGTGGTATATTAACAGACTCTTATAAACAGAATTTGTACTGACTTCCACTAATGTTAAATATTTCTTTTCACTGTAACTAAACACTAGAAAATATTAAAAGGAACACTGCATAAAAAATGCGGGCATTTCTTTCTTTGTAGACACAAGCATATATGATGAGTCGTAAAAAAAAACCAGCTTTATCTCCAGTTACCTTTGCTGCGTCACCTTTACGGTATGTATGGAGTACAAAGCTGTGTCCTCTGGGGAAAGATTTTTTTCAGTATTATTTCTCTCCTCTACACCCTAAAGTAGGCAAAAAAAAAAAAAAAAAATGCCTGCTTTTAGATTATATGATGACATCAGCCTCACAAATATGGGTATGATATCATTTAGGATTTTTTTCTTTTGAAGGGCTTGGGAAACCATTTTGAAGACCCCATTCTTCAAGGTCAATTCTCTAAGTAGATTTCTCAAAGCTGAACAGTTGAAGGATCTAGCTTTGCTGATGCCTATTCCATGGTGAGAAGGTAAGGGGTGGAGCGTCCGGCCTTCCTAGAGAAGCTAAATGCTGAGAAATAGCCTTTTCCTCCCGGCTCCTCATTTCCTTAGAATGTATTAGTCCGTCGCCATGGCAGGGTATCAGTAGGACGTGCAATCCTACCAGAAGTCACAGACTCTAACGAGTAGAGTATATGGATAAAGTCCAGTGGGTGGGAGGAAAGTACTTTTCTGTCTTAATGTGTATTCATCCTTCAACCGCTCTGCCAGAAACCTTGCCAGGCCATAGAAACACACCATAATTTTTATCAGATTAATTCCCCCCACATGAACTATCGTGAGACAATATTGAAATTCGGCTTTGTGATGCTTAATTTTTCATTGTCAGATTTCCCCCCGTTTTGCTATGAAGGCCCGCTCTGGCTACCGAATTCACTTACTGTCTTTAGAACCAGGGCCACACGTGTTCCTGATTCCTTTCTACAAGGCCCTCCCGCCGGAGAATCAAGACAAGAGGGGGATGGATGTGAGTCTGGAGATTGCTTGGCCCAATTCCCTCATTGTACTGGGTTATACTGGTTAAGTGTATTGACTTTGCAGTGAGACTCATCCTGGTTTGAACCCTATCTCTATGCGACCATGAGCCCCTCAGGTCCCGGATACAGGAAACAGGTAACCACAGAAGTTACTTCTCAGAGTCACTGGGAGAATAAATAGCAGTGTCAGAAAAGTTACAGAGCACAGCAAATGGTCATAGCGATCAACGTTCTCTGGCAATACTCTCATTATATTCTTGTACCATCACTATTTTTATATCGCAATCAGATTAGTACCATCATATCATTATTCTAATTGGGTCGCAGAATGAAGCAGAGTTCCTGAGAGGAGATTCTGGAGCCGTACTGCCTGGATTATAACCTCAGCTCTGGCACTAACTGTCAAGTTACTTAGCCTTTCTGTGCCTCCGTTCCCTCACCATTCACGCAGAGGTAAAATTAGGACCAAGGTGGAGGTCTATGAGATTAATTGGATTACAATTAAAAAAAAAAAAAAAAGAAGCAACTAAACAAAAACTTGGAAGAGTGCCTAGCGTATGACAAGCACTATTTAGTGTTTGTATCCTTGGTGAATAACTATGATTGGTTATCGATGATCAAACTGAGGCTTATTGGGTGAAGTGACTTGGAAAAGCCTCGCATCAGCACTCAAACTTCACTTACTCTGGAGGCTTCTCAACAGATATGGGACCACTGAAATAAACTAAGCAGCTCTGCATATTTGCACAGCACCTTTCTTCCTGTTAGTGCTTTTCTATCAAGTTTATGTTCGTATTCAGAATGTTCAAAAAGATGAAGCTCAAAATCAGGAAAACTTTGAGGCAAAACATCAAGGCACTCACAGACCTGGGACTTGTTTAAGACGACCCAAAAAGACAATGGCTCTCTTTCTCTGCTTCTCCTTCCATCAGTCGCCAAGTCAGCTTTCTCATGGAGCCCAGATGGCTCCCTGTGGCGGGCAGAATCAAGTCAGGAATCCTTGGTATGACACTCAAGGCCTTTCATTGTTTGGCAGCAGCCTAACTTTCCAGCATCTGCTACAACATCTCCGGACAGCTCCCGTGTGTTCACGTTTCCCCAAGCCTCTCACTGCATTTTCCAACACCCTGCCTTTTCTCCGGGAGCCTCCCCACCCCCTTCCTCCACGGGCAGCCCAGAATCCCAGATTCCCTAAACGGTGGTGGAAACGTTGGCTTGTGGAGAGCTTTTCCTCAAGCTCTCATTCAAATTCAAGCTTGTCTTCTTTAGCATTTCCATATGCTTTGCTTACACAAAAACAGTAACACTTACTTCACTAGCCTCCCCCTGCAGATAATTTGCATTCTGCTTTTCTCCAAGGTCCTAGCGGAAGCATCTGCCCTGTGATTACAAGCTCTCCAAAACTCCTGGAATAACGGTGACATGACATTACATCCAGGGGACATGCCATAATTTGTTCCATCATTTTGTTGATGTTGAACACTTAGTTTTCTATTTTTTTTTTCCCCACTGTTATAAGCAAGGCAGCAATAACAGGAAAATGAATTGTCTAGTTGTGGCTTTGGCAAATCTCTTGGAGACTTTTTCAAAATTAATTTGTGGGAGCTCTTTGTTGTATGTGAAGTGAGTCATTAGCCCTGTTTGTGTCTTACCTTTCCAGGTGGTCATTTGTTTGATGGATTTCTTCTGCCAAAACATAATGCTTCCTATGAAATAACCTCTCTCTCACGGCATCAGTCAATGCCCTTCTCTCTCACACACGCGCAGAAAATTGTTGTTTTGGTTTTTCTCATTTTGTTTACTTCATGCCGGTATTGCAAAATGGGGCAAAATAATGGTGATATGCTTAGAAATGCCATAATGAATTATACCAAAAAAAAAAAAAAACACACAAAAAGATAGTGTTAATCATTTGAGGTAGCAAAACATTTTAATTTCTTTTCCACTTTTTTTTCAGTTTATTTTATTTTTAGCTGTAGGGAAAAGACCATATGTCTTCCAATGTTTTTTTTTTTTTCTCATTGGTTTCTTAAAAGAAATTTCTCTTGAAAAATAGGTCAAGGGAAGGGGGGGGGCGGTTGTCTTTGCGCTTGAGAAAACTGTCCCAATCTACATTTTAAAAAACTTAAATTCCAAGTTATCTTTCTTAATATTTGCTCAGCAATATTTTACTGCTCCCACTCCATTGTAGCTTACAAAGTGTAGAATACCAAATGGAAAATATCTGTTTATGAGTCACTAATTTATTTATAGTCTCATTGCTTTTAATGAAACCTTTGAATCTAGGCCACACAATAGTTTTGTGGAGAAATCACTTTGTATTTCTGGAGAAAAAAATGCTTTGTTAAAACCTATTCAAATGTGTTTTCAGAAGCTAAATACTAGAAAAATAAAAATAGGTTTTTTTTCTAAAAATGGAATCTGTGTGCCAGAGGCCAAGCTGCAAAGCATCCAGAAAATTTTAGGCTGTTAGTGAATATTCCAGTGACATTTAGATTAATCAAGTTACCAGAAAGAGGAAGATAACAATGAAACAATAGTGGGGGGAGGGGGGAGAAGAAATAGTAACTAGCCTCTAAGAAACATTTACTAAGAAAAAGAAGTATCAAAAAGGTCAAGGAGAGAGAGAGAGACAACAGAAAGTCAAGAAACTTAAAGCAAAAAGGACCTTCCCCTTCATGGTTGTACATAAAACATTCTCAGGTTCCTTTTGTTCCAGAAGAATCAAGTAAATTACAAATAAAAAATCTTTAATGACAACAAAAAACTCTGAATGGAGTTCATTATGTAGACATGCGAACGGGAAGATATAAATCTCCATCTAAACCAAGAAAACCGTCTGGCAAACCAAGTTTATTCAATCCTGTGGGAAAACACATCTAAAGGAACCAACCAGTATTTACAAGATTTAACCATTAGTGGAATGGGTATTTTACGGCACCTAAGTTCCTTCGTTTCTTTATAACAAACTTCGGTTGGGGCTTTATCTTTTTAATTTTTTTTTTTTTAACGTTTATTTATTTTTGAGACAGAGAGAGACAGAGCATGAACAGGGGAGGGTCAGAGAGAGAGGGAGACACAGAATCTGAAACAGGCTCCAGGCTCCGAGCTGTCAGCACAGAGCCCGACGCGGGGCTCGAACTCACAGACCGTGAGACCATGACCTGAGCCGAAGTCGGCCGCTTAACCGACTGAGCCCCCCAGGCGCCCCGGGGCTTTATCTTTTTAAAAGTACAGTAAATTGATAATTTTACCCAAGATAAAGCTGCGATTTTAACTAAATCCTGTCTTATAGACAATAAACCACAACGAAAAAGGCATGCTATGGTTTGGACTCCACTCACGGTGCACGCCTAAATAAGCCTGCCTGTCACAGCTTCATACTCAACCTGGCCGCATCATCCACATCTATTAGTTAGCCACATTGCCAGCTTAGGAGGAAACACATACCAAATTGTTGACTAGGCCCATCTGAACCAATGAAGAAATGACAAATATTAAAAATTCCAGGGGCGCCTGGGTGGCTCAGTCAGTAAAGCGTCCAACTTGGGCTCAGGTCATGATCTCACAGTTCGTGAGTTCCAGCCCCGTGCCGGGCTCTGTGCTGACAGCTCAGAGCCTGGAGCCTGCTTCGGATTCTGTGTCTCCCTCTCTCTTTGCTCCTCCCCTGCTCATGCTCTGTCTCTCTCTCCTTCAAAAATAAATAAAAACATTAAAAAAAAATTTTTTTTAATTCCATAAATTACTTGCTCTAATTAATGGGCCTTATTTTCATTACATCTCCATATGAAAAAAAAAAGTCAGCTTCTTAAAGAACATGTGTGTATATACACCTGCGGAAAGATCCAGCCTCTTTAAAGGAGGATCAAACCAGCTCCGGGTTTCCGACCAGGAAATTTAAGAAACCAAGGACGTAACATCCTATGGTAATTTGGTAACCGTGCGAGTAAGGTCTCTAGTGTCCACACTCTCTTAGACATAGGTCACATGGCGCTGACTTGGCATTGCGGATGCTATCATGCTAATTTATTTACTTATTTGATATGAAATGGGCTGATTTGACTGGACCCCGTCTCTTCATACATGCAGAATTCCCACTGAAGTGAAGAACCCTTCTGTTTACCATTGAAGTTTATCATCATCCTGTTTATCATAATGAAGTCAATGGGAGCTCTGTGCACACAAGGAACGAGGCAGCCAGCAAAATCGAGCCCTAAATACTAGAAATCTGGAGAGAGGCCAACGATGAACTGGCATGAACACGGAATTGCCATCTTGCCTTTCCAGCTGGTCTCTTGAAATGGAACGGGAGAATAGCAGAGGGCGTACTGCAGAAAGGGTACCTCTGCATGGCACTCAGGCTCCGGGCACACAGACCGCTGGAGCTGGGTAGCCGTCAATCTGCTGCTGGATCCGTGGGGCCATTTTCATCAACCCTTTATGAAATTAATTAATCCAAGGGAAAATTAACGTGGAGCAGAGCTATCGTTGAAATAATCATAAAAAAAAAAAAAACAACATAACATGCATCTCGTAAAGAAATGGTAAGTTCAATAATTCAAAAGGAAACAGTGGCTGGAGAGATGATCTTAGCCACATTACATCACAATGTCCCCTCCATCCCACCCACACCACCACAAACCCTCATTTTCTGAAGGGCAAGATTGTCTCAAGGTCTTATCGGCACTAACTGTATTACCAAAGCACAGAGAATACAATCAGATCTCTCCCCTTCATAATGTAGATGTTGTCTTTTTAAAGCGAGCTTGATTATATTCTGAATAGGTCAGTCTGTGTCTCTGACATTTCTCCTCAGTTTCCTGTGACCTTTTAATAAGAATGACTTGGTTTTGCACTGCAGAAAATGGAACTGTCCCTTTTCAATCAGTGAATATGAGAAGCGCAGTTTGAACATATCACATTTTCTGTACGGCATTATTACTCATACGACAACAAAGTAAATGAAACCCTATCTTTCTTTAAAAACATGTGTCCTGTTTGGCTTTAATTTTACCTTCTGCTGCTGCACGTTCACATACATTTGTAAATATTTAAACAAATGTGCAGTCGCATTTGCTCAGGGAAAGTAACAAATTAATAAAGTCTTCGTTGAACAAATCTGACTTTTATAATGTATGCTTAAACAGATGTCATCTTTGAATAGCATTGCAAAGAATTATTAATATGGACCTTCCATGGTTATAGAGTGACAATTATCAACAGTAAGCCAATTTCTAAAATTTCAGAAACGTTCCCCTTTATTAGGTTCTCGCAACAAAGGATTCAGCCAGACAGATCATCAGTACCTGCATACACGGGGGAATGGTCCCCACCCCACGAGGGAAAACCTATGACAGCAGCACCATGGGGCAGCTCCCAGGTTTGCCATAGGAATACTGATCAGACAGCACAATTCGCGGCAGGTGTCCATTCTGTGCAACCCTAGGAACACAGGGTCAGATCCTCCGCTGAACACACATGTGTTGGAAGGGAATGGATGCAAGTTTGTTCCCACAGCTGGACTGGTTTCCTGGCATAGAAATTGCATGGGGCCACTTAGAAGAAGACAAACACAGGGTTAGTGCTAGGGTGATCAGGCAGGGGCCACCGGCCATAACAAGTTACTTACAAAGCTGGACTGGGAAGCCTGGCAGAAACAGAGCCTCAGCACTCAAAGTGGCAAGACTCACGTGAGGCACTGGGTTCTCCTCTCAGGGATTCTCCAAGATGACCCCTGTCCTCAGGGAGGCTGGAGGAGAAGCAGACAATCAGCATGTAAAGATGCCAATAAGAATGTAATTGCTAATTGGGGTCCATGGTCTAAAGAACATAACGAGAACAGGCCAGTGGAGAAAACTGATCTTAATCGTTTGGCAACATTTCTCTGGAAAAGGCAAGATAGAAAAATTTGGGGTTTTGCAAACCACTTGCTAAAACAAATGTTTATTTGTTTTAAAAGAAAGTGCACGCTGGCACACTTAAGCTTGCGTGGGGAAGAGGCAGAGAGAAAGGGAGAGCATCCCAAGCAGGCTCCACACTGTCAACCCACAGCCTGACACGGGCTCCATGTCACAAACCGTGACCTGAGTGGAAATCGAGAGTCTGACACTTAACCAACTCAGTCACCCGGGCACCCCAGACCATTTTTGATCTCTGCTGCATATTTTTATAGCCCTTGAAGAGAATATTTTTTACTTAGTTCAAGGGTCTTACATTAGCAGGACAAAGCCTAAAACCTGCTTGTTGACTACAGTTTGCACCCCTGATGGCATGAGAGGAAGTTAGGAGCTTGAGACCAGTTAAGCATAAAGGCTCAAGGTGGAAAATAAGGTCAGCATGGAAATGACCCCTGGAGAGAGAGGCTGGGGCCGTGCACTGGGCTCAGCATTTGTGGTGAGAATTAATCTGTATGCTCTAAGCAGTAAGAGGCCACCAAAGAGTTTTGAGCAAGGGAGATGATATGATCCAATCTATGTTTTGAAAAGGCCAATCTGTGTGCCGAGTAGAAGATTTGCATTCGTTTTGGAGCCTGGACGGAAGGAATCAGACGGGAGGGAGTGAACAGGAAGGATGGCACAGTGCGGGTAGAACGGATGACATGGGGAGAGCTCCTGCTTCTTTGTCCCTTCACCTGGCCCTCTAGGGACCAGAGTAGCTGCTTGCACAGAGGTGAAAGCCATCTTCCATCTGGCTGCTTCCAAGGCTCTGCTGGTGGGGCTACTACTTCTGGACATCATTTTTCATCCTTTTACCTTCCAGAAGCCCCGTTTTTAATTAAAAAACGTTCACTTGGGGCATCCAGGTGGCTCAGGCGGTGAAGCATCTGACTTCCGCTTAGGTCACGATCTCACCGTTCATGGGTTCGAGGCCTGCGTCGGGCTCTGTGCTGACAGCTCCGAGCCTGGAGCCTGCTTCCGATTCTGTGTCTCCCTCTCTCTGCCCCTCCCCTACTCGTACTGCCTCTCTCTCAAAAATAAATAAATATTTTTAAAAAGGGGTTTTAAACATTCACTTAGTCAATGTGGCTGTTCAATCAGCAATATTTTTTGAAGTATGAACGTGTCTATCAGGAGTGAGCCTGCATGGATATAGATAACACCAAAGGGAGTTAAAGGGAAAGATTTAGGAGATAATTGGTATCTTCCTTTTCCCCATCCTTTCTTCTCTTTTCCTTTAAAGGAGAGCAAACTTGATTAGACGCGTCTGGACACAGAGGAAGCAGAAATCAATTGTTTACTGTCTCCAGGACATGACTCACCATTTCCACCATCGTGTTCCCTGCCTTGCCTGCAGGACTGCTTAGCAGATTTCTGCCAAAGTCTCCTGTCTTACAAAACTGAGCTCAGGTCTCACCTTTTCCATGAAGCCTTTCCAGAAGACAAGAAGCGCTGGCTTGCTGTAATTAATGACTGCAAATCTGCACACCTGGTGTTTCCAACCTTGGTCAGGGACTCGGCCACCCTTTTCAGCTAATCTCCCTCCCAATGGCCTAATCTAAACATAATTTATCGCACACCTTAGCTTTGCAACAATAGAAAAATATCTAAGCATGTCTTCAGAAATAAATGCCAACTTCTGATGGCATTTAAAAAGATGAACTTCTGGCCCGATGATCCACGGATGCGTATTTGCTTAATTTCAACGTTACTTACGTATTCCTTAAATGTGAAACTTTTTCATTAGACACATGTCCTGTTTTGTTTGTTATTTATATTTATTTCATCAGTAGGAAATGGATGATACTTTTTTATATAAAGTTAGACTTAAGATAGAAAGTGACTCAATTTGGGCAATGAAGAGATGAAATGCCTAGCAGATAGTCATCAGAATTCTGCAGCTGCCCAAAATACGCTGAAAAATCAGCTGTGCTTACAGTCTCTAATTCTGGCGGCGAAATGTTTTTGGCCCAGATAACATAGTATTTGCTACACAAAAGCAAATCAAAACACATCTCCTGTGTAAACGCCACTAAGGAAGCAAATTATATGGAGGTGTTTGTTCACGTGCCTAACTACAGTCGCTTTAGTTGAAAAGAATCTCATTATCTCAGGTCCACCATATGGACATGTACTTATAAGGAGAAGGAAGACAAACTCAAAGTATGGCCCCAGCTAGCAAAATTGTGAGGGCCAATCTAAGCTCTTTAGCTGAAGTATTACATATTAGCTTTAATACTTATGACAGGCACCCACTCCAAACACCGCTCTCAAGTCAAGAGAAGATCGGGCCACTTAGATTTTTATGCTCACAATTTATTGGAAATTAAATCATCTCAAAGCAGAGTTACCAAGGTGTAGTATAATTTAAATGTTGCATCTAACAAGTCAACATTTTAACATAAAAAGGTAATGAAATACAAATGTGCTTTTCACAGGATAGTCAAGAAATGTATTAAAAATATATTCTAACTTACAAAGAGTGTGGTCTAGTAAGGGGACAGAAACGTAAAACTCTACGATTAGCATTTTCTTTCATTTCTGGCAGAATTTCTCTGCAGTAGTGTGTTTTCATATCACTTGGAAATAACATCAAATATCTAAATTTAAGACCTCGGTGGATGAGAGGGCCAGGCTAATGTCCTCTCATTTCCACCTGTCAACGATAGGCTAGACTTTCAACAAAACTCTTCTGCATATTCATAATGGCCTAAAGAAAAGACAGAACTATGTACATCAAATTTCACGGTTGGAATTAACATTAAATATTACTTAATTCAATATTATTTAATGACAGATGGGAAAACTAAGGCTCAAAAAAGCATAAGTGGCTTGTACATAGACACAGAGCTTATAAAAGCCTGATAAAACCAAAACCTATGTCCTTGGAGCCTATTTCCAAAATATTATCATTATATGTAATTTTAAAACACAAACTGAGAACCCAGATCTATTGCAGCACCAGGACAAAAATGAGAAAAAAATCAATCTGATAGTAAATTACTAAGAAAATGTAATAAATTATTAATACTGAATATAGAATTAGCTCCACATCCAATTTTAATCACAAAGGAGAGCTATTTATGTGATATTCTAATCAAAGAAACTCAGTAAACAAATATAACAAAGTGAGATAAAAAGATACACCAACACTTTCTAGTAAAGGTATATGAGTTATACAAAAAAGTAACAATACTTTGGGAAAGGACATGCTCAAACATTGAAACAATGGAAAATAAATTTTACTTCTCATTTTATTGCTTTTGTTTTGTTTGGTTTTTGTGATCATGTGCTTTTTTGAATTTTATTTTTCATAAGATAGCCAAGCTGTATATCTTTATATAAGAAAGTGAATACTTTAAAAATGAATAATATGCTTTCTCTGCAAATAACTATCGAAAATTCACCCCTGAATTAACCATATACTAGGCAGGGCAAGAAGAAAATCTCAATCAATATCAAAAACAGAACCCGTATGTCCATATGCTTTGATCCTAATGAAATAAATCGAATCAAAGGTTCTAATTGATAACATACAATAACTTGTGTTCCCAACGAAGATGTAGTAACAGAAACTAGATATGTAGTCCCAATTGAACCAACCAAACAACGGGACAAGACACACAAAACACTTTCAAACTGCAGAACATCAGGCAAAAAAGGACAGTGATCCCTGACAGATGGGCAATAAACAACATGAGCCAGATGATTGTCCATAGCTTACTTCCTTGCAAGAGTTTTCAGACATTGACACAGAAGTATAACCCAGCTGAAGTCCAGTGGACTTCCTGAGTTGAGATAGAGTTGAAGTCCAAAAAGATCAGGCTAGCGTTATCAGGATAAAGTACAGACGAGGAAAGATATTGCAGACAGAAAAATCCAGAAATTCCTATTAACTAACGATCAGTGGTCTTCCTTGATTACTGACCAGTGCATGTATGTGATAAAACTACCTGAGGCTCGAGAAAGAACCATAAGAAAATATTAGAGAAAACAGTACCCAAAAGCTTAGAGAGTAATGTCTGTTCTCACCAACCAGACTACAAAACTCATAATTCCTAGGGCGTTGGGTGAAGTACACATGAACTTGCCTCAGCAGTGGAAAATAATTGGTTCTGGTCTAAGCACTACACTAGACCAACTTAATCTTCAAGGCCTGAAAGGATCAAACTATTTCCAAGTAACATTGACCAATAAGCACAAGACTATTTAGAAGAGATTCAAAATTTTCAGTACTCAAAAGAGTGAAATTCACAATATCTGACATTCAATGAAAAGTTGCCAGGCACGCAGACAAGCAGGCAAATATGACATAGAATGAGGAGAAAAATGAACTAATCAAAAGCAACAAAAGAGTTGCATAAGAAAACAGTGAGATACAAAGATTAAAAATAATAATAATAATTTAATGAGCTGTGGGACAAGTGGCATAACATACATGTAATGAGAGTTCTTTTTAAAAAATGTTTTAATATTTATTTATTTTTGAGAGAGAGAGAGAGACAGAGACAGAGTACGAGCTGGGGAGGGGCAAAGAGAGAGGGAGACACAGAATCCGAAGCAGGCTCCAGGCTCTGAGACGTCAGCACAGAGCCCGACGTGGGGCTCGAACTCACAGACTGTGAGATCATGACCTAAGCCGAAACTAAGAGTCGGAGGCTTAACAAACTGAGCCATCCAGGGGTCCCTAAATCAGTCAGCTTTGAAAACAATTGGCTGCTTAAACAAAAATAATAGCAATGTAGTATAAAGTTTAAACATGTGGGAAAGTATAAAGCCTGACAGTCATAGCACAAAGGCCTGGAGGACAGAGATGGAAATACCATTGTAACTCTCTTGCACTATATGTGATGTGTTAAATAATATTTCAAAATAGAACATGTTATTCTAAAGATGCATACTATAAATTCTAACGCAGCTATTAAAATAATGAGTACTTGGGTGGCTCAGTCCGTTAAGTGTCTGATTCTTGATTTCGGCTCATGTCCTGATCTCACAGGAGATGTGAGTTTGAACTCTGCATCTGGCTCTGCGCTGACAGTGCAGAGCCTGCTTGGGATTCTCCCTCTCTCTCTCTCTCTCTCTCTCTCTCTCTCTCCCTCTCTCTCTGCCCCTCCCCAGCTCACGCTCTATCTCTCTCAAAATATATAAATAAAATAAACTTTAAAGTAATGAGACAATGAGATATGGCTAAAAGGCTGACCAAAGAATGAAATAGAAGCCATAAAAATACTCAGTCTACAAGACAGCAAAAATAAGTGAAAAGTGAGCAAAGAATAAATGGGACAATGGACAATATATAGCAGGATATTAGACTTGAGCCTAATCATATCAGCAGTTACATAAATTAAAGTGATATAAACAAGCTAATTCAAGGGCAATATCAGATTGGATAGAAAAAGGAAGACTCAATTATATGCCACATAAAAGAAGCACACTGTAAATATAGCGATACAAATAGGTTGAAAATTATAGAAGTAAAAGCATGGGAAAGGAAATCATGGCAGCACTTAAAGCTGGAGTGGTATATTAATATCAGACAAAGTAGATTATAGAGGAAAGAGTGTTATCAGGGATAAAGGTCATATCATAATAATAAAGGAGTCTAGGAGCACCTTGGTGGCTCAGTCCGTTAAGCATCTGACTTCTGCTCAGGTCATGATCTTGCGGTCTGTGGGTTCGGTCCCTGCGTTGGGCTCTGTGCTGACAGCTCAGAGCCTGGAGCCTGCTTCAGATTCTGTGTCTCCCTCTCTCTGACCCTCCCTCACTCATGCTCTGTCTCTCTCTCTCAAAAATAAATAAACATTAAAAAATTTTTTAAAAAGGGGAGTCTATTCATCAAGACTGTGTAACAACTCTACACATTTATGTACCTAATAATAACTTCTAAGTATACAAAGCAATAAATTGATAAGATGGCAAGGAAGAATACAAATATCCACACTTATGTTGGAGATCTCTATACTCCTCATTCCATATCTGATAGAACAAGGAGACAGAATCTGTAAGCCTGTCGAAGACTTAACATTATCAATAATTTGATCTCATTGATATTTCTAGAGTTCTTCACTCAACACCAGCAGAATATCTACTTATTTCAAGTGTATATGTAACATTTGTAAGATAAGTGGTATTTTGGACAATAAATATGTTCTAATATATTTAAAATAGTGAAGTCAAACAAGGTATGTTCTCTAACTATAATGGGATTAAATTAGAAACCATTAACAAAAAGATGTCTGAAAAAATCTGCAAATACTTGGAAACTAAATAACACTTCTAGATAATACTTGTTTCAAAAAAAAACAAATCAAAAGGGAAAAAAGAAAGTATTTTGAACTGAGTGAAAATGAAAGGACAATATTTCAAAATCCGTGCAATATTGCTAAAACACTATTGGTAGGAAAAGTTATACTACCCCATATTTGTGTTAGGGAGGAGAAAAGTGTCAACTCAATGACTTCCGTTTCTTCCTTAAGAAATTTAAAAAAGAAGAGCAAATTAAAGTAAGCAGAAAAAAAAAGAAATAGTAACGATTAAAACAAAAAATCAATGCAATAAAAATCAGATAAACGCTAGAGGAAGTCAGCGAAACCAAAAGCTTATTTTTTGAGATGATTAATGAAAGGGACACTTTATCCAGTCGAATCAGATGGTCGAAAAGAAGACAAAAAATTGCTACTAGCAGCAACGACAGAAGTAGCATCAGTATAGATTTTATAGATAAAAGCGTAATAAGGGACTCTTATGAATAACTTTATGCTAACTAATTTAACAACTTAGATGAAATGGACAAATTCCTTTAAAGATACAAACCACCAATCCTCACTCAAGAAGATATAGAGAACCTGAATAGATTTCTATTGAACAAACTCAGTTTGTATTTAAAAATCATCCCACAGGGGTACCTGGGTGGCTCAGTCACTTAAGCAACCAACTCTTGATTTCAGCTCAGGTCTTGATCTCACAGACAAGATCAAGCACTGAATCGGGCTCCCCCGTGAGCACAGAGCCTGTTTGGGATTCTCTCTCTGCCCTTCCCTCTCAACAAACAAACAAACAAACAAACAAACACTTAAAAAAATCCCACAAGGAAAACCTTTAGATCAAAATGCTTCCACTGGTGAATTCTGCCCAATCTTTAAGAAGAAATAATACTAACTTTACATAAATTTTTTCAGAAAATTAAAGAGGAGAGAATAATTCTTAGTTCATTCTAAGAATAATTGTAACACTCTTAAACTATATGTGATGTGTTAAATAGTATTTGAAAATAGAACGTTTCATTAAAGATATTATCAACTCTAACACAGCTATTAAAATAATGAGACAATAAAAGGCACCTGGGTGGCTCAGTCAGTTAAGCTTCCAATTCTTGATTTTAGTTTTACCTAAAACCAGCCAAAAATTGTTTCAAGGATAGAAGAAAAGACTGTAGGCCAATACCCCTTATAAAATGAATGTAAATATTCTAAACAAAATGTTAGCAATATGGTTCTGAAAATACATAAAAATATAATATATAATCACCAAGTGTGACTAGTCCTAGTATGCAAGAATTTATCAGTATTTCATATTTTTGATGTGACATTAAAAAGTATTGTTTTTTACATTTTAATTGCCCAATGTTTATTGATTGGGAATGCATTGGATCTAAGAATTTCTCACCAATGTTTTATAGTTTTTAATGTATAGATCTTGCACATCTTTTGCTAAAAATACATTTTTTTTCTATTCTGATTTTGTATCTTGGAATCTTGCTAATCTCTTATTAGGTTTTGGTAACGTTTTTTGTATATTCTATCGGATACAATTTTCTACATAGAGTATCATCAATGAGTAGAGACAGTTTTACTCATCCCTTTCCAATCTGGATGCATTTTATTTCTCTGTTTTGCCTCCCTGCCTTGGCTAGAATCTCTCCTAAAATGTTGAACAATCTTGTTCCTGATCTCAGGGAGAAATCACTCAGTCTTCTGCCATTAAGCACTCTCTTGGGGTTTTCATAAACGCCATTCATTAGGTTGAGATTGCCTTTCTATCCCTACATGTTGAGACCTTTTATAAAGAATGGATGCCGGGTTTTCTCAAATGCCTTTTCAGCATCAACTGATAGGCTCATGTCAATAGGTACTCAAAAAACTGCCCGTTAATATCATACCAAAAATATGAAATACTTAATGGTGTATCTGACAAAGTTGTGCAAGACTCCTATAGTAAAAATTACACAACATTGGTAGGAAATTGAAGAGGGCCTAAGTAAATGGAGATATACTGTTGTCATGTGTCAGAAAAGCCAGTGTTTTACAGGTATCATTGATCTCTTGTTTCGATGCAATCCCAATTAAAACCCCAGCAGGCTTTTTTTTTTTAATTGTAGGCACTGACAAGCTGATTTTAAAATTCCTAAGGCAATCGAAAGAACTTAAATAAGCCAGAAGAAAATATCTTCTAACTTACATAAAATGGAAAGGATGTCACGAATAAAAAATTCCTCTGAGCAGAAATATAAAAGAAGCAAGAGAGCAAATGAGCTTGGAAGCTGCCTGGGGAAAGGGAGTTCTAGGCAAAGGGCACCACAGGAACAAGTGTCCTGATGAGGAATGCATCGTATATACAAGGAACAAAAGACAGGCCTCTGTGATCGGAGTGTAATGAGCAGAAGAAGAATGAATGGAGATGAGACCAGAGACTTAACCACATGCCAGCTCACGTAAAGCTGAAGACACAGAGTGGGGAACACGTTGAAAAGTTATGAACACGGAGTGCTATGAGAAGTTAGGCTGTTGCTGGATTCATTAGAGACTAAAGGAGGCCAGGCAGAAGCTCAAAGACCATTGAGCAAGCTATTGCAATATCTCAGTGAGATATGAGATCTCATGAGAAATGGTTGCATGTAGAAGTATATTATGAAACTAAGGCCAACGTGATTTGCCAATTGATTGTATTGAAGTACGAGAGAAGAAAGAGAGGTATCAGTGCTGACTCCAAGATTTTTCGTTGGACAGTGTGGAAGAATGAACCGTCATTTGCCAAAACAAGAAACTACGGGAAGAGTATGGTGGAGGGGTAATGAAAAGTTAGGTGTCGTTCAAGTTAATATGCCTATCAAGGTGGCCAACTGGAAACATGATTAGTGTTCAGAGAAGCAGTCCTGCCTATAGATATGAATCTGATATTTAGAGCCATGAGGCTAGATGAGGTCACACAAGGGAGTGACGGCGAGCCCTGACCCGCCCGGGGATTTAGAGGTGGGAAAGATAAAGAAACAAATACAGACTAAAGAGACTGTGAAGAGGCAGCTAGCAGGATGGGAGGAGACCAGAGTGGGGTCCTAGGGTCCAAATGAAAACAGTTTCAACATGAAAATAATTAACAAATACGTCAAAACCTGCCTGAGGACCGGCCACTGGATTTAAAACCAAGGAGATCATTTGCGACCTGAAAGCCAATATTTTAGGGTGTACTTGTAAACACGATTGAACTGGGCTCAGGAGAGAAGGGGGAAAGAGGATTCAGGGATATAAAAGACAACTCTTTTGAGGACATTTTCTGTAAAGGGAAACAGAAATAGGTCAGTAGCTGGAAAGTGGATATGAGATAAAGGAAGAATTGAAAATAAATCAAAGCTTGCCTTTGGGTGATACAATTAAAGGAGGATTTTTTTTTTCTCCTTGTTTTTGTCTATATTTTCTAAATTCCTCCAATGAGTGTATGTCTGCTTTTATAACCAGAAAATAAAGCAATAGGAAAAAGAAAAATATGTAAGGAGTTTCTCCTCTCTCTCCCTGCTACATATAGATAGTCTCTGTTAGCAACACAGAGGATTTTGGAACACAACTTTTTAAAAAAAATATTCTAGGGCACAGCAGCAAAAGACAAGCTATGGAGCCTCTACAGCATGTATCAAAATTCAGGTGCTTGGGCTTAGCTGCACCATGCCCGAGGCTGTCACCAGAAGTGTGGGTGCCCCCCAAAAACACTTTCAAAGTCTGGGAAGCCTTTCTTTTTAGTATCCGTATCTTACGATGATTCAAATTGCTTACAATTATTTTGGAATAGAAAATAGTTTTAATGCTAATTAATTTGCTACTTTTTTTTCTGTGTTAAGAAGTTGGGAGATAAAACAATCTCATTTATAATTGCATCAAAAAGAATAAAGTACCTGGGAATATCTTTAACCAAGGAAGTGAAAGACATGTGCACTGAAAAGTACAAGATATTAATGAAAGAAATTTAAGAAGACACAAATAAATGGAAAGATATTCCATGCTCATGGATCAGAAGAATCAATATTCTTAAAAATGTCCATGCTACTCAAGGTAATCTACATATTCAGTGCAATCCCTATCAAAATTCCAATAGCATATTTCAAATAAATAGAATAATACTGAAATTTGTATGAACCACAAAAGACCCCAGATAGCCAAAGCAATCTTGAGAAAGAACAAAGCTGTAAGTATCATGCCCCCTGATTTCATATTATAATACAAAACTACAGTAATTCAAACAGTATGGCATTGGCATAAAAATTGGCACATAGATCACCAAAACAGAATAAATAGCCCAGAAATAAACCCACACATATATGATAAATTAATTTGTAGTAAAAGACCCAGGCATATACAATGTGGAAAGGAGAGTATCTTCAATAAATGGGGTTGGGGAAAATTGGACAGTCACATGCAAAAAAATAAAATTCAACCATTATTTTACACCATAAACTAAAATTTTTTTTTAACGTTTATTTATTTTTGAGACAGAGAGAGACAGAGCATGAACGGGGGAGGGTCAGAGAGAGGGAGACACAGAATCTGAAACAGGCTCCAGGCTCTGAGCTGTCAGCACAGAGCCCGACGCGGGGCTCGAACTCACGGACCACGAGATCATGACCTGAGCCGAAGTCAAACGCTTAGCCGACTGAGCCACCCAGGCGCCTGCACCATAAACTAAAATTAACTCAGAATGGATTAAAGACTTGAACGTAAAGACCTGAAACCGTAAAACTCCTAGAGGGAAATGGGCAGGAAGCTCCCTGACAGAAGTCTTGGCGACGATATTTTGAATCTGACACCAAAAAAAAAAAAAAAAAAAAAAAAAGAGCAACAAAAGTAAAAATAAATAAATGGGGCTAAAAAACTAAAAAGCTTCTCCCCAGCAAAAGGAGCCATCAATAAAATGAAAAGGCAATCTATAAAACGGGAGAAAATATTTTCAAATCATGTATCTAATACCGCAAATAAATTTTAAAAACCCATACAACTCAATAGCAAAAAACAGGGAATCTGATTAAAAACAGGCAGAGGATCTGAATAGACCTATTTCCAGAGAAGATACAGATGGCATACAGGTGCATGAAAAAAGGTTCGCCATCACTAATCATCAAGGAAATACAAAACAAAACTACAATGAGATATCACTTCATACCTGTCAGAATGGCAATTATCAAAAAGACAAGCAATAACAAGGGTTGGCGTGGGTGTGGGAAAAAGAGAACCCTTGTGCACTGTTGTGGTAAATCGGTGTAGCCACTATAAAAATCAGAAAGGACCTTCCTCCAAAAATTAAAAATGGAAGAACTATCTGATCTAGCAATCCCATTTTAAGGTGTTTATCTGAAATAAATGAAAGGAAAACAACAACCCGCTTCTCAAACAGGTGTCTGCACTCCCATGTTCATTGCAGCATTATTTATGATGTCCAAGTCATGAAAGCAACTTAAGAGTCCATCAGTTGAGGAAAGGATACAAAAACTATATACCACGGAATGCTATTCAGCCATGAAAAAATAAAACTAATAAGTACAAAACAATTAACTAATTATTATGGGTGTGTATTGTAGGAAATAATTACTTTCATTTTGAAGGATCTAGAAGAACCCCACAAAAGAGGTGACTTTAAAGTGGGGTCTTGAGGGGCCCCTGGGTGGCTCAGTGGGTTGGGCATCCGACTTCAGCTCGGGTCATGATCTCACGGTCCGTGAGTTCGAGCCCCGCGTCGGGCTATGGGCTGATGGCTCAGAGCCTGGAGCCTGCTTCGGATTCTGTGTCTCCCTCTCGCTCTGCCCCTCCCCTACTCATGCTCTGTCTGTCTCTGTCTCAAAAATAAATAATAAAAAAAGCGTTAAAAAAATTAAAAATAAATAAAGTGGGGTCTTGAATGATAACTAGTATTTCACTGCCACAAAAAAGGGCGGCCATCCTTGGCCAAGGAAATTGCATGAGTAAAGGCAGAGAAAAAGTGCAGGTGATTTGGGGGAGGGGTGGCACTCCTGTTTGGTCTGAGCACAGAAAGAATAGGCAAGAAGGTGAGATGGGTAGAATGGATAGCTAGAGATGAGACTAAAAAGAAATATTGCAATTGGGCTGTGATGGGCCAAGATGGCCATATCAGCAACGTGGACTGTATTTCAGGAGCACAAAGGCAACCGCTAGAGCTTTGAAGTGGGATATATTAATAGAGATCTCAGATCCATATTAGGGAAAAGAACTCTAATGCCAATTAAGAAAGCTGGTTTAAAAAATGGAGGAGTCGGGGCCCGTGGGTGGCTCAGTCGGTTAAACGTCCAATTCTTGATTTCGGCTCGGGTTATGGTTTCACGGTTTGTGAGTTTGAGCACAGACCCTGATTGGGATTTTCTGTGTGTGTGTGTGTGTGTGTGTGTGTGTGTGTGTCTCCCCCACTCATGCTCGCTCTCGCTCTCTCCCTCTCTCTCTCTCAAAATAAATAAAAGCTTAAAAAGAAACAAAGGTGGAGGAATCTGAGACGAAGGAACTGAATCAGAACTGTTAAAGACCACTTGGTCTCCCGGTCTACACTTGGAAATCTTCCTTTCTCAAGTCTCCCTTGGCCCAGTCAGGGAAGCGCCCAACTTCAGCTCAGGTCACGTTCTCACAGCTCATGAGTTCAAGCCTCCTGTAGGGCTCTGTGCTGACAGCTCGGACCCGGCAGCCACTCAGGATTGTGAGGCTCCCTCTCTCTCTGACCCTCCACTGTTCGCCCTCTGTCTCTGTCTGTCTCTCTCAAAAATAAACATTAAAAAAATAGTAACAAATAAAAATAAAAAATAAAGTCTCCCTCGCTGTATAAAAGATCCCGCGGTGGAAAAATAATGACACTTGCGAATATTTCATTCCGATTGGTGCCAAAGCTGGTGGGGGAGTGAGGGTGTACCCTGCCCGTATTTTAGGGCTTCTCTGTTCTTTCTGCTGAGGTGTTGCCGGGGGACCACTTTGGAAGTGCCAATACGTGACTGTTTCAAGTCCTTCAACTTGTTTGTTCCAGTGGGAAAACAGCTGAGGTCTGGCATGTCCTGGCTCCGCTCCATGTCATCAAGAGGGCTCAGGTCAGCTCTGTTTGCAAGGTTACCACCAGAGCCTCATGCCCGGCAAAGACTTCCTTTTGTTTTGTCCTTACCTCGGGCCCGCGTCCGCCTTCCAAGGCCCTGCTGGCCTCTACCCCGCCAGTTCCCCTTGCAGTTCACAGTTGTTCCTTTCAACAAGTAGCCTGCTGTACACGGGCTTGCCTCAGTATGACCGCGTAAATTTCACTACACTCCAAAAGAATCCCAGATCAGATCTGTAGCTCCTCTAATCCACTGTCATATGAGTTGCCTCCCTGTCGGCATTAATTCCTTCTTGTCAACCATCGTTAGTTTCCATCTAGGGAAACATTGTTTCTAAAAGGCTGTTTTAGCCACAGGGTTTAGCGTGTGTGTTAAAGGAATCCCATCAGCAAAGCCCATGCCTGTGGCTATAGATACTGGTTCAGGGGGAGACGTGTAACAAATCAGTTGAAGAAAAACATGATTTCAGTGAGAATTCTGAGGAATGCCCAGATTTTTTGCATCCATGGGGAATTCACTCTCCCTTAAAGGGGATTTATTATGATTTTTCAGTAGTTTAGGTTCTAAATTCTGATAAGTGAATCAGTATTCATCGAGAAGGGTATGTGTGTTTGTCTTTATATCTCTGCTGATCGGGTGCATTAAGGCACAATATATTTGTAGAGGTAACCTAGGTAGTTTGCAATAGTGACAGAAGTTATTGTCACATTTTCCGCTATGACAAATCATCCTTCCAAATGAGGATGCGTATCGGTATACGCATGCATGCATGTGAGATAAGTAAGCATGAATTTTACGTCTTTGTTTCCGAACGTGATCATCGGAGGCAGAAAGGGACACATGCTGGTCTCCGTACACATCCCCTAAACCCAAGGCACTTTTGTTCCGCTCAAGGTGGCAAGATCTAGCTTTTGGACACACTCCAAGGTAAACACAAATGTGGGCAGAGTAAGAATACCAAGGTATAGAGTGAGGTACACAATGGTAGGTCTACAGACTGCCTTCCCCATGATGTACTATGAGCAGACAACCCAATTTTCAGGCAGGGTTACACCTTCCTCCAAAAGGAAACTTTCGATAATTAGTTACAGTATTCATACCAAACATCACCAACATAGAATAAGAAAGGAAAAGAAACAAAATCAATACATGCTGCTATTAATTTATAGTTCTTATAATAGTTCCATGAAAAAGTCTCATTCTGAAGTGAATTGTTGAGTTACTCCTAATTTTGTTTTTCTTGTTTTTCTTAAAAATTTTTTTTGCTCCCATCCAGCCCTGACTATTGAAAGCTATAAACCTTCCTATTGTTTGACCCATAATAGGGACACCGGCTAAGATGATCTACATTTCTTCTTTTTCCATTTGACCTCGGAAACCCATCTATTTTGGTTCAGCCAAAAGGGTTGTGCTTCCAAAAATTGATTGCCACGTTTATTATTGTTATTAGTGTCTCAGAATCTGTGAATTTACATTCCCCGTTTTACTTTAGCCAAACTAGCCGATTTCTGAAAATGCTGCTCCTTCCAGAATCGTGCTGAGTCACATTCACCACTTCTTCAGGTCTCAGCTTCCGTGGGAGATGTCGCTGCCTACAACACCACGTGTGAAACGCCAAAAGGATGATGTAACCAATTCACATAAACTGTTATTCGTGAAAACATTTCCCCCTAGACTTGCACTTTGCCTAAAATTCCTGTCATGAATGTCATTTCAGAAGGTCTGTCATTTGATTCACATAATCTCCACAGGTTTATCTGTTTAATTAACTCATTATTAACTAGCAGAGCCTAAGACACACAGGACTCAGATACAGGATGGGTGAAGTTTGGTGCAGATATAAAAAGGAAAGCCAAATAAGCACACCGGCTGCCTGAGTGAAGCTCATAGCCCATCAACAAAATCCCGCCCCATCGAGGGGCAGCGGGACTAATGTGCTGAAAAATAAAACACACTAGAGTCTGACTTCATGACACCGATGAACATAATTGGGAGATCACCAAGGGAAGGTTCAGAGAGCCACGAAGGCACCTGTTTTTCTTCTAAGACGTTTCATGGAAAACTGATCAAACTCTCCCAGAACCTTGGTGCTCCTTGATCTGTTAGAGACTACAGTAAAAATTTTCCATCTAAGTCAATTGCCCAATGATATTGGTCTTCCTAATAAGTACAAACAAGTCCTTAGCATTAAAATACAATTTTCATTAATGCAATACCTGTATTGGTACAGTAATATGTACTAATGCATCATGGAGGACAACAGGATCTCGATCGTACCTCCCCCGTGGAGGAAAGATGCCATTGCCTGGGAAGAATCAAGTGCTCCGTGTCCTAAATGGTTTTGAGCTTATACGGTAATTTACAGGAAGCTAATGTTGTGTACTCAGGTTGGGGTTGAGAGCTAATTCTGTAACACTGAAGTGTTTTTTTAAGATATCAGTGAGGTTGACTCATTTTAAGATAAACCACAAGTCAAAGCGGCCAGTAGTGCAAATGTTTCTTAAAAGGAAATGTATTCCCAGCATTACATTAAAGCTTTTGCTGATGAGACCAACTTAGGAAATTTTTAAAAGGCAGGTACTACTTTCCATTCCTTCAGCTCACTTTTCTTAGTTTTAAATCCTAAGTACCGAAAGAAAAGAACCCATGGGCTAGAGGTCACGGAGTCAGGAGCTGGAGATAGTTTTGCAGACTGCTCTCATCCTTCTCACTCTTCCCTTTTCATCATTTTCTTTGTTATGGCTAATCAAAAACTGCAGCTGCCTGAGATCACACAGGGGCCACCTGCCCCCGCACCGAGAATCCTGATTTCTAGTCATGTCCCTTCTTTATCTGAAGTCGTCCTAATCATAAACAGAAGGGGGGAAAGGAGCAAGTAGAAAGAGAAAAAAGAAAGAACGACAGTAAACACAGGCAACACAAACAGCATAGACCCACCCAAAATAAGCAAAGACAAAGAAAGATAAATATATAGATGCCTTTCTTATTTTTCAATCATGTAACTAAAAGCGGGGGGGGGGGCAGGGGGGAGATGGGATGTGTTATTGGAAACATTTCCAAGTTATGTGTCAAAACCTTCAAGTAAATAGCATCTGAAATTTACTACCTGCTGATGATTCTAGCCCGGAAAATACAAGATGGTTTGTATCTTACATTCCTTCTTGTAACGAATACCAACCAGTTCCTTGTTACCCAAAGGTCTCCTAACCATCTTTTAAGACTCACTATTTACCTTCTGGAACAGCCCTCCCTTACACTTGACTCCTGAATCCTCTGGCACTTTGTTTTGGGAACATGCATCTGGCACTTACAGACTGTTTTGGTAGTTATTTTCTGTGTGTGTTTATCTCTCCAACTATACTGGCATCTGTTTAAGGGCAGAGTATCTAACTTCTGCATCATCCATAATCTGCACTACAGTTCTTTGCACACTCATTAGCATCATTATAGTAATGAAATAAAGCTAAGTGTTTTCATGAATAATATCAGCTCAACCTTGACACGATCCTGCAAACAAATTCTGGAGAAGTTAAGCAACTCACCCGAGGTTAAATATCAGTAAACAGCAATTATCTAGTCATTTATTCAACTATTACCCACAAAGCAGTGATTCTTAATCTTTCGCACGTCACAGCACACATAGGAAGTGGTATGTTTGGATGGGAAACTGGGGAAATTGGGCTTCTGGTTCCTGGGAGTGCCTGGCCCAAGCTGATGGAAATACCCTTCTCGGTGCACCTAGGACCCATTCGGGGCACACTGCATAGCACGGCAACTGTATGGCAAGGTCTGTTGTAATGACCTTGGTGCTGTAAGACAGTGACTTACATGGGAAGGTGGATGCTGCACTCAGTGAGCCTTGATCTTCCTCATCGAAGAGTAAGGATTGAGAAATAGTGAGTAAAATAAATACACAAATATTTATATCCCAAGGCTAGGAAGGCAGCAATGGCCGGATGAGAAAAGCAGAGAAGGCTTCGTGCAGAAGGTGGGATGACATTTATAGAGCTTCTCAGAAACACTCAATACCTACCTCCACTTGCCCCTGTTAGACACCGGGAGTGATGTTCCAGCTCCCAACTTACGGACTAATGGGGAAACCACAGCTATCAGCACATTACAGTCAAACCTTGGAGTGCGAATAAGTCGTTCTGTGAGTGTTCCTCAAGACCAGCAGACATTTCCAATAAATTTTAACTCGATAAACGAGCGATGTCTTGCAATACGAGTAGTACGTGATGCCGAATGTCACTTGATCACAAACTGAGCCAATGGTTCTTGAAATTCACTTTGATATACAAGTGCTTTGGATTGCGAGCATGTTTCCGGAATGAATTATGCTCGCAAACCAAGGTTCTACTGTATTATGAGAGAGGGGCAGTTGCCATGATGGAGGAATGCACAAGGTCTAATGGAAGCACAACTGAGTTGAACTTTAAAGGAGCAGAATCTTAATAAACAGAAATCTGGGGTATAGGAAAGTAGGTTCATCTGCATGAAAGAGCAGAAATAAATGAAATGATGAAATATCATAGTAACATAAAGCCTGGAGAAATACAAAGAGAAATGCTGGTGGGAAACAAGAAGTAAGTGTGGTCTGGAGCAGAGAGGGAAGCTGGGTCCTAAGCACGTTTGTGGGCAGCTGTTGTTTTGCTGTTTACTAGAAACTATCAGAGATGACGGAAGGAAGGTGATACAAAACCTTAAGTAAAGCAGGGAATAGGGTTCCCAGCTTAGCCAATAAAACCAGAGGATGCCCAGTGAAATTAAATTTCACATAAACAGTAAATGTTTTTTTTTTTTTATCTCCTGCAAGATCTGGGACATTCTTAGGCTAAAAAGTTATGTGTCATTTATCTGAAATTCAAATTTCCCCGGGTACCCTGTCTTTCATCGGCGGTTCTAGTGGAAGTGATGAGATTCGGAGGCCAATAGAAGGTGAGCCTTGACTCTGGTGGTGTTTCTCAGGGAAGTTCTTCGGATGGCTCTGTGATTTGCGAAGTTTAAGAGCCACAATAACGAACTCCTTCTCAAATGTGGGACCTAAAGAAGCAGGTGGGAGTAAGGCCGGGAAGGTGGTACAGTAGCAGTAGCCACCCTGAATGACCCCTGCATCCTGAGTCGTTTAGAAGGTATCCATCCAGAACTGAGGAACTCGGAGTCATGTTTATAACTTGAAAAGAGCACAAAAGACTTGCAGCATTCACTGCAGACACTGAGGATAGGTGTCCCTGAGAAATTATTAGCATAATTTTGGGGGGCACTTAGGTGGTTCAGTCGATCAGACATCTGAATCTTCATTTCGTCTCAGGTCATGATCTCATAGTTTGTGGGGTTGAGCCCCGTGTTGGGCTCCATACTGGCAGAGCAGAGGTCACTTGGGATCTGCTCGCTCTCTCTCTCTCTCTCTCTCTCTCAAAATAAATAAATAAATAAACATTTTTTTAAACATATTATTTTTTAATTCTTAGGAGTAGCGAGAACCCCAGCGAGGCTAAAGAGTATGGGCGTGTAACAGATTCACTCGACGGCATAACTCTGTCAGTTCTTGACAGTTCAGGGCTACTAAAAGGAGCAACACAAATTAGCATCTAGGGGTTAATTGAAATTACATTAATTAATCTAATAGAAGTCAAGACTGGCAGGAAGTCAAAGAGATAAAGCATGCATCAAGGGCAGGCTGGAAAGGAAAGCCATCATAACCATGGAAGTGACAATGGACACGGAAGATGCAGAGGAAGTGAATCAGGATTAGATAACAGAATGGATATGAAGAATGGTTTCTTAAGAGAGTGGGAGTTGAAGCAAGTCAAAGAGATGGAAAAAAAAAAATCAATGGCATGGCCAGTATTGACTAAAACCAGGGGCATATAGAAGTTCTGGAAACAAAATGTGAAATCAAAGTTTTAAAAGAGTCATCAAGGGGCGCCTGGGTAGCTCAGTTGGTTAAGCATCCAACTTCAGCTCAACTCACGATTTCACGGTTTGTGGGTTCAAGCCCTGCGTCAGGCTCTGTGCTGACAGCTCAGAGCCTAGACCCTGCTTTGGATTCTGCCCCCTCTCTCTCTGCCTCTCTCCCGCTCATGCTCTGTCTCTCTGTCTCTCTCTTTCCCTCTCTCTCTCTCAAAAATAAACATTAAAATTTTTTTTTTAAAGGGTCATCGAGATAGGAGCACCTGGGTGGCTCAGTCAGTTAAGCATCCATCCAACTCTTGATATTGGCTTAGGTCATGATCTCACAGTTGTGAGATCGAGCCCCATGTCAGGCTTTGCACTGAGCATGGAGCTTGCTTGGGATTCCCTTTCTCTTCCTCCTCCTCCTCCTCCTCCTTCTTCTTCTTCCTCTTTTCTCCCCATCTGTCTCCCCAAAATAAATACATAAACTTTAAAAAATAAAAAGTAAAATAAAAGGATCATCAAGATAGATGATGAAGTTGCCCTAGATAGTTGTTGGAAGTGGGATAGAAGAAACTGAGATTTTGATATATTTTTTAAAGTGCTTATTTATGTATGGGAAGTAAATCATAGATTCTATTGAATAAATGATTTGATTCTCACCTTTTATATGAAAATATTCTCCAAATGTCTCTGAGGGTTATGACAGTTAGCTCAGTCTGCATAGCAACAACCAAAATTTACCCTTCTATTTACAGCTTTCCCATTCTGTTCTGATGCAAATATGTTTGTTTTCTATTGAAGAAAAGCAGCATTTTCTCTCCAATGATACAGAGTCTTAGTTTATGGCAATCTGTGAAATGCATTAGGTGAAATGAGATTTTTTTTCTTTTTCTCGCCTTTTATGAAAAAATTCAATAGCTTCACATTATATGTGAACATTTTCTCACAACTTTCCTATTTAGAAGCTATTATAAAATAGTCAAATGGGAAGTAAATGTTCTCTTTATTTCACAAACCACTTACAGGAAGGCAGAAATGTACAGATAACAGATTTGAGAAAGTGTAAGAAGAAATTCAGGGGATGCCAAGAACAGAAGAAGCATTGGTAATGCATAGTCTCATCAAGGTTTATACTCCAGTATATAATTCCACTTAAAATGTGGTTTCTATGTTCACCAGTCCTTAGAAGATTATTATCGACAGGTGTCACCTTATATCCATTGTCATTAGCACAGGAAAATATTGGCAGCATTAGACCTCCTGATGGAAAGATTGATTAAAGAATGCAAGTTTTGTGGACAGAAAGTTTTGGGATATCACTGGAGAGATAGGTCATGATGAAATCCAGCCTGAAATGGAGTGGACCAGTGATAGGAGAAACAGGGGTTTTGTGGAAGGCATGTACGTATTTTACTGCTTCTGATTCTCGGCTGCTCCGTTCCAAGGCCACCTGGCCTGATGACATTTTATCAAAGGTAAGTTCATTTGTGGCCTAACTGTGTGCAGTTCAAGCTATTTATCAATATCCATCCCTTTATTTGCATAAGTATATACAATTGTACCTCTAAATGCCCAACAACATGGAATTGTTACACTACCCTTGTACAACACAATGGGCAAATTAAAAAATAACATTCCTGAAGAATATTTGATAACATGAAAATATTCACATTATATTAAGTAAAAAGAAATTTAGAAACCAGAACAATTGGTTTGATTCCAATTGGTAAGTAAAATATGCATGCATGCTTACAAAAGACAAAGTGGACAGCAAAAAAACAATTTGTAAAAATATTAGTGGTTCTCATGGGGCACCTCGGTGGCTCAGTTGGTTAAACGTCCAACTTTGGCTCAAGTCATGATCTCACGATTCATGAGTTCGAGCCCCGCATCAGGGTCTGTGCTGACAGCTCAGAGCCTGGAGCCTGCTTCGGATTCTGTGTCTCCCTCTCTCTCTCCCCCTCCCCCACTCACGCTCTGTCTCTGTCTCTCTTTCTCTCAAACATAAATGAATATTAAAAAAAATTTTTTAAAAAACCATTAGTGGTTCTCTCAGCTTGTGCAATTAGAGATGGGTTTTATCATACTTTTCTTATTATTCATTGTTTTCCAAATGTTCTTGAGTAAATGTTTATTAATAATCCTCAATAATCGATCCGATATGGTAAAATATTTAATCTGAGTTTTAAAAAACACTTGTTAAGCTCCAGTCTGAAGCTCAAATAAGGATTTAGAAGCCGACAGACAGGAGCGTAGCTGTCGAAGCCCCAGCACAGATGAGATTGATTGCCGAGGGAGCACACATTTCTAAAAAATCCACTATTAAATTAAGGCATCCAATTATCCCGGGTAAATCCCCATTAAAAATTGAATAAGGACGGCAAAGAAATGAATAATACAGTAAATGTACAACAATTAGATATATATCAAGCTCTGTACACCCCTAATAGAAATTACATCTCCCTGAAAGACACTAATTTAGTAAAAAGGTCATCAGGCTTTTGTGTCCCACACACCTAATTCTGAGTTCTAGCTCGACCACCTACTACAGATATGATGGGCAAGTCATTTAGCTTGAAATCCATTTTTCTACTGGACAAAAGTGTAGATGATAATTCTTGCCTCACTGGGAGGTGATGGAGATTAAATGAGATAAATATTGAAATCACTTTTATATGGTAGGTTCTTAAAAATCATTAACTGTCTCGTCCCCCCCCCCCCATTCAAGTTGTCAAGGGTACATAAACATCGACACTGTACTATGCCAAGGTGGACAAATAAATAGATTTAAAACACGTAAATGATATGGATTATTGTTTCAATATGCGACACTATGAAAGCAAATACTTAACAGGTCATAAAGTACAAAGCTCATAGAGACACATTTACTGCAGTTGCCATTATTCAAAGAAAAAAGATCGCTTTTACAGATTATTTAGAAATTAAGACAGGTGAAAATACTAGCAATCTGATCATGTGAGATATAGGCAGATATGTATTTTTTTAAATATCTTTCTACGTAGTATGAGTTCAGTAATTTTTGTAAGAAAGAAAGTCTTCCTATCTATGTGGGTTTTTATACATTAGTATGTGTGTATGTGGTTGGCCAGGGTGAGTCTTTAAAATTTAGAATTTGGGTTAACCACTAAGGATCAAAAAATTTTCCATCAGTCTATAGGGGGTGAGCACCATTGTTTCTAGACATATAGAAGTGTATATGAGGATAAAGTGACTGAGACAATAGAAAAATAACAGTTAAATAACAAACTTAAAAGCTGATTTTGCTGGTAACCCAGTAACATGAAATTTAAAATTCCTGGCAAATCTAAGAATGAAAAAAGACAAACGCAAATTAAATAAGAATGGAGAAGGAAATAAGACTTTAAAAGTATTATACTAGTCATACTTAATTTTCATTGCTCAAGCAAATGGCTAAAATTGTATAAAATATTGTATAATTGTATAAAAAACAGCTGACACAAGTTAAAATATTTATTCAGGGCCATAAATATAGGACACATTTTGAAACACTTATTAAAAACTACTCCCTAAAACACACCAAGTATTGCTAAATTTCCTAATCATTTTAATTTTTTTAGTTTTTATTTTATTTTTTTATTTTCAAGAGAGAGACAGAGTGTGAGTGGGGGAGGGCAGAGAGAGAGGGAGAACAGAATCTGAAGTGGGCTCCAGGCTCTGAGCTGTCAGCACAGAGCCCAACACAGGGCTCGAACCCACAAACTGTGAGATCATGACCTGAGCCAAAGTCAGATGCTTAACCAACTGAGCCATCCAGGCACCCCTACTAATTATTTTAAATATTACATAATAAATTACTCTCATGTTAGATCCTTTATTTCAGAACACAGAAAAATAATGGGAAGCCACTTAATTTGTCCAATGAGGAAAATATGATATAAATCTTAAGCTAATGGGGCGCCTGGGTAGCTCAATGGGTTAAGCATCTGACTCTTGATTTTAGCTGTTAACTGTTAGTGCAGAGCCTGCTTAGGATTCTCTCTCCCATTCGCCCTGCCCCAGCCCCGTGTGCCTTCATGTGCCCTCAACCTCTCTTTCTCAAAACAAATAAATAAACCTAAAAAAAAAAAAAAAAAAAAAAAAAAAAAAAAAAAAAACACAAAAAACCCTTAAGCTTGATAAAGATGTCAGACTGAGCTTATCTATGTAATATTTATTACATTTGATAAAGAAAACCTGAGAAATACAGGCACAAATATTTAAAGGTAAAAAAGTCAGAGGCAATTGGCTCAAATATATTTGAACAATTGTTTGGAAATGAGTGTTTCTAGAAGTGAGAATTGGTAACTGGTGCACCGGGGGAATTTTTGCAAATTATTTTGGGTTTACTTTTCTCCTTTTAAACGTTAGAGGTTTTAATTTTGTTTCTCATTTTTTCGATTCAAACGTATTTCATTCTGGCCAACAATCAATTTTCGAAAACCATTTTGCTTCATGCTATTTATAATAATTAAGAGTTAGAAACAATACAAATGTCCAATAATAGAATGAAGAAGTCAATGACAGTACGATGGAATAAAAGATCTATGAGTGGATTGCATCTAATCATTTAAAACAATGCTGGAGAGGGGCGCCTGGGTGGCGCAGTCGGTTAAGCGTCTGACTTCAGCCAGGTCACGATCTCGCGGTCCGTGAGTCTCTGGGCTGATGGCTCGGAGCCTGGAGCCTGTTTCCGATTCTGTGTCTCCCTCTCTCTCTGCCCCTCCCCAGTTCATGCTCTGTCTCTCTCTGTCCCAAAAATAAAATTAAAAACGTTGAAAAAAAAAAAATTAAAAAAAAAAAAACAAAAAAAACCAATGCTGGAGAAATGTACCCTTTGCTATGGAAAGATATTCATGAAAACAGATCACATTGTACTTATGGTAGTCATTCCATCTGTGTGGGGGAAAAAATAATGTTATTGTATGTATGTTGGAAGAAAAGCGATCTGGGAAAATATGCAAGAAAATATTGGGGCGCCTGGGTGGCTCATTTGGTTAAGCGTCCCACTTCGGCTCAGGTCATGATCTCACGGTTTGCGGGTTTGAGCCCCAGGTCCGGCTCTGTGCTGACAGCTCGGAGCCTGGAGCCTGCTTTGGATTCTGTGTCTCCCTCTAGCTCTGCCCCACCCCCAATCACACTCTGTCTCCCTCTTCTTCAAAATTAAATAAACATTTAAAAAATTTAAAGAAAAAGAAAAAGGAAATATGCAAGAAAATATTAATAGTGATAGGCTCTTCTTAGTAGGATGTATGATGGGTATTCTTTTTGTCCTCTTTATTATCTCTTGTTTCTGCATTGAGAAAAAAGATTAAAATCTATGAAAAGAAAACATTTAAAACACTATATTATTCCAAGCTTTAAGAGTTTTAAAGCATTTTTATTCAGTTAATATTTAATGAATTATGTCTCTTCCCCTATAGAAGTGCTTCCATTAATTTGCCAACAATTTCTTTCTAAAATCATTCTCAACTCAGAACATACTAAATATTTTATTACTTCAGGCCAAACCAGAGCCCTTAAAAAAATAAATACTTTTGTTATTATTCACTGATTCTTGAATCTCAAGTCCACGTGTTTTGCTTGTTTCTGTCATCAGTCTAATTTGCGCACCTGTTATTGGTCAAGATGTTTATTTTTAAACAAATTAGAACCTGTTATTAAGATAAAGCAACAAAGATATGGCATTGAAACTTTAGTTTTTGTATGTTAAAGAAACAACTTTCTTTTCTAGATTTTTCAAAATAATTTAGTAGCATTTTAAACAACGATTATTTAGTTCATTTTCATTCATTTTTATTTACTTTTCTAATTGCATTTCATTTGAGTAAAGTGTAAAATAATTTAAATAGTGTATATGTAATTATGTATAATTATAATGATGTCAAATATTGTGTGTGTGTATGTGTATTAGTGTATATATACACACATGAATGGCTTTATCTAGCCAAGGATTTTTTTATCTGTGTAAAATTTTTTGCATAAAGTTTGCTTTCAATACAAGTAATATATAAATAAAGCTATGTAAAGTTCTGTTAAAAATTAAAAATAAACAAAAAAAACTGACTGAAATTGATTCCAGAGTTGACCATGACACTAGGGATAAACCCTGCTTAAAATAAGATGATGGAGAATATACATTTTAGAGCCAATTTTATTATTTGTATTATTTTTTAATTTTTTTAAATGTTTATTTATTTTTGAGACAGACAGAGACAAAGCATGAGCAGGGGAGGGGCAGAGAAAGAGAGAGACACAGAATTTGAAGCAGGCTCCAGGCTCTGAGCTATCAGCACAGAGCCCAACGCGGGGCTCGAACCCATGGACCATGAGATCATGACCTGAGCCTAAGTCGGATGCCTAACCGACTGAGCCACCCAGGTGCCCCAAGGGCCAAGTTTATTTTTATAAGAATTTCATTATAATCAATCGTTTCTTACCAAATTACTTTCAACCAAGCTCTAGGCCACACCAGAAAGATGCTGAAATACTAAGAGAAATATTAGAATAATTATCATAGTCATAAGATACACCAAAGAATTAACATTTCGACATGTTGATGGTAACTTCAATATACACTCCAAATTTTACAAATCTTTTTTTTTTTTTTTTTTTTTTTTTTTTTTTTTTAATTTTTTTTTCCCAACGTTTTTTATTTATTTTTGGGACAGAGAGAGACAGAGCATGAACGGGGGAGGGGCAGAGAGAGAGGGAGACACAGAATCGGAAACAGGCTCCAGGCTCCGAGCCATCAGCCCAGCGCCTGACGCGGGGCTCAGAGCCTGACGCGGGGCTCGAACTCACGGACCGTGAGATCGTGACCTGGCTGAAGTCGGACGCTTAACCGACTGCGCCACCCAGGCGCCCCCAAATTTTACAAATCTTAATGAGAATAGATTTTTTTCTTACTAAAGAAAATCTATTTCAAACCAAAAATTCAGCATTAAAAACCATGAAGGCATATTCACTTCATTCACAATCAACAACGAAAAGGTGCCCACTCTTTACAATGCCATACATCGGGGAAAAATGAGAATTTGTAATTTTGGAAAAGAAACAGTATTAGATTCATTAGCAGATGACATTACTGTATATCAATAGGAGCTATAAGATGTTGTTTAAAAAACAAAATACTAAGAATAAAATGTGGACTCCTGTTAAGTCCCTGTGCATTGGGTTATAATAGAAGTTATAACAGAGCTGTGTTCCAGATAAGTATACCAAAGTCAATGTATTCTTCAATTTCTACATCCTTGGCTAACATACATATTGGTACACAAAAGATTCAACTGATGGCAATAGAAAATATTTTTAAAATATTTTAGGAATAAGTTTTAGAAGTATAAGTGCCATTCATTATAAAGCAATTCACAATACATTTGCAATATATAATTTCTGCTGAATGGGGAAATAATTGTATTTGATGAGTGTTCTTAAAGCAAATTATAAAGTTAATTAAGCTTTACACAAAATTCCATAAGGATTCTTATTAAAACAAAGGAGGACATTTCTGAAGTTCATAGGAAATAATATTTAACAAATTCTTTTTTGTTGTTTTAATTTTTTTTTAATGTTTGTTTGTTTATTTTTGAGAGAGACAGAGCGTGAGCAGGGAAGGGGGAGAGAGAGGGGAAGACACAGAATCCAAAGCAGGCTCCAGGCTCTGAGCTGTCAGCACAGAGCCTGACATGGAGTTTGAACTCACAAACTGTGAGACCATGACCTGAGCCGAAGTTGGATGCTTAACTGGCTGAGCCACCCAGGCGTCCCAATATTCGAGAGATTCTTAAAGAAAAAAGTATAAGAGGAAATTGGCCCATATCTGAAATACACCTCAAGACTACAGTAGGTAAAAATATGATTTTTAAAAGATAAGAATACACAAAAATTTTTATTTGTAGCTAGTTTTGTCTGTCATTAACTCTGTGATTGTACCAATTTTTATTCTGAAGAGTAAAGTTTTAAATGGTATTTCTAGTTGTGGTTATCTTCTCTACATTTATTAATAACATTTATCAATTAGTGCCTATTCTACTTATAAAAACTTTACTAAAATGGCAACAGTTTATTGTTTGAAAATTATGAGAAAATTCTGAAGCCTCCATCATACTGCTTGGGAATGTTTCCTAATGAACAAGAGTAATTCTGAATGTTTTTCAAATATCTAAGACTAATATCTTTCTAAACTGTGAAGCAATAGATGGTATCACGAAGAAAAAAACACCCTCAAAAATTTAGGTATATCGAAGGCATTTGTTTGTAAAACATTTTTAAAAAGTCATTGGAAACAAAGGACACATGGATGGCTGGTCCAAAACGTAATTTTTAGATATTATTCATCACTGGTCCTCCTATTTATACTTTCATTTTTGGTCGTTAATGCAAAAGAAAGCAAGAGGGGGAGAGAAGGAGGGAAGGGGGAGGAGAGGCAAATGAAAAGCCAACAAAGAAACATCCTGATGCCACAATCCCAGTTAAAGAAAGGGACCTAAATTAAAGTACATTATGAAAGCCAAAAAACCCGAAGATGTGTAACTTGCTAAATATAGCATGAAGGCGGGAAATAAGATAGGGTAGGAGAAAGCAAACAGGAATGGAGATATGACTATATCTAGAAAACTTGGCCCTCAAGTTCCCTGTGAACTCAATACAAATCTTAACCCCCCTTGAAACTGAAGACGTTGAAATAATCAGGTTAGACCTACAATCGCTTTGCGCTTTGCCACTAGACTCATTAATTAAGCTTAATTTACATACATTCTCTAAATAGTCAAAGTCTTACTTCAGTTATCAATTCAGTTATTGGTTCAAAAATATACAAAGTCATCGAAATGCAGAGTTAGGCAGGAATAGATAGATCATCTGGTCAAACTTTTAAACATTAGATTAGAATGGTAAACCTCTATCATAAGTAAGACAAAAGATCCTGTTTCAATTATATCAAGGTCTTGTGCCTTTTTGTGCACAAGGATATTTGTGAGGGATATTTTGAAACTCCTTTTCAAAAGGATCTGTGGGGTGCCTGGGTGGCTCAGTCAGTTAAGCCTCCAACTCTTGATTTCTGCTCAAGTCATGATCTCACTCAGTGCAGAGCCTGCTTAAGATTCTTTGTCTCGCTCTCTCTTTGCCTCTCCCCTGCTTGCTTGTGCATCTCTAAAACATAAATAAGTAAATAAATAAATATTTAAAAATCTGTGAAAATTACCTAGAAGTGATATCTATTTTAATGAGCTTCAGATTATTCTTAATTCTATTCCAACAAAGTGCCAAGTAGCCCCGAGGTATGCTGGAAAAGTAAAAAGCATCCAACCCCCCAAACCTCGGTCATCTTTCCCTTTTCCCCCTCTAGTCAATTTAGCTTATCCCAAACCACCTAATATTTCACCAAAATTATAACCGCATGCTTCTTTCTTGATCTATGGCGAAAAACCACTTTTTGGACTCTGACTTTCTCTATGGTTTTTCTATTTTCTATTTCATTGATTCCAGCTCTTATTTCCTTCCTTCTACTTGCTCTGATGTGGTCTTTTCTAGACTATTTAGGTGGAAGCCTATATAACTTACTTGTAGATTTCCTTCTTTCCTAATACCAGCATGTAAAGCTGCAAGATTCACACTAAACATTGCTTTAGCAGCATTCTACAAATTGGTTTCATTTTTACTTAGTCAAAATATTTTCTGAACTCCCCTGTAATTTCTTCTCTGACCCATGGGTTATTTAGTACCATGTTGTTCAATTTGCAAATAGATGGGGATTTAGCAGATATAGGTGTCAGTGATTTCCATTTTAATTCCATTGTGGTCACAAAACATCGTTGTTATTTCAGTATTTTTTAATATATTTAGATTCGTTTCACCGCCTAGAATATGGCCTGTCTGTGAAGGTTTCACATGCACCTTCTCTGTGCTTGTTGGGAGTGTTTTGTAAATATCAACTAGGTCATGTTCCTTAATAGTGTTGCTGCAATCTCCTACATCCTTACTGATATTCTATCTGTTCTATCAATTACTGAGAAATGGGGATAAAAATATCAACTGTAACCGCAGATGCAACAATGTCCGTAACGACTGTGAGTTTTTACTCAGGCATTTTGGAGCTCTGTTATTAGGTACGTATGCATTTAACATTGTGTTTGATGGATGGATTGACCCCTTTTTTGCTTTGAAAGGTACTTCTAGTTCTAGTAATAATCTTTGTTCTGACATATTTTTATCTGATAGTACAGCTTCTCCAGATTTCTTATAAAAAGTTTGTCACAATACAGCTTATTTCACCTTTTACCTTTAACCTACTGTTTGTTGATATCCTTCATATAGAGTTGAGTCTTGATTTTCTATCCAGCCGGACGATCGCTTTCTTTTAATTAGAATTTAATTTAATTAATTATCAATATATATGGGTTTAAATCTACCCTCTTGCTATTTGCCTCCTGTTTATAACATTTGTTCTTTGTTCTCTTTGGCTTATCTCTTCTTTGGCTTATCTGTTTGTATTCTATGCTATCTCCATTACGAGCTTCTTATCTACATCTAATTTTATTTATTTCTCCACTGGCTCTAGGATTTATAACATATATATTCAACATATTTTAGTCTACCTTCAAAAATATTATATTTTACATAAAATATAAGAATTCCAATACAGTGTACTTCCATTTCCTCCCCTGTTTTCTTTGTTTCTTTGGTCAGACATTTTACTTCTATGTATTTTACAAATCTCATAACGCATTGCTATTATTTTTGGTTTAAGTGATCATTACTTTTTTTTAAAACTAAAAACAGAAAAAAGTTACTTTATATTCACCCACATAATTATAATTTCTGATGCTTTTGATGCTTTTGTGCAGATGTTCTAACTCATCTGATAACTTTAGCCTAATGATCTTCATTTAACATTTCTTGTAGTTCAGGTCTGATGGTGATGAATTTGCTCACTTCTGTTTATCTACTAAAAAGTCTTTAACTTGGGGCACCTGGGTGGCTCAATCGGGTAAGCCACTGACTTTGGCTCAGGTCATGATCTCATGGTTCATGAGTTCGATCCCCGCATCGGGCTCTGTGCTGACAGTTCAGAGCCTGGAGCTTGCTTCAGATTCTGTGTCTCCCTCTTTCTCTGTCCCTCCCCTGTTCATGCTCCGTGTCTCTCCCTCTCCCTCTCCCTCTCCCTCTCTCTCTCTCTCTCTCTCAAAAATAAAGATTTAAAAAAATTAAAAATTAAAATAAAAAATAAGAAGTCTTTATCTCACCTTCATATTTGGAAGCAAATGTTGACTGCCTATAAAATTCTAGATTGGCCAGTTGGTGTTTGTTTGTACAATACTTCAAAGGTGTTGTGTGAATGTCCTTTGGCTTGCATAGTCTCTGACAAGAAGTCTGTTGTCATGCATTATGTATAATGTTTTTTTCTTTGTGGCTACCTTGAAGTATTTGTCTTTGTCACTTGCAGCAATAATGAGTTATAATCTGCTTGGTATGAAAATTTGGAAGTCATTTACTATTATTTGTTCACAGTTTTTTTTAATTCCTTTCATCTTTTTAGCACTCAAATAGTACTTATATTAGAGCAGTTAATGTCCCATAGTTCCCAAAATCCCATGGATTTTTTTTGTCCTTCTTTGAAAGGGTATTAGGCTTTGTTCTGGCAGGCTTTGTTATGTGCAATAAGCTCGCTTCTCAGGAAGCTACTCATGAAGCGAAGTTTAAGCTTTGTTAGGCTGAGACTAGGATAGCCTTTCTCCTAATTCTTGTTTAGCCCTACTTCTAAAGTGAGAGCATTTTGGAATCTCTACTGAATTCCCTGGATGATCAGAAAGAATGCTTCACTCTAGCTGATCAAAGCTTGACCGTCTCTCTATGCTCTGTAAGCTTTGAGAAGTAGTGTTTACAGCTCTCTGGTATTTCTTCACCTAGCTTCATGGGCTTTTATCCCACATGCACACATCTTAGAATAATGCAAGGACCCCAGGGGACTTCCATATGGCTTTTCAAGTGTGATTTTTCTTTACAGTACCCATCCCTTCAGAACTCTGCCCTAAAGTCTCCAGCCTCTTTGGCTTCTCTAAACACATGTCTCTCTCTTCTGCTTGAGATTCTTCTCCCTGCACCACGAGCAAAAATGTGCCTTCAAGAAAAGCTAGAGCAATCCTGAAATCCGTTTCACTGTTCTTTCCTCTCAAGGGTCACAGTGCTGTGCTGTCTCTTGTCTAATGTACAAAAAATGTTACATACGTTTTATCTGGTTTTGCAGTTACGCACCATAGCAAGCAAAATCTGATCCGTGTTGCTGTATTCTTAGAATCTGAAAATATTATGGTGAGAAACCTTTGGAGATGTAAAAATGGCCCATCAAACAAGGTGAAATTCTAAATTGTAATTAGGCAATTGACTTAGTATTCCTGATATATCAATATATAAATTTGTCAATATCCATTATAAAATCCATGGGAATATATTTAATAATCAATATTTGAAGTATATTTATGTTCATTTTATAGAAATTGGACTGTAATTTTGCATTTTATACCATTTTCTTTTCTTATTTTTCTTTTTATTTATTTTTAATTTTTTTACTGTTTATTTTGAGAGAATGAGAGAGAGAGAGAGACAGTGAAAGTGGGGGAGGGGCAGAGAAGGAGACACAGATTCCCAAGCAGGCTCCAGGCTCTGAGCTGTCAGCACTGGGCCTGACACCAGACTTGAACCCACGAACTGTGAGGTCATGACCTGAACTCAAGTGGGATGTTTAACCAACTGAGCCACCCAGGCATGCCTATATCATTTTCATTTATAAGAATTTTATTTTTTTTTTTAATTTTTTTTTCAACGTTTTTTATTTATTTTTGGGACAGAGAGAGACAGAGCATGAACGGGGGAGGGGCAGAGAGAGGGAGACACAGAATCGGAAACAGGCTCCAGGCTCCGAGCCATCAGCCCAGAGCCTGACGCAGGGCTCGAACTCACGGACCGCGACATCGTGACCTGGCTGAAGTCGGACGCTTAACCGACTGCGCCACCCAGGAGCCCCAAGAATTTTAGTAATTACATTGTTATTAAGGGGATTTCACATTTAATTTTCTTTGTACACTGGTATTTTGTGACTTAAACTGAAATGTTTCTTGGCTAATATCTAATGTTGGTAACCTATTTCCATTTAAATACATACATGATATGTATGTGAATATACTTAGTGGATGCTTTTTTTTTAATTTTTTTTTAAATGTTTATTTTGAGAAAGAGAGACAGAGCACGAGCAGGGGAGGGGCAGAGAGAGAGAGGGAGACACAGAATCTGAAGCAGGCCGCAGGCTCTGAGCTGTCAGCACAGAGCCTTACACGGGGCTCGAACTCACCAACTGTGAGATCATGACCTGGGCCAAAGTCAGACACTTAACCGACTGAGCCACCCAGGTGCCCCTATACTTAGTGGATTCTTAATAAAAGTTTTCCCCAGATATTTTTCTTACTCTTTGTTACATGTTAATTTGTGCATGCTAATTGTGCATTTTCTAAAACATTAATGATATAGTATTATTTTGAAAGATTATTATGTAAATATTATAGTAATATTTTATGTTAATAAATTTGCTCTTGGTTCATGTGGTAGTATTACATGTTTATTGTAACGTGATTTCCACAGAATTTGTCACACACACACACACAAAATTTGAGTATCACTGATGAATTTGGTATTAATTCTCTCAGGAATAAAGCATCTGATTTAATAGCATTCTAGGGGCGCCTGGGTGGCGCAGTCGGTTAAGCGTCCGACTTCAGCCAGGTCACGATCTCGCGGTCCGTGAGTTCGAGCCCCGCGTCAGGCTCTGGGCTGATGGCTCGGAGCCTGGAGCCTGTTTCCGATTCTGTGTCTCCCTCTCTCTCTGCCCCTCCCCCGTTCATGCTCTGTCTCTCTCTGTCCCAAAAATAAATAAAAAACGTTGAAAAAAAAATTAAAAAAAAATAATAATAGCATTCTAATGAGAAAAATGTATCTTTTCATAATAACTTAGTTTATGATAGGTTTATAGAAATATATAATGCTGAAAAAATAGGAAATGCTATTATATTTCAATGACTTACCTTTCTTTTTTTAACAGGTGAACATTTATTAAATTTAGAAAGAAAACAATTTGACATTTTTAAAGTTCTTCATAATGTAAATTTGACTCTCTATTGAAATATTTCAATCATGAGAATTAAGTCAAAGCCTTGGGGTAATGAAATATCACGGCTGATTAAAAAAAACCCTGTATGTTTTCTCTTGGTAAAAGCAAAAGGTGGAGATAAAATATGAATAACAGACAGGAAAGAGAAGTAGTCACACTGTCTTATCCTTTCTACCTAAGACCTAAGACGTTAAGCTTCCAAAAGTAAGGGCATGTAACCTTGGTTGACATTATAAAAGGGAAACAATGAGGGAAGTTTTCTGTTTTCAGAATGGCATGGTAGGGAAAACTAGGAGGTTCTGTAAGAGAATATAGAAAAGCTTAACAGGAAGGGTACAAAATTATGAGTAAGTATTTGGGGCATGCCATCCATTTGGTACATTGTTTTTTGCTCATTTTTCAGGAGTATAAATTTCTTACTCTGCAATATAGGTACACTTGTTGTACCCTGTTCTGTTTTATGCCCGGAGTTGGACATGCCCTAGGACTTCAAATACTTTTCATTAAAGGTATTTACTCTTGAATTTTGATCTTCTAGAGACTCTCCCTTCCTCTCATTTATCGCCTGTGCGGCAAAATGATCGAGAGAACTTGAACAGGCCTTGTGGCTCAGACCGTTGAGAGAAAAAGCTTAGCAAAAAGGCTGGAACTTTCTGCTCTAGCAGAAATATGTTTGTTTCTTTTCACTTTCCGTCGGCTGCATATGGGAGAAGTAATGGCAACAAAGAGATTGCCTACCTGACAACAGTGAATCGGGACTCACCCAATCGTTGTTCAGAGCAGGAGTTGTACCTTCATAATCTAGCCTTTTGAATGACCCTTAAGAGCAAGGACAGAGCTGACTACATTTTCTGAGAAGATTAAAAATGAAATCTATTATCGGTAAGAGCAGTCAATACCACATAGATTCCCCGTTTCATCAAATGGTTAATAGTTGAGACTTATTACAGACAGCATTAAAACCACCTGCTTCTCCACCTTCTGCCATTTGACTACCACGAATAATAGCTTTGAATTTGGAAGTGGGAATTTTTAAAAGCTTCCTCTTGTTCAGAATAAACAGTTCCTATATAGTAAAACTTTAAACCTAACTTGAAAAACTATTTCCTTCTCAAATACTGCTTGAATAAATTCAATCTACCCTGAAAAGATTTTTTTCCACTGTGTTTCCTCTATATTCCTTGGGACCTGTTATTATCAACTGACACTTTTCAATACAATGCCTCCAATGTTTTTAAATCTCTTTCCTATAAGCCTACTGAATATACATTCATTTTGCTCATATGAAAATTATTTAGCGAGTCCCTCTTGTGTACCAGGCACTCATCAAGGTCCTGGAGACAGAGCATCACTCAATAATGAACAAGATGTTCCTTCTTATAGAGTTTGTAGGAGCAAATGACTAAGCAAATAAACAAAATAGGTAATTTATATTATCATAAGCAATATGAAAATAATAAAAGATGGTAGTTTTATAGAGAGCTACTAGGAAGCCACTGTAGACTGAATAGGCAGATAACTAAGACCTTCTAATAAAGATCTGAATGAGATTCAGAAATTAGACATGACAAGATTTCAGGAGAAAATGTGAGTATAGATGCCCCAAATTGGGAATGGCCAATTTGGCCAAATCCAGGAACAGAATCCCAGCAGGGAGAGTGGCAGGGACTAACGAGCTCATGTAAGAATGAAAGGCAGTAATAGAGTTCAGATTTCCTTCCCTAAATTCACTGGAAGCCAGGGGACTGATGGAACCTGATGTACATTTTTAAGATAACCCTGGCTTCTTAATCGACCTCAGATGGTGGAAACCAGGGAAAATGCAAGGAAGTTACTGGATTGAGCTGGTAGGTCTTTGGGAAGCTCTGGATTGAAGTAGTAACCGTAGAGATAGAGAAAGAGGGCCAGATATAGGACACCCGTTAGATGGAGTTCTGGATAATGCATTAGATTGGAGGTGTGTGAGTGAAAAAGCAGAATAGGAGATGACTCCCCAGGTTTTGGCTGGAGCAGCTCTGTGGACGAGTGCACCATCTAATTAAGTACAGGAGACGTGGGATGGAAAGGTTTGGGCGGGGAATGTTGAGTCAGTAGTCAGATATATCTACATGGAAATTAAAGACATCCATATATATTGAATTCTAAAGATGGAAACCATCTTTGTATTAATTATATTAGAAGGAGAAGTACATGGTAAAAGCTAAAAGATAATCTGATAATGTCTTCAAACTTTGTCTTTGAAATCAAATACCTATTTCCCTAGCTTAGAAGGGGGAAAAAATGTCTAGTCACAAGGCAACGGCCTCGTCTTTTTACCTTTGGATTCCAAGTATCTCACACAGCTCTTGGGAGATAAATTTTCACAACTTATTCCTTGAATAAATGATCTGATTTAGCATTACACTACCTAGAGATAGTCCCACAATCCGCCTTCCTTATCCCCGACGGCCTGCTGTTTTCAGCTCTCCTAAACAGGAAGCAGGGTACTTTCCTGGATCTTGAAGAGAAAGCCACGTGAGCAATCTCACACTGTGTCACCACCCACCCAGTCTGCCCAATGTAAGCTTATGAACCCTGACTCCTTCCACCTTCAGAGAACATTCAGAGGTGGTCAATGTTGCCCACCTGACTTTAGGAATTGGACCCCCTGACTTGTACATTCATATTCTATTCCAGGAGGCTACTCAGGCCATCACGTAACCACCAATAGACCAACAGGCACCCATTAGAGAAGCCTGGAAGAAAGCTCTTTGGGCCAGTTATAAGAAATGTTTTTCACGGGGTGCCTGAGTGGCTCAGTCAGTTAAGTGTCTTCACAAATATCTTGCATCCATAAATGTGACCTAAAATGACCTAATATTAATCGTTACCCAAACATCATCCACAGTTCAGAAACTATGAAAAATATCTTTTTTAAAATTGTGTCTTCCTAATCTCTGCAGAAAGTATCAAATGTATCACGTACTTCTAGTGCTAGGTTTTTTGAAAAGAATTAGTACTTTTAAGTGCAAAGTCTCTTGGTAACAATCATATGTGAAAAATAAAACCAATGCTAGACAACTATTCACCGATATTATCTCTGCCTTCTGGGAGTGGTTGTGGTAGATGAATAAGGACCATGGAGTGTTAGAATGGACAGCAATGGAGAAAAGAATGTACATAGCTCTGTTGTGTTAGTTACACATATTTCTGACGTTCTTGGGGATTTGAAGAGGAAGACCAACAAAGCTGCTTATTAGACCTAAAAAAAATCCATAGTCCTTTAGTCATGAACTTTTTCTATTTCTGATACAGACAAAAAGATGATTAGCAGTAGATATTTTGACAGTTGAGGCAAAAAATAAAATGCTCTGAACTGATTTCACCCTGTAGGCATTAGTTCTGAGGCCAGACACTTAACTTTTTCTTTTCTTTTTTCTTTTTAAAAAATGAGCATCAGACTAGCCTGGTTTTATTACTGAAATTACAAGTGTTGTTATAAGGTTAATAAGTGATTGCAGAAATTACTTATTTGTTTGTTTTTGCAATTGTACTCAAAGCACAACCAATAATTTATATGTTTTTAAAAACAGCAAAAGGGTGCCTGGGTGGCTCAGTTGGTTAAGCATCTGGCTCTTGATTTCGGCTTAGTCCACGATCTCATGGTCGTGAGATTGAGCCCTGAGTTGGGCTCTGGGCTGACAGAATGGGAAGATAAAGAGATATAAAGGGACTGAAAACTTAATTAACAAATTTAATTGAAATACATAATTAATTCACCAACGACAAAAATACATATTTTTTTAATCTGCATATGGAATATTTTACAAATTAACCATATGCCGCATCATAGAAGAAGCCTTAAGAACGTTAAAGGACTGATTTCATTCAGAGTATGTAAACTGCCAATAGAGCAATTAAACTAGAAATTAATGAGAGGATATAACTAGAAAGCCACCAACTGTTTGCAATTAAGCAGTTTATTTCTAAACACACAAGTCAAAAAAGAATCACAAGAAAATTAGAAAATATTTTTAACTGAATGATAATGAAAATATTGCTTGTCAACACTTGTGAACTCAGCTAGAATTCTTGGACTGAAATTTATAGATATATTTAGAAAGAAAAAAGCTGAAAAAACAATTTAAGAATCCATGTTAATAAAAGAAAAGAAAAAAGGCAAAATAAAATAGAAAAAAGAAAATAATAAAAGTAATAGGAAAAACCAATGTAATAGTAAAACTAAACCACAATATTAAAAAATGAACAAAGCCAAAAGTGGGTCTCTAAAAAGATTAATAAAGTTAATGAATATTATTGTATCTTCCTTTAAACTCACATATTATCAAGGATCAGGACAACCTGGGTTAACAACTTAACCAAGTAATTAATAAAAATCTAGTATGGTTCGGTATAATACAATTCAAATGATATTTATGTGTGTCATTGTAGAAAATATTTTAGTAGCTAGATTTACACTCAAAATACGTTTGGGGGGGGAAATGCATGCTGTTGTACATTTATGTAAAACAGTATAAGTTTCTCTTTATCCTACTTCTTGTTCCTAAGCAGCTAAACAGTAGTAGGAAAATTATCAATTCTACTGATTAGATCCATTATTAAACTCATACCACTTAAATTCAACTGGACCCACATTATTGCTCAGAATTCCTGTCATTCACATTGAGTGACTTCCATAAGAGTTAGTTCTAAACTATCCCAAGAATAGCAAGTCCCCTGTCCTACATCGATTCATACTCACTCATAAAATGATCTTCAAGAAAGGCCCGGCAAAAGAGTAAAGTACTAGCAGGCCAAAATAGAAGAACAGAAACACAAACAGAGGGGGGCAGCGACCAAAATACTGAAGCCCACTTTTGTTCTGAAGAATTTGCTGATCCTTGAAAATTTAGGCTTCAGTTGGGCGACCTCATCATGTAAGACCGATAAAACATAAAGCTCAATGGCCAACCAAAATGGCCACTTTTGGGTGGCCTCTTTCCAGTATTAAAATCACACTGTATGTAGCCGTTCAGGTTGGCTTCTTTCATTAAGCAATACGCATTTAGGATTCTTTCATTAAGCAATATGCATTTAGGTGTCTTTTGGGGGGTCAGTAGCCCAATTTTTAAAATTACTCAATAACGTTTCATTGTTTGGATGCACCAAGAACGTGTTTTATCCATTCACCCATTTGAAGACAACTTGGGTTACTTTCAGTTTTTGGACATTCTGAATAATATTGTTACAAACATTCACATGCAGATTTTTTTGTGTGGACCTAAGTTTCAAATCAGTTGTGTAAAGACCTAAAAATGCAATTGCTGAATCATATGGTCAGACTGTATTTAGCTTGGTTAACAACTATTCAGCTGTCTTCCAAAGTGGCTACCCTCTTTTGCATTCCCAAAAGCAATGAATGAGAGTTCTGGTGCATTGCATTCTCATTAGCAATTGATACTTTCGGGGTTTTCTTCTCTTTTAATTTTAGTCATTTTAATAAGTGTATAATGACAGCTCATTGTTACTTTAATTTGCAATTTCCTAATGACAATGATGTCGAGCATCTTTTCACATACTTAGCTACAATCTATATATCTTCTTTGGTAAAGTGTCTGTTCAGATTTTTTATCCATTTTTAATTGGGCTGTTTTTCTCCTAGTGGGTTTGAAGTTCTTTGTATATGATTGCTACAACAGACTTGTCAGTCCTTTATCAGGTATTTGTTTGGCAAATATTTCATTCTGTGACTTATCTTTGGATTCTTTTAATCATGTCTTTGAGCAGAATTTTTAATTTTAATAAAAACCAACTTATCAGTCTAATTTATATAGATCGATCACTAAATAAAGGATTACCTCGATTTTCTCCTACTTCCATTTTACCTCCAATTGTCTCAGCACCATTTGTTTTTGTTTTCTTTTTTTTTTAACGTTTATTTATTTTTGAGACAGAGAGAGACAGAGCATGAACGGGGGAGGGGCAGAGAGAGAGAGGGAGACACAGAATTGGAAGCAGGCTCCAGGCTTGTTTTCTTTTTTTTAATGTCTTTTTTTTATTTTACATTCTTTTTTATTTTAATTTTTTTAAATTTACATCCAAATTAGTTAGCATATAGTGCAACAATGATTTCAGGAGTAGATTCCTTAATGCCCCTCACCCATTTAGCCCATCCCCCCTCCCACAACCCCTCCCGTAACTTTCAGTTTGTTCTCCATATTTATGAGTCTCTTATGTTTTGTCCCCCTCCCCGTTTTTATATTATTTTTGTTTCCCTTCCCTTATGTTCATCTGTTTTGTATCTTCAAGTCTTCATATGAGTGAAGTCATATGATATTTGTCTTTCTCTAACTGACTAATTTCACTTAGCATAATACCCTCCAGTTCCATCCACATAGTTGCAAATGGCAAGATTTCATTCTTTTTGATTGCCGAGTAATACTCCATTGTACATATATACCACATCTTCTTTATCCATTCATCCATCATCGATGAACATTTGGGCTCTTTCCATACTTTGGCTATTGTTGATAGTGCTGCTCTAAACATGGGGGTGCATGTGTCTCTTCGAAACAGCACACCTGTATCCCTTGGATAAATACCTAGTAGGGCAATTGCTGGGTCATAGGGTAGTTCTATTTTTAGTTTTTGAGGAACCTCCATACACTTTTCCAGAGTGGTTGCACCAGCTTGCATTCCCACCAACAATGTAAAAGAGATCCTCTTTCTCCGCATCCTCGCCAACATCTGTCATTGCCTGAGTCGTTCAGGTTAGCCATTCTGACAGGTGTAAGGTGGTATCTCATTGTGGTTTTGATTTGTATTTCCCTGATGATGAGTGATGTTGAGCATTTTTTCATGTGTTGGTTGGCCCTCTGGATGTCTTCTTTGGAGAAGTGTCTATTTATGTCTTTTGCCCATTTCTTGACTGGATTATTTGTTTTTTGGGTGTTGAATTTGAGAAGTTCTTTACAGATTTTGGATACTAGCCCTTTATGTAATATGTTGTTTGCAAATATCTTCTCCCATTCTGTTGGTTGCCTTTTAGTTTTGCTGATTGTTTCCTTTGCTGTGCAGAAGTTTTTTATTTTGATGAGGTCCCCATAGTTCATTTTTGCTTTTGTTTCCCTTGCCTCTGGAGACATGTTGAGTAAGAAGTTGCTGCAGCAGAGGTCAAAGAGGTTTTTGCCTGCTTTCTCCGTAAGGATTTTGATGGCTTCCTGTCTTACATTGAGGTCTTTCATCCATTTTGAGTTAATTTTTGTGTATGGTGTAAGAAAGTGGTCCAGGTTCATTCTTCTGCATGTCGCTGTCCAGGTTTCCCAGCACCACTTGCTGAAGAGACTGTATTCCATTGGATATTCTTTCCTGCTTTGTCAAAGATTAGTTGGCCATATGTTTGTGGGTCCATTTCTGGGTTCTCTATTCCGTTCCATTGATCTGAGTGTCTGTTCTTGTGCCAGTACCATACTGTCTTGATGATTACAGCTTTGCAGTATAGCTTGAAGTCCAGGATTGTGATGCCTCCTGCTTTGGTTTTCTTCTTCAAGATTGCTTTGGCTATTCAGGGTCTTTTGTGGTTCCATAAAAATTTTAGGATTATTTGTTCTAGCTCTGTGAAGAATGCTGGTGTTATTTTGATAGGGATTGCATTGAATATGTAGATTGCTTTGGGTACTATTGACATTTTAACAATATTTGTTCTTCCTATCCAGGAGCATGGAATCTTTTTCCATTTTTTTTGTGTCTTCTTCAATTTCTTTCATAAGCTTTCTATGGTGTTCAGTATATAGATTTTTCACCTTTTTGGTTAGATTTATTCCTAGGTATTTTATGGTTTTTGGTGTAATTGTAAATGGGATCAATTCCTTGATTTCTCTTTCTGTCGCTTCATTGTTGGTGTATAGGAATGCAACCGATTTCTGTGCATTTATTTTATATCCTGCAACTTTGCTGAGTTCATGAATCAGTTCTACCAGTTTTTTGGTGGAATCTTTAGGGTTTTCCATATAGAGTATCATATCATCTGTGAAGAGTGAAAGTTTGACCTCCTCCTGGCCGATTTGGATGCCTTTTATTTCTTTGTGTTGTCTGATTGCAGAGGCTAAGACTTCCAATACTATGTTGAATAACAGTGGTGAGAGTGGACATCCCTGTCTTGTTCCTGACCTTAGGGGGAAAGCTCTCTGTTTTTCCCCATTGAGGATGATATTAGCATTGGGTCATTCATATATGGCTTTTATGATCTCCAGGTATGCTCCTTCTCTCCCTACTTTCTTGAGGGTTTTTATCAAGAAAGGATGCTATATTTTGTCAAATGCTTTCTCTGCATCTATTGAGAGGATCATATGTTTCTTGTCCTTTCTTTTATTGATGTGATGAATCACATTAATTGTTTTGCAGATATTGAACCAGCCCTGCATCCCAGGTATAAATCCCACTTGGTTGTGGTGAATAATTTTTTTAATGTATTGTTGGATCCAGTTGGCTAATATCTTGTTGAGGATTTTTGCATCCATGTTCATCGGGGAAATTGGTCTACAGTTCTCCTTTTTAGTGGGGTCGCTGTCTGGTTTTGGAATCAAGGTAATGCTGGCTTCATAGAAAGAGTTTGGAAGTTTTCCTTCCGTTTCTAATTTTTGGAACAGCTTCAAGAGAATAGGTGTTAACTCTTCCTTAAATGTTTGGTAGAATTCCCCTGGAAAGCCATCTGGCCCTGGACTCTTGTTTTTTGGCAGATTTTTGATTACTAATTCGATTTCCTTACTGGTTATGGGTTTGTTCAAATTTTCTATTTCTTCCTGTTTCAGTTTTGGTAGTGTATATGTTTCTAGGCATTTGTCCATTTCTTCCAGATTGCCCACTTTATTGGCATGTAATTGCTCATAATATTCTCTTATTATTGTTTTTATTTCTGTTGTGTTGGTTGTGATCTCTCCTCTTTCATTCTTGATTTTATTTATTTGGTTCCTTTCTTTTTTCTTTTTGATCCAGCTGGCTAGTGGTTTATCATCTTTGTTAATTCTTTTAAAGAACCAGCTTCTGGTTACATTGATCTGTTCTCTTTTTTTGGTTTCGATAGCATTTATTTCTGCTCTAATCTTTATTATTTCCTGTCTTCTGCTGGTTTGGATTTTATTTGCTGTTCTTTTTTCCAGCTCTTTAAGGCATAAGGTTAGGTTGTGTATCTGAGATCCTTCTTCCTTCTCTAGGAAGGCCTGGATTGCTATATACTTTCCTCTTATGACCCCCTTTGTGGCATCCCAGAGGTTTTGGGTTGTGGTGTTATCATTTTCATGGGCTTTCATATACTTTTTAATTTCCTCTTTAACTGCTTGGTTAGTCCATTCATTCTTTAGTAGGATGTTCTTTAGTCTCCAAATATTTGTTACCTTTCCAAATTTTTTCTTGTGGTTGATTTCGAGTTTCACAGCGTTGTGGTCTAAAAATATGCACGGTATGATCTCAATCTTTTTGTATTTGCTGAGGGCTGATTTCTGTTCCAGTATATGGTCTATTCTTGAGAATGTTCCATGTGCACTGGAGCAGAATGTGTATTCTGCTGCTTTCAGATGAAATGTTCTGAATATATCTGTTAAGTCCATCTGGTCCAGTGTGTCATTCAAAGCCATTGTTTCCTTGTTGATTTTTTGATTAGATGATCTGTCCATTGCTTTGAGTAAGATGTTGAAGTCTCCTACTATTATGGTATTACTATCAATGAGTATCTTTATGTTTGTGATTAATTGATTTGTATATTTGGGTGCCACCACATTTGGCACATAAATGTTTACAATTGTTAGGTCTTCTTGGTGGATACACCCTTTGATTATGATATAATGCCCTTCTGCATCTCTTGATACAGTCTTTATTTTCTGATATAAGTATGGCTACTCCAGCTTTCTTTTGTTGACCATTAGCATGATAGATTGTTCGCCATCCCCTTACTTTCAATCTGAAGGTGTCTTTAGGTCTAAAGTGGGTCTCTTGTAAGCAGCATATAGATGGATCTTGTTTTCTTATCCATTCTGTTACCCTATGTCTTTTGATTGGAGCATTGAGTCCATTGACGTTTAGAGTGAGTACTGAAAGATATGAATTTATTGCCATTATGACGCTTGTAGAGTTGGAGTTTCTGGTGGTGTTCTCTGGTCCTTTTTAATCTTTGTTGCTTTTGGTATGCATGTATGTATGTATGTATTTATATTTTCATCTTTTCTCCCCTCAGAGAGTCCCCCTTAAAATTTCTTGCAGGGCTGGTTTAGTGGTCACAAACTCCTTTAATTTTTGTTTGTCTGGGGAACTTTATCTCTCCTCTATTTTGAATGACAGCATTGCTGGGTAAAGAATTCTTGGCTGAATATTTTTCTGATTCAGCACACTGAATATGTCCCTCCACTCCTTTCTGGCCTGCCAAGTTTCTGTGGATAGGTCTGCTGCAAACCTGATCTATCTTCTCTTGTAGGTTAGAGACTTTTTTTCCCTTGCTGCTTTCATGATTCTCTCCTTGCCTGAGTATTTTGCGAATATGACTATAATATGCCTCATTGATGGCTGGTTTTTGTTGAATCTAATGGGAGTCCTCTGTGCTTCCTGGATTTTGATGTCTGTGTCTTTCCCCAGGTTAGGAAAGTTTTCTGCTAAGATTTGCTCACATAACCCTGCTACCCCTATTTCTCTCTCTTCCTCTTCTGGGACCCCTATAATTCTGATCTTGTTTCTTTTTAATGAGTCACTGATTTCTCTAATTCTTAAAATGTGCTTTTTTGTCCTTAATTGCCCTCTTTTTTTTCTGCTTCATTATCCTCCATAAGTTTGTCCTCTATATCGCTGATTCTCTGTTCTGCCTCATCTATCCTTGCTGCTGCAGCATCCTTCCATGATTGCAGCTCAGTTATAGCATTTTTTGTTTTATCCTGACTAGTTTTTACTTCTTTTATCTCCACAGAAAGGGATTCTAATTTACTTTTGACTCCAGCTAGTATTCTTATTACCGTGATTCTAAATTCTGGTTCAGACATCTTACTCGTATCTATGTTGGTTAAATCCCTGGCTGTCGTTTCTTCGTGCTCTTTCTTTTGGAGTGAATTCCTTTGTTCCATCATTTTGAATGGAGAAAAGGAATTAATGAGGTAGAAAAATTAAAATTAAAAAAATTAAAATTAAAAAAATATTAAAATTGAAAACACACACACATAAAAAATCGAATAAATGATGCTAGATCCTAGGTGTGTTTTGGTTTCAGTGTGGAAAGAGGTTTGAGAGATTAGAGAAAAAAACGGGGGAAAAGAGAAAAAAATGGAAATCATTTGAGAATTTGAAAATATGAATAAACTGAAGTAGACTAAAATGAAATGATGGAAGTAAAATAGAATTTGAAAAAAATTTACACAAAAGTAAAGAATACAGTGGAAAAAATTAAAGAAAAATATCTTAATAAAAATTAAAAATTAAAATGAATTTTTTTCTCTTTCTGCATTCAAGAAAAAGAAAAGAAACAAAAGAGAGAAAAAAGAAACAGGAAAAAAAAGAAAGAAAAAAAGGAAATCATTTGAAAATTTGAAAAGGTGAATACACTGAAGTAGACTAAAATAAAATGATGGAAGTAAAATCGAATTTGAAAAAATTTACACGAAAGTAAAAAATATAGTAAAAAAATTTAATGAAAAATATTTTTAATAAAAATTAAAAATAAAAATTAATTTTTTCTCTTTCTGTATTTAAGAAAAAGAAAAGTGAAAAAGAGAAAAAAAAAAGAAAGAAAATTGAACAGATGGACCTGCTAACAGACTGAAATACGACTGAAGTTATTTCATTTTCCCCTAGAAGTCAGACTATGAAGCGCTTTATAGTCCATAAACTAAGCAGGCGGTGAGACTTGTGTTCTTGAAGACCGAGGTTGGCCCACTTGGGCGGGGCTCGGTGTGACAGCTCCGTTCTCCACTAGATGGCGCTGCTAGCCTCCCGGGGTGGATTGTTGCAGCGCTGGTAAGTATGCGCATGCGCGCGAGTGTGAAAATGGCGCCCTCCAGCTACCCTGTCTGTCCTCCCCATCAGCAATCGCACACCGGTCCTCTGTCTTCAGCTTTCGTCCACTCCCCCCTTTTCCACTGTCCGTGACCAGGCCCCAGGCAGTACCTCTCTCCTGAGTTTTGTCTCAGATGCAGCTGTTTTCCGCGCCCCTTACTTCTGACGGACTGCGGCCTTGACCCGTTCGGCCCCTCTGCGGGAGGGGCTCACCGAGCAATGGCCGAATGAGCAACAGCCAAATGTCAGCTGCAGCCAGGAACGCCCGCTGGACCCTGCTGCTGCCGGAGCCCCGAGACTGCGGCCAGGTGCCAGCCTGCCCCAGAAAAAGGTCCCGAGATGGTGTCGCAGCAGCGTCTTGGGGATTATGGAAAATCACAACACACGCCTGGCAGCGGGCTTCACCCTCGACGACCTTGTTCCAGCACCAGCGACTGTGGCCATTTTCCGGGGTCTGCCGGGACCAGGTGGCTTCAACAGTCTCCACCAAATGTCCTTCCAGCAGTGGAGCCGCTCCTCCCCGTGTGGCCCGAGCACCTCCCAGACCCCACTCAGTTCCTGGGGATTCGCCCTTCCCACCCAAGCACCGCCAGGTAGGGAGCTGCGGAGTTGCAGTCTCTGCGCCCCCCTTGTTTACAGTCTTAATGGAATTTAAACAGTCTCCTTTCTCCTTTCTCCCTTTTTAGTTCAGTCCCTGCGGCTGTTTCCAATTTTCCACTTTCTCTCCAGCTGCTTTTGGGGAGGGGTGCTTTTCCTGTATTCTCCCCCCGTTTCAGTCCTCTGCCCGCACCTCCCTGCCCGCCGTGGCTTCTTGCTTCCCAAGTTCACCTCTCAGTGCCACATACCTGTTGAATTCTGTGGTTCAGGTTGTGGAGATTCTTGTGTTAGTCCTCAGATCAGCTTTCTAGGTGCGCAGGACGGTTTAGTGTTGGTCTGGCTGAATTTCTTGGACGCGAGACGCACAAAAAACGTTCATGCTGTTCTGCCATCTTGGCTCCTCCCTTTTTTTGTTTTCTTCAAACTATCCTTTCTCCATTAAAGTTTTTTGCTCTCTTGACAAGATCAATTGACTATATTTCTGTGGGTCTATATTTCTGGGCTCTTTATTCGGTAGCGGTCACCTATTGTTATCTATTGTCAATAACTGCAAAATAACTTCTTGGGATTTTAATTGAGATTGCATTGAATCTAAGGTCAATTTGGAAAGAACAGACATTTTAACAGTATGAAGTCTTTCTGTCATAAACATGGAATATTTTTCACTTAACATACATTTTTAAAATATATTTTTTTAATGTTTATTCACTTTTTGAGAGACAGAGACAGAGCACGAGCGAAGAGGGGCAGAGAAGGACACGCAGAAACCAAAGCTGGCTCCAGGCTCTGAGCTGTCAGCACAGAGCCTGACACAGGGCTCGAACTCACAAACCGGTGAGATCATGACCTGAGCTGAAGTTGGATGCTTACCCAACTGAGCCACCCAGGTGCCCCACACTTAACATACTTTTAATTATAGTTCCACAAACAGAAGACAGGAAGATACAGAGAGGGGGAGAGAGGAGAAAAGGGAGAGGAGAGGGGAGGGGAGGGGAGAAGAGGGGAGGGGAGGGGAGGGGAGGGGAGAAGAGGGGAGGGGAGGGGAAGGGAGGGGAGAAGAGGGGAGGGGAGGGTCCTTTTACCAATAGAACTTTGCCTGGTTTAACTTTCCCTTACTGTTCTCATTTTCCTATTTACTCTCATCCTTTGGGGGAATTCTAACAGCACCTTTCATTCTTTTTCCTTTTTCTGATAATCTTCAAAAATAATCCACAGTGTTCACTTGCATTTCTTCACATCTGGCCACCCATTAAGCCTCTGCCATCTGAGTTCTGCCTCTACCAATCAACAGAGGGCACAATTTTTCTGGAAGCCATGTTCAATAACTTTGTTCGGTATCCTAGACCCTTGAGTTTTGTGCTGGGTTAGCTTGGCTTTATTGTATTTAAAAAACAAACATGGGGTGCTTGAGTTTAGTTGGTTTAGTTGGTTAAGCATCTGACTTCAGCTCAGGTCATGATCTCATGGTTCCTCGTTTTGAGCCATGGTTTGAGCCTCGTATGGGGCTCTGTGCTGACAGCTCAGAGCCTGGAGCCTGCTTCAGAATCTGTGACTCCCTGTTTCTTTGCGCACCCCTCCGGCCCCCTACTCATACTCTGTCTCTCTCTGTTATTCACACATTAAGTAAATGGTTAAAAAAATGTTTTTAAACAAATAAACAAAAAACCAGGAAATGCAAACACAGGCTGATACTATCAGGAGAAAGGATAAGGGAAGTGATAGCAAAGATTTGGGGGCAGAGGAAAAAAGAACAAAAATGTTTCTACTAAATGTAAGTCTTAAAGTGAGACCAAAATATGAAAGGGAAAGGGCTAACAAAACACAGGTGGTACTAGAGAAGACTTCAGAAAAGCATGGAGGGCAAGGAGAAGAGGGGGATTTGATATCGAGGAATCTGTGTCAAGGGCAGAGTGTTGGACCCCTCCTTTCCCATATTTTGCCTCATATAATTCTCACAATAACCTGTGGTATAGATAGCATCATTCCCATTTTAGTAAAATAAAACTGAGGCTCAGAATGGTTGAATATCTTTCCCAAAAAAAGGCAAACCATAAGAGACTCTTTAAATACAGAGAACAAACTAAGGGTTGCTGGAGGGGTATTGGGTGGGGGATGGGCTAGATGGGGGATGGGCATTAAGGAGGGCACTTGTTAGGATGAGCACAGGGTGTATATGTATATGTAAGTGATGAATCACTAAATTCTACTCCTGAAATTATTATTACACTCTATGTTAACCGACTTGGGTTTAAATAAAACTTAAAAATGTTTAAAAAATGTGGGGCGCCTGGGCAGCTCAGTTGGTTAAGCATCTGAGTTCGGGGCATGGCATGATCTCGCTGTCCATGAGTTGGAGCTCCGCATCAGGCTCTGTGCTAACAGCTCAGAGCCTGGAACCTGTTTCGGATTCTGTGTCTCTCTCCTTCTTTGCCCCTCCCCCTTCTTGCACTCTCTCTCTCTCTCTCTCTCTCTCTGCCTCTCTCTCAAAAATAAATAAACATTTAAAAAATTAAATTTTTATTAATTAAAAAAAATTAAAATAGATAAATAAATAATCTTTCCCAAGATAAAATATGGGAAAGAATGATAATCACCAAGCCCATGATCTTAGTGTCAAGGATTCTCTAGAGGTACAGAAGGGCAGATCAGAAGAAAATCCAGAGATAGCAGAGGGAGCTACATATGGCTCTTTTTTTTTTTTTTTTTTTTTTCATATTTCCTTCACCTAGGACACGCAGCACAATATCTTTCACACAGTAAGCATCCAATGATCTACGAATAACATTTGCCTACGGTCACATGGATCAAAAATATGTAATTCATTATTTATTCAATCAGTTATTACTTAGTAAACATGTATTAAATGCTATTTGGCAGATTTCTAACCTTTACAAGGATTTCATTTCATATGACATGTAACTGTTAGGAAAGCTTTACGTTCTGTGAAAGGAGAAAATTGTATCGTTGATCAGACATGGATTTGGGGTAAATATAGAGAGTGCAGAGGTATATTGTGCTACCTACTAGAAGTACTTCTGACCGTGTGATGAAACAGGTTAAAATACTGTTCATTTTTCTATTTTATTTAATGACTTTAGGTCATCAGGATTTGTATAACTTTTAATTCCTTTTCCGGGTAACTTAAAACAGCCTCCAGCAGAGTCTGTGAGGCAGGGAATTTGAATCTACAATAAAGGCAACAGAATCTGATGATCCAGGTGGATAGAGTACTGCTTGTTCTCAATTTTAGAAGAAGCTTGTCACCTAGGAGCTATTCACTCCCAAGGAAGAGCAACCATCTCTTTGCACTCGTGGAACTCTCCAAAAGCTCACCAGTGATAAAGTCCTTCTCAGGATCCTACTCATGCACAGCAAACACTGTGGTCGCAGTAGGAGAAATGAGAAGTGAGAGCAAAAGGAGGTTATTCATGAGAAAAACATCAGAAAAACTCCAATAGAAAGGCATCCCACAAAACCTGACCAGTGCTCCTCCAAACTGTCAAGGTCATCAAAAATGAGGAAAATGAGGGGCACCTGGGTGGCTCAATCAGTTGAGCAGCTGACTGTATTTCAGCTCAGGTCCTGATGTCACAGTCCTGGGATGGAGCCTCCCATCAGGCTCGGCGCTAAGCATGGGGCATGTTTGGGATTCTCTCTCTACCTCTCTGCCCTTCCCCTGCTCACGCATGCTCTTGCTCTCTCGCCCTCTCTCTCTCTCTCTCTCTCTCAAAATAAATAAACTTTAAAAAAATGACTAAAGTGGGAAACTTTCACAGCCAAGAAGAGCCTAAAGAAATATAATGACCAAAGGGAGTGTGGGATCCTGGATCCTGAAACAGACGAAGGCAATCCAAATAAATGATAGACTTTAGTTAATAATAATGTATCGATGGTTCCTTAATGGTAACAAATGTATCATATTAATACAAAAATATTGATAAAGAAGGAAGCTGCGTGAAGGTATGTGGAAACTCTTTACTATCTCTTAAATTTTTCTGTAAATCTAAACTAGCTCAAAAGTTAAAATCTTTTTCTTTTAAGGAAGATTATTTGTATGTATTTACATTAGGTGAGATTAAGAACCATGGAGACCCTGCTATAAATCTAGACTATGGCTAAGATTAACTTATTTAAGGAATATTTAAAATCAGATAAGAAACAAACACCAGAGATATCAGAGAAGAGTGATTTGGTTTACCAGTAGTCTTAAGACGAACATTTGTGCCTTACTTTTACAAATCATGATCCATTGAAAACTAAAATCTAGATTTGAAGAGCAAGAGAGTTATTTACTATTTAGGATTGTATTTGCACCACAATTCTATTCCATTTACAGGAAAATCAGAAGTATTAAAAACAGAGCCCTTTTCCACCCAGCCAATTGCTTTCTAAATTACATGAGTTATTATGTAAAATGGACTTAATCTTTTATCATCCATTTGAGATATTACCATTCATTTGAGACCGCAGGAGTTATTACATATCTAAAGTGACATTTTTATCTTCAATAAATTCTAATTCAGTTCATATATTAACTGGAGAAACACAATTTTAGTGTGCTTAATCAAAATGCTTTATGGATTCCTCATTCCATACCAGTAATAGCAGGATGCTTTAACAAAAATAATAATTAAAGTATTCATTTGAATAACCAGAAGGAGGGTTTTCTCTTCAGTTCCTATAAGGGAACCTGTCAAGTAGACCAGGCTTGTTTGGCAATTCATACTCCCCAAAGGCATCATCATAATTCGATGATTCAATTATTTTCTTAATTTCCCATTTACTTAGGATTTCTCCATAGGTATCATTTCCCAATATGACTTCAAATAACTAATAAATAGCTTAGAGTCTTATAACTCACAAACACACCTTCACTGTCATTCCTATAAAGACATGTTTTAGTAAGCCAACATTAATTTTAACATAACTAACAAATGTGTGGTAATCAGAATTACTGTTTTATTTTATACCACAAATTGTTGAAAAGGGTACATGTTTCCTTAGTTATAAATGGTATTTGCACAAGGGCATATTCTGAACTTCTTGTGAAATCGAATACCATATTTGATTTATTTATATAAGCCTTTATATGAAGTGTTGGTGCCTAAGACTTATTTCTCTCTCAAGGTATATTTTTGGTTTAAAAACAGAGTTATGTGGGTTTTTAGATTTACATGCCCTTTTTATAATAATATTCCTTCATTCAAGGTTTATAACCTTCCCAATATCACTGACTGTGCTTTTAATGAACTTACGCTATTGTGTATATTTTAAATCTAATTTCTATCTCGTTTTTCAATATCTTCACTTCCATGACCATGCAAACACAAAGAGGTTACTTTTCTCTAAACTAACATGTCCTTTTGGTCAATTTTTCAAAGATTTCTTTCAAGTCAAGCCTTTATAGCTGTAGGCTTATATTACTCTTAAGACTACAGAGGAACACATATCAACAATAGTCTATATATATCTCCTCAAAAGTTTTACCATTTCTACATCCTTTTCTTGGAAATAGTTTCTACTCCATGAATGAAAACCACACATGACTCCTCTTTTAACTCCAGCAGAGATGATGACCGTCTCCTCCTCCTCAACAATCCAAATCCTTTAAGCAAACTGCGAGCCATCTTTTAACCAGAGAAAAATGATTACAAAATATTGGACTTGTAAAACAAAACAAAACAAAACAAACAAACAAAAAAAACAGTCCTTATTTTTTTCTCTCCTTTTTCTGTTTTGTTTTGTTTTGTTTTGTTTTTCCCCTATAAACCAGATAAGCTTAATTTTCAGGTTAGTACACAAAGTACCGGTTTTTGTTTTTGATTTTATCACATCAATGGCATACATCCATTTTCAACTTTGAATCTCTTTTTGACTATTAATATCATTTAGGGATACAAATTAAACTTGAAAAAGAACAAGCCTTAAATAATTTAGTCGTAGCTTAAGGCAATTCTTTTTAAAGTTTTCACAGAGGATTTCAGGTTATACAGCTGAAATATTTACCCTTAAAACACGCCTTGAATGTCCCTGTCCAGAGCCATAAGCTTGATTTTGACAAATACTAGTTCTTAAGTAAAGTAATTTCAGAGTTCATGTCTAGCCACTTTCCTTCAATTTTTTAATACTCTCAGCATGTCTGAGCGCAATAATCTTTTAAACTTTAAATACAGGTTTTAGCTACTCTCCATTGCATTAATCACTCATTTGAAGTATTTTAACAAGTAAGGAAATAAATCAGCATGAAGTGGGATAAGCTAAAATTGCCACAGATTTAATAGAAACCTGGACACAATTTGGGGAAAATCTGCACAGACCTAAATTTGTTGATTATAGGATAAGTTGGAACACAGGGAAAGCACATTGGTAAGAGAAAGGAAAGAATATAAAAGCAACATGTATTTTTTTTTAATTTCTTTTCCTAATATTTCTTAAAACAAATTGGTCTAAAATGTGATATTTTAATATGGAAAAGGCTATACCCCATCTACTTCATACAGAAAAGTTATTTATAAATGGTATATAGTATATTTACCTGCCTCTAGTTAGAATATAAGCCACCTATTCATTATGAGTTTGACCAGTCACTGGGATTAGTCTTCCGCCATTGACACTTCACTGTTCCATGACCTTGAGAAGTGACCAAAAAGAAACAAATGCTTGTGGGTGCCCGGATGGCTCAGTTGGTTAAGTGTCCAGCTGTTGACGTCAGCTCAGGTCATGATCTCACAGTTTGTAGGTTCAAGCCCCACGTCGGGCTCTGCTCTGGTACAGTGTGGAGGCTGCTTGGGATTCTGTCTCCCTCTCTCTCTGCGCCTCCCTCCCCTGCTCATGTGCTCCGTCTCTTTCTCTCAAATAAATAAAAGAAATATAAAAAAACAATTTTATGTTTATTTATTTCTGAGACAGAGACAGACAGAGCATGAGTGGGGGAGGGGCAGAGAGAGAGGGAGACACAGAATCCCAAGGAGGCTCCAGGCTCTGAGCTGTCAGCACAGAGCCCGACGCGGGGCTCAAACTCACAGACCACAAGAATCATGACCTCAGCCGAAGTCAGTCACTCAACCAACTGAGCCACCCAGGCACCCCAATAAAAGAAATTTTTTAACAAAATAAGCAAATGTTTGTGAAACCAATTTCAATCTCTAAAATACAGCTTTCAGGATGAGCACCCTTCCCTTCCTCACATGAATTCCACACTATCATAAATTTTATTCTCATTATATAAACTAAAGAGGTTGGAGTTGAAACTCATATTTTTGTATTAATGAAAAATCATAGTAGAATGTTAACCGAATTATCTCTAAACCTGCATCTGATTTAAAGTGATGGTTTATAAGCTAAATAAATTTTTCTGGGTCAATTACTTCTGTGTGCAGTAAAAATAAAACTCTAGCCAATGATAAAAGTTGAAATTAAAGAATGAGAAAAAGGCAAGAAACTCTCTGTATGATTAGTTGCCTACTTGGGGATTTCTGAAAGAACAAATTTATGGAGTTAATGTAATGAGCCAGTCTGAGATCTCTTCCAAGAACATCAGCTTGTCTAATTAGGTTTTTGGACAATTTGCCAACCATAAATAAGTTACAGGAAAAGTTTCTAGTTTCTATGAGTAATATATTTTCCTATCACTCCTTTTCACAAAATTTGGCTTTTTTTCAAATCCCTCATTTGTTCTTGAATATTTGTAACTGATGGTTACTCTTTTTATCGATGATAGCCTCATCCTGCTATTTTCAAATAAATTGCCTGTTGACCGATAACCTTCTGAGGAACTACCTTCTTTAAAATAGTTTTGGGTTTAGCGTATATTTTCCTCTCTGGCTTTCAAGCAGCCAGTAAAATGTAATAACGTGGGTCATTCTCATGACTCAAATTTTCATAAATGCTTAGAACCTGTGCTGGCTTAAATGGCTAACAGTTAATCAAAAACGTGGCAAAATTGATGAGTATTATGTAACGTACCTTATTTAACTCAGCTTATCACATTCTTACAGTTTAATTATGCTCTGTATAGTTGCAATATGCTTCCCAAGTGGCCTAGAAGCAGTAAACATATGGTGAACTACAAACCCAAATTTGTCACTTCATGTTGACATTAAGGATATCAAATATAAGTTATGATAGGAATGTGCTGTTGTGTGTATTAACACTGACTCTAGCACTGGCAGTAGAGATTTGGTTTTTATGGCCCTGTCTTTGCTGTAGAGGGTCATTTTAGTGCGCATACATTTGAAATTCAGAAAGCCTTTCAATTTATCTTAGTCCTAATTGATAGGCGGCATTCAGCTAAATACTACTCAGAAGATCTCTTCGTCCTTTATTCTCAGATTATAAACAAAACATCTGTGAGGTCATTTTTTCCCCTTTTGACCAAGGGGACAATGGTGATTAAATATAATTTAGCATCAGTCCTGACCAACCTCTCTATGTCCATTAAATGACCAATGGTCTTTTTTTCCTCCTTTATTTTTTCCCAATTTTATTGAGATATAATTGACATATAATATTGTATCAGTTTAAGGTGAGCAGCGTCATGGTTTGATGTCTATATATAACGCAAAACAATTGCCAAAATAAGTTTAGTTAACATCCATCACTTCCCAGTTGCAATTTTTCTGGGAAGAGAACATTTAAGATCTACTCTTTCTTGGCAACTTCTAAATATACATTATTGTTAACGGAGAGTCACTGTGCTGTACTTTACAACCCCCGAAGTTATTAGTCTAACCACTGGAAGTTTGTCCTTTTAACCATCTTCACCCATTTCTCCCTCCCCTCCCCCTTCTGCCCTCTGGCAAACACCAATCTGTTCTCTGCTTCTATGAGTTCAGTTTTTTTGTTTTTTGCTTTGTTTTGTTTTTTTTACTTTTTTATTTTTTTATTTTTTTTTTTACTTTTTTAAATGTTTATTTATTTATTATTTATTTATTTTGAGGAGAAAGTATGGGGAGGGACAGAGAGAGAGGGAGAGAGAGAATTCCAAGCAGGCTCTGTGCCGATAGTAGAACCATGAGATCATGTCCTGAGCCGAAATCAAGAATCGGACACTTAAACCAACTGAGGCACCCAGGTGCCCTTGAGTTCAGTTTTTTTCAGATTCCACATATAAGTAATATCATACAATATCTGTATTTTTCTGACTTATTTAACTTAGCATCATGCCCTCAAGGTCAACCATACTGTGACAAGCAGTAAGAATCCCTTCTTTTTCCTGGCTGAATAATATTTCATTGTGTGTGTGTATCTATCTATCTATCTGTATCTATCTGTATGTAGATATTCCACATTTTATCTTTTGATCCATCAGTGGACACTTAGGTTGTTTCCATGTCTTGACCGCCATAAACAATGCTACAATGAACATAAAAGTACACATACATCTTCAAAACAGTAATTTCCTTTTCTTCCAGTATACAGTCAAAAGCAGAATTGCTGGATGACATGGCAGTTCTATTTTTAATTTTTCAAGGAAACTCTATACTGTTTTACATTCCCACTAACAGTGCACAAGTGTTCCCTTTTCTCCACGTCTCTTTGTGAAGTAATTTTAAGTTCATGAGGTAGTAAAAATGTGGTGGCCTAAACCTTTTTTAAGGAGCAGTTAAGGGGTGCCTGGGTGGCTCAGTCCTTTAAGCATCTGACTTTGGCTCAGGTCATGATTATGGTTCGTAGGGTCGAGTCCCATGGTGGGTTCCATGCTGACAGCTCAGAGCCTGGAGCCTTCTTTGGAGTCTGTGTGTGTCTCTCTCTCTGCCCCTACCCTGCTCACATTCTGTGTGTCTCTCTCTCAAAAATAAAAATAAACAAACATTAAAAAAAAAAGGAGCACTTACACCGTATCATAGGCCTTGTCTCCCTGCCACACCACACAGCAGACATGGGCAAAGGAAAGGAGAGAATAGGCTTCTCGGACTGTTGTTACTAATGAAGAAGGCAAGAAAAGCTGTCCCAAAGCATCCTCCAGGATGTCTAGCTTAGCTCCAGCTGATTCTAGAGAAAACATGACAGTTATTATTAATATTGCAATTGATTGTATTTACAAGTAAATTTAATGTGCAAGCCATGAAGATTTGTTGGGTGAGTAGCAATCTAAAGACAGATTTTACAACAGAGTTATAGCTTGGCCATTTGGTTGTCATATGAGAAAGAGACACTTACCATATAGAAGTACGGACAATAGCAATGTCTTGTTTTGTGTTGCTGGATTTTCAGGAATGTGGAATACAGTGCTAATAGGCAAAAAGTACTTCTCTCTTTCACCTATTTATCTGCTTTCTTTGAATTACGCTTCTTATGATAGAACAGGTGGACAATGTAATTATTTATGGGAAGAATACTAACAAAAGAGGTTGATCTGCCGGAACCTAAAACCATTTTCTGAGCATTCCCCCCGAAGGCCCCTCGGCTGCATGGCTCTACTGTCCCCTCAGTGTGTATTCAATGATACAGACCAAAGCTGTTCATCAGTTTCTGGAGCCACCCATCTCAGTCTCCCCCTCACTCTCTCACTATGGTAATAGTTCCCCTGAAATCCTATCACTTTGCTGGAGGATTGATGTAAGTCTCCAGCAATTAACATAATTACAAGCCTGATTATCTTCTAATTGCATTATGAGTATTTGGTTATTCACTACACAAATTAGAGAAAATTAAAGAGGAGCAAGATCCTGTGGTGTGGGCGTCAAGCTTTCTAAAACAGTTATGAGCATTTAAATGCAAAGCAATAACCCAAAGGTACAGGCCATTTTACATTTCTCTTGGCTAACAACTGATACAGTTCATTCTGGAGAAAGGTACTTTCTTTTTCTTGTTTTTCTTTTTTGGCTTGCTTTCTTTTCTTTCTTTTTTCTTTCTATTTTATGATTAATGGCACACAAAACTCTCTCAATGGCTTATCAATCCTCTCCAAAATACCAAAATCATAAAATAAATTGCAACACTTCCATGTGGGTCTGTGTTGACTCCTGTAATAAGATCTGCGATCAGAATAAATAAATGACCGTTAAAAGTATTCTAAGTTGGACATGGAAGCTGTGACTAAAAACATTAATACTTTGTTATAAATCATCATCATCACCACCACCACCACCACCACCACCACCCTGGGAACATTCTTGGTAATAAAGACATTAAGGCATTAAATTCTGAGCTGTGTGGTCTTTATAGATTGTGCCGCAGTATCAGACTCTGAAAACTGAATTTTTCATTCAATAGAGGGCAGAAGGATCTAAATGTGGGTAAACGAGGGTACAAGTGGAGTCACTCTTACTCTTGCTATCCCTCTGGGTCAGCCTCCCTCACCGTAACCCTTGCTGCCCCGCCTCTCTGCTTGACCCTCCAGAGAGTAACACGCCTTTCAGTATTATGACCGTACCTGGTAACACATATCAAAACAAATCAACCGAAGAAAACACTTATTCAAGCAATCAAACACGGAGGCCACTTGACGGGGGTGGCTCTAACGCCTCGGCGGACTGCTTAAGCAAACCGAAACCTAAGCCACGGTCAGTTCCTCTAAATGCTTCGCAGCTGAGAAAGGAAACCTAAGAACAACCAATCACAAACAGCCAAAGAGGCTTTCCCAAATAAGGCAGCTTAAGCTCTAGCCAATCAAATCATTCCCTTGCTCTGCCTCTGCCTTTCCCCAACGCCTATTGGCTGAGGGCATCCAACCACTTTCCGTTTGGTGCTGCCTTCGGATTCTAGTCGATGTTCATTCAAATAAATGCCTCGAAAGGTTTACGTACCTCGCTCAGTTTATCTTTTAACAACACAAGACATATACTTTTCCTTGGTGTCTCGTTGCATATTTGGGACATTTTCAAAGAGAAGCTTATTAAGTGCTAAGAAAGAACAAAGTAAAAATAATCAGAGGGAAAAAACAACATAAATACAGCCAAGTTTCCAAAATATAGGGGCCCAAGTCTGTGGGAACTCCCCAAGCACTATTCCGGGTCTCTTTGACAAGTGGCTCCTTGCCAACACCTACAAAGATATGTGTCACATTATTTCCTATACCACGAACTCATTATTTTAAATATCTGTCTTTTTCAAGTCAGGAATCACACTCAGGTTTCCCAACCCCTCTTGGGCTCTAACACTGAGCAAGATGAACTATTACCATGGCCGTTTGGCAGAACTGGATGAGTGCAACAGTGGTCTCCGTCAGCACATCCAGGAAAACCCTGTTTGCTAGCCTCCCTGCTTCTGACAGGATATGACGTGGTCCTATATGGTCAGGGATAGGAACACCAAAAAAATTGTCTCTAAGTAGCTTTTACTCAAGAATCTCCAACTTTTTCTAACACCCCACCTGGGAAGGGTGGCGGTAAGACTGTGCAAGAAAGGATTCAAGTTAATAATAGTGTCCATGCCGACAGCTGGAATCTTCTTGCCAATTTACAATTCATCTTGTTGCCTGAATGTGAGAAACCATACATCGGTAATTCCGCATGTGCTTTGGCTAAAACTGTAGCCCAGATAAAACGTTTTCCTGGTTAAATAAGGCATCCGAGCTGCTACACAAATTATTCCTTATGTGGCACATAGTAACATCCCTGTACTCTGGGCACTTTGACCATCGGTCCACTTGACTCTCATTCATTTACTCAATCAAGATCTAATTAGTGAGTATCTAGTGTATGTTTCACCAAACCAGATGCAGGCTTGCCCTCCTGGAGCATCCTGTGAAGTAAGAGACACTGGCAGAGCTGTAAGGGTGAAGGTAGCAGAAGTACAAGGTGCTGTAGGAAGGGACAATATTGGACAGCTCTTAATTTTAGTGAGAAACAGCAGGACAGGCAAAGTGGGGTGAGGAGTGGGGAAAGGTCACTACAGGAAATGCACGTGTGCCTATATTGGAAAGAGAGACAGAGCATCGTGTGCGGGGAACACGGAACAAGTGATTATTTAAGAAACAAAATAACTTGCTATGGTGACTGGAACATTACATGTGAAGGAAGGAGTGTTTTCACCACTGACACAACATTTGATTAATCAAAGTTGCCATTGCTCATTCAATGCCTGTCCCAGACTATAATTTCTATAAGTGTATTTATTCTCAGTATTTATCCTGCTTATCATTCAATCCTCTGCATGTAATATCATCCGGCACATACTAGGTGTTTCGTAAACACTGGTATAATGTGACTGTTATGATGCGATGTGAGGTTGGGGACTGACAAGGAAGCAGGACCTGACATGAATTACAAGCCATGGAAAGAGGTTTGAACGTTATCCTGAACACAAGGAAAGGTTAGTTAAAGGATTTCAGCATGAAGGGAACATAATCCAATTTAAATTTTGGATATGTAGTGTATTTATTTATTTAATAAACAGTGATTGAGTTTTAGGCAATGTGATTATGTTTGGAAACACAGTGGTGAGCAAAACCAAATATAGCATCAACTTTCATACGGCTTCGAGTCCATTCATTGAGAGTATGCATGAGATAAACACTGTGAAGAGAAAGACAGTGTCCACTTAGATCACATTGCAAAAAAACCTCAACTAGATTGCTAGGTCAAGGGAATTTTTCCTGAGGAAATGACACTTGAGGTGCAGTGTGTAATACAAAAATGAATCCTGGGAAGTGTGTGTGGGAGGAGGTGAATAAATGGAGAAGAACATTCCAGACCAAGGGGATGTGGCTGAAAGAAAGATGGAACCTGTGAAGAATAGACAGAAGGCTGGCAAGAGGGACCTCAGGTGGCAAGGGAGAGCAGGTGAGAATGGAGAAAAAGAGGAATTTAAGGCCAGGTCATTCATAGCCTTGAAGCCAAGTTAAAGACTCTATTCTTTAGCCTCAAAGCAATGGCGAAATGTATTCAGAATTTTTGAAAATATTGGGGCGCCTGGGTGGCTCAGTCGGTTAAGCGGCCGACTTCGGCTCAGGTCATGATCCCACGGTCCATGAGTTCGAGCTCCGCGTCGGGCTCTGTGCTGACAGCTCAGAGCCTGGAGCCTGTTTCAGATTCTGTGTCTCCCTCTCTCTGACCCTCCCCCATTCATGCTCTGTCTCTCTCTGTCTCAAAAATAAATAAACGTTAAAAAAAAAAAAAAGAAAGAAAGAAAATATCGTGTGCTGCAGTGTGGAAAACAAGATTTAGGCAGAAGAGCAGGAATGGCTCTAGAGAAGCTAATTAGAGACCATCAGAGTTTTCAGAAAAGTTGGGGTTATATTCTGGATCAAGATAGCGGCAATGGTGATGGAAAAATGTTAATGGATAAATAGCTTTTTAACAAGTGGCATCTGTAAGACTTGGTAGTGGGTTAAACATGGAGAAGATACTGAGGGAGTAAGAAACGACAGATGACTCCAGAGTTTCTGGCTTCGAGCTTGAAAAAGAGAAGCTTGTGATTCACAACCTTATACGTTGATCTTGGGAAGCTTTGAGCTATTGAGACATTCAAGAAGAAATATTTAGAAAGTGGTTGAACAGATTGATCTGGATCATATTCTAGGGAATAAGTCTGATTGGACTGCAGGTCCTGAACTAAAAAGAGGGCAGGACCAGGGTTCCCTTGGGAGAGAGAGAACGGCATGAGAATGGCATTAAGGAATTCTGTGGAGGAAGATACACCTGCAGAGGGAAAAAAGGAGAATGTTCAGAAGAAAGGGCAGATGGATTGAAGTAGAGGGCATTTGGAGGATGGGTTAAGGGAAGGTCAAGGGAGACCGCAGTTCAACAAGCCAACTGAGATACAACGGTGACTTGAACAGAGATAATGTTTACAGGAATAGAGGAATATGGAATGACTGCCAGAGATTCTAAGTATGTGGTTTGTGTAACTAGGTAAATTAACAGAGATAGGAAACAGGTACAGGAGTTGGTTTGTGGCCGGGGGGGGGGGGGGGGGGGGGGAGGCAAAAATCTGAGTTCGCTTTAGAATTTAACAACAACAGCAACAACAAACGTCGCTCAAAAACTCGTCAAGAATAGTTTCGGTGAGATGGTAGGAATATTAGCCTGAATGAAGAGGGTTAACATTTAAACTTAGGTTACAGTTATTCCAATACATTCCCTAATTGTTCCTGCTAGATTTTAGGTCATATAAAGAAGGAAACAAGGCAAGGTGGTAGAATGGACAGAAGAAGAAAGATAACATGAGCTAGTAATTCACAGCCAAGGGGAAATAATTAATGATCATTAAAATAAAATCTAATAGGGGCATCTAGGTGGCTCAGTCAGTTAAGCGTCCGACTTCGGCTCAGGTCACGATCTCGCGGTCCGTGACTTCAAGCCCCGCGTCCGGCTCTGTGCTGACAGCTCAGAGCCTGGAGCCTGTTTCGGATTCTGTGTCTCCCTTTCTCTCTGACCCTCCCCCATTCATGCTCTGTCTCTCTCTGTCTCAAAAATAAACATTAAAAAAAATTTTTAAATAAAATCTAATAGCAAAGAGAAGCACGTTAAAACAATGACATAACTATTTCTGGCAGAATATTAAAACAAAAGCAAGGCTATTGAAGCTTTTTCACTTATAACCTATGTTACAGTTTATATTTCCAACTTTACTCTTAATGCAATCATACAGAATAAAGGTTTTCACAACATAATATAAATTGTAAAATATGGATCAGATGTTTCCTAAATGTCCAGAAATAGCAAAGTGCACACCTTTTACAATATGATACAACGTGTCATATTATAGAAGGTGTGCCATCATTAAAATAAAAATTATAAAATTATTCACAATCATAATCTAGTTATCGAAGGTGAAACAAAATTAAAACAAAACAGTGACATATTCTGTGTTTATAGAAATGATCGTGCACACAATTGAGTCTTTATCTTACTTTGGGCATTCTCAGTGGGCTGACTTTCCTGGCTCCTCCTAAGACACAAGAAGACCCAGGTCAAAAACAGCCTCCTACGGTTTCTCCCATTCCTGTCGCCAACATTTGCTGTTCCAAGTTTCCTGCTGACAGAACAGGAGAGACAGCGTGCATTTGCCACCCTGTGCTTCACAATTAACAGTGCGTCCCATCAAAACCAGTGGAAGAAGGAACCACTGTTCAGAAACTGTCTCATCACCTTGCCTCCAAACCCATTTTTCATGAGCTCATCTTTGGACCGCAGCACCAACTCCTCTCAACCGCCTCCCCTGACTTTCTCCAAGGCAAAACTAATCACAAGTTGGTATTTTCTTCCTTTTTTGCTTCTTTTGCAATGTAAGGTAGAGGCTGGTAAGTTAGAGGCTTGTAGGGAGTGTTATCGCCAAGGCCATCACGTGAGGCACCTGAAGTTCAACATTTCAAGAGACTTTAACTCTCCCTGGTCACTTTAACAACTGTTTCTAGCTACATACATATATATGTGTGTATATATGTATACACACAGACATATATAAATATATATATACACACACAAATATGCAGTGTGTATATGTATGTGCATATATACATATATATACACACACAGACACATATAGATATATACACACACATATATACAATATATATACTGTCTCTCAGTTCTGCCAGGTCCATTCCTGTGTTCTGTCTGTTACTTAACAAGGTCTTACTGGCCACTAAACATTTTCTTGAATTTAGTATTACATTTTACTTCTTCTAGTACTTAACTTTGGTAACTTTTTATACTTCTATAAATAAATAATATCTCAGAATACCACCTTTGACCCAATAGTGATATCTTCTGCTATGAGTAGTCTAAAAGGTAAAGTCTAAAGGTTGAAAATTAAAGTTATTTTATTAGGATGGGTCAAAGGAGATTATTTTCATTTTAAGATTCTATTTTGTTTTATGTTTATGTTTAGGCAAAACTATACTTTTTAAAATTAATAGACATTTTAGAAATTAATATAGGCGCTTCAATAAAACGTTCACGGATGGGAGTTTAAAACCTTCCCCAGTGACTTCCTAGGGTTGAAAGGAATGAATGAAATCATATATATGTAAATGCTCCAAAGATGGCAAGCCACCTCACAAACGAAGCAGATTATCATTTTAAAATCTCTACAATTGTTAGAACACCTGGTATGCTAACTTTGCAAAACTAGATTCTAAATTATTGCTTATGGAACAAACTAATATGTAGCTGGATTTATGCAGTCAAAAGGGCTTATAGTTTCATACAACGCTTTATGCATTTATTATAAAATGAAACTTATAATTTCTGGGAAAATAAAAGTAACAAATTTTTCCATTGTAGCTGAAATGATTAAGCCATGATACCAGAGGGGGAAAGCAAAAGAGACCTCATTTATTAATTTTCCAGGGGAAGTGGTTTTATTTTATAATGCTTCGTGGAAGATTTACCATGGGGTTACCATAGAGCCTAACTTTTTCTTTCATAGATTTTATTTTTTAGAGCAGTTCTAAGTTCACAATGAAGTTGAGCCGAAGATACAAAGATTTCCCACATATGTCTAGCCAACCACGCACCCTGCCTCACCGTCTAGGGACATCCTGTGCCGGAGTGGCACTTTTGTGACAATTGAGGCACCTGCACGGACACATCATTAGCACCCAAAGTTTACGTTAGGGTTCACTCTTCCTGCTGTGCATACTATGGGTTTCAACAAATGTGTAATGGCACGTATCCATCATCATATTATCAAGTAGAGTAGCTTCACCCCCTACAACTTCTCCAGGCTCTGCCTTATTCATCCTTCCCTCTTCCAAATGCGGGTGACCACTGCCATTTAGCCAAATTTGTATAATAGTAACACAACTTCTACAAGGTGTGTTAAAGTGCCGATTTATGCTGCTGTATCCATGACAAACTTCTTTGCAGCTCTCTCTCTCCTGCCACCATCATTTCCTACCCCCCCCCCTTTTTTTTACATGATCTGTTGTAAAACACTGTTTCCTGAAATAAACACCTATAAGCATTAGCGCAGCAAGGTTCATTAAAATTTAAAAGCATAAATAACAGTGATGCAATTTCCATTGGTAAAGTATGAATTGTACTCCACTGTGAAGTAAGCTGTAGGGATAGAGCAATGAGCAAGATAGGTTCAAGTCTGTGTTCTCGTGTTACTTACCTTTCCGTCAACAATATCTGATACCCCAGTACCCTGGATGTTGAGTGGGCTGGTACCTGTTTCCAGCTCCTGATCCTGCTTCTTGTACCTAGCTATTGAGAAAACAACAAGATAGGGTGATAAATACAAGATTCTTAGTCCACAAACTCTACCCACAGTCATCTACGCGAGGCTTCTTGCAGTATGAACATTTTCATTGTTACTGATGGGGGGGTGGGTAGCCTGGGTGGCTCAGTTGGTTAAGTCTCAGATGTGGCTCAAGTCATGATCTCACTATCCCTGGGTTCGAGCCCCATATTGGGCTCTGCACTGACAGCTAGGAGCCTGGAGCCTGCTTTGGATTCTGTGTCTCCCTCTCTCTGACCCTCCCCTGCTCATGTTCTATCTCTCTTTCTCTCAAAACTAAACCTTAAAAAACTGGAAAAAAAAAGAAAAGAAAAGAAAAATGCCATGGGGCTGCTGGGTGGCTTAGTTGGTTGAGCTACCAACTCTTTATTTTGGCTCAGGTCATGATCCCAGGGTCATGGGATCAAGCCCCGGGTGGGGCTATGTGCTGAGCATGGAGACTGCTTGGGACTCTGTCTCTCCCTCTGCCCCTCTGCCCCTCTTCCTCTCTCTCTCTGTCTCTCTCCCTCTCTCAATCTGTCTTTCTCAAAAAAAAAAAAAAAAAAAAAAAGAAAAGAAAAAATGGAAGAAAAAAATGTTGCAGTTAGAACTGGTGTTTCAAAGAAGTTAGGGCTAATGTGATTTTGTTTGCCGTATATTATTTATCTGTAGGTTCCAAGTAGAAATTTGTCAGGTAGGTGACTGTAAAAACAGAGATTTTTCTCTTTACTGCAGGCTCTATGGCAGTTGTAATACAAAGAACAGCCCTCACATAACGGGGTATAGGCTAAATGCTTCATATGTACCTATATAGTATCTTATCACATCCTTATAAAGTAAGTATTATTGCCCATATTTTACCGCCTCCCAAATACTATGCTGAATCAAAGCATATTTACTTAGCATCAGCATTGGCAAAAATGTGATAAATTATGATCAAAAAGTTATGAGATGCTATTATTTTCAAATCTAACAACAATCAAGGTATCAACAATAGTTACCACACACATAAATTAGAAGTAAATTTACTAGTTTTTCCCTCTCACTTCTTCATTCCGTGATTTTATCAAAGAACTATCAATGCCCCAGTCTGTACCAAGCCCAATGCTAATTTTGGGAAATGTCATGGTTAATAAGAACATAATCCCAGCCTTCCAAGAGTGCTGTTTAGTGCTCAAAGGCAACAAGTAAATAGGCAATTAAAATAATGTTTACTAATCACTAAGCTATGAGTATTTACAGGGTAGCCAGAGAACCGAGATGCATACTAAATAGATATTTTCTGTACACTTCCCTCCAGCCTCCACACAAATTATTAAATTCCCCTATGTCCCTCTGAATATGTGGTTGGAAGCTGTTATGAAAATCTCTGGTAGCTATTTCTAATTTTTTTACTATTGCTGGCCAGATCTAAAGTAAACAGAGGTTATCAAAGCTATTGATTGAGTACCTTCAACTCAACATGAGAGAAATGTCTAGGAGAACGTGGGGAAAATAAGAATTAGGCTGGAGAATAAAGTAGAACACAAGACTTCTTTTAATCAATGTGCATAGGCACTTTGTGGCCACATTGATCATTTCCAAGAAAACTCCTGCCAAATACCCAAGGCTGAAAAAATAGTTTGTAAGTCGTTATATCAACTACAAATCAGTGTTCCATGCAAAAAGTGGTTAGTTCTGCTGGCAACAAAAACAGTCACAAAGATGTTTTCCTTTGGAGGCAACCATAATACGTCTGGCCCTTTGGCCATTTTGCTTCTGCACCAACCATTACTCTAGTAATATCAGTGCAAATGTTAACAAAGTATAAGAGGCAAATGGCATAAGCTTCTTAGGAATCTATAGGCTTCACTTTGAAAAATGCTGCATCAGAGCATTTCACCCCATTTTCCTCCCACTCATTTCTATCCTCTCACATTCTCTACTTTTTGATAACTTTTTTATTCTTTCGTTCTTGGACCCATAAAACACAGTAAATATTTTTCCTATGTGCTTCTATAATACATTGTACGATGTAAAAGATATTTAAAAAGTATGAGATGTTGGTATTTTCAATCTAACAATGAAATATATCAGCAGTAGAAACCACAGAAATAAATAAGAAGTAAATTTACTAGTTCCTCTCTAACTTAGATCTGCATTACATTTTTATTTTTTAGCAAAGAAACATTCAAAACTATGTGCCAAACCCAATTCTAATTTTAGAGATGTCTTGGTTTGACCTCTTCAAACAAACAAATAGAACTTACTCTATGAAAGACTTGTAAAGAGGATAAAAAGACAAGAGTAAGACCGGGAGAAAATAATTGCAAACCACATATCTAACAAATGATGAGAATTTAGAATATATAAAGAACTAAAATTCAACACTTTCTTTCAAGGAATATAGAGGAATTCTTGTGGCAAAGTGAACTATTCTGTTTCTTTACTATAGTGGTGGATCCATGAACATATATATATATGTATATATATATATATATATATATATATATATATATATATATATATAGTAAATCTGCATTGAATCAAACACACGCACACACACACACACACATGAAACAAGTGAAATATTAATAAGTTAGGTGGATTTTAATGATGTCAATCCTTTGATTGTATCATATTCTAGTTTTATAAGATGTAGCCATTAGGGAAAACTGGATAAAAGGTACATGATTTGTCTCTTTATTATTTCTTTTTTTCCACCCAAGATTTTATTTAAATTAAAGTTAGTTAACATATGGTGTAGTATTGGTTTCAGGAGAAGAATTTAGTGATTCATCACTTACATACAACACCCATTACTCATCCCAACATGTGCCTTCTTTAATGCCCATTCACCCACTGAGCCCATCCCCCCACCTATTTCCCCTCCAGCAACCCTCAGTTTGTTCTCTACAATTAAGAGTCTCCTGGGATACCTGGGTGGCTCAATCAGTTAAGTGTCCAACTTCGGCTCAGGTCATGATCTCATGGTTCATGAGTTTGAGCCCCCTGTCGGGCTCTCTGCTGACAACTCAGAGCCTGGAGCCTGCTTCAGATTCTGTGTCTCCCTCTCTCTCTGCCTGTCCCCTGCTCATGCTCTGTCTCTGTCTCTCAAAAATAAAATAAACATTGGAAAAAAGAAAAAAAAATTAAAAAATAATAAAAAATAAAAAGAGTCTCTTAGGGTTTGCCTCCCTCCCTCTCTTTGCCTCTCTCTCTTAAGATAAAACAAGATTTTATCTTATTTTATTTTTCCTCCCTTTCAACTGTGATATTCATCTTTTTGGTTTTTTTTTTTTTAATTCTACATATGAATGAAATCATATGGTATTTGTCTCTCTCTGACTGACTTATTTTGCTTAGCATGATACACTCTTCTTCCCTCCATGTCATTGCAAATGACAAGCTTTCATTCTTTTTGATGGCTAAGTAATATTCCATTGTACATATATCCCACATCTTCTTTATCCATTCATCTGTCGATGAACATCTAGACTCTCCATAATTCATGTGCCCCTTCGAATCAGCACATTGGTATCCCTTAGACAAATACCTAGTAGTGCAATTGCTGGGTCGTAGGGTAGTTCTGTTTTTAACTTTTTGAGGAACCTCCATACTGTTCTCCTGAGTGACTGCACTAGTTTGCATTCCCACCAACAGTGTAAGGTGGTTCCCCTTTCTCCACATCCTTGCTAACACCTGTTGTTTCCTGAGTTGTTAATTTTAGCCATTCTGACAAGTGTGAGGTGGTATCACGTTATCATTTTGATTTATATTTCCTTGATGATGAGTGATGTTGAGCATTTTCTCATGTATCTGTTAGCCATTTGTATGTCTTCCTTACAGAAATGTCTGTTCATGTCTTCTGCCCATTTCTTTTTTTTTTTTTTTTTTTTTTTCAACGTTTTTTATTTATTTTTGGGACAGAGAGAGACAGAGCATGAACGGGGGAGGGGCAGAGAGAGAGGGAGACACAGAATCGGAAACAGGCTCCAGGCTCCGAGCCATCAGCCCAGAGCCTGACGCGGGGCTCGAACTCACGGACCGCGAGATCGTGACCTGGCTGAAGTCGGACGCTTAACCGACTGCGCCACCCAGGCGCCCCTTCTGCCCATTTCTTAACTGGATTATTTATTTTTTGGGTGTTGATTTCAATAAATTCTTTATAGATTTTGGATACTAGCCCTTTATCTGATGTGTCATTTGAAAATATTTTCTATCACTCTGTTGGTTGCCTTTTATTTTTTTTTCAATTTTTTAAATGTTTATTTTTGGGAGGGAGAGAGAGAGAGAGAGAGAGAGAGCGAGGGAGAGAGAGCAAGTGGGGGAGGGGCAGAGAGCAAGAGAGACACAGAATCTGAAGCAGGCTCCAGGTTCTAAGCTGTCAGCACAGAGCCCGATGCAGGGCTGGAACCCACAAACACCAAGACCATGACCTGAGCCAAAGTCAGATGCCCAAACGACTGAGCCTCCCAGGCACTCCTGTAGGTTGCCTTTTAATTTTGTTGATTGTTTCCTTTGCTGTGCAGAAGCTTTTTATCTTGATGAGGTACCAATAGTTCACATGTGCTTTTGTTTCCCTTGCCTCAAGAGACATATCTAGTAAGAAGCTGCTCCAGCCAAGGTCAAAAAGATTGCTGCCTATGTTCTCCTCTAGGATGTTGATGGTTTCATGTCTCACCTTTGGTCTTTGTCCATTTTGAATTTATTTTTGTGTATGGTGTAAGGAAGTGGTCCAGTTTCTTTCTCTTCATGTCGCTGTCCAGTTTTCCCAAATTTGTTGAAAACACTGTCCTTTTTATTTTTGTTTTTAATATTATTTATTTTGAGAGAGAGAGAGAGAGAGCAAGAGTATGTGTGTGCAAGTGGAGAGAGAAGCAGAGAGAGAGGAGAGAGAGAATCCCAAGCAGGCTCTGTGCTATTAGTTAGTGTGGAGCCTGATGTGGAGCTCAGTCTCACAATTGTGAGATCATGACCTGAGCCAAAATCAAGAATCAGACACTTAAACGACTGAGCCACTCAGGTGTCCCGAGAGTTTCTTTTTTCCAATGGGATATTCTTTCCTGCTTTGTTGAAGATTAATTGACCATATAGTTGTAGGTCCATTTCTGGGTTCTCTATTCTGTTCCATTGATCTATGTGTCTGTTCTTGTGCCACTAACATACTGTCTCGATAATGACAGCTTCGTAATACAGCTTGAAGTTTGGAATTGTGATGCCTACCACTTTGCTTTTCTTTTTCAGGATTGCTTTGGCCATTTGGGGTCTTTTGTGGTTCCATACAAATTTTAGGATTGTTAGTTTTCGCTCTGTGGAAAATGCTGGTGGTATTTTGATAGGGATTGCTTTAAATGTGTAGACTGCTTTGAAGTTGTATGACATTCTACGAATATTTGTTCTTCCAACCCAGGAGCCTGGAATGTTTTTCCCTTTCTTTGTGACTTCTTCAATTTCTTTTATAAGTTTTCTATAGTTTTCAGAGTACAGGTCTTTTACCTCTTTGACTAGGTTTATTCCTAGATATCTTAAAATGGGACAAATTTCTGATTTCTCTTTCTGCTGCTTCATTATTGGTGTATACCAATGCAACAAACTTCTGTATGTTGATTTTATATCCCGTGACTTTGCTGAATTCATGTATCAGTTCTAGCATTATTCTGGTGGAGTCTTTATGGTTTCCACATAGAGTATCATTTTGTCTGTGAAGAGTGAAAATTTACTTCTTCCTTGCTGATTTAGATGGCTTTTATTTGTTTTTATTGTCTAATTGCTGAAGCTAGCACTTCCAGTACAATGTTGAATAACAGTGTTAAAAGTATACATCCCTGTAGTGTTACTGATCTTAGGGGAGAAGCTCTCAGTTTTACTCCATTGAGGATGATATTAGTTGTGGATCTTTCATATATGGTCTTAAGATGTTGAGTTATATTCCTTCTATCCCTACTTTTTTGAGGGTTTTTATCAAGAAAGGATGCTATATTTTGTCAAATGCTTTCTCTGGTTCCATTGAGAGGGTCATATGGTTTTTATCCTCTCTTTTATTAATGTGGTGTATCATGTTGATTGATTTGCAGATATTGAACCAGCCCTGTAGCCCAGGAATAAATCCCACTTGATCAGGGTAAATAATTCTTTTAATGTACTGTTGAATTCGATTTGCTAGTATCTTGTTGAGAATTTTTACATCCATGTTCATCAGGGATATTGGTCTTTAATTCTCCTTTAAGTGGGGTTTTTGTCTGGTTTTGGAATCAAGGTAATGCTGGCCTCAGAGAATGACTTTGGAAGTTTTTCTTCCATTTCTATTTATCGGAACAATTTCATAATAATAGGTATTGATTCTTCTTTAAATATTTGGTAGAATTCCCCTGGGAAGCCATCTATCCTAGGACTATTTTTTGGGGGGAGATATTTGATTATTTATTCCATTTCTTTGCGAGTTACGGGTCTGTTGAAAATTTCTATTTCTTCCTGTTACTCATAATATTCTCTTATAATTGTTTATAGTTCTGTAGTGCTGGTTGTGATCCCTCATCTTCATTCATGATTTTACTTATTTGGATCCTTTCTCTTTTCCTGTTGGTAAGTCTGGCTAGGAGGTTATCAATTTTGTTAATTCTTTCAAAGAAACAGCTCCTAGGTTTGCTAGTCTGTTCTACTATTTTTTTAATTTCTATATCATTTATTTTTGCTCTAATCTTTGTTATTTCCCTTCTTCTTCTGGTTTTGGGCTTTATTTACTGTTCTTTTTCCAGTTCCTTTAGGTATAAGGTTAGGTTGAGTATTTGAGACTTTTTTTGCTTCTTGAAGAAGACTTGTACTGTTATATACTTCCCTCTTAAGACCATCTTTGCTGCATCCCAAAGGTTTTGAACTGTTGTGTTTTCATTTTCATTTGCTTCCATGTATTTTTTTAAATTTCTTCTTTAACTTGTTGGTTAACTCATTCTTTCTTTAGAAGGATGTTCTTTAACCTCCATGTATTTGTGCTTTTTCCAAATTTTTTCTTATGGTTGACTTCAAGTTTCATAGCATTGTGGTCTGAAAATATGCATGGTATGATCTCAATCTTTTTGTACTGGTTGAAGCCAGATTTGTGACCCAGTATGTGATCTATTCTGGAGAATGTTCCGTGTGCACTTGAAAAGAACATGTATTCTGCTGCTTTAGGATGAAATGCTCTGAGAGTATCTGTTAAGTCCATCTGGTCCACTGTGTCATTTAAAGACATTGTTTCCTTGTTGATCTGCTTAGATGATCTGTCCTTTGCTGTAAGTGGGATGTTAAAGCCCCTACTATTATCATATTATTAATGAGTTTAAGTTTGCTATTATTGATTTATGTATTTGGTGGCTTTCAAGTTGGGGTCAAAAATATTTATAATTGTTAGATTTTCTTGTTCGATAGCCCACAATCATATCATTTATTAGGATATAGTGTCCTTCATCTCTTATTACAGTCTTTGTTTTAAAATCTAGTTTGTCTGATATAAGTATGGCTACTCCAGCTTTCTTTGGATATCCATTACCATGATAAATGGTTCTCTACCCCCTCACTTTCAATTTGAAGGTGCCTTTGGGTCTCAAATGATTCTCTTGTAAGGAGCATATTGATGGGTCATTTTTAAATCCATTCTAATACTGTATATCTTTTGATTGGAGCATTTAGTCAATGTACATTCAGAGTAATTATTGATAGATATGAATTTAGTGACATGGTATTACTTGTAGTGTCATTGTATTACCTGTACTACCCGTTCTGGTAGATCGTCTCCGTTCCTTTCTAGTCTTTTTTCTTTCGGGTCTCTCTTTCCTGCTCAAAGTTCCCCTTTAAAAATTCTTGCATAGCTGGTTTAGTATTCACAAACTTTAGCTTTTGCTTGTCTTGGAAACTCTTTATCTCTCTTTCTATCTCGCCTTCTATTTAGCTTTGCTGAATTAAGTATTGTTGGCTGCATACTTTTTCCACTTAGCATGTTAACGATACCATGTGACTCCCTTCTGGCCTGTCAAGTTTCTGCTGCTAACCTTATGTGTCTACCTTTGTAGGTTAAGGACGCCTTGTCCCTACCCGCTTTTAGAATTCTCTATCTTTGTTTTTTGCAAGTTTCACTATGATATGTCTTGGTGTTGACCTGTTTTTGTTGATTTTGAGGGAGTTCTCTGTCCTCAGACTTGAATGCCTGTTTCATTCTCCAGATTAAAGAAGTCCTCAGCTATAATTTGTTCAGGTAAATATACCACCCCTTTTTCCTGCTCTACTTCTTATGGACTCATATGATATGGATATTATTGAGTTTAATTGAATTGCTGATTTCCCTAAGTGTATATTCATGATCTAATAGTTTTCTTTCCCTCTTCTTTTCAGTTTCATTGTTTTCCATAATTTCATCTTCTATGTCACCTCTTCATTCCTCTGCTTCTTCCATTCTTGTGATTTACATCTCAGTTATAGCATTTTTTATTTCAGCCTGACTGGTTTTTAGGCCTTTTGTCTCTGTAGCAAGCGTTTCTCTAATGTCTTCTATGTTTTTCTCAAGTCCAGATACTATTCTTATGAATGTTGTTCTAAATTCTTGTTCAGATATATTGCTTATATCTGTTTTGAGCAAATCCTGGCTGTGGTTTCTTCTTGATCTTTCTTTTGAGGAGAATTCCTCCTTCTTCTCATTTTGTCTAGATTTCTGTCTTTTGTGTGTTATGAAAGCTTGTCATGTTTCTTGCTCCAGAGCATAATGCTCTATTAAGAAGGGGTCATACACTTTCCAGGGTCTGACATTTCAGGAAGTGTTTCTGGTGTATGCTATTTGCACTCTATTGTGATTTGGCTGCTCTTTCCCCCAGGTCAGTTCTCTGCAGAGTTCCTCCTTGTTTGCAGTGGGGAGTGTTTGGACATTTAACTAGGTTTGCGTTAATTCGTTTGTTAAAATAAGTCTGACTAAAACAAGCAAACAAACAAACAGGCCTGATCCAAAAAAAGAAAAGGAAAGGAACAGCAACAACAACAACAACAAAAAAAAACAAACAATAAAAGATAAGCCTGATTCTAAAGATAAAGAAAGAAGAAAAAAAGAAGACTGATCCAAAAAAGGAGAAAAGGAAATGAAAACAAACAAACAAACAAACAAATGAACAAAAAGCTATATGCCTGATTCCAAAGGGGGAAAAAAAAGAGCAAGAAAAAAATAGAAGAAGAAAGCCTGTCCTATTTCCACCAGAACTGAAGCTGACTCTTTGGAGCACTCTATGATCAGTAGACTCGGTGTATGTGGGGGACCTGTGCTGGTCCCCTGGGGAAGAGGCCCACTGCACTGGCTAACAGTCAGACCTGCCCTAGTAAAGATGCCCCTGAAGTAGGCAGGGTTGGGGTTTTGTAGAAGCAGCCCCAGCCTCCACTGTGGGCACTGTGTTCCTCACTGAAGTGTGACTGTGTTTCAGATATGATGGGGGTGGGCGGGGGGAGGAGACGGCGGGGGGGAATGGCGTCACCACACTCTCTTGTCCCTGAGAAGAGGACCTTGTATTCACTGCTATTCAGGTAACTTTCACAGACAAGCAAACAGTCTCCCTTCCTGTGTCCTAGGCCTCCATCAGATACGTGCCTTCAACCCTTCTGTGCCCAGGCCATTGACAGACCTGGTGCCACAGCTCTCCTGTGTTTTATCTCTAGCATGTGGCTAGGATTCAAAACTCCAAATCTTAAAGACCCAGCAAGGCACTGACCTGCTCCCCTCCTCCAGAAGAGAGCCTTGCAGCCCTCTGCCTGAAGCCATTCTGTCCCAGAAAAGCAGTCACACAGCTGTGCGGGTGCCTGGAGTTTACGGTGAAGCACAGTGGAAAGCTGTGACCAGGTTATCTGCTTTCTGGCTCCACCTCTGTCCCCTGCTGTTGAATGGCCACTCAAAGGTACAAGTCAGGTCTTTTGTCCTTGGAGAGGCAATATACCCTCTTCCAAATGCACCCCAGGAGGGGGAACATTCTCTCCCCCAGTGCGACCCAAGGCATTCCCACACCACACTGTCTGCTTCTTGACCTGGGCTCTATATATGTGAATATTTTCTCCCATTCTGTAGGTTCTCTCTACGCCTTTTGTTGCTGTTGCTTTTAGTGTCACAGGCAAAAAAATCAGTGCCAAGCCCAAGGTCAAGATTTTTCCCTATGTTTTCTTCTAGGAATTTTAAGGTTTTAGATCCTACATTTAAGTCTTTCATTCATTTCAAGTTACGTTTTGTGAGTGGTGTGAGACAGGAGTCCAATTTCCTTCTTCTACATATGATTTTCTAGTTTTTCCAATACTATTTGTTGAGGAGACTATTTTTCCCCATTTGAATATCATTGGCTCTCCTGTCAAATATTAGGTGACTGTATTTGCAAGAATTTATTTCTTGGCTCTTTATCCTGTTCTGTTGTCTATGTGCCTTTTTTTTTTTTTTTATGCTAGTACCCTACTGTTTTGATTACTACAGTTTTGTGTTATAGTTTGAAAACAGGAAGTATGATGTCTCTAAGCTTGTTCTTCTAAGAAGAGTTAAAATGGACAAGTACTGATATAAGTGCAGTACAAACGCTAGGAAACAATATTTTTTTTGCCCTAGTCCATACATTTTATTGTAATTGATGTTATAAAATCATGGTTTTAAATGGTTAATTTAGCTACTACTTTCTGCCTTATTTTACAGGGAATCATTAGGCTTCTTATACTCTGAAGCTAAGTTTCTGCCAGTCTGCCTGGTCTTACCTCCTAATTTGTTTTTATGTTTTGATCTAGAATCTTCCATAGGTACCATCTATCAAAAAGGCTAGGTCTAATGTTTAAGAAAAGTTTTCAATTATTGTTAAAATTATATCAAAGACAGTAAAATATAAAACTTAAAAAAATTGCTTTGGCTATTCAGGGTCTTTTGTGGTTGTATACAAATTTTAGGATTTTTTTTTATCTTTGAAAAATGCCATTGGAATTTTAATAGATATTGCACTGAATATATAGATATTGCTTTGGGGAGTTTTTAACAACGTTAATTCTCTTTACATTTGAGGTATCTTTCCATTTGTTTGTCGTCTTTAATTTATTTATATTTAATTTTTTTGAGGAAATGCCATGATGCTTTCCACAGCCCCTGCTTTATTTTATATTCCCACAAGCAATATACAAATATTCTGATTTCTCCCTATCCTTCCTGACTTTTATTTTTATTTATTGCTTGTTTGTTTTTATAGTAGGCTTCTAGCCAGTGTGACATAATATCTGATTATGGTTTTGGTTTGCAGTTCCCTAAAAATGAGTGATGGACATCTTCTCATGTACTTCTTAGCCACCTGTGCATCATCTTTGGCGAGATGTTTATTCAGTTCTTTACCCATTTTTAAATTAGGTTATTTATTTTGCTGTTGTTGTTAACCTGTAGGAATTCATTATCTATCCGATAAGGGGTAAATATCCAAAATATATAAAGAACTCCTATAACTCAATAGTAAAGCAATCCAATTTTTTAAAAAATGGGCTTTAAAGAAGGCATGCCAACGGCCAACAGACACATGAAAAGATGCTTGGTATCACTAGTCATCAGGCAAATGCAAATCCAAACCACACTCAGATGTCACCTCACCCTTGTTAGAAAGGTTTATCATCAAAAAGACAAGAGATAACAAGTGTTGGTGAAGATGTGAAGAAAATGAAACTACTGGTGGGAATGTAAAATGGTACAATCGCTGTGGAAAACAGTATGGAGATTCCTCAAAAGATGAAAAAGAGAACTTCCATATGACCCAGCAATCCCACCCTTGGGTATACAACCAAAGGGAAAAAAACAGGGTCTCTAAAATGTATCTGCACACTTATGTTCATTGCAGCATTATTCACAAGAACCAAGACATGGAAACAACCTAAGTGTCCATCAAGAGATGAGTGGGTAAAAAAGATGTGGCATATATACACACTGGAAGATTATTATTCGGTCTTTAAAATAAAGGAAATTCTTTCATTTACAACAAGCTGGATGAACCTTGAAGGTATTATGCTACGTGAAATAAGTCAGACAGAGAAGACAAATACTATATTATCTCTTATACGTGAAATCTAAAAAAAACACACTCATAAAAACAGAAAGTAGAGTGACAGTTACCGGGGGCTGAGGGTGTGGGGGAAATGAGATGTTGGTCAGAGGGTCCAAACTTTCAGGTATAAGATGAATAAATCCTGGGGCTCTAATGCACTGCATGGTGACTATAGTCAACAATACAATATTACACACTTGAAAGTTGCTAAAAGAATAGCTCTTAAATGCCCTGATGACTGACCAAATAAATAAATAAATAAATAAATAAAATAAGGATGTGATGTGATAGAAGTGTTAGCTAAAGTTATGGTGGTAATAATATCACAATATATGAGTGTATCAAATCAACATACGTGTACTTTTAACTCACACAGTGTTGTATGTCAATTTTCTTGATCAAGAACAACACTGAAAACAGAAAAGAAATATTTGATCAAAAGAGACCATTAGAGACATAAATGTCTAATTGTGAGCAGAAGTGTACAAGGGAAAAAAATGTAATTTAAAAGCGTGCTGCAGAATGAATTTACGATAAAAAGATGAATTAAATTCAGTTCCTTGATGATAATACCCGAAAGGAAAACAACATGAAGACAGTCCTGCATTATAATAGGGATTGTAAGAAACAACAAATCATCTCAAAGAAAAAAGACATCAGAAAAATTGTAAATGGCTTTATACATCCCTTAGATGCTGAATCTGCAAACTAATAACTATCATGGTAAGAAACATGGTTTTTGTGGGCATCACTCTCCTTATCTTCAAAGTAAAAGCTCTGGATTAGGTTAGGGATATTAAGTACAATACCCTCACGCTGGCCTGCCTCTTTAGCACCCATGGCAAGCACTGATAACAGATCAAGGGATTTCCTTGCTGAGACCAGACTGAGCCCCATGACCCTTCTCTACACAGACAGGCAGTCATTACCCATCAACCCCTTTATTGCTCAAAACGGAACTAATTTGCTCCTCTCAGTTTTGATATTAAATAGCATGCCTTCCAGTGTTAAGGTTCTATATTTATATAACTAATTGGAGTATTCTGTGGCTATAATTTGGAAATGTTTAATTTGGAAATTTTGTAACTTTTTTTCAAAAAATACATAAATGATAGTAGGGTCAAAGGAAATAATTGTTAGTTTAAAGTTACAATACAAAGATAAATTCTCAATTAAGTCTTGTGATCAGCATTATCAATTTAAATTGATAAACATCCTACTTGTGCTATTTGCGAACTAGTCTTATATTATTTGTAACACAGATTGTAGAATGATTTATTTCCACGTTACTTTACTTATGTCCAGCTAAAACTTTTCAAATAGGAGAATGTTACCAATATCTACAAATAATTGGGATAAATAAATGTATTATATAAGATGTATTATACAAAGCTAATTTATTACTTTAAAGATGTAATCATAAACCATGACAAACCACAAGCCCCTTGAGTAAACTCACGTGAACTGCTCAAGCATTCAAGTAACTAAGAACATACCACGATGTTTATGACCAGATGGTTTCATTGAGTCATTTTCCTGTTTTCCATAAGCCTGAATTACTACATTCCTGAAAGTCTTCTCTATTTCTAAATCAGGATATTGCCCATTGCTTCATGCTTGATCTTGAACATGTACTGCAAACAATGGTACTAGGCCTTCCTTGACCTTTCAAAAACAGAGAAAGAGCCAACTGAAAAACATAATCTTGTTGCAAAATTCCTTAGTAAGTCTTTTTTTTTTTTTTTTTTTTTTGTAATCAAAGATGGAATTATATGATTCATGTCAGGGCTAAAACAATTTTAATTTTTTCCCTTTTTCAAGGCATCATCATAATCAGAAGTTTATAAATTATCTGCATATATCTTACTATGCTCAATGCCATACATGGACGTGAGAAAATCTCTCCTCTTTAGCATTTACTATAAAATATACAGTCTTAATGCAGCTGAACTAACATTTCACAGGTATCTACAGCATTTGCCTTTTATCTTTTGTCTTTTGACCCCTTCACCTCTTTCTCCCACCCCATATCTCCACCTCTGGCAACCACCAATATCCTCTCTGTATCCATGAGCTTGGTGGTTTGCTATTGTCGATGGCATTCAGATTCCATATATAAGAGATCATGCAGTATTTGCCTTTTTCTGTCCGACTTATTTCATTTAGCATAATGCCCTTGATGGTCCATCCAAATTGCCACAAATGACAAAAATTCACTTTTTTATGGCTGAATAATAGTCAATTGTATATACATACGAAAATTTCTTTATCCATTCATTCGTTGCTGGACACTTACATTGCTTCCATATCTTGGCTATTGTGAATAATGTTGCAATGAACAGAAGGGTGCATGCATCTCTTTGGATGGTGGTGATGGTTGTACAACAATATAAATATATTTAATTCCACTAAATGGTAAATATGTACTTAAGACCACTAAATTGGACACAATTTAAAAAATAAATAAAACATGCTACCTTGCACAGATATACATAATGTCAATGTGCTATGTATGGCTTTAAAATAGCTTATTTTTAGATTCTTAAAACTTGGTCATAAAGCCTTATAATTTGATCCTAATGCATTTTTTAAGATAAAGAATATTTAACCAGGAGCTAAAGGAATAACTGTAATGTATGAATTAAAACATAGCCAGAGATATCATATATTCTGTAATTCTAGCCTTGAAAGCTGACTTCTCCTGAGATGTGATTCTCCCACACTAAAGGTGAAAAGCAAATAAAGTATTGCTCTGTTGCTTTATCACCTTATTAAGAAAGGTTGACTCTGTGCTTAGCTAGCAGGAAAAATAATTTATTTCACTGTCACTTTATTTATTCACCTACAGCAAGGTAAATATAAGGTGTTACTTGTTATTTATTTAGCTTTTTTAAGATACCTACCCCATTACTGGAAACACATCCTATTAGGAAAGCAATTCTCTTCTCTTGTTTAGGTAGTAAGTATATCAGAATTATTTATAATAAAAGTTTCCCATACATAAAATGTTAACACTTCTAAGAAAAAGTATGAAAACTTCAAAGAAAATTAATTTGTGATATCACATTGTTGCAGTCATGTGATTACACTAAAATCAGAGGCAATAGTCTTCTCCATACCTACCACATTTGATTATGTATCTCAATTTCAGTGGTTTTAAAAGAGGCCTTAATTGTGTTGAGACAATAGAGTTTTACATGGATAAGCCCAAATTCAACTTTGTAAACTCTTTGAAAGACTGTTCAACTTAATAGTTAAGGTACAGTTACAACTGAAATAGAATGACATTAGGGCATTTTAAAAAACCGTGTATTTTTACAACTGATATACTCTTTGTTAGCTGAGGAAACCAGGAAGCTATGAGATACATTACCTTAAGAACACCATGGATGAGTCTTCTAAATCCTAGTCAAGTTGTTTGTGTCATGGGAAGGGAAAGCTTGAAGAGAGAACATGATAAGTGTGCCTCAATAGGAGGGAAATCAATTAGTCTTACTTATTATAGAATCAGACCAAAGTGAAAGGGCCTTCATAAATTGACTATCAGACCTCTTTTGAACCTCCTTCCAAGAAATCATGATTGTCTGATTGTCCCTAAGATAAATTGAAAATGGTACAATGAAAGACCCTTCCAGGGTGAGGCACCACCCACTAGCTTCTTTCTCATTTTCTTTCAGTCTGTTCATAAAGTTTCATTGTGGTCAGTTACAGACAATAGAGAACAAAAATTGCAGACCATGTATTTTTTTTCATGAAGGGACTGAATGTTTCCGTATATAAAAACAACATTCTTCTATTGGTCACACTGAACTGCACTGGCTATGACTTTGGAAAGTGGAGGGACCCTTTTCTTTCTGTGATTCTCTGGAAGTAAATGTTCAGAGGTCTTGTGAATCCTTACTTGATGATTGTTTTTAAAATATTTAAATTTATCTAAAAAATTGGTAATACCACAAAGAATTCTGGAGTGGAGAGGGAGGGAAAAGTAAACAAAGTAAAGAGGCCAAGTCTAGGGTAAATAACTGAGTCATTCACCTGGCTCCCCAAAAGTAGATCCAGGAACAAAAATCACAATGGCTAAAGGAGGATGGTTTTTATCAAGCACATATTTATTTATAAAAAGTCTAATCTATAAGGGATGAAGGTCAGCTTTTTATAATACTACCAGTCTGAAGGATGAGGATATAATTGTGATGGGAGACCCTTCCAATGGAGAACTGGTGGGACAAAGGGGGGCTTCAGACCTCGAGGAGAAGAAGTAATCAAAAACAAAGCAAGTGATCAGGGCCATACCAAAATAGGTTGGGATTCAGTATCAAGGACCAGTCCTAGAGATAAACAGAAATTTGCATGTATTTTAATAACGAGTGGAAGCCATGTCCAAGAGATGGAACACACAGAAGAGTTATTGAAGGTAAAGCTAAAGTTCAAGGGGTACACAGTATTTTTAGTGCAGCACAGGATATAAACACAATCAATTCTATATAACTGGTAGGAAAAGAATTCTTAACAAATCACCCAAGCCAAATTATGTATGACTAAGCCAAAGAATAGGAACTAAAACTACCCTTGAAAAAAGGCATACAACTTCTCTTGACTAGAAAATGGATTATTTTCCCATTAGGTTGGTTAGGTCTGATCTTTATCTAACCTATATGTAGATGTAGCATTAATAGCTAATTAAAATATTCTTTTAAGATGGGAAGTACAGCAACTGAAAAAAATCATATGATTGTATGGTTAGTTGTATAAAAAACATTTGAGTAAATTCAACACTCATGCATTATAAATATACTTAGCAGTCTAGAAGGAGAAGTAACTCTAATCTGGCAAAAATTATCCAAAAACAAAAACACAAACAGAAACAAAAACAAAAACCAACCCTACAGCAAACAATATATTCAGGGGCATAATTTTGAAAACTTTCTTTAAGTTTGGAAAGGAGACGATGGCCACCACTATGACCACCTCTATTCAACAATTCATCAGGTATCTTAGTCAATGTAATGAGTAAGAAAAACAAATAAACAGTGTAATGAACTGGTCCTCATTTAAGACAACATGGCTGTGTATGTATAAAATCTATATGAATCTACAGACATGCTATTAAAATTAATTAAGTAAATTTAGCCAAGTTTCTGAATACAAAGTCAGTAGAAAAAGTCAATATAAAATCTTTGCAATCTTGGTGTAATCAAAGACAATTTTTAAAAGACACAAAAAGGGAAAAAAGGCCAACAAGCATATGAAAATGTGTTCAATGCCACAAAGCCTCAGAAAAATGTAAATCAAAACTATATTAAGTAGAATGGCTACTGAAAAAAAGAGACAAAAAAAAAAAAAACCCAGAAAATAACAAGTGTTAGAATATGGAAGAATTAGAATCCTTGTTCTCTGTTGGTGAGATGGTAAAATGGCACAACTCCTATGAAAAATGATATGAAGTTTCCTCGAAGAGTTAAAAATAGAACTGTCAAAGGATCCAGCAATCCCATTTCTGGATATGTATCCAAAAGAATTGAAAGCAGGTTCTCAAAGAGATATTCACACACTATTGTTCAGAGCAGCACTATTCACAATAGCCAAGAGATGGAAACAACCAAATGCAGACAGATGAGTGGATAAACAAATGTATTATTTACACACAATGGAGTATCATTTAGCTTTTTAAAAAAAGGAAATCCTGTCACATGTTATAACATAGATGATATTGAGGGCATTACATTAAGTGAAATAAACCTGTTACAAAAAAGCAAACACTGTATGATCCCATTTATGTGAGGTATGTAAAGCAGTCAAAATTATAGAGAGAGAAGGTAGAATGGTAGTTCCCAGAGGCTGGGGAGGAGCAGGGAAAGAATATTTGTTGTTTATTGAGTATAGAATTTCAGACTCACAAGATAAGAAAGTTCTGGAATTCTGCTTCACAATATGAATATACTATACAATAATGTAAATACACACTGAAGTGTATACTTAAAAATGTTTAAGATGGTAATGACAAAGATATGAAAAGTGAAATTAGATGATATTAAAATTAAGATTTTTTTAAAATCAGGATTTACCATTAAAAGCCTGAAAAGGCAATTGGCAAAATGAGAGAATATATTCACAATACATGTATTAGCAAAGTAATATTGTTCCAGAATGCATTTTTTAAATCTTAGAAATCAACACAAAAAGATACCGAAGTTAGTAGAAAAATGGGTGAAAGTTTGAATAGAAATGAAAAAAAGAAGATATTTAAATGGCAAATAAACATGAATGATAAACTAAAACTAAAGATAAAGAAGAAATATATTACGATAGACCTACAATAATGTCTGGGTGAGAGATGGAGAATTCCAAGTGTTGATGAGGATACGGGTGAACTGGGAACTCTCCTACACTCTGACTGGAAGAGTAAATTGGTACAACTTCCTTGGAAGACTCTTTTTCAGTCTCTACTAATTCTGAATAACTTAGGACACAGCAGTTCATTTCCAAGGCATGTGCCCAAAATAAACGTGTGCATTTGTTTCCCTCGAGACAACTGCTAGAAAATTCAGAGCAGACGTACTAGACAATTACTTGCAATAGTATTCGAAATTAATCAAATGGCTAGAAGAGTAGCATGTGGTTATATACGTTGTGGTCCATTTCCACCACCTGGAAGACTATTCAACAGTAAGAATCAATGGTATTCAATAATCGGAATCAATGAATGCAACTGCTCCCCAAAAGAAGTTCCATTTATACAACCGATTCCATTTATATAACTAATCTCTGCTTGAGAGATCAGTTGGTGAGAAGATGTGTGTTTCTGATCTGAATGCTTGTGGCAAGGATATCTTCAGTTTGTGAAAATTCGTCTTGATGAACACTTATCTATGCACTTTCCCATATGTAGATGATTAATTAATAAAAGAATAAATAATTCATAAGCATTTATCTTATGAAATAAGAATTTCATAAGAATTTTTCTCTGTTCTTCCCCTTTCCTGTCCTTCATCTAATTGGTGCTAAAGTCCCAAGAATACTGCCTTCTAAACATTTTCAAAATTTTCTCAATATTTTCTGTTTCCGATGTCACTTTCAGCTTTCTCTGCCTGCCCCGCTCACTGCTCTTTATTGGTTCATTCAGTGATATGTATGGAAACAGACACAGGTCCTGGCACTGTCTTTGAACTGAGGCTACATGACGAACAAGAATGTCACTGTGGCCTCTGACTACACTGATGCGGGAATCTCTCATATACCATCTGTCACAGTGATGGTCTCACAAGTCTGGGCTCACCCACGCCAGACCAATCAGAATCCTCCCTGGCATTTTGCTGGGGGAGGGCATGAGTTGTTGCAAACTTCTTAGTAAGTATTTTGGAAATATTTGTTAAATTGCACACATTCTCTTTGATGCCTTAACCTTCTCTTAGCAATCTATCCGGCAGGAAAATATCACAAGTATATCTGCATATGCTTAGTGCAACATTTTTAAAATCATGGCAAAAGTTTATATATAAGTATATAAAACCTTGGGATGCCTGGATGGCTCAGTCAGTTGACCATCTGGCTCTTGACTTCAGCTCAGGTCATGATCTTGTGGTTCATTGGTTCCAGACCTGCGTTGGGCTCTGTGTTGACGGTGCAGAGCCTGCTTGAAATGCTGTCTCTCCCTCTCTCTCTCTGGCTCTCCCCCGCCCTCACGCTCTCAAAATAAATGAATAAATGTTAACAAGAAATAGGTATATAAAATCTGGAAATCCTAAAAGTCTATTAATGTAATAACTCTTCTTACCATTTACATTATTTTTCCCTGCTTATGGCTTTTTTGCATTCTTTTCCTGCTTTTGATCGCTACTCTCTCCCAGAATTCCCATTGCCACCCCCAACACCTCCCCCATGCTTGATTGGCTTGTACTCATCCCTAAGGTTCAGCTGACACATTTCTACATCTAGAAAGTTCCTAGTCCCTCAAGTACTATGGAATATGCTACTTCTTTTGTTTCAATTATATTCCATGATGCTTACTTTATATCTTCCAATAAATACTGTAAAGAATGAATTATGATCTGCCTGATTCAGTTTCAAAGTGACACACGTAGCCAAAAATAATTTCAAGCTCAATCAACACTTTTGTTTTCTCAGCCACTTTGAGAAGACTCTTAGTCCCCCAGCAATAGATAGTAAAAGCTCCTTGCTCCCTATCCCAAATGTATTGCCCTCATAAACCAAAGCTATTTTCCCTCAAAATTCTTCCTCCCAAGATAATCCTTCTAACCTTTGCCCCATAGGCATTTTATTGTCCTCCTTTCCCGCTCCTTTCCTCTCAGTGTTTCATGTCACAAACCTGAGAGCTCATTTGTCAAGCAGATTCCTCCTTAGATTGTAGAAGGAGACTGGAGGGGAGCAAGCCAGCATCCTCTTTAGTATGCACAGGTAGAGAAATCTGGCACTATTCTTATATTAATAGCTGTTAGTCCAGCTGTTAGCCCATCACACATCTGTTCCAACAAGTATGACTTCACTGTATAATTGGTATGTATATGACTGGTTCCCACTAGAATGGAATCTTCTTGAGGTCAAGGAGCCTATCTATCATTCTTTAGAACACTTGTGTGTTTACATAAATACTATTGAATGACTAATAGAGCAAACTCTTCATACCATGAATCTAAGCTCATACATTTAAATGGCTCTGTAAGTGCCATGGAATTTTCAATGAGATTTTTGAGACTGGATTACATATACTTTAATCAAACCATACTATTGTATACAAAGTGTATCTGTGGAAAAAATTTCAGCCAGGCTTTTTTGTTTGTTTGTTTATGGAAAGTGTAATATCTTGGACTATACTTATTTTCTTGAGCAGTCATGAGTGTTATAAAATTCACTCTTTGTAAAGAGAGCATAAATTATGACTCAACAAACCAGATAGCTTGTATATAAGAAAGGAAATTGCTTTGATCTTAGTACCCAGCACAATGTAGTTTGATCCTAACTCTAGGTTCCAAATTAGGAATTCTACACAAGAAAGATTCTATATGGCAATGAGTTCAGCAGAAGACTTGGAAAATTTCCCTAGGGCTTAACAAAGATGCTGGATAAAGGATGCTCTACTGAGCAATCTTGAAGCTTTATGGTACACAGCGGGTCTCTATTTTAGAGAAATCTCAGGGTAGGGACAGAACTGAAAAATGTAAATGTCAAATCATATATGTATGGCTGAAGTGATTTCTAATGAAATCCTAGTTGTGAAGCAGGAATTTCTGCAAGTACCAAACTCTTATGATCTTTTCTCTTTGTTCCCATCAATCCTAGATAGCCTTTAACCACTGTCTTCCTACTTGAATTGGTTTTTTTGTTCTTTCGGATTTTTGCTTGATTTGATTTGGTTTCTTATAAACATTTAAAGATCGCATTCTCATCCGCTTTAGCTGCTTTCCTAGAATGGTGCTTCATTAGCTTTTTTAGTTTATTGTATTATATACTCATGGACTTTAATTCAAAATGGTTGTTTGGTTTGATGGTGTGTGTAGGATGACTAATTACGGGTTTCGTTCTCAATCATAAAAGTTCGTAGAAAACAAAATCACTCACTAGTCTTTTATCACACTATTCTGCCTCCTATTCTATCATCGCCATTTTAAACTCATATAGAGTATGGTTTAAAAAAAAAGCCAACATTATGTCAGTTTCTGGGTTCACATAAGTCGGTCAAGACTAAAACCCAGGTCTTATAAACACCAAATGTCTTATAAAATCACAGAACGCTATTGCTGGAAGGAATCTTGGGAACACCTAATCTACTTATTTTGCAGATGATAAAATGAGGTCTCATGAGGTTAATTTCCTTGACCAGTGTTACCTGGCTGTTTGGAGACAGAACCATAGAACCAACCCTAGAACTTCAGCCCCTGACTCTAATAGAGTACAGATTCTCTCCACCAACTCCAGCCCAAATGTTTTCCATCATTGTCATTTTTATTATGCTGAACCAGTGTAGCAAATTCAGATAGAAATAGTTGGGTTTATATTATGATGGGAAATGATAATTGCTTTGTAAAACAGTTTTTAAATTTACTCATTCAGGATTTTAATGATCTGAAAAGATGTCTCTCCTTCAAAGGCCAACAAGGAAAATTTTTCAGCAAACAACTTAAAAGACATCAATTTCTAGTAGCTTATCTTTCTGCCCTAAGATTTAATCCTAACATTTATATAGAAACATTAAGTATTAGGTTGACATTTAAGCTTTACTTATTTTTCCCCCTACCTGAGCAGGTGATTTCTTTAGTTAACAGTGACAATGAACTACTTGAGTCTGACTACATTAACACAGAAAGTGTTTCTGAAAAACAAACAAACAAACAAAACACCAGGAGTTTAATGAACCTAATCACCAACAGACAAGATACACCAATGACCAAAACATAGCTAACAACAAAACCAGCGTGCTAAGCAGAGAAATCCAGAAACTTAGTCCCTTATTTGAGCCCAGCTTAGAGTCATGATGGGTTCTAGAGTGAGAAGCAGGATTGATACTACAGGAAAATGTTAAAACATTTCTATTAACTAAGTATAGGCAATTAAAAAAAAATTCTCATGCATCTGCCAGGGTTAGATACACATATAAGAAGTTGGCCAAACAAGGCACCTGGATGGTTCAGTCAGTTAAGTGCCCAACTCTTGATTTCGGCTCAGGTCATATTTCACGGTTCGTGTGTTCAAGCCCCATGTCAGGCTCTGTGCTGACAGTGCAGAGCCTGCTTGGGATTCTCTCTCTCCCTCTGTCTCTGCCCTTTCTCCACTCATGCGCGCGCGCGCGCTCTCTCTCTCTCTCTCTATCTCTCTCTCTAAAATAAATAAATAAATAAAATAAAGTTGGTCAAGCAATTGAATCATAAAATGAAAATATAAAAATACTTCCTTTATTCAGAATAAACAAGGAAAATAATGATAACTGCCATTTATTTTTTTAAATGTTTATTTATTTTGAGAGAGAGAAAGAGAGAGAATCCCAAGCAGGTTCCATGCCTAGCTCAGAGCCCAACGTGGGGCTAGATCTCATAACTGTAGGATCATGACCCAAACTCAAATCAAGAGTTGGACACTTAACAGATTGAGCCACCCAGTTACCCTGATAACTGCTATTTCTTAACTACCATCAATATCAAGGCACAATGCTTAGGATTGTACAAATATATTATCTCATTTTATCATCACAAAAAGAATGATTATCTTTATTTAAAAATAAAGGCTTAGGACAGTTAACTAATTTACTCAGAGTCAGAAAGCCAGTTGAGATTCAGACCATAATGGAGGCCTCTTTACTTACTGGGGTCTGCACTTAAGAAAAGTCAAAATCATATTAACCAACTCTAAAATGTTTTTAAAGCATGGTGGAAATACAGTTTAAACTAATAGCTAGAAAGAATTTGCAGAACTGTTTGTGGATTCCCATTGATCTGTGCTTTCCGTGTTATAAAACATCAGGGGTTGGTAGACCATGACTTAACTATCTATGATAAAGCAGTCTTTTTCTCCAGTTATTGCTGACTTGGTTTTCTTGTACCTTTTCTTAATACTGAGTGTTTTCAAATTTATTTTGTATGTTATTCTTCAAACGGAACATGTGAAGAAAGTTGACAAAAACAACATCACTTTACAGGTTAGGATACTTAGGTGCAGAAAGTTTAAGTGATCGGTTTCACATCCCACAACATAAAATTGGAAACTATCACAGTCGACTTGCTTGTTATTGAATTGATAGTTCTTAATTTTTATCTCAGCCTTAGGGTTCCCACTGAGTAGAAGAAAATCTTGTGTCATAAAGTAACCGTCTAAAATGCCAAGGAGAACTAGAGAGACGAAGAGCTAGAAAGGAAGATCCGAGAGAAATTGATGTCTTAAAGAAAACCCACCCATGGGTTCTGAGATCAAAAGGAATGGATTAAAACCTGGCTAAAACAAAGTATATTTCTCAGGAAGAATGCTTAACAAATACAACAACCATAAAATGGTATTGGAGGTAATCCAATACAGCAATCATGGTAGGGGGGCAGCCTGTTGACAAACCAAGCACTGAAACAGTGTTCCCACTGTGATTCCTACACCTTTGAGTGTGACTTTGGGCAGGACATTTGATTTCTCTTTCTCAGTGTCTCCGTATGCGAAGTGCGGATTCTGATAAATGAATCACAAAGTCGTAGAAGTGTATCTCTTCTTTTAGATGGTATAGGTTTAGAACAGCCTACAGAGGAAAAGATTATAGAATCAAATTTTGGGTCACCTGGGTGGCTCAGTTGGTTAAGCATCGACTTCGGCTCAGGTCAGGAGCTCAGGGTTCATGGATTCAAGCCCCGTGTCGGTCTCTGTGCTGACAGCTCAGAGCCTGAAATCTGCTTCAGATTCTGTGTCTCCCTCTCTCTCTGCCCCTTTCCTGCTCATGCTCTGTCTCTCTCAAAAATAAATTTTTAAAAAAGAATCAAATTTGTGGCTTCCTGAATGAAAATCATAGCACAATCTGAATTATGGAAATTCAAAGGAATATATACTACCCCACAAGTGACTTTGTAAAACATGGATTTGGCAAGATCTGCAATCAGAGAAAACATACACACACACAGTAGAAAATGATTTGACATTCCAACTCAATAGAGGAAAGAAATGCAAAAGTTAAACAGAAAAGGCAAGTTAATAGTACAACTGAAACACTGCATTTATTATGTAGGATATTATCTGTGTCCCTTGCAATGCTCTAATCATCTATATAATACACACACCATATATATTATATATGCCATATTATATATATATCTTATATTCATTTTATATTTTTATATACTTATATGTTTTTTTATATACTTTATGTACTCACACACTAAAATCTCTTTGGCATCATTTCTAAGAATGTCATCTTTTGAGGAATGCCTCCATTTCCAAGGACTGTGTTTTTGGCAATTCACTGCGTTTTCACATTCTCTAAATAGGATGCATATTGAGGCTAAGTAGCCCAGTGCATCAAATCAATCTTTATTACTTTGCCCCTCATAGTGTCCACATCATGTTCCCAACAATAAAGATGTTGTGAATGAATCCAGCAGCCATTTAAAAGGTGCACATCACCAATAGATTTAAGTGATTTACTGAATCTTGTTTTACTAAACAGCAACATTTCAGTCAAAGTGAAAAGACCAGCTTTATTCTCTTCATTTTCAGAATTCATTAACTTTAATGACATTTAGAAATGCAGAACGACCACAGGATTGGGCCATTAATTCTTCTGAAACATGAATTTTCAAAATTAACATTTGAGGAGGAAACAATCAATATCACACAGAAACCCTTATTTTGAGCTCTTTGGTCATTGAAGCAGCATCTGACTTACTTTTACAGCATTCTGAAGAGATGCAGGAAAGTTGTCTCTAGGAGGATTCATGGCTAATTAAAAATTTCAAATTGTATAATCTGAAAATTAGTGTTTGCAACAAAATCAGCCACTCAACCTTAAACATGGCATTCTGTGTGCACGGCTATAATGAGCCGCTTTCGTGCGGTGTGCGGTCCTTGACATTTGTCATAATCCTCAGACCAAATATAGCAATCTGCTATTTGGAAAAGACACCCTATGAGTTTCTCTTTCTCTTCTTAAAGCCATATTTTCAAAGGGTCATCAGTTATCCGTAGACTTCACTCATCATGCTAATGGTTTCTATAAATACTCTGACAGACCATTCTTCTCTAAATTGTCTAGCAAAGAAAGGTTAAGAAATGTATCCTCAGACTATGAAGAAGGCCACGAGCCGGCTTTCCACCTCTGATGAACAAGGTGAGAAAGCCAGTGAAGACCCTACTCCCTAGAACATTCTGCAGACAGCAATGCACACGCAATTCCAGGCACAAAGTGAGGCCACGATGATTCTTCCGAATGTTTTTAAAACTTTCACATGATAATGTTTAAAATGTAGACTACATTTTAACTTAAGATTGCCAAGAACTTTCTTAAGAACTCTATTTGAACACAAGGTATCTGTTTTATCACCCCCTTGAATAAAGCCAACTCCTAAAATAAGATAATCAATTTGCACTTTTGTTACCAGAAAAATTTCAACACCTATGCCCTTTTTTATTCACCATAAAACCAGGAGCTGCAGTGACCACATATTATCTGGATTTATCAAATAGAAGTAGCACTACATCTAAATACTCCTTGAGGGCAATCTTCTCAACCATAAGTAATACGAAAGTGAAAAATGCAAACTAACATTTGATCATGATTAGAGTGAACATATAATTTATCATCCTAACTTCTGAGATTGAAAAGGAGTGCTATTAGTAATCACTATAATCACTAATACAGTTATAAGTACTAACTTATATCATGATGATGATTATTCCAAGACAGCGGGCACAAAACCAGAGCTTCCCTCCTGATGGCCAACGTGGCACTGGCTGAACCTGTGATGTGATTTGTCTTTTTGAATTATTTCACATTCACAACATAGATGGATAGCAGGTATCATCCTTGTTTGACAGATGAGAAAACTATGTCTCAGAAAAATTAAGTAATTTAGGAAATTGACGGATTGGGATTTGAACACAGCTGCCCATCTGGCTCAAAGCCTGGGCTTTTTCGGCCATGTTGTAGAGGCAATAAATTACGCCAATAATGGTACTCGTTCTCTTAAAAATTGATAAAAGACCAGGTTCACTCTTGTATTCCCTCCCTCTCTCTCTCTCTCTCTCTCTCTCTCTGTATGTATGTATGTATGTAAATATAAGTATAGCTGCAGATAAACACAGTGGTTAGAGGCCAAACAGATGGAAAACAATTTTGTATCCAGGAAAGAAAATAAATTTGGAATTTCACAATCCTTCTAAAAAACAGGTGGCAGTATTGACTTTGATAGAACTGTTGGATCTCCTGTGGAAGCATTTCTTCTTTTGAAACTAAGACCTCCAGATAAGCAAGGATGGAAAACAAAACTTTTACTGGTGGGCACCGTGAGGTTATAGTGAGGGAAGCCATATCCATTTCCACCCCTTGGTGGAATGTGTGTTTCATGGATGTGTGAATCCCAGCTATGCGTGACACAGTGCCATATATTGGATATTGATTTAGATCATAAACCACCTTCTAGAGGACATTGCTCCACCCCATAAGGCACTGCCACATACTTAAAGATATAACTGAGTCTCCAAAAGGCTACACCACTATTTTATCAAGCAAGCTGCTTTAGGATGTTGGGGAACATGGTAAGACCAGCGATGTCCATGAGCAGAGGTCCATCACCACACTTCTTTTGGTATGAACAAGTTCTTTGATGGGAATCAATAACATGTTGAATACTATGAGAGTAAATAAGACATTCTGTAAGTTCACAAATCGTGGTTCTTGTAGAGGTGGTGCAGGCAGAGAAAGCAAATCCATATCCAGGATAAGAATCGATTCCAGCAAGAACAAAATGCTGCCCCTTCCATGATGAAGTGGTCCAATGTAATCATCCCGCCACCAAGTAGCTGGCTGATCATTCTCGGAAATGGTGCCATATTGGACACTCTGTGTTGATTTCTGTTGCTGGCAGATTGGACACTCAGCAGTGGCTATAGCCAGGTTAGCCTTGGTGAGTAGACATCCACATTACTGTGCCCATGTATACTCTCCATCCCCACTACCATGGCCACTTTATTCATGAGAGCATCAAGCAGACAGGAGTAGCTGGGGAAAGATGACTGATAGCAACAAAATGAAAATCCACTTTTTCTTAGGTCACTGATGGTGAGCATTTATGCGGGACACCGCTATCTTCACATTCTGCTACCATTTGGAGAGATCTATCCATATACCTTGCCCAGACATCCTTGTCACCCATTTTCTGATTGCATTCCTTCCAAATCCCCAGGTTTGAGTTACAGCGAGGAGACCAGGCCCTTCTACACCCCCGCTGTTCAGCCATTGGAAGGAGATATGTTCTTTGGCCAGGCAATTGTCTCGATCCAAGGCAATCACAAAGGGGAGCCACAGGAGACAGCCATCTTCCAGTGGCTCAGATAACCAGAGAATAAATTCTTCACTGAGGAAGGGGTCAGGGCAACTCATCCCAGGCCATCACAACATCCACCACATTACTCCTTAAACTTTGTTTTTCACTTGCTGAGCAATTTGACATCAAAATTTGAATTCGAATAAAAGGTTAACAAAAACTTGAACTGTTAAGTTACTACTGACATAACCAAGGTCGACACCAGCGATCTGAATTACAGTACTGTCTTAAACTTCAAGTATTAGTTAACCACCGAGTCCTTAGTCTTCTCTCATTTTCCATTTCAGAGAATCCATTTTCCAGGCAGATCATCCTTGGGGTGCTAGCCACAGCCTCTGATTCCTCTGCCTGCCTGTGGTGCATTTCTGCAAAATGCAAAGACCTACCTTTTCCACCTGTAACCCAGGCTTCCTCCAGGTAGTGATGATGGGTTCATTAGGAAAACCGTTGCTCAGTTTCTTACACAATCTACAAATCCCCAACGCTCTTGATATTTTAAACGCATCAGACATAATAAATTGTCCTGCAGCTCCTCTGCAGCGTGTACTAAATCTGTATGGTAGAATGATTTGTAATGCTAGTCTCTTCTTGAAATGATATATACACATCTGAAAGATGCCTTGATTAACTAGATTAAGTCTTAGTATGCAACTGAAGGCTTCTGAGATTCTCTGCCAACTGAGTTGCGCTCTCTCAAGCTCTACGTCCAAGAGCAAAGTGCTTTCTGCTCGCAACTCATCATTGGAAAGGAGGTAGGACTGTTCCCACCCTGCCTGAGACTATTCTTTGAGGTCCACTCCGCACAAATGACCTGTACATTACTTTAATGAGTGAACCCAATACAGCTTACTTAGATGCTTTATTAGAAACGATTTTCAAAATAAATCAGGCTTCAATATTTGTTATTTTACAAAACAAATTTCAAGGGATTGGTCGTTCAAAACAGAATCAGTTGCTTACTTTAAAGTCATTACTTTTTATAAAAATTCACCTTCCAAAATCAGCCGAAACGTGTCACTGTGACCATATTCCCCTGTACTCAAATTTAATTATTGACTCTCTACAAATCATTAAACAGCGAATGTCTTAGGCATTTATAGAGTTGCACCTGCAATTTATTTGGTTTACTGCAACAATGGGTGACAAAGAAAACCGGGGTCACTGTCTTAGTTCCCAGCATTTTCTCAGGCAGAGAGGTACATTTTCCACAGGGCCGCCGGGTCTCTACAAACAGTATTCTTTCTGCCAGGCACTCTGTAATGTGCAATGAACGGTGTCATTTATTTTCATTTCCTCATACTTAATTGCATGCTTCTTGCTTCCAACATTAAGCCAGAAGGCAGGTGGCAGAAGCAATGAACTAAGCTGAGACTAGCTGTCGTCATTATAGGCTATGCTCCCTCCCTTAAAAGCAAGCCGACTGTTTACAACCCAGCAGAAGCCACTGGGCTGGAAAAATGCTCCCTCCATCGCAAGTTCTGACTCTGCAGAAGCTACTGTCAAGACGAGCGCTCGGTGACGGAAAGTCACCAACTGACTCTATCTCTCAGCAACACCTACCCGAAAGTGCTGAAGATATTAAACCACTAGCAGGTATCAAAACTCAGTATTCTGACAAACCATATATGAGAGAACTAATTGGTCAGCGTATAGCTGTTATTCCAATGGTATGCCTCACTCTCAAACTCTCTCTCGCTGTAAATTTAAAGCAAACCTGCTTACAATTGATCATCCTAAAAAAACAGGGTGAGTTAGTTGAACAAATTAAATATCAAATGCATATAATTATTTATGGGCCATTTAACAACATTCAAAGATAAATGATTATTTCCAACTGCTAGGAGATATTTCACGATGGTACAATTTTGTAGCCCCAAAACGAAATTTTTGAATACTGAGCCAAAATAAAATTAATAAAATTTCATCTTCTTTGACCAATAAATGTAGCTAATAACTGATTGAGATTTATTGACATCTTTCTCCAAATAACAAATGGTCTTTTTTCTTATTACCGCCTTTGAGCAATATTTCATGACACATAAATTATGCTTTTTCAATGATGTCACATATGTGTTGCTAATCAGATGTCCTTTAGAATCTGCAACCGAACATACTGTATTTGAATGGCAAAGAGTAACAAACGTCACCAGAATCTTATTTCCTGAGGCTATTTGCTCTTCTGTTGTGGGGGGGGGGGGGGAGAACAACCATATTGTACAAAATGCACATTTTGCTTACTGTTGATCATTTTAATACAAACGTAGGAAGAAATGGGCTGGAGAATACAGCAGGAGCCCTCACTCTTTTTCACTTTCTATACAAGTTAATAAGCCTGTACGGGTCTTTATTTTGTCCCAAATCTGGATCCTGGCTGTATATCAGGAGTTAAACACATTAATTGTAGGATGTTTTGTTTTGTTTTTTCCCCCCTCAACCCTCTGTCCATCCTTTCCTCAGCTTCTACTCTTTCTCTGTTTACCATTGCCCTTCAGGTTTTGGCTGTTCTGACACCCCCAAGCCTTCCACAGTATCTTTTCATCTAGCTTTTAGATGTCTTCCATTCAGACATTTGTGAACTTTTCTATTTTCTATTCACATGTCTGATATTCTAAAAATATCGATCACATTCATCTTGTGCATAGCGTCATTTCCTGACACCTAATGTGGTCCTTGTTTACAATGTTCCATGACCAGATAACTTTGGGAACTTCTGCCCACCAAATTTGGAAATTCAAATCCACAGTCCTAGTCCCATAGCAAAGAAACCTGTTTAACGTGGCGTCTTCCAAATGTTTTTGAGCTGGGGCCCCACGTTTTCATGAAATGCCTGTCACCCATGCTTGGAACACAGCTTGAGAAACATTAGTTTAGACTCTACAAGTTCAAGCAACTTTCAGATAGTAATTTAAAAACAACCAATAGTTACATTTATGCAACCACAGTGCTAATGAAGCAAATCAAGAATATATTCCAAGTATGATTTAGATATTAATATGAAAAATGTATTTTAATAACCATTCAACATAGTAACAAAGACTTGATTTGTTCATATTCTGAATTGCAAAATCCAATTAGGCCAGAGTGTTTGCTTCCGTTTATGTCTCAGCATCAAAGACCTCCTGTTATTGGTAAAGTTCTTCCGATGCAGATTGGAAAAATAATGCTGGCTATTTATTGTTAGTGTGTAGATCTCAGTGTTTTTGTAAATCTTTCCATGATTTGTTAAATAACTGATTTTTTTTATTTTTTATTTTTTAAATTTTTAAAAAATGGTTTTATTTTATTTTTGAGGCAGAGAGAGACAGAGCATGAGCAGGGGAGGGGCAGAGAGAGACGGAGACACAGAATCCGAAGCAGGCTCCAGCCTCTGAGCTATAAGCACAGAACCCGATGCGGGGCTCGAACTCACAGACCGTGAGACCGTGACCTGAGCTGAAGCAGACGGCTTAATCGACTGAGCCACCCAGGGGCCCCTAATTGATTTTTTTTAAATAAGCAAGATCAAAGTCACTAGTTTGTAACAATTAGAAATGATCATTACTGGCATCTTTAGTGATGATTTTGACTTTCTCAGATGGAGGGTTTATTTATTCATTCACTTTTTAAATATATATTGAGCATGTGCCATATGCCAGGCATTGTCCTGGGGTCTTGAATTCATCAGTGAACAAAACAAACGAAGATTTCTTCCCTTGTATAACATATGCTGGTCAAGGTGGGAGTGAGTGGAGGTTGTCAATAAATAATAAACATAATAAATAAGTAAATTTTGAGTGTACTAGAAGATTAAAAGTGTGAGGCCAAAAAAAAAAAAAATTGAGCAAGGTGAGCGATTGAGAGAGATGACAGGGGAAAGAGTGGCTGCAATTTTGGCCAGCATAGGCGTCTTTAGAAAGCTGACATTCAAATTAAAATTTGAAGTTAAAGGAGTTTGATAACTAAGAGAAGAGTGTTCATGTCAGAGGAAATTGACATGCTCGTGTTAGAAGAATATTGAAGGCAAAATGGATAGAACAGAGTGAACACCAGAGAGAAAAGTAGGAAATGAGGCCAAATAGGTTAAAGAGGGACTTAAAAGGATAAACTCCTATAGGCCATTGTAAAGACATTGGCCTCAACTCTAATAAAATGGGCAGCTATAGGCAAACCTCAGGAGATAAGTAACATGATTAATTCCATTTTATAGGAATTAATTTATCCATTGCTGAGAATAGACACAGGAGGCACAGAAAGAAACAGGGAGTCTGCTAGGAAGCATAGTAACAGTGGGGTGGTAAGAAGTATTTGGACTCTGGATATTTTGAAGATAGAGCCAAGGAGATTTCCTGAAGACTTGGTTATGGAATGTGAGAGAAAAGAGATGTGTCAAGAATAATTCCAAGGTCTTTTTCCTGAACAGCTAAAAGTATAGAGTTGTCTTCAAATGATATGAGAAAGGTTCTCAGTAGAGAGAATGAAGGGAAGTATCCGAAGCTCAAGTGTGGACATAATGAGTTAGAGATGTCTTATCTATTATTCACCCAAGTGGAGATGTCCATAAAGAGTAAAATATGTAAATCTGGAATTCAAGAAGTCCTAGCTGGAGACATCAATTTGGGCATTATTGTCATTTAGATGGTTTTAAAAACATGATACTAGACAAAATACCAAAATGTGAATATAAATGGAGGAGGAAAAAAGATAACTAAGAAACTGTAGTATTAAGCCATTGTGGAGAAGGGGGGACAACCAACAGGGAGACTGAAAAGGTATAGCCAGTGACCAAAGAGGAAAACCTGAAGAGAGTGGTGTCCTCAAAGCCATGTAAAAGTGTTCCAGTGAGGTCCATGAAGTCAATTGACAATTGAATCTAGCAACACAGAAGTCTTTGGTGATCTTGGCAAGAGTTGCTCAGGGGGGTGGTGGAGTAAAATTAACCAGGGGAAGCTTAACTAAAAATGAGAACACAAAAATTGAAGGAAATCAAATGTAAGTATCTCTGAGAAGTTCTCTTTCAAAAAAGAGCCAAGAAATGGGATATAAATTATACAAATGTGGTGTCAAGAGATTTTTTTATGTAACGTGAAAAAAAGAACAGCCTATTGGTATAGGGATGGAAAGATCCATCAGAGTGCAAAAGTATTGATGATGCAGAAGAGGAGGGAAAGAATTGATAGAAATATGTCCTTGAGTTGGCAAAAGGAAATGGAGTCTTTTGCACAAGACTTTCCTAAAAGATTCACACTGCCATGTGACATAGATTTCCAGGCATCTTTTGGCATCTTCACAAAAGTGTGGGTAAAATTAATGAACACAAATATATTTCTATGACGGTTTCTCTGTTATTTATAAGGCAAGAGTTCCTCAGGGAATGTATCCCTCCTACTTGGATTTTGCTAATCCCATACAGAGTTAAGAATTAATAAGTATTTATGGCTTTATTCATGTAGAGTTTATTAAAAGTATGAAAGAATTGCTAGATGAAAGAATTCATTCGTCCTTTTTCATAATTAAAAAAAATTTAATGTTTATCTATTTTTGAGAGACAGAGCACGAGCAGGGGAGGGGCAGAAAGAGGGAGACACAAAATCCGAAGCAAGCTCCAGGCCCTGAGCTGTCAGCACAGAGCCTAATGCAGGGCTCCAACTGACGAACCACGAGATCATGACCTGAGCTGAAGTCGGATGCTTAACTGATTGAGCCACCCAGGCACCCCTTTTTTTCAAAACCGTAGGTTGTATGCCCAGAGATAGTAATCATGGGAGAATTTAGGTAAATAATAAAACATGTGTTAGTCGCAGTCTGCTAACAGCTAAGAATTGCAACTGTAGTATATTTTGGTATGGTTCCATGAAGGATGGAGAACAGGTGGTCCAATTTGCTCCAGTTTCTCTTATGTTACATCTTTGTCATTTTCACCACGGTTTAAAGGTTGGCCTCTAATTAGTCAACTGGAAGGTGGCAAAGTTGGAGGAAAGGGGGAGAATACGGTATGTGGAGAAAGTATAATTGCTTTCATCTGCCAAAATCTAGAAGTGACATCACTTCTGCTCAATCTCCATTGGTTAGAACTCTTCATGTGGCCCTACCTAAATGCTAGGAGGCTAGGAAATGCAATTTAAATGGGTGCTCAGGGGTGAATGGGTGGCCCAACTGGTTAAGCATCTGATGCTTGGTTTCGTCTCAGGTTACAATCATGTGGTTCGTGACTTCCAGCCCTGCATCGAGCTCTGCGCTGATGGTGCGGAGCCTGCTTGGGATTCTCTCTCTCTCTCTCTCTCTCTCTCTCTCTCTCTCTCTCTCTCTCTCAAAATAACTAAAAAACTAAATAAATAAATGTGTGCTCAAAAAGAAGTAACAGATTTGGTTAGCCAGTCTATCAGGAAACATACAACTTTATACCTTCATATGAATTATTAAACCTGAATTTCTTCATTTGGCTCATATACTACAATGCAGATTATGGGATAGTATACCAATGTTTGATAGTCTATTGTAACCATTGCCCAAAGATGCTGACACCATAGCATAACATGCCATTGTTGATTAAATTAAAAAAACTTTTGATCCTAAAAGTCAACCAAGAAAGAAGTTTCACTGAAAACATTTTAAATTGTGATAGTCATGTGCTGATTAGCAAGGAAATTAAACAAAATAAATAAAAGATCTCTTTTGAAGATTTTGAGATCTTTAGAAGATAGATGTCTTTCAGGGATATTTCAGGGAAATAGATTAGGATGTGAAAAAGATTCAGGCCAAAGAGAAGTGTGGAAAATGCAAATAGTTTCTGGAAGTAGGATGTGTATGGGGGAGTATAGAATCTGAGCGATATGCTCAGGCTGTTTTTACAAGTCTTTGTCTACTATTCTAGGAATGAATGTTTTATCTTCCATTGGGACATCACTTCAAAGTAAAGCATAAGGCCAGTGTAGCACAAAATATCTACTTCGAGAACAGTGCTAATCTGCAAATAACACGAAATAAGATCATGTCTTTATACGCAGAACATCCCTACATCATCCTATTCTGTCAAATACACATTCAAAGAATACGTACCAGCCTTATAAGATTTCTGCACTCCAAATAAGGAAATCACAGTGTGGCGAAATAGCAGATGATGAATTCTCTGACTAGCGCCCTCTTTGGGAATCAATACGCTGACTGGCAGAATGAGATCCTAGCAACTGGAATGGGGATTCCTGGGAAAAGCCTCAATAGTTGGTAAACCCTAACTCTCACTCTAGAGCAAATATCACTGCTTTTCCCTTCCCACTCTCCTGACAAAGCTGTGATTGATGGTACTTCCCTTTGTAAAAGGAATTTACCTGGAATGGAACTGTGAGATGAAAGACTCCCTGATAACTCATCACAACCCCCATTCATGACTATTAAAAGTCCATTAAGCAGAAGGTCAATCAGATTGATCAACCCCTAAAGAATGATGCTAAGATAGAGACCTTCATGGAAATGACCTATGGGTCAGTAGCCCCAAAGACTAGATGAACCACATTAGATTATTTTTAAAGTACTTACTAAGTAGAATTTTCAGTCTGAATAAGATACCACGGAACCATTTTTCCCCCGCTCCTGCCTGCTATACACAAGTAAAACTCCTTGAAATGGTGCAAGAGACAAACAAAGGCAAAGTCTAAAAGGCAGTAAGAAAAAGGTAAAGTACATAATCACAAAGATTTACTTCATGTTTTCTTCTAAGAGTTTTCTAGTTTTAGCTCTCATATTAGGTCTTTGACCTGTTTTGCATTAAATTTTGGGTAGAGTGTGAAGTAGAATGTCCAAATTCATTTTTTTTTTGCATATGAATATCCAGTTGTGCCAGCACTAAAAAATAAGTACCAAAAGAAAAAGTGGATAAATTGGATTTCATCAAAATCCAAAACATTGCACTTCAGAGGACACTATCAAGAAACTGAAAAGATAAGCCAGTGGATAGAAAAAATACTTGCAAAATATATATCTGATAAGGACTTGTATCTAGAATATATAAAGAACTCTTACATCTCAATGATAAAGAGACAAATTACCAAATATAAAAACAAGGAAGGGGTTGAAGACATTTCTCAAAGATACATAAATAAAGGGCCAATAAACACATGAAAAGATGCTCAGAGTCATTAGACATTAGGGAAATGCAAATCAAAATCAAAATCAAACTGAGATATTACTTCATACTCAGTAGGATGGCTAGAATCAAAAAGTCAGAGACAACAGCCTGTTAGTAAGGAAGTAGAGAAGTAAGAACACTCATATACTGCTGGTGTGGTGCAAAATGTTATAGTCATTTTGGAAAACATTGAAAGTTTCTTAAAAAGTGGAATACAATATTATCCTTTTGAGATAGCAATTCTACTCCTAGGTATATACTCAACAGAAATTAAACATCTGCTCACATAAAAACTTATGCATAAACATTCATAGCTGCACTATTCATAATGGCTAAGTAGTAGAAACAACTCAAGTGTCCATCCACTAGCGAATGGATAAACAAAATATACTATACTCATACCATGTAATGTTATTAAGCTATATTTATTAAACATAAACCAGAATAAAGTACTGATAATATGCATTAACATGGCTGAACATTGAAAACATTAAGCAAAGTGAAAGAAATTCATCACAAAAGACCATGTACTATATTATTCCACTCATATGAAATATGCAGAAGGCAAATCTATATAGAGAGAAAGTAAATTAGTGGTTGGTTATGACTGGAGTAGACGATGGAGGAAATAAAAGGATTGAGGGGTAATGGTTAAAGGGTATAAGGTTTCTTTTTGAAGCAATGAGAAGGTTCTAGAATTCATTGTGATGACATTTGCACAACGCTATGAATATAATGAAACACTATTGAGTTGTACACTTTGAGTGAATTTTATGGCATGTGAATTCTATCTTAATAAAACTAATGCCAAAAAAGCAGGAGTGGCAATATTAATAGCTGATAAAGTCGACTTCAGAACGAAGGGAATTACTTGACACAGAGGAACATTACACATTGATAGAAAAATCAATCCACCAGGAAAACATAATGATCCTGAATGTGTTCATCCCAAATAACAGAGCCTCAAGATACATGAAGCAAAAACATAGATGAAAGGAGAAATAGACAAATCCATGATTATACTTGGGACTTCCCATGCTACTTTCAGCTACTGATAGAACTCTTAGATAGAAAATCAGCACGGATATAGATTATCTGAACAATGCAATCAGCCAACAGCATCTAAATGAAATATACAGAACACTTCACCAAAACAGCTGAATACGTATCTTTTTTCAAGAGCCCATGGGACATCAACCGTGATACAACATACGGACCATTAAATGAACCTCAAATTTAAATAAATTGAAATAATACAGAGAATGTTCTCTATCATAGTAGAATAAACATAGAAATGAATAACTAGAAAGACAGGAAAATTTCTAAACACAGGAAAACTAAAGACACACTGCCAAATATTTCACGGTTAAAGAAGAAGTCTCAAAAGAAATTTAAAATACATAGAATGGAATGAAAATGAATGGGTGTCCGGGCGGCTCACTACGTTAAGCGTCTAACTCTTGATCTCGGCTCAGGTCATGACCTCATGGTTCCTGAGTTCAAGCACCGCGTCGGGCCCTGTGCTGACAGCATGGAGCCTGCCTGGGATTCTCTCTCTCCTCTCTGCCCCTCCTCCCCACCCCTTTCTCACTCTCTCAAAATAAATATATAACCATTAACAAAAAGGAAAGGAAAACAAAATTATCAAAACATATGGGATGCAATTTGAACCATGACAAGAGGTAAATTTATAGGAGTAAATGTTTACATTAAAAAGGGGGAAAGATCTCCTTAATAACCTAAGTTCCTACTGACAAACTAGAAAAATGGAGAGCAAAATAAATCCAATGAAAGTAAGAGGAAAGAATACACACAAGAGCAGAAACCAATGACATTGAAAATAAGAATGTAATAGAGAAAATCATTGAAACAAAAAGCTGGTTCTTCAAAAAAATTGATAGAACTCCAACTTGCTAGACAGCAAGACTGACAAGACTAAATACAGAGAAGACACAATTCCCCAGTATTGGGCATTAAATAGGGCATATCACTAAGGGTCTTGCAGTCTTTAAAAGGTGAATAAGGAGATGCTATGTTCCTATGCTTATGGAGTATGTGTGTCACAAGGCAAACAAGCAAACAGGTTTAAGAAACAAGAAATGCATCAGGTAGCAATATGACCGTGATAAAAAATATCTCAGGGTGATGGGAGAGAGTGACCAGGTAGTGATTTGAGACAGAGAGGCCAGAAGAAGCCTCTGCAGTGCTGATGTTTAAGCAAAGACCGAAATGGAGGAAAACAGGCCATCCTGAAAAGCTCTGGGTGGAAGAAGCTTCCAGGCAGAGGTGACAACGAGTGCAAAGTTCCTGAGGCATGCAAGAATTTGCTCCCTGTTAGGATTAGAAGAAGGTAACTGACTGGCATTGTTGAGCAAGAGAGACACCAGCAGGGTCTAAGAAGGGTCACCAGAGGACAGAACAGGTGACACCTTCTGGACCAGGGGCAGGAATTTGAGTTTGTATCTGTTGTGAAGGGGACATTTTGCAGGAGTTTTAAGCAGGAAAGTGACTTCTTCCAAACTATGTTTTAAAACTCAGTATGGGTGGGGCTCCTGGGTGGTTCAGTCAGTTTCAGCGTCCCACTTCGGCTCAGGTCATGATCTCACAGTCCCTAAGTTTGAGCCCCGCGTCGGGCTCTGTGCTGACATCTCAGAGCCTGGAGCCTGCTTGGGATTCTGTGTCTCCTTCTCTCTCTGCCCCTCCCCTGCTCATGCTCTGTCTCTCTCTGTTACTCAAAAATAAATAAACGTTAAAAAAATTTTAAAACTCACGATGGTTGCTTTTGGAGAATGGATGAGACAAGAGTGGAGGGAGGACCCATTAAAAGGTTGTTGCCACAGAGGTGGTGATAGCTTGGGGGGAGGCTTTTAGCTATGGAAGTAGAGAGAATTGGACGTACTCAAATACATTTTGACAGGTGATAACTTTTTACCCCAACATTAAAATTTAGAATAAGGAATTACACTACTACCTTTTTTTTTTCTCAATGCAGACTTGCTAACAGGAAGTCTTTCCTGTTTTCCTATCTACAATTATTATGTAGTTTCTTGACTTCATCAGGATTCATACTGCTACTGTGTCCAAAGAGAAATAATGTAACAGGTGCCATATTTATTATTACAAAAGAAAAAGTCTTAAAATGTTGAACATTTCTATAGCAATTTCAGCGCTCGATTTAAGCTGAAAATTCTTTTTACTGTGTATAAATGTTTCCAAACACCTACTTTCTCACAATAGGATTCTATAGTTTCCATCTTAATTGTCATATAGCACTTTATATAATAAGACTGGCATCATAACCGTTATCAACCAAGATTTATTTCAGGTTCATTTGTGTGACATGACCGTCTGCATGAATAAAAAGAATAAATAGGAATTACTTGTAAAAGATCAAAAATATATGGTTTTCTGAGTGGACTCATAGTTAATATTAGTTATGCCAGACAAATACTATGAACCTTTTAAAGACCATCATTAACAGATTTTTGTTTGTTTGTTTTTGACAGCATGTGATTTTGTAAGCGATCTGGCTAAAGGAAGAAGTGCTAAAAACCTATAAGCATACTCTTGTTGAACAATAATGTAAGTGTTTCTTAATGGTTTGGACATGCAACTCTCAGGTCAAGAATGGAGATGATCCTTTTTTTTAAGTTTTTTTATTTATTTAGTTTGAAATAGAACATGGGGAAGGGTGGAGAGAGAGAGAGAGAGAAAGAGAGACTCCCAAGCAGGCCCCACACTGTGAGTGTGGAGCCCCATGTGGGGCTCAAACTCACGAACCGTGAGATCATGACCTGAGCCGAAATCAAGAGTCCAACCCTTAACTGACTGAGCCACCCAGGCACCCAAGGGTGGAGATGATCTTTACTTCCTTCTGTGTCACATGCAGGCAGGAGAGGCCAGGGAAGACAACAGAGGGCTGAGTATTTATAGCTACATCATCATCTCCAAGCTACTGAAAGTAATAGATACTGTATTGGATAACTGGTCTTTCCCAAAGCATGACACATACTTTTTCATGCTCATAAATTCTGTCAGTTTCTGCCTTTTCATCCATGAAGACAGAGAATGACTTCTCTGGGCTGCATATCAGAGCCAAAAGCTTAATAAACTACCAAGCGACATTCTTATTATGTTTTAAGTGCTTTCCTTACATTGCCTAATTCAATCATGCTTAACAGGGGAAACATTACTTGCTCAGATGGAAGTTTTAATTAATAGTCATACCAAAACTGAACTTAGATTTTGATGCATTTTAACAAAGAAAAGTCTTGAAATTGATAAACTCTGGTTTTCAGATTTTCACTATCACTAAGGAAAAATTCTCTTGAAAATTATCTCAGCAGTGTGGCTTTGTGCTAACTGACACTGATAAGTTATGCCTGGATAGAAAGAAACATTTGTCTATGTTGTACACACACGTTGGCAATCGGGAACTATGTAGCTGAATTAAAGAAAACTCTCCATTTCAAAAATGATATTAACTCTTATGTTCCCAGGTCACATTAGTAATAAGAAAAATCCAAGATCCTTGCTACTGTCATTCTTTTATTCATTGATTTGATGCATATTTATTTGTCAAAATATTAATATGTCAGGCACTGTCCTGGGTAGCGGGAATATAAGCTATGAATGAAGCAAATCCTTCCTCCCGACCCCCGCCTAAAGTATATATTCTAGAGAGTCCACCACTATAGACAGGAGAAATTATACTCTGTATTAGGCGATAAAGCTCACAAGGGTCTTTGGTTCCCACCTGACCCTTATTAGGCTCTTCTGAGCATCTTCTTGCAACTTCCCTTCTGGTGGATATGCACTCAGGACATGAATGCTATTGGCCTGTCACTTCTCTGGGAGAATGTGGTGACAGTCTGCTGCCACCCCCTTGTCTCAGCTGTCCTTGGACTTGCCTTCCAGGGCCATTGCAGACACCAGCTTCCCTCCCAGCCGCAGCTGACACTGCAAAGTTCTAAAACTTCCAGCCCCCACCTGCCTAACCAACCTCATCCCCAAATGTTCTGCCTCCACAGCCAGTTCCAGCGGCCTTCCCCAGCTCTCTCCCCAGTCACGGCCTCTGCTTTTTTTGTCCCCTTCTCTCAGATCCCCACACGCAGCTGGCTCCTTTTTGTTACCCAAACCTCAGCTCAAATATCACCTCTTCACAGAGGGTTTCATTGATCGCGTTATTAAAATGTGTGAAATGGGTGAAGGGGAGTGGAAGATACAGGCTTCCAGTTATGTCGTGAATAAGTCACAGGGATAAAAAGTAAACCATAGGGAATATAGTCAGTGGTATTGTAATAGCCTTGTATGGTGACAGATGGTAGCTACACTTGTGGTGAGCAGAGCATAACATATAGAGATGTCCAGTCACTATGTCGTGCACTTGAACCTAATCTAACATTGTGTTATCAATTATACTTCAATTAGAAAATAAGTTTATTTAAAAAATAAATAAGAAGAAGAAATTCCAAAAACTAGTGATAGATCACATCACATTATCAAGTTCTCTTTTCTTTCTTTTTTTTTTAAATTTTTTTTTAACGTTGATTTATTTTTGAGACAGAGAGAGACAGAGCATGAACAGGGGAAGGGCAGAGAGAGAGGGAGATACAGAATCTGAAACAGGCTCCAGGCTCTGAGCGGTCAGCACAGAGCCTGACGCGGGGCTCGAACTCACGGACCGTGAGATCATGACCCAAGCTGAAGTCGGACGCTTAACTGACTGAGCCACCCAGGTGCCCCTCTTTTATTTATTTCTTATCTGGAATTAGTGTATGTTCTTGTTACTTGATTACCGTCTGTCTTCCAGACTAGATGCAAGCTCCATAACAGGAAGGACCTTGTCTGTCTTGTTCACGGTAGCATCCCCAGCACCTGGCGTGGTGTCTAAGACATAGTAGACACCCAGGAATAGTTATTAAAATGAGTGAAATGAATGTTACTGCTACTGTACCTTTCCTTTTCTCAGGCTGGCCCCTTGGATTGCTCTTCCTCATTCATGAGCGTGATTCTTATATCATTCCAGAAAAACAAAGTTGGAAAGAATCACACACATTAAAGAGAAGCAACTTTCACTGCTTGGATCAGGTCATTATAAGATGAAGATCTTCCTCACCTCTCCTTCCAAACTTGGCCTACGTTGCCAAATATCTGTCCTTCAAAATTTAATTCCAGTGTGATGCTACATGAAAGTCTTCATTTTCTTCTGCAGAATTATGCATTTCCTGTTTGATATCCCATAGCGTATTGTCTCTATCAGCAGAGCAAAGCCTATGTGATAGTGACAACGAAGTGAGAAAATAGTCATTTCTAATTTACTGCCAGAAGGAGTCATTAAACTATATAGCGGGATACCTGTCTTCAGGTTTGTCACCAGAAGTAAGTAACTGTTTCCATCAAAGAGAATAAGAAGTTCCATTACTTTTAATGCAAAGTACAAATCACTTAGCCCAAAGAGGAAATGCTTTTAGAATGTCTAAGTTAAAAAGACAGAGTCAGGGTGCCTGAATGGCTCAGTCATTTAAGCGTCCAACTTTTGATTTTAACCCAGGTCATGATCTTACAGCTTGTGAGATCTAGCCCCACATTGGGCTCTGCACTGACAGCATGGCTGGAGCCTCCTTGGGATTCTCTCTCTCCCTCTGTCTTTGCTGCTCCCCCATTTGCGTGCTCTCTCTCTCTCTCTTTCACAAGAATTAATAAATATTTAAAAAATTACTTAAAAAAACAGAGTCATGGCATCATTTCTAGAGTTTAAAAATGAGACAGGCTGGATGTGTCACCAAAGACATGAAAACAAAAAAGAAAGATACTTTGGGCCTTATCAAAATTCAAAACTTTGTTAGCCAAAGGACATTACCAAGAAAGCCAAAGTCAGAATGGGAGAAGAAATTTATGAATCATATCTGGTAAGGGTCTAGTGTCCAGAATACATAAAGAACTCTTGCAACGCAACAACAAAAAAGGCAAACAACCTAATTTTAAAATGGGCAAATGACTTGAACAGACCTTTCTCCAAAGAAGATCTACAAATGGCCAACAAGCACACAAAAAGATGTTCAATATCATTAGTTGCTAGGAAAATGAAAATCAAAACCACAATGAGGTATCATTTCATACCCACTAGGGTGTCTTATAAATTTTTCTAATGGAAAATAAATGTTGGCAACAATGTGGAGAAACTGGACCCTTTATGCCATGCTGGTAGGAATGTAAAATAGTGCAGTCACCATGGAAAACAGTTTGGCAGTTTCTCAAAAGTTAAACTTGGAATTAACTTATTACTCCACAATTCTTCTAGATATATACATAGCATACATATCTGATGTGCTGACATGCCCATCATTGTTTCTGTGCTGGGGCACTGTGGTTAAGGTCCCTGCCTCCTGTTTGCCTGACAGTTTTAGGTCTGTTAGCTTTCTCCTGACATTGCTCCATGCCTAGAGACCGAGGAATTGATCTGCTGTATTGGCACAGTAATAGGACAAAGGACACCCTATGGACCTGTCTGTGGTCCATCTCCATGAACACCTCACTTAGTTGCTCCCGCCCTGGAATCTTGCCAAGTTTGTAAGATTCTAATCAAGGAGATATGCTCCCCTACTTCTCTTATTTTCCTTTTTTCCTACCTCTTTTTTATTTCCTATCCCAGGAAAATCTTTTTCTAGTTCCTGAACAAACCTTCCTATTCCTAATCTTACTTTTACCTCAAAAGTACCTCTTTATTCCGATTTTTTTTTTTTGCTCCTAACATAATTGTCTTTAATTAGTTTAGATAATTGAAACAAAACAAATGCCAGAGAATTTTGGTTTTTATTTCAGTCCTGGAAAGATATCTATATGATTCAACAAACCCGATCAGCTAGAATTGGGGGCCAGAAAAGGTAACATGAAAATAAGAGGAAAAAATAATAGTTCAGTAGTAACCTGCTACATAGGGCTCAATTTTATCATCAATATTGTAGAAAAATACTTCTACTAGCAACATATGTTTGCGAATTTAAGTAAACAACACATGTATGAAATGTATAGCATAATGATTGGTGCATACTGAGCTTATTAAGTAATGGTCTTAACTTTAGAAGAAGAAATGTCAGTAGTAATAGAAGTATGTTATAGCAATAAAGGTAGCAGTAGGTGTGCAAATTCTCAGTTAGCTAGACATTTAAGAACAGAATTCTGTATACCTGTGGCAGTGAATTAAGTCAAAAACATTTGAATTCTCTGTTGATAATTCATTACAAGAGGAAAACTAGATTTTTTTTTTCTGCAGGAATGAGAAAGTGAAAAAAAATGAGCATATTTAAATTACAATGAGGTAAGGGAAAGAAAATACAGTTCTATGAATTTAGGAAGAGAACATGTCTACTCATTTATTAAAGAAGTCAGAATAATCTAGAAAAAGTGTGACTGCTCAGTATGATACAGAAGCAACAGCCTCTTGGAAATAGAAGCAAAAATCTACCCCAGACCAACTGAATGAAAATACAACCAAATGAAATGAAAGGGGTAAGAAAAGGAAGGACTACAAGAAAACTAAAATTGTGAGAACTGAATAAAACTCTCCAATTGGACACTAGACAGTAGAATCTACACTGCAGAAAATCACTATGGTAGAAGACACACTGTTGAATCTCTTTAAGAATCCAAGGAAGAAAAAGATCAAGATGAAGTAATTATGTAAGGAAAATAAAAATGAGGGCATAAAATACATATAATTGTATTACAAAAATTCAAATAAGAAAATAGCAAACTGTGACAGTAGACATAGAACCTATAATCAGAGATATAATTGAAGAAAAGTCTCCAGACAAAAATAGGCACACTACGGTGCAAATCTTCAAGCAAGTTTTATCTCAAGTGTTCATCACTTGGCCTCATCCAGGTTACTTATTTTTAATTCCAAAGATTAAAAAAAAAAAGAAGATTGCCTAGTAGTCATGGGGAAATAAAGTAAAAATGTGTGAAGACAATGATCCTTATATTTCTCAGGGCAACACTAAATGCCAGGTCATAAAATGGTTGTAGAATTTTCAGAAAACAGATTGAAAAGTAAGAATTATAAATAGCCAATTAGTTTTCTAAAATTTTTATTTAATCTATTTAAGCTAAAAGAAAAAACCCAGCTCACCCATTTTTCCCACACCCTACCCTACATGTCTGCTAACCACCAATTTTTTCTCTTTATCTATGAACTTGATTTGTTGTTGTTGTTTATATTTCACATATAAGAGGGATCATACAGTATTTGTCTTTCTCTGTCTGACTTACAGTGCTTAGCACAATGCCCACCATGTTATTGCAAATGGCAACATTTCATTCTTATTTATGACTGAATAACATTCCCCTATATTATATATATATATGTATATATGTGTGTGTATGTATATAGATATACGTATAGATGTATGTATATAGATGTATGTGTATATGTATGTGTGTATATGTGTGTACATACATATATATGTATATATCTGTGTGTGTGTGTGTGTGTGTGTGTGTGTGTGTGTGTATACATATAACATTTATTTAACTCTTCATCCACCGATGGACATTTAGGTTGTTTCCATGTCTTGGTTGTTGTAAATAAGGCTGCTATGAACAGGAGGGCGAATATACGTCTTTTTGAGTTACTGTTTTCATTTTCTTTAGATAAATACCCAAAAGTATTTTGGAATCATATAATAGTTCTATTTTTCATCTTTTGAGGACCCACCATACTGATTTCCATGATGACTGCACCAATTTACATTTCCACTAGTGTACAAGGGTTCCCTTTTCTCCACATCCATGCCAACACTTATTTCTTGTCTTTTTTCTTTTTTTTAAGTAGGCTCCATCCCCAGCATGGAGCCCAAGGCAAGGCTTGAACTCTAGACCCCGATAGCAAGACCTGAGCTGAGATCAAGAGTCAGACACTTAACTGACTGAGCCACCCAGGCACTCCTCTGGTCTTTTTGGTAACAGCCATTCTAACAGGAGTGAGGTGATACCTTACGTGGTTTTGATTTGCTTTTCACTGATAATTGGTGATATTACAAATCTTTTCATGTCTCTATTGGCCATCTCTATGTCTTCTTTGGAAAATGGCCTACTCAAAACTTCTGCAAATTTTTTAATTGGATTGGTTGTTTTTTGTTTTTGCTATTGAATTATATGAGTTATTTATATATTTTGGATACTAGCCCTTTGTCAGATATATGATTTACAATTATTTTCTCCCATTCAGTATGTTGCCTTCTCATTTTGCTGATGGTTAGTGCAGAAGCCTTTTAGTTTGATGTAATCTTACTTCTTATCTTTAATTCTGTTGGTTTTGCTTTGGGTTTTGAATTTAAAAAATTATTGCCAAGACCTGTGTCAAGGAGCTCATCTTCTGTATTTTCTTCTAGGAGTTTTATGGTTTCAGGTCTTACATTTAACTCTTTAATCCATCTTGAGTTAATTTTTGTGTATGGTGTCAGATAGTGAGCCAGTTTCATTAATTTGCATGTGGCTATCCAGTTTTCCCAACACGATTTATTGAAAACACTGTCCTTTCTCCATTGTATATTCTTGGCTCCTTTGTCATAAATTAGGTGACCATATACATGTGTATTTATTTCTGGGCTCTCCATTCTGTTCCATTGATCTATGGGTCTGCTTTCATACCAATACTATACTGTCTTGATTACCATAGCTTTGTAATATAGTTTGATATCAAGGCAGTGGTGCCTCCAGCTTTGGTCTTCTTTCTCAAGGTTGCTTTGACTATTGAAGTCTTTTGTGGTTCATACAAATTTCAGGATTATTCCTTTTCTTTGAAAAAGATCATTGGAACTTTAGGGATTACATTGAATCTGTATATTGCCTTTAGTAGTATGGACACTTTAACAATAGTAATTATTAATTAATATTAATTTTTAAATATCTTTCCCTTAATTTGTGTCTTTACCAATTTCTTTAATTAATGTCTTATAGTTTTCAGTATACAGGTATTTCACCTCCTTGGTTGAATTTATTCCCAGGATTTTATTTTTTCATGCATTTATAAATGGAACTGTTTTTATAATTTCCCTTTCTGATAATTTGTTATTAGTATATACAAACACAACAGAGTTTTGGGTATTGATTTGTTTTGGATTCTGTGTCTCCCTCTCTCTCTCTCTGTCCCTCCCCCACTTGCTCTCTGTCTCTCTCTGTCTCTCAAAACCAAAAATAAGCATTAATAAAAAAAGATCTCATTGTCTTTGGTGTTTTGTCATGTCATTATGATGTACTTACGTGAGCCTCTCTTCAAGAGGTAGTATCATATAGTGGCTAAGAGCATGAATTCAGGATCCAAATTGCCCTATAATTTCCCAATTATGAAAATTTAGGCATATTATTTAAGTTTTCTGTGCCTCAATTGCCTAACACGATGTGAGGATAAATACTTGATATATATAAATTGCTTAAAATTCTGTCTGGCTTGTGTTGACCACTTTTTCTTTGTTTGTTTCTTTTTTTTAATCCTTTTTTTCTTGTTTGTGACTCATTGAACTTCCTGATTCTATGATCCACTGTCTTTCATCGTTTATACATTTAAATATTTCTGCATTCTCATTCTTTCTGTTATATCCTGAAACACTGACTAGACTTCATTGGGGTGTTTTGTTCTATCACACAAGGCTTTTAATCTCTTATTTTTTCAGATAGTTCTTCCCATTTGCTAATTCTTTCTACAACTATTTCTAATTTGCTGTGTGATCAGTTCTTTCAGTTTCTAATTTCATTTCTAGAACCTCTATTATTTTATTTATCAAATCTCATGGATTTTGGTGGTTTCTCTTCTTTTTTTTTTTTTTTTTGCCATACTTTTATACTATCTTTTTTTAAGACATGTCAAACATATTGCTTTGTTTTTATCAGATAATTCTAACATCTGGTGACTAAATGTCTGATGCTATAGTTTTCACTCAGACAGCTTGGTTTCTCCTACATGTCTAGGGATACTTCCTGGAATGTCAGCTGTGGGAATTCCCTGCAATTTGTTAACTGCATTTCTCCAGAGAGGATTTGCATTACTTCCTCTGCATTTGGTTAAGGCCTGAGATTATGATTCAGTACTATGTGCTGCATTGACATCTGACAACTGGAGGGCCTTAAACGGTCTAAGCATAAGTCTCCTTCCCTCCTCTACTCCTCTAAAATTCCCTACTTATCAAGCAACTCTACTTATCATGGAGACCATGCACAGTGCCTGCTTCTTCCCAAGTAGCAGGCTTTAGTTTCCTGCCAGGCTACATAATTACGCAAACAAGCCAATCACATCCTTCCACAGGAGATGGAAGTCACCACAGCCTCTTAATACTACAGAGATTGACTCTCACAGCCCTTGTTTTCACTCTGTTTGCGAGTGCAACCATGTGTGACCCCGCATGACACAGGGTCCTCCTCCCCCAGGCTGTGAGTATATATGATTAACAAACTTCTGCCATCTTCTCTGTCCAGTGTTGCATGTCCAGTTTTCAGCCATCCTCATACCCTTAGGACAAGAAACCCTCCCTCACCAATAGGATGAAGGGAAGGCAAATAAAACACAGACCTCTGAGGTCCCTGCCAACGTATGACACTTCAATCAAGTTTCTGTCTTGAGAGTTTAGACACCATCTGGTAATGTTAATCCAGGCCTCAACTTCAAGTAAGTGTAAAGCATAGTTTATACCCTCTAAGAAAGTATTTTTTCTCACTCTTTTTCTTCTTTACCCAGAGTCAAAGACAAGATGCACATGCACCCACCATCTCTCTAAGGAGTGTGTTTGTTTTTTAATGTTTATTTATTTTTGGGAGGGAGAGAGCGAGAGACAGCGACAGAGACAGAGATCAAGTTGGGGAGGGGCAGAGAGAGAAGGAGACACAGAATCCGAAGCAGGATCCAGGCTCTGAGCTGCCAGCACAGAGCCCTCCACGGGGCTTGAGCTCACAGACCACAGGATCCTGTCCTGAGCCGAAGTCTGCCGCTTAGCGGACTGAGCCACCTAGGAGCCCCTCTAAGGAGTGGAGGAGTGGAGAGCCCCTTAGCAATTCCCCTCTGTAGGTGAATTTCTCCAATTTGACATCTAGCCATGTTCAGTCTTGTGGTTTATTTCCTAACCCCGACACACAGGACTTACCACATCCATTCAAAGCTACCCCCAAGTGAAACACTAATGCTTGTGCTTAATTACTACATATTTTGTCGCTTTCCTGCCCTTTCTGCAAAATTTAATTTTTTCTGTAGTTTTATTATTTTTATTTTTTTATTTTAATTCCAGTGTGGCAAAATTTACTTCTTGCTCTATCATGCATTATATATATTTTTGCTTATATAGTACACGTATGCGGGTTTTCTGGTTATACCAGAAGTTTTCTAAACATTACTCTTTCTTTCTCTCCCTCCGTCCCTCTTCCTTCCCATGCCTCTCTCTTTCTCAATCTCTCTTTCTCAATTTCTCTCTCTGTCTCTCTCTCTGTCACACACACACACACACACACACACACACACGCACACACACACTACAAAACTTGTACCTGTCTACATGCCATTATGTGTTCCTCAAGCACGTGATTATATCGGCTCCACAGCATTTAATCAGAGACATGTAGATAATTTAGCTACTTTCTATTTTCAGAAATTAAGATTTCACAAGTCTTAATATTTTTACAGTTTTAAATAGTGCCACAACTAATATCCTTGTGTACAAAAAAAACTTTGTATCTTTGATTATTTTCTTAGGATAGATTCTTGGATGTTATTATCCTGACAAAGGGTATGAACTCTTTCAGGGCTCTTGATGGATTTTGCCAAATTGCTTTCTAGAAAGGTTGTAGCAATTTACAATTCACTGCAGTATGTGATAGGTGAAGAGTGCTGTCTCTTCGGTGATTTAATGTGCATTTCCTGATTACTCGCGAGGTTAGACATTAACTGAATGCACTATATGTTTAACGAATTCCCTTGTAAGAGTTTCAGGTGATTTTAATTATCCTGTTTGAAGCTTCCTTCTTCACTCAAAATATTTGTGAATCTTTCTCTAAGCATAACGCTGTGTTAAAACTAAGGATTAGCTCAACAGCCCAGCATACTTCAATACCCATGGCATAACTGGCGTACAAGGGGACAATGATGTCATGATGCAAGGAAATGTAGCGGCAAATGAAGGCTTCTGCTCGGCAAACCCACTGCTGTACGAAAGCAAAGATCCTTATTTCGCTGTTTTGAATAATCAAAAGGAGGCTTAATACAATTTCATGCTTTCTATTGAAAAGGAAAATACCATATTGAAATCTGCCTTTAAATGATTTTTAATTTGGCTATTTTACAGTTAATATTGTTCCTCCACCCCAGGGGTGTTTGGGAACCATTCAGCATGTCTATTTTCCATACCAATATCTTGCTAAAATCCACTGCTGGTTTCCATTATCTCTGGGAAGGGATCTGCTAATTGTCACCTAAAGGAATTCTGAGATATTATTTAACACACTATTACAGTTTAATACAATGACGGTAAAACCATCAGCTTTCCTCTTAGTTTTATATATCACCTTCTTATGAAATTAACTCTTCCCTTCTAAAAATATTCTTTCCACGTGAAACATTCCTTGGACCAGTCATTTGTCTTTTTGTTGTAGTATCATCCATGACAATTTCTCATCTTGGTGAGGACCACTTATGTGAAACTGTGGCCATCTCAATGAAATTTTATGATATCCCCACCAGGATGCTCCTTGAAGTCTCAGATAAAAAGACTTTCATCTCTTCATTCCCTTTGTATCCAGAGACAGAGGGTCAGTTGACCACGGATGCTGCAGGCAAGACCAAAAACATGTGCACACATCTCATTGGCACCAGAGAAGAAAAGGGAAATATATGTATTTCCATTTGAAATAATACAACTAGGTAAAACCTAACGCACGAAAAAGTAGACAGCGTACCAAGCAGCTCTTTTATTGGGAGAATAATTTTTGTTTTGTTAGGAAAATTTTTACACTACTTTCTGGCTGCACTGGCTTCACGGAGGGTCTGTTTGCATTGTAGGTTGCCAGAACTAAGAAGCGTTTTGCCTAATCTCAGTTGCTTCAGGCCTAATCCTGGTAGATGTGATGAGCTACTGCACACGCCACTTATGGCAATTTAAAGAAAACCGTATCTTTATTGAAAAAGAAAGAGAGAAAAGAGAGAAGAAAGAGAGGGAGGGAAAGAACGAGAGAGGGAAGAATCTCCAGGGTAGCCAAGCAATGCTCTCTTCTCAGCGGGGTTTGCTTGTCCATCCCTAGTCAGCTTTGCTGATCTTGGCTGATCTCTTCCAGGATGCTGGCTTCAGCTTGTTCTCATGGTAGGAGCAGAGGGAAGGGAGAAAAAAGAAGAATAGTTGTGTGCAAGGCCTCTTGAGTCCAAAGCTTGAAACCAGCATGTTGTAGTCACCACCATTTTCTAGAGTTCAGAGTAAATTCCAATATTAATCTAGACTTAAGAAATAGGGAAATGGACTCTACCTCCTGATGGGAAAACCTGCAAAGTTGTGTTTCAAAGACTATGGATAAGAGACAGGTGAAGAATTGGGGCTATTTTGGAAACCTATCAAAATGGTAACAATTAGCTACTATAAAGTTGCATACATTATTCCTCCCAATTTTTCCTTAAGTTTGTCATATCCTACAGTATCATTTTATTTATTTTTTTAAGTTTATTTATTTTGAGGGAGAGAAAGAGAGAGTATGGGAGGGGCAGAGAGAGAGACAGAGAGAATCCCAAGCAGGTTGTGCACTGTCAGTGCAAAGCCCAACATGGGGCTCGAACTCACAAACCATGAGATCATGACCTGAGCCAAAACCAAAGGTCAGATGCTTAGCTGACTGAGCCACCCAGGTGCCATATATATATATATATATATATATATATATATATACACACACACACACACACACACACACACACACACACACTTAAGAGACAGAAAGAGAGCATGCACAGGTGGGGTAAGGGCAGAGGGAGAGAATTTATTTATTTATGTTTATTTATTTTTGAGAGAGGAAGATTGTGAGTGGGTGAGGTACAGAGAGAGAAGGGGTCAGAAGATCCAAAGTGGGCTCTGCACGGACAGCAGTGAGCCCATGTGGGGCTCGAACTCACGGACTGTGAGATCATGACCTGAGCCAAAATCAAGAGTCCAATGCTTAACGGACTGAGCCACACAGGTGCCCCAATGCAATTTTAATAATAACAAATCATGCTATATTTACCTCCAAGTTTGTTATGTGAATAACTTTATTGATAGGCATCTTTCCAGGTCAGTATATATAGCTAAATCATTCCTTGAATGTCTACATAAGGTTTAATAAATCCACGTATCATTATTTAAGCATTTCCCTATAGATGAAAATATACTTGACTTTTTTTCCCATTGCAAACATATCTTACAAGCATATTTTTGTATTCTCGTGCTTTCAGTTATAAAAGTTTGTTTCCTAGAAGGGTGATTTCTAGTTTAAAGGGTATATATATTTTTCACTTTATTACAGTAAATTTACTTTGAAGAAAAGGCTAATTTGGGTAATATATTTGTCAAAGTAATTAATGCCAATTATTGGAACAGATAACCCGAAACACAGTCACTTAACACAAAGAAAAGTAGATATGGGTCAGGCAGCCATCTTGAATAGCTCTCTACATGGTTACTAAGGAACCTCACCTCCCTTCACCATGTGTCTCCGCCACCTTAAAGAGTGGCCTCAGAATTGCTTTACTAGTTCCTGTGCATTCAACAAGACTCCAAGAAGAAAGAGAGTTAGAATAAGGAGATAGTGGGAGATATTTTAAGACCAAGGCTTAGAGCGTCTTATTTCTCTTCTGCTGATATTCCTTTTGCCAAAACTCAGTCACATAGCTTCAATCTAAGTACAAGGGAAGCTGGGAAATGTAGTTTTCTTATGTGCTCAGGACTAGGAACACTACTGATGAACATCTGCTCAGCTGGTGTCTCTGATGATACATTTTCTGTATGTGATACTTCTATTATTTTATTGTTATTATTTGAAAATCCTGAAATGCTCAAAAAGGAACAAATCTTGCTTAATGCCAGACCTTTTAAAATTGGAAAAATAGCAAATACTCCTTATCCATCCCGTCCCAACCCTACAGGTAAACACTGTTAACAATTTAGTGTTTGTCCTAGTTTGTTTCTGAAACATGTTTCTATTTACCAAGTATCTATCTGCTTATCTATCTATATCTGTTACATATGTACATGTTAGGGGCTAAATTGTGTCCCCCAAAAGTTGTATTTTGAAATCTGAAGCAGTCTCAAAACGCAACTGTTTTTGGAGATAGAGTCCTTAAAGGGGTAATTAAAGTAAAATGAGGTCATTAGGGTGGGCCTTAATGCGAATATGACTGGTGCCCTTGTAAGAAGGGGAAATTAGGATGAAGATATGCACAGAGGGAAGGCCACGTGAGGACATAGGGACGAGGAGGCATTTATGAGCTAAGGAGAGAAGACTCAGAAGAAGCCAATCCTGCTACCACCTTGATTTCAGGTTCTTAGTCCCCAGAATTGTGAGAAAACAAACTTCTGCTGTTGAAGCCCCCCCCCCCCCCCATCTGTGGTACTTTGTTATGGCAGTCCTAGGAGACAAATACACTCTACATAATTACACATTAATTATAGGCTTTCAAACTCCTTCACATTCCCCATTGTACATAAACCTCCCCCCACCCCACTTTTTTTTTTGCTTGCAAATAAATCATCTTAAGTATTTGCCTGTATACATTTTTTAAAAAGCAGTGACTTTCATTTACATTTTCTGTTTCTAGTGAGAATTAGAATTTTTATCACATGTTACTATTTACTTATTTGCATTTTTCCTTCTGTAAATTTACGATTTGTGCCATTTATCTATTTTTAAAATCATTTTGTTCCCTTTATTTTTAACGCAAAGAACTCTGTATGTTATTTATAACAACGCTTTGTCCTATATGTTGCAAAGATATTTCTCCTGATCTGCCGTTTATATTTTGACTTGGTTTGTGAGAATAGTTTGATTTATAGATGCTTTACATTTTCCTGTTTCTTCATGAGTTTCCATTTGTTAGACACTATGCTGGTTGTTGCAGGATATAGCATAAGCAAGTCCGAATCTCTGTCCTCAGGAAGATTATAGTCTCCGGGTTGGCTGAGACAGGTACATAATTATGCGGAATCCCTAGCACCATATGGAAGACATCATGAGAGAACAAATACTCAAGCTGGGGCAAGAAGGTGAAGAAAGGCTTTACAAAGAGAGCATTCATGAAACATCTTGAAACACGATGTGAGCCAAAAAACATGTCTAAGTAGTACACGAGACATGTTTATTAAAGCCTCCCGCCCACAGAGTCTGAAATAGCAGCCGCAAGAGTATTCCTTTGTTTGGCTGATGATGTTTAAGAGTAGCCTGGTGGGGGTGAGATGTGGAAATAGTAGGCAAGAAAAAGAGGGAAAGTGACTCGATCTCCCCTTTAGGCTCCTGTGAAAAGCTCAGAGCAGAGTAAACTCAGCAACGTGGCAGGGGCCGGACTCTGGCCTCTGGTTCCACCTCCTCTCAAATGCCCCAACGCAGACCTGCAGGGGCTGGTGATGAAGTGTGGGTCCTCACCAATTCTGAAGGGCTCCCTGGACCTTGCGGCACAGCTAGGAGCACTCAGGGTCTTAAGTGCCCACGGGCCCGTGTGCTCTGAAGGCCCCAGGAGTCGTGTGGGCCACGCCCAAGAAAAAGCAGCTCTGCGTAGTGTTGCACGGAGGGAGGGTCCGTGTGCAGAGGCCCCCTGCCTGAGCGGGCTTCCTGGCTAGCACTTTCCTACTCGGGGACTTCCCTACTTGGTGACTTTCCCTCTCTGTGCCCCAAGTTCTTCTCTGATGATTGGGACTGATAATAGGGCCTACCTCATGAGGTAAGAAATTAAGTGGGATAATACATACGAGGAGTTGAAGCCAGTGCCGACTCTTAAGGACCCAAGGCACATCAGAATTACTATTTTACAGTCTTTGTGAATCCCCCCACCAGAAAGGATATATTGTATTCTTATTAGGATCCTTGTTGTATAGATGGGGAAACTGAGCATCAAAAGATAGGATCTACTCCCCAAAGCCTGGCAGATAGCAGAACATGTATGTAGACCCAGGATGATGGGTCCCAGAACAAGCGTTCTACATCCCCCCACTGTGGTCTCCCCCACCAGAAAGCACACACTAGCCAAGAGTAGAGAAGCATTTTTTTTCTCCTCCCTTGGCAGAAACTGTTGCTTTCATTGGGGTAGTTTCAAGGTAAGGAGAGCAAACCAAAGAGTGTCATCTGAAAAAGAGGGGGGGGAGGGGGAGAAATTTTCCTGAATATATTCTTCTAGGCTTATTTAATTATCCAGATAAATGAAACCTTAGACCTACTTTGATTCGGTGCCCATAGACCAAATATAAGGGCGAACTTACTTGCTGAAGTTGCCTTGCTGTGATCTTTCTCGGCCTGGAGCAGGAGGCCAACATTCCCCCACATAACCACGAACTAGCACTTACGCCCATTGGAACTGGACCCCTCAGAAGGCAGCCAACAAAGGCAGTGGCCAGCGTGGTCGGGAGTTTTCCTTTCTGTACAATTCTTTTCCTGTCTGATCACTTGGCCAGGGGGATTATTTAATCTGATTTGTAGAGTCTGTAGCCTGCCAGAACCTCACATTCTCAACATATTTTAGAAAATACTGTAGAAAGGAAATTTTACACGGCCTGTAAAGGAGACTACCTCCTGAAGTTATGCTTCATAGAGAGCTGCCGCACTGAAAGGGCCCACACTGAAAGGGCGATCTCCGTCAAGAAGACGGTGGAGAACTGCACGTTGCCTTGAAACTCAAACGGTAAAAGCCAACTCCACTGCAAATAGGGAAGAATTACAGGCAGCTCAGGAGACTTTTGACCCAGCAGTGAAAGGACCTTGCAGAAGGAGACTTTCTGCCATTCCTGTTCCCCAGAAAAGGCCCAGCCATGAAAGAAAAATAATTCAAATGTATCCCCAAATGCAGAAGGACATTCAATGCCGCTCCATTGCCTCAGCCAGTTCTTTCTCCTATTCTAAAAATGAATACAACAGCGCTTTCAATTAGAACAAGCAGTTGCTTTATGCGGGGACAGATTAAGTTAGTGTTATTTTTTTTAGACTCCCTTTTTGAATTTTCAAGTCCCAACACTGAGATGAAAAAGATGTTTTTCAGTTCCCCCACTTCTTCCAACTTCTTGAAGCCCAAAGATCCAGAATAAACCACCGAGCTCTAAGCCAGGCCTATTACAAATCCCACATCCTTGGCTTTAAACACACCTTTGCCACCTTGGAGCCATCGATCAGTGCGCAGGAGCCCAGGTCTTCAAATCAGGGATACTCTGTCCAATGGTATGACGTAAATGTGATTCTATCTATATGTCTCTTCATCTGTGTCTGTAGATCCTGGAAAAAAAAAACTCAGATAGCAGATGATGAGGTCATCATCCATGTATTAAAGGAATGCTCTTTAATAGGCGTATGTTCCCACTCTTTGAAACTGATGTCACGGAACGAATAAAATCCTTTTTTTTTTTTTTTGTATTTTCACACAGTTGAGGCAAACATGTGGTCTTATCAGGATAATTTTCAGTTTCTGTGGTTACAGCTCAACTATGTAGCTGGAACGACAACCTTGCCATGCATATTCTGTTTATTGGAGAGGCAACAAAGTCCCGGGATTTAAAGTGCAATAAACTGCCACGTTCAAAGCCTGGCTCTCCTGCTTCCTATGATTATGAACTTGTTCTAATTATTTTGTCAACACACAGTGAGGAGAAAGCTGGGTGAATTTATTTGAACTCGAGTCCATTAAACAAATAATTGCTGAGTACTTGTTACGTTTCAGAAGTTGTGCTTGGCCCTGCAGAGCCTCAGAGATGAACAGGACACAGTAGCTGTGCCCCAACAGCTTAATGAGAGAGAGGATAACTATATATATATATATATACATATACATATATGTATATATATATGTATATATATATACACATATACTGTATATGTATATATAGATATACATATATATACATATACAGTATATGTGTACAGTATATGTGTATATATATGACTGTAGCACAAGGTGATATGTGAGAAGTCCCATGAAAGAATCACCAATAATTGTTCTGGGAAGGAGAGTGGGGAAAGCCCAGATTGGGTAGGAGGGACTAGGAAGAGTCACAGGAAGAGGGCAGTGATGGTGGCAGGAGGAAGCGGAAGGTAGGGCAGGGCGTTGCCTAGGAACGTAGAGTAGAAGCTAGAAAAAAGGGCCTGCTGAGAGAATATGAAGTGATCTGTTCTGGTAGATACATAAACACTGAGAGAAATAAGACGAGAAATCAAAGCGGAATCTGGAATGCTGGGTGTGGGAGTCCTTACTTAACTCCAAAAGCAATAAACATGGGCAACATTCACTGATATGTCCCAAGTGCCTCTGGAAGCTTCTAGAAAGAGATGAAATACTGGCTTAAACTCTAGATGCAAAGATACTAAATCGGTAGGCAGCAACATTATGAGTTTTCTTATGTGAAAATAGCAGATTAAACTTTGAATAGAAATTTATAAATTAATTTACAATTTTTTAAGAATGTGTTGGAACTTTATCACATTTTACCAAGCAGCAGCCTCTCTGAAAGACCTTTTTTGCAGCATTTGAAATAATTAAATTGAAGATTCAGTGTACCTTTTCAATCATTTTATTAAAAAACTCATTCTGGTTTTCTCTGAGGGAGAGATAAACCACTGCTTAAGGAAGTGGCTAAATCTTTTTTTAAACTACTGTATTCACCATAAAATATATGACACTATTCCCAAATAACACCTAATAGAAGCTGGTCACCTCAAAATCAGAAAAAAAAACCCTGCCGTTTCCAAACCACTTTTTGTATTCGTCTGTAAACCAGATGTTGGAAGTACAAAGGTGATTGAGATGTAATCTAGAACGGAAGAAGAAGAGCGTAGAAAAAAATCGCTACAGCTCACTAATGAAGGAATCCACGGTGTGCCTGGGGTGGGGAAGGAGGGCTTAGCACAGTTTTACTGAAGTAATATTTGCTTTGGGTCCTGAAGGTAATAGGAGCCATCATGTGAATGTGGTCGTGAGCATGTTCTTTCTCGACTGAAGGAATAGGGGATGCGAATGCTTGAAATGAAGGCAAGCACAAGTAGCTAATCGCAGGAGAACAAATGGCTCAGTGTGTCTGGGTATCAGAAAAGCTGGTGGAGGTGTTTACGCAGGGCAATGGCGTGCTCGATGGGTCCTCTAGGTTGACAGTCACGGCGGGGGTGTAGATGCTGAATTGTAGGTAAGGAGAACCAGTGAGAGATGCCAGCGATAGTTCAGATGAGAAATGACAAAGGATGAGACCTGTAGTTAACCACGGCATTGAGAATAACTACTAAATGAGCTATGCCGCCCACGAGAAAACTATTTATATACGAATTGCATTTATCAAGATTTATGTGTGCGTTATAAGTTTGAGTGACTGAAGAAATACAGGTAGATGTAGCTGGGAGATGGTTGGAAATAGACACCTGGGAGTCAGAAAACAGGAAAGAACGTTGATTTGACAGAGATTAGAAAATAAGTTGTAGTTGGAGCTATGGAAGGAGATGGCCATCCAGCAGAGGGTATAGAAAAGCTTTTGCAGACTTGGAGGCCAGCACTGTGTCTGGCGTATACAAAGGACTCACTTTATTTGTTGAATGGATGACCGATTGAATGAGAAAACAGATGAATGTCTACCATTCCCTCCTGGAACATTCCTTCCTTGGAATCGAGGACTCCCCGTTCCCTTGATTTCCCTTATTTCCCTGTTTCTTGTCATATTGCTTTTTCTACCTGTTTTTTTTCTCTTCATGTGGATGCTCCCCAGTTATCTATCCACAAAGACAAATATAAGGCAGGATCTCTTCACTTAAAGGCTTCACCATCGAACAAGGAACCGATTTTTAAAGCCCCAAGAAAGTCAAGAAATGTGAGAAATTAAGAGTGCCCAGGGAAATGGACAGGTATATATTCAAAGGAGGCCTTAGAACAGTTTCAATAGAAAATATTTCAGGAATGGAAATCCAGATTGCTGTGGGTTGAAGAATAAATTGGAAGGTGAAGAGGGACAGACAAGGAATCATTTTAAGAAGCTTAGTAACAATAGGGTGGATGGAGATAGAGCTGTATCTGGAAGGGGGGCATTTCAAATGTTGTTTTGCTGAGGGAAAAGGGGTCTGGGCATGAAAGAGGTGAGTGTCCTTTAGATCAAGAACCCAACAAAACATAACAAATATTGTCTTTGACCTCAAGGAGCTAATTGTTTATTGTAGAAAGCAGATATGTGAATTGTCTGGGAAGGTAGAGTATGATAGATTTCATGACCAGCCTGTGCCAGCTGGAGGGTCTGAAATGCTGTCCTGAAGAGAATAATGATTCGATGCCTGATCTAAGTCTGAAAGAGAAATGGGAGCTTTTCGTGTAGATACCAAGGGAAGGGGATGCTGGGTAGAGGAAACAGTGGGAACAAAGGCACAGGAATATTAAAACCATAAATGTTACAAGTCATTTGTCATTTTCTCCCAGCCTGTGGAATGTATTTTCATTTCATTGGCAATGACTTCTGAAAAGCAAGGTTTTAATTTTCCTAAAATTCAATTTATCAAAGTGCACTTTGTATCCTAAGGAAGCTTTGTTTAATCCAAGTCATGATTTTATCCTCTATTTTCTTGTATTATTTTTATAGTTTGAGCTCTTTAATTTGGGTCTATGCTCTGTTTAGAGTTAACTTTTGTATATGGTGTGATGTAAGGGTTTATTTTTACACTAGGGTATCTAATTATTCCAGCAGAATTTGTTGAAAAAAATATCATGTTTTCATTGCATTACCTTGTCACTTTTGTTTAAAATCAATTAACTATGTGTTTATGGGTCCATTTCCAGACTTTTGTTTTGTTCAATTTATTTATACGCCTATCATTATGCCAATATCATGTGGACTTTGCTATTGTAGTTTTACTGTAAGTCTTAAAATCAAGTGGTGTAATTTTTCCAACTTTACTCTTTTTAAAAATTGTTTTGGTCCTTTGCACTTCCATAAAAATGTTAAAATAAGTTTCTTATTTTCAACAAAAAAAAAAGGCTAAAATTTTTATTGGGGTTTCATTGAATCTATAGATCATTTTGAGCAGAGTGATATCTTAACTATATTAAAGTCCTCATACTTTGAACATGGTATAGCTCTCCATTTATTTAGGTCTGCTTTAATTTCACTCAGCACTGTTTTTGCAATTTTTAGTGCACAGGTTTTATAGAGTTTGTGGGATTTATACCTAAGAATTTCATATTTTTTTATCATAAATACTTTTTTAATGTCCAATTGTTTGCTGTTTGTATAAAGAAATAGATTTTTTTTTTTCATACTGACCTGGCATCCTGCAACCTTGCCAAAGTTACTTATTACTTTTTTTATAGACTCTGATAAAGGACTACATCCAGAATATATAAAGAACTTCAGCAAATCAGTAATAAGTGGACAAACACCCTGATCTTACAAAGGCAAAAGCTTTTAGCAAACTCTTATCAAAGAAGATATACTAGTGACAAACCTATGAAAAGATCATTAGTCATCAGCAAGATGTAAATTTAAAAGTATAAATATATAATTACAAATCCACTTGAATGGTTGGCCTCAAAAAGAGTAACAATGCCAAGTGTTGGTAAGGATTTACGGCAATCAAATCTCTTAGACTTTACTTGTAGGAATGAAATAGGGTACAGTCACTTCTGAAATCAAACTGGCAGCTTCTTACACATTGAAAAATGCATTTGCTACACAACCAAACTTTCACATCCCTGGATACTCACCCACAGAAAATGAAAGCATATGTCCATACAGGTATTTGTACTTGGATTTTCACAGCAGCCCTATTCCTTGTAGTTAAAACTGGATAAAGAAAACTGTCACATTCACAATGGAATATTACTCAGCAATAAAAAGGAGCAAGATACTAATAGACATAACAATGTGGATGAATTTCAGACACATTACGATAAAGGAAAAAAATCAGACAAAAAAGACCACATAGTAAAAGATTCCACTTATATAACGTTCCAGAAAAAAACAAAACTACAGCAACAAAATCAGGTCAAGAGTTTCTTGGGGTCTGGGTTTGGGGGAAAAAATTGACTACAAAGGGACCCAAGGGGACTTTCTGAGCTGATGGAGATGTTCTGTATATGATTGTGGTGCTGCTTCACAAATTTCTGGAAACTCCTCAAATATACATTTAAAATCAGTGGATTTTGGGGCACCTGGGTGGCTCAGTCAGTTAAGCGTCTGACTTCGGCTCAGGTCATGGTCTCGCAGTCTGTGAGTTTGAGCCCTGCATCGGGCTCCGTGCTGACGGCTCAGAGCCTGCAGCCTGCTTCGGATCCTGTGTCTCCCTCTCTCTGACCCTCCCCTGTTCATGCTCTGTCTCAAAAATAAATAAACGTTAAAAAATAAAATAAAATCAGTGGATTTTTTATTATACATCAGTTGTTCCTTGACGGATTGTTTCAAAAGAAATCCGGTGAATTTAAGTTATTAAGACTGTAAGACTGTATAATCCACTATCCGAGACTCTACAGGCCAAATGTGTTTTTGGTGGTGGTGTTTTTCAAATGTGTTTTGAAGTTCACAATTTGTGAAAAATTTGTGGAAGCTTATATAGTATATTACATAACTGTCCTTGATGCAGGGATTGTTGTAGCATCTCATAATCAAACATAGTACTATTTCTGCAACAAAACATAATCCCAGAGTGGGATCAATACATTCTATAAAGAGCCTCTTGTCAGTTTAGAGGAGACGTTACCTCTAGATTTTGCTGCTAGAGGTATAACGAAACAACTTAGAGTTTTCAGAGCTTTTGGAGCTTCAGAATTGAGATTGAGGGGCTGTGGTCTTGTCCAAGCAGTTTGGTATTTGCTATTATTTTGATTCAGAGGTTAGGCTAGAGGGGGGAGAGATTCTGAGGCTGAGAAAACATGAGGCTGGAGAGACAGATCACAGAGGATCACAATAGTATTTTCCTGGGTATCGTGATATACTTACAGCTACTAAAATGGCACATGAATAACTCAGAAAAAGGAGGACCTGATCTGTCCTCCAGTAACAAACTCCTGTGGTTATTTATGAAAACCTTACTGTAATGGAAATAGTATGTGGAAATCCCATTGTCCATAAAATAACACAAATATTATAATATCATATAATTATAATATGATATTGATCAAATATCAAAGCCAAGTCACATAGTTAAGCCCTTCAAGACTCCTCAACCTCTTCAAGAGAAAGTTCCAGCCCTCAGACAAAGAGTTTTGGTGATCTAACCTCGCTCTCTAAGTTGCCTTGCTGTCCTTCCCTCTGTCCCCTACCCCCCATCTCGGCACCTCAAAAACGACTGCAAATACCAATTGCTTGTGCTGGTTGTTCCCAAACTTTTGTCTTTAAAGCCTCTTTGACTTTGTTAACACTTTTCCCTCTGATTAAATGCTAGTCCCTCCCTTCGTTCTCTGGGAAATTTCTATTCTAGAGGTTATAAATGCTTATGGAGACCACACAGAAAACAAATGAGTAAAGCAGCCAAGAAAATGGAGGTGTAGAAGAGCAACAACACGCAACATATATGGTTATGTAAGACACCTAGCATAGAGAGGGCCCTTATAATGGTGTCCTTAATTAAGAATGATACTAGACCGTAATACAGATGAGGCAACAAGAATGCAATACCACTGGAACTCTTTCCCAACCTGTCACAATGAAGTTGGAAGTGTTTACACGTTATGACTGATATCTTGAGTTTTTGCCAGTAGCTTCCTAAATTAACTCTTTCTGAGACCAAGGGAAAATCTGCCAAATTGTCTTCTTGGAAAGAGCACTGTTTAAGGAATTGATGATAGTTGAGGCCATCAGTCCCATTCAGAGAGATGCCATTTCTTCCCTCTAGGAGCTTATAATCAGCATCAAAGACAGGAATGCAGACAGGCAGAGTGGCGCACCATTAGGAACAAAATGGAAACATTAAAGCAGTCCATGGATAGTCAGGTAATTGCATTAGGTAAAGGTCAAGCATAAGTGGATTTGTAGTGGAAGGAAGCAGCGAGTGCCTAATCAGGGCAGAGATCAGGAACTGCACGTGGAAACTGGGCAGGGCAAGGGTGAAAAATCACTTACCTAATCAACCCTGGAAGATTGCATGGGACGAGTGGGGGAAACAGTAGCAACCATCGGCCAGAGCGGGAGCTGAAGAGTCTCTTGCCGTCTTCAAAATGTGTGATTTTTGAATTAGTGAATTGAAGGCTACACGTTAAAATACACTATTATCAAGCAGGAAGGATTCCTTTTCTTTCATCTTCGGCTCTGACATCATCCTATAAGGCCGTCTTTATCGTGTGAGAGTGTCCTTTTACAAAAGTAACATTCTAAAAATGTATTAAATGTTTTAACTCCACGTTAATTCTGAGTTTTAATATTTAATATTTAATTTAAATATTGTAATTCCTAGCTTTATAACGTGTCCTAGGTCGTGCCGGCAAAATCAGATGTTTACTGCTTTTCCTTTGTAACCAAAGTCCTTGAAAATATTCAGGAACACTATCTAATGTCAAAGGAAGCAGTTTTTGACTTGCAAGAACTACGAGAGGTGTCTTGGTTCCACTTCTGGATGAGCGTCACTTTATGCTGTCCAAAACGGATGAGCACAGAAACCCTTTAGATCATTAGAGCTACGTTTGAACCCTCTGCCCGCTGGATCACACGGAAGGAAGGTGTATTTCAAGAAGAGGGGTGTCAGTGGGTGCTTGGGTGACTTGAAAACTTTGATCGGGTGCAGAGATTTTAAAATCTCTCCTTTGGCAGTACATTCAAGATCACTGGGGAAAATGCTTTTCACGTGTGACTAAATCCTTCACGCTCTAGGATTACATCCAATTTCTTATGCCGTATCTTCAGCATAGGTGTTCTCTCGTTGTTTGAGAAAGAACTCTTGAGGTACACGATTTGAAGATATTGCATTGCCTCTCTAGTCAGGTCCTTTAATCTTTCTCAAAAGGTCTCATTTTTCCAATCCTTTAATCATCCCTGTGGTGAAAATCTAAGTGTGCATCCCTTTTTTGTCTCCCTCTGGACAGAGGTGCCGACCGGTCTAAGTCCGGCGGGTTGTATTTATCCATTTTACGCCCAAGCGGTACCTTCCCTGTGTAAACTGAGTGTTGCCGTTGACTCGTTGTGTCTTTTTCAAAACCAACGATCCCAAAACACGGCTATGAACACAGTTCAAAATCAGACACACAGTGTACAAGGAAACCAGAATCGTCTTCCCTTTGTATTCCTCTGGCTCCCTTTTGGGCCCCACTTTCACGGGAATGTGGGAGCCCTGATTATCCATTTTCACCAAAATAGCATTTACTGAGGCAGGCATATTAACTCAGGTAAAGCAAAATGACTGTTCCTTTCATCTCAGCAACTCCGCACCTACTCACCTTCCAATTGACTTTTTATAGAATATTAGTTTGCATTAAAAAAAATCCATTTAATTGCGTCGGAGAAACACTTCGCTGCCGCGCTCCAGGCCCATAGCATGTCGCAGCTGCTCCTATTTAAGGCATAATTGTAGCCTCACTCTTCTCCGAGGAACTAATTCTGATTTTGAAAGGATTTGTCCTCACAGTTTATCCTGATGAGAGAGGACCGGATTATTGCCGTGTGAAATAGCTGAATAGTCCTATTACAGCTATTATGCCACAAATGTTGTATATTGTTGAAGATCAAAGTACTGTACCGCACTCAATGGCAAGATGCACAAGCCTGGCCCACTTCCCATATTATGTAAAAAACACTGCATTTTATGAGTCATTTAGTACCATGTGAGGTATCTGTGGACCCTCTGTCATTTCCCTCAAACTTTCCTCATCATTCAGAAATCCTTTATTTTCTGCTTGAAAGACTTACAATCTAGTCATTTCTCACTAGTCTCCCCAGGAAATAAACTTCAGTACTCTGTGTTCTCCCGTTGCATTAGGTTATGCATTGCGTATCATTCTGCTTTCCATTCAAATTACGTGACACAACTCTTAAAGAACTGTGGACCATGGTACGTTCCGACCGGTAAATTGAGAACATGTAAACGTTTCCTATCAAAACCATGAGTGAGGTTCGCAGAGCCTTTAAGACGCATGGGACTCAGCGTTGGTTAGGCGGTGAGGGCACGAACATGCCTATTTCACCCCATAATCCTGTTAGGAAGGTAAACCGGTAAACACATCATAACAAGATGCCTTATGGGAGAGGTGGCCCATACACAGGAGGTGTTGCAATGAATGGTATTTAAAAAGAGTGAGGTTTTCTTCTGTGAGAGAGATTGAGGGGTCAGCCGTAACTCGAAATCTCACCCTTACGTTAGAGGAGGCCAGTGAAGGGCTGACTATTAAGTTTGTTATAAAACGTGGCATGCTTTGATTTTAGCTTTAACATTTGGCATTTCAAAATAAATTCCTCCTTAAGATGTTTCATCCATATCACTAAGAGAGGGCTATTACCCTTAAAGAAAACTAACTCCAGAACTAACAAAAGATACCCCTCAAGAAATGCGGTTTTGTTGTTGTTGAATGAGAGTCTTACGTTTATAAGACTCTCATAAATCATGGACAGGATGAACTGTCTAGGGGATATTTACCCTAACGCATAACATTCTGCGTGTAGTTTGGGGACATCACTACAAGATTTAGGATTTACGTCCACAGTACAAAGAATCAGTAAACGTAAAATGTGGTCAATGGAAACAAGTGCAAAGTTGAAAACACGACAATTATGAAACTGTAATTAAAACGAAGACGGGTAGTGTTGAGGGATCAAAATGAGATGCTGAGTGTGGTTTGTAATCAGCGGTTAGGGTTTCCAGTGGAACTTGTAAAACTAAGTAAGAAAGTGAAATTCAATGTAAAGAAATTAGGACTAGGTCCAGGACATGGTAGGCATTTCAGAAAGTGTAGCTATCGCTATTATTACATCAATACTAGTAAGGAGCTATTGTATTCATAGACACACATTTTTTGATAATGGGAGTTCCTAGTTCAGATGATCAAATTGCAATCTGGGTCTCTACAACAATTCATTCCTGTTTAGTTGGAATAATTGAGTCAATTGCCACACCGCAGATGACGGGGACCTGGAGGGGTGATCCTTTACGTTCCCTGGTGAGAGCCAACACAAAATAACAATCCAGCTAGGAAATTTACTCACTAAGATCTTGTGCTTTTCACATTCCCTTTGTGCCCATGTTTTCTTGCCTCCTAGACCAGTGGTTCTCTATCTTTCCTGAAAGTTAAAGCCCCTGGACAGGGGCTCCTGGGTGGCTCAGTGGGTTAAGTGTCCACTTCCGCTCAGATCCTGATTTTATGGTTCCCGAGATAGAGCCTGGATGTTAGATCAAGCCCTGCATCAGGCTCCCTGCTGTCAGTTTCCGAGTTCCAAGCCCTCGGATCCTCTGTCCCCATCTCTCTCTGCCCCTTCCCCGCTCTTGCTCTCTCTCAAAAATAAACATTTTAAAAACTCCTATGCCCTGTGGAATGCCTGGGTGGCTCAGTTGCTTAAGCATCTGACTTCAGCTCAGGTCATGATCTCCCAGTTCCAGGGTTGGAGCCCCACATGGGGCTCTGTGCTGACAGCTCAGCAGTCGGATTCTGTGTCTCCCTCCATCTCTCTCTCTCTGCCCCTCCCCTGCTCATGCTCTGTCTCTCTCTCTCTCGAAAATAAATAAAACATTAAAAAAATTTTTTTTTAAATAAAGAACTCCTATGCCCTAAATAGATTGAATCAGAACCTATGGGGGAGGAGCCCAGGCATGAGTATTTTTCAAAGCTTCTAGGGTGATTCCACTGACAGGGCTAAGTTGGAAATACTACTCTAGAAGACTTAAACACATCTAAAGTAGAATCTCTTTTAAGTAATTTGTTTTTCTATGTCAACCTATACACAATACATAGCATAGTGCTTTGCTCTGCTTACAGGCTTGTTGAATAATGTACAAACAAATGGATGGGCAAAATAAATTAGTAAACGTTGCCATGATACAGAGTTTAATGTCCTAGAAATTGAAAAATAATAGAACGCCTCTCCACTATTGTATCTCCCAAATCAATAAGACTTACTCACGGGTTTAGCTATTTAACGTCCCCTAATTTTTTCTTGGGAGAACTGCTCCCATTCGATATCTGATAGGCCTTGGGTAGAGCATTAAAAAGAGAGTTTTGTTTTTTGTTTTTAAGATCACGCTGAGATGATCTTCACAGTCTTCTCTTCATGTATGAACGACTGGAGTTAAGAGACTTTTTTTCTTTTTTGTAACCCACAGCTCACATTTCCAGCCGAGTTGGGAAAATGCAAGCAGTTCTGTCACACCGGCCGAGCTACCATTTAACTCAATTCTGACGGCACCTACCTGGAGACAGCGTCAGATCCCACAGGCTCAGGGCTCAAATGCCTACACTGTCCCGACCACTGGAGATGCCAACTGCAAGCCTATGCTTCTGACGGATCAGCCGTCAATCAGAGTTTCCCCACGACCCCCCTCCTCGGGTGTGATTAATTTATTAGAGTGGCTCATACGACTCCGGAAAACAGTTTACTTACTGTTTACCGATTTATCATGAAAGGATATCATGGAGGATGCAGCTGAACATCCAGATGGAAGGGAAGGAGATGTGAGAAAAGGTATGGGGAGTCCATGTTGTGTCCTGGCACACCACGCTCCCTCATTTCCATGTGGTCTTCAACCCAGAAGCCCTATGAACCCTGAACTTTCGGGATTTTTATGGAGACTTCATCATGTAGGCACGATTGATCATGGCCGCCATTTTCGTCCCCATCCTCCGTGAGGTTGACCTTCATGGTCTACTCTCCACGTCTGGGTAGTTGGAGTTAAGAGCTTTTTTAATCAAGAGTTCACTTTCCCACCCCTCACACCACACCATGCACGGACATATCGCTTTGACTCCACTGACTCTGCACATGGAAGAAACTGGGCCCAAACTGGATAGAGGGACACGGTTCCCATGCATTTGGGCTTTCCCTCACAAGGCAGAGGAAAGTAGTAGGTCTACAGAAATCACTGTCTTCCCCAGGTGTCAGGATGTTGACGGTGATATTGTTCCTGCCCTGAACCATTTCATCTTCCTGATGCTCACAGAGCCATCAAACAGGCATCAATCATGGTTTCCAAGGAAGTTTGTAGAATTTTTGAAATAGTGTAGTATGTTGGTAATAAATGCTGAACTGATGACAGAAATTTAAGTTTGGAAGTATTTAATGTCAACCCAAAAGCTTTTTTTTAAGTTGTGGAAATACATATATATATAAGCATATTTTAGCATCTACAATTGAATTTGAACATTGACATTACAAAACACAAAACCTCATTGAAATTTTATCATAAAGACCTTTATTAAGAGGAAAAACATTTTCTGTTTCTTACTTTCATTTTGTACCTTGAAGGACCTGTAAATGTGGAGGTTCTTCTGAATCCAGAGGAGAGGAATTCTTTTTTTCTTACTGCTCTCTCCCCTATGCAATTTCCACCATGTCAATCTTGAGATGGGGAAAAGGCTGGGTTTTTGCTACTTATAAAAATGATGGCGAGAAGAAAGCAAGCAATGGTTTAAGGGCGGGGGGGTGGGGGGGGGGTGGAAAGATACAAAAACTACAAAGCAATGCTTAGCAAAAGGTTCCTGAAAAGCCACGCATAGACGCCCAACGATGTTATCGTTTCTTATACTTTCTTCATAGATTCTCTTCCAGCTCTCTCTGATTGTACCTGACAGGTGCTCTCAATTGCAGAGGAAGCGACATAGCTGTGAGAAAGTCGCACGGAGCAGTTGGCAATCAACATGCACTGTAAAGTTGTGTGGAGTGGGAAAATGTTCTTAGCATCCTCCCTGGCGCCAGAAACAAGTGGAACGAAGTACTTCCAGGCTCCCTTTGTGGGGTCTTGGGCCCTAGTGTGCAGGGGTGCTTCCTCCCGGGAAGGTAAATATAACCCTCTCCTGCCTGGACTTCCCACCGAGGACAGAGCCTCAGGGATGAATCTGTTGGCCTACAGCCAAGACTTACCTATTTCCCCACCCCCGTCATCTGGAAAAACGAAGTTGCAAGTTCCTGTGTTTTAGAGGTAAGGAGGGAAACCATGATTGGTGATTTCCTCCCCGCACTTACCTACCCGAGGAAGGGGGAGGCTGATTCCAGGCGTTCTGTGCCTCTCCAAGAGCATCACTGGGCTTCCAATTTTAAGAGACAAGAATCTCACCCGGGGCAACTACCAAGCCCACGTGTTTTCCCTCTAGCCTGATCGTGTGTGCTGATGACCGTTTCCCTATTTACACTTTGACTTACCCCTGTGGTCTTCTTAAAGTTTCTCAGGTAGCCCTAGCCTTGCAAACCTTCCAGTGGGGCACAGATCTTTGGGAGGTGAGGGCTGCAGGCAGAAGGGAGCAACAGAAAGGAGGAGACTCCTAAGCCCATTCACGCCCTGCAGTCCTTTCCTGTCCCTAACCCAGTAGCCCATTACAGCGCACGGATGATTCGCGCTCCCTGCGGGTTCCTGGTCCCCAGGACCGGCGCTGCGTGTTATAGTCACCACCACCAGGGGCTGGGAGAAGGGTGGGGGCGCAGAGACAGGAGTGGGGAAGGCCACGCAAGGGGAGGTGGCGGATGCAGAGAAAGAGGTGGGGACCGCCGCGGAGCGGGCGGTGGGAGCGGGGTGGGGCCAGGGCGGGCCCAGGGGCGGGGCTGCGGGGCGGGGTGCGCCACAGCGCCCCCTTGCTGCGCGCTCCCCGCCGTGCCCCGGGGCGGCCGGTGGCTAGGGCTCCGCAGCCCCTTTGTGTGCGACGCGTTGGCCGAGAGGAGCGCGGCTCGGGCACGGCGGAGGCTCGGCGGGGTCCCGCCGCCCCGGCCCGGTCCCGGCCGCGCTCTCCTCCTCCTTCTCCGCTCCTCCCTCCTCCGGCCCCCGGCCCCCAGCCCCACGCCGCAGCCATTGGGCCGCGAGCAGCCCCGCGTCCTGCCGCGCACCCTACCCCGCCCGGCCCGGGGCGTTCACCCCCTCCCCCCCACTCCCGCCCTGTCCCCGTCTTCATTCCTCCCCCCCATCCCAGGCCTCCAAGGTGGAGAAAATAAACTAAAAGCAGAGCAACTCAGAGACTCCAATAAAACGCCCAGGACCTAGAGCCCGAGCGCGAGCGCGTGTGCCGGGCGGCGAGGGGCGCGGGAGGCGGGGATGGGGGGGGCGGGCGGGGGGACAATGAGCGCATGAAGTTACCTGCCCGGCGGCGGCGGCGGCGGCGGCGGCGGCGGCGGTGGTGGCGGCGGGGCCGGGAGGCGGCGGCGGAGCAGGCTGCGCGCTCGGCGCCGACGGGTGCGCGCCGCGGCTTGGGGGAGAGTTGAGCGCTTTTCCCCCCTCTTTTTTTTTTTTTTTCTTTTTTTTTTTTTCTCCTCTTCTTCTTAAACAAACCACAAACGGATGTGAGGGAAGGAAGGTGTTTCTTTTACTCCTGAGTCCAGACACCTCTCTCTGTTCCGTCTAAGCTTGTTTTGCTGAACACTTTTTTTAAAAAAAGGAAAAGAAAAGGAGTTGCTTGATGTGAGAGTGAAATGGACGTAAGATTTTATCCACCTCCAGCCCAGCCCGCCGCTGCGCCCGACGCTCCCTGTCTGGGACCTTCTCCCTGCCTGGACCCCTACTATTGCAACAAGGTGAACGCTCTGCTTTTGTTTCCACCGTGTTCTTGCTGCTTGATCCCGGGAGGGGGGCGGCGGCGGCGGCGGCGGGCCGGCTCGGCTGCCGGGGCCGGTCGGCGGAGGCCGGTCCCGGGCGCGCTCGGCTCGCAGCCCGCTACAGCCCTGCGTGCGCTTGGGTAGTAAATACTGTGCAGCACAGCTCCGGGGGTTTGCCAAACACCGCGATTGTGCGGAAAGTGACACGATTTGCTCGGATTCTTTCCTTCCTGCTGTTCGCGACTGAGGCTCCCTGCCTAGGTTTGCCGGGGGGCGTTTAAAAAAAAAAAATTAAGAGAAAACCACGGAATACTTTGGGGGTGTGTCTGGGGTCCGGGAACGGAGGCAGAGAGTAAGAGAACTCAGTTTATTTTCTAGTTTCCCCTTCTCCCTCCCGCCCTCTCTTGGGCTGCGGGGACTCGTGGCACCGCTTCCCTGCCCGGGATTAGTTGCCAGGGGAGCAGCCGGGAGTCGGGGTGCAGGGACCAGGGAGACGCCTCCGCCCCCCACGGGGAAAATTGCTCCACAAGTCTTTTGTTTTCCTAAACCCTTTTCGGGCGGCCGAGCCCGGTGTTCGGACGCCGGTCTGCGGGCCGGGGTGCAGGGTGCAGCGGGGTAACAGGGTTTGGGGGACAGCTCCCGCTTTGGTGGGGGGGGGGGGTGGCGGTGCGCGCGGTAATTGCAAGTTTGTTAGAAGCCGGGCTAGCGCGTTGAGTTCGCGTCCCAAGCTCCCGCACTCCTCACGGGGCTGGAGCAGGGTCCCGGTCTGGGCTGTACGCGCCAGCCCGGTGACCCCAGGTGCCAAGGCCGCGGGGGACCCGGGCGCGGCTAACCGGGCGGTTGGCCCGGGGCGAGGCGAGGGTTGGGGGGGGGGGGGCGCCGGCAGAGCTACGGCGGAGCCCCGTTTGTCCCATAGAATGGTCAGGGGATAGGAAGGGAGGGGGTTATCCTCGAGGCTTCTCCAACTCTCGGCCCCGAGAGGGAGGACGCGCAGGGACCGGTTTCCCGAGAGCGGCCGCAGGGCCACGGCTGTCCTCGCCTCGGGCTCATTGGACGTGTGTTAAGCGGTCCCGCCGGGTGAACGTCGGCGGGGAGGAGTGAGCTCTCGGAGACAGGGCGCGAGTGGTTTAGACGCCCAGCTCCCGCTCAACCTGCCTGATACTCTATCTCCTGCAAGCGATTCCATGCTGGCCCCTCGGTGAATTCCACTGTGTAAATCCTTGGGACTTCTAGTATTTGCCTGGTAGCGAGGCATCATCAAACAGCTTTCTTACGTGATACAGAGGTATTTAGCGCGCTGCATCCTTAGCCCCCGGGGCTCTCCACCACGCAACCGCCTCGCAGCTCCGAGTCTTGGTCAGTCGAGACACACACACACACACACACACACACACACACACACACACACACACAACTGTGACTTAAGTGAGCCGCAGATACCACTCCGTGCTGAAGCTCCTTGATGTTGTGTAAGGCTCAGTAAAAGGCATGGTACTGTATGCCGATGATGGATAGGGAAGTTTGGAACGAAGGAAATCTAGTCTTGGGCAAGGCAGAAAGGCATTTTATCACACAGAGAGAGCTCTGTAGCTAGGAACAGGTTGGAAAGCTCCGGTAACTTTGACAAGAGAAGTTTGTGTGAAGTTTCATTATTTGTCAGTAGCCTAGTTCTCCCATTCTAGAATCTGTTTTGCCTTTTTATAAGCAAGTATTTTGTGTTTGTAAAGTTCTATGTGGCTCATAAACTATCACTAATACTAATAAAAATAATAAAGTAGCAGACCTATCCTGGATCGTAAACACATATTCCACAGTTGTAACCAGAACCAAAAGGTCAGAACCATTTTGGCGATGAAACTGGACAAATCTTATTAAATTTATGGTGATTTTAGGCTCCAAAAAGAAGGCAACGACTTGGATACACAGTTCACTCGTCTTTCTTGTGATAGTAGGGTCAGATTTAATTTAAAAGTTAAATGCTTTGGAAAATCAAGAATTACTTCAATATATTAAATCATTTTCCAATTAAGTGCTTTAAATAATTTTCGTGGGTTGTGCTGTGAATTGAATAAATTGATTTGCAAAGTCTTCAGAATTTCTTTACTAGCTCATTGAAGTTCCTTTTAAGTCCCCCCGTGTATGAGGAGCAAACTGTTCTTTTTAAATGCAAATTAGCCACCCTTTCTATAGGCCAGTTGCAAGTCTTCTATTTAACTTACCCAGGGAATAATGGATTTTTAAAGATGCAAAGTCATGATATACTTCTAATAGTAGGAAGAGACTTCATGGAAATGCTTCTCCAAGAATGCCTTCCCCTGCCTTTCTCTGTACAGCAGTCTATCAAATATATTTGTCACTGATCCCCGATTATATCAAATATACCGAGTAGGTTTGCTAGGCCCCAGAAAACCCAGACACTAATTTTTTTCTACTCCATCATGATTAACACTGATACACAATTTCTGTCCACCCCCGCTATTTTCGTTGCTTAGAATGTAGTCAACTAGCATTCATTTTCTGCGATGACTCAAGTGAATTTGCAGGGATATGGAAGATGGACAGAAGTTTGGAAGATGTGAAATCAGAAATCTGTATCGACATTTAGTAAAAATAAGTTGGATCAGCCTTCCCTCTGAGAGCCAAGACTGCAAAGTAAACCTTGTGTCTTTCAGAGGTGTAATGAATATGCAGTTTATTACAAGAAGCAGTCACTTTGTGAGGTTATTTGTTTTTAATAGGGTGATAAGATCACAAATTAATAATTATCTTTATTTTAAATCTGCCAACACTGTTGCAGTTAAAGTCGGTGTGCTAATAAATCCCAGCGGAACCAATATCTGTATGCGGTTCAGAACCATGCAGTTGTAGCTATAGTTTTCCCACTGACGTTTTTTCAATGTTAGAAGAGACCCTAATCCACAAAATGAATATCCTCTTCCTGAAGCTTCTCTAAACTAAAAGGGGGTTGTGTTACCCTGCTGACACTCTCCGGCACTGCATTGCCAAAACACTACTTACATTTTTCAGTCCATAAACTCCGTGGGAGGAATTTTTTTGGAAACAGTTTAATCTACCATTGCTCTATTGTGAGAGCACATTACGTTATGAACACATCACTATGCAAACTGGCCTCCATTTTCACATAGCCCATTGCGGGAGAAAAGTGAGAACAATGCGGGCGATGTTGGTTATGGCAACGGTGTGAGGCATCTCTTCTACAAACAGCCAGAATGGATGGCATGTTGCTGTATATAGGTCAGCCTTTGAAACAGCAGCGGAGCTCCTAGACTGGACGCAAACATGCAGGCTGAAAGTGACAGGGTTCACCTCCTGGAACTTAAAGCATGGTTACATTTCAGACATTGAGAGATGGCATCATAGTTGAGTTTCCTCTAATTAAGGCTATTTTAAGTAACATTGTATCCCTTGATTGAAATTAGATTAAAGGAGCTCGCGATTGGAGTGCAGCAGTAAAATATAGTCCTATTTTTTGTCCTAGTTGAAGACGTCAGAGCATGCGTTTGAATCTAAACCTACGGAGTAATAACAGTCCCTTTCAGTTTCTTAGTGCAGTGTCATTTGTAAAGATTGTTTTCACTGATTGTATGCTAAATTGGGACAAAGAAGTGGCACTTTTTCATTTTTACAATGATGTGATGTGTTCAGTTACTGCTCAGTATCTGCCCACATAAGGAGCGGTAATACAATGATGTTATGACATGGCTAATCACAGAGATGCTGACCTCTGCCAGCAGTGGGAGAGGAAATAATGATCTTCACTCTTCTCAGTGGTTGCTTTTGTGGAATAGGGTCCTGAATCTTTCTTTGGTTGGTTTAGACACAGGGAAGTCCAGGATACAAACCCATGCTTAATGCTGGTTATATACAGAGTGAAGAATAATGGCCGTTGGGGATTGTTGGGCTTTTGTCATTGAAATGAGGAAGGACAGTGTATAATCTTTTCCTATAAACATAGGAAGAAGGACCTATGTGTGATGAACTCAGCGTTGAAATGTCAGCACTGACATTAAACACTTGAGAACTTTTGAGAAAAACGGGATTCATTATTGTCTCTGCAGAATCTCCTTTGAGCTTATTTTCCTATTTAGTTCGAGCGTTATGGGTTGTACTTTAACGTGACAAAGCGCATCACATCTAAAATACCGGATAGGCAAGCAATGAAGGCGGAGTCATTATTCCTACTTTAATTAATAAATGTAAGAAAAAAGAGGAGGATGGGAGAAGGAGAAGGAGGAGGAGGAGGAAGGGGAGGGTTATAAGCAATTTAGAGCATCATGCTTGATTAGTTCTCTGTCTACCTCCATAACTTCCAGGACTTTAGGAAATTCATAGCTGATACTTAGGACGTCATTAGTGTGATTAAAACTCCCCTGGGGATTTTATTGGCTGGATCTTTCTTAAGTTTTGAGGTCTTTAAATATGTTTTAAATAAATTTTGTATGGGTAAGAAAGAGCATAAAACAAACTGTCATATGGTTTTGGCCACTAAATCAGATATACAGAAACCTCAAATGTAGCTGTCTTGACTTTGTGGGATATTTCGCTGTCACAAATTCCAATTTTAAATGTCCACCCAGAAATTATAGTTACGAGTTTTGGAGAGATCAAATGCTATTTTTTATTTTTTTTTAATTTTTTTTTAACATTTATTTATTTTTGAGACAGAGAGAGACAGAGCATGAATGGGGGAGGGGCAGAGAGAGAGGGAGACACAGAATCGGAAGCAGGCTCCAGGCTCTGAGCCATCAGCCCAGAGCCTGACGCGGGGCTCGAACTCATGGACCGCGAGATCGTGACCTGAGCTGAAGTCAGACGCTCAACCAACTGAGCCACCCAGGCGCCCCAAATGCTATTTTTTAAAGTTTATTTATTCATTTTGAGGCATGGGGGAGATGGCAGTGGGGGCGGGGCGGGGTGTGGGGGGGAGAATCCCAAGCAGGCTCCAGGCTCAGTGTGGAGCTCAGCACAGTGCTTGATCCCACGACTGTGAGATCATGATCTGAGCCAAAATCAAGAGTCAGACACTTAGCCGACTGAGGTACCCAGGCACCCCTCAAATGCTATTTTTTAACATAGCTTACATGGCTTAGTATTCTCACAGTTTGTCATATATTTTTAGAGTTACTGAATGATGATATTAGCAATCATTTTAATATTTTCCTTAGGAAGACTAAGCTGATATTTAAATATTACCTAATAGGCTGCTTATCATGGATCTTTTTGAAATGATGTGATTGCAAGGGATGTGAGAACAGGAAAGAAGTGAGGTACTTGAACCTGGAAGAAGTAGGGGAAAGTTCCCAGTTCCACAGTGGCTTCCGTGGACCCCAAACTGGGTCTCACATACTGGTTCTGATGTGTGGAACTATTTTTGTGATCATACTTTTTTGTGGTGGGCTCAGTTCAAGAGAGGGATAACTTAGAGAATTGGAGGAAAATCTTATTGAGCTATGAAGGATGATTTACTCTAGGATTTTCCAACATTTTGCTAGGATACGAGAAAGTGGAAAACACCCTGGGGATAGTTCTCAACTAGTGGCGATCCTTCCTGTACTGTTTAGAAGAAGGCTGCCCTCAGGGCAGGTCAGTCTGTGTGACTTGTGCCTCTTCCCTCCTTCCCCCTCACCTCTTCCCAAACATCTCCAATCCTGAACAGCCTGTCACGCTTGCTTCACTCTGCCCTAATCTTAAATTGAACCTGGGAGATCTGTACTTTCTAAGGTGAACTCTTCTCCCCCTCCTCAGGAACATGGCTCACCATGGCGGTCATCTTGTTGAGCAAGCCCCCTTTTCTGTTTGCCATCCCTGTTGCCATTATCATGTTAACTTATCCATTCTTCCTCCAGTACCTGACCATATTTTCCGGTTAAGGAAATGGGAATCTGCCAGTCTTCAGGCTCCTGTCCACTTTTTAAAATCCCAAATTAGGCTAGTCTCCTTTTCTCCATTTCCCCATCTGAGTGAATATGACATAGGGTCATACAATAATAGACCAAGGAAACTTAGATAGGATGCTGTGAGGGAAAATAACTATGGTGGTTATTTCTAAGCTCTCAGAGTTTTCTCCTTTCCCCTTCCCCCCGCCCCCCCGTTTTAAACACAGTGTATTTAGGGCATGGAAACGGCTCCTGGACACATACCTTTCCGTGGGAAATCTTACTTAGATTGTAAAATATGAAATACGAAAGTGGTACTGTGGTCTCCTGATTTTTAGTTGGCGTGCAGTAAGTTCGGTGAGTTATACTTACAGAAAGTAAATGGGTTGACAGACTTCTGTGTTGCCATCAGAATACGCATAGAGAATTAAAATGGGAATAGTTGGACAAGCAGAACTTCATCAAATTTAGATAACTTCTCCTACATTTTAGCTATCAGAATGTGAATCTCAAGGTTTCTGGGAAGTCATAACACAGAATATTTACGTTGCATCTCAATAAAAATAAAATGTAATGATTATGACTTGATTTAATTCTGTTTTAACAATTCCATTTTAAAAATATTATCAATTGTTTAAGTTAAAACTAACATTGGATACAACCACATCCCAGAATCTAAAATGCATACCTTGAGGAGAACACAAGATTGTAGTAAACCGTAGTTAATAAATACTGTGGCCCCAACTATATAGTCCTTGCCTGCCAGAAGCTTCCATGTGAAGAATCCAAATGCTTGAATGTCACTTGGTTTGTTTAAAGTGAACTTAAGCAAAATTTAAACATGGGAATATTTACTCCTTCCAACGTGAAAGATAACTTTCTTGCCTGTTCTTTACTTCCACTTTGGTGTCATTGATACAGGGTTTTTCAATTGATCGCTTTCTTTGAAGGCGCACTTCTCAGAGTCAGATAGCCTGTGGTCTCCATTCGTTGATGGGACCAACAGTCGATACTGAGTTGTGTTAAATGGACTGTCCGTTAGGAAGCTGGAGTGCCAAGACGATACAACTCACATCTGCCCTAATGAATTTGAGAATTTTTTGTTTTAAACCACACATGCCAAGTTTCATCCCGAAGAGCAATTTCTCATTAAAAACTGTTGAGTTACAAACTGCTTAGAAATGTGGTTTATAATGGAAGTGCCAGCAGACTGTTAATTATAGCACTTCTTCTGTAATACTTTGAGACATGGAATTCACATTAACCTGAATGAGCTTTCCTAGTTATAACATATTTCTCCCTATAGCATTCATTTTGAAAATGGGAACATTATATTGCTCTGTGCTTGGATGTTCATGGTGCAGCGGAAAAGACCAGAAGGAGGAAAATGCCAGAAGGAAACCCCCCTGCTCTTTCATGACAGGAAGTACCAATATTTTTCCAGACCTCTAGAGTTTGATCTATGGAAAGTTTGCCCTACTTGATGAACAATTTTAAAGCGAACTTTTAAAAGCTATCTTCAGATTTCCATTTTCCTCAAGAAAAATCATCGTTTATACATATTTATAATACCAAAGGTCATGAAACCAGTTTTCCTGTTAATGCTTTTCTGTTTGTCCATTTTTCACTTTGGGGTTTTAAATGCTTCTGCGTTAGCCAAGTATTTATTGGTTTTCATTCCTGAGTTATGTGCTTTTATGAAATTCTTGAAAGGAGCTCCTAATTAAAGTAAGGCCATGGTTGGTTGATAAGAAGCTTTGCTGGTGGCCAAGAAAATATAAAGTATTTTGAGTTACTACGTAGACCTACAAATGATATGTATCTGATCCACACCAATGACAATGTGAGCCTTCTACATAAAATACCTTTCCATTGAAGGCTTTGAGAACCTATTTGGAGGTTACCTAGCCAGAAAAATCGGTGTGTGTGTGTGTGTGTGTGTGTGTGTGTGTGTGTGTGTGTGTGGTGTGTGTGTGTGTGTGGTGTGTGTGTGTGTGTGGTTGGGTGAGTGTGTGTTTTTATGTGTTTCCAATGTTCTGGATATACTTCTGGCCGTAAATGCATAGGAATTTATCCTAACTGGCAGAATCTATCAGTGTGTGCAACAATAACAACAAGGGAAATCATACTAGCTAATAGGAATGCCTCATTACCACTCCATTTTAAGAAACTTCGCCATATTTCACAAGAGGAGATATTTTCCAATGCCAGGGCTTTAATTAGGCATATTACAACCTGATGAGATTGAGGAACTAGATCTTTCTGAGGAAAACCATAGGCCTCTATGAGGAAAAGACTCCTTTTTGTTCAAGATTTGAGATAAAAGCTGAGGGCCCTTAAACCTGTGTTGACTTACTCCCCAGGCAAAATAAATACAAGCATGAAAAGGACATGATCCCTCCCCCTCTGTTTTCTGTTCTCTTTAGAAGCCTGACTTCCTTGTGTCTGGTAAAAGTTCTGACACCACCAAAACCTTTAATCCACCTGTGTCCCAATCTGCTATGTAACCACTAGGGAAAATAATTTATATTTGTATCAAGGAAGCCTTGTGAGAATTAAGGAGTCAACAGAGGCAGATTATTTTGAAATCCTGTAGTGAAAGACGTTCAAAACTTCAAACAAAGGTAGACCTTAGAAAAATACTGTGTTCTCGGCCCGCTTCTTGTATTTCTGCTACTCTAGTGAAATCAGTGTGTTTTCCGAAGTTGTAGAGAAGTGATTCATTCCTTCAGCAGGGGAGTGAAAAAGGTAACCTTTGTTGAGGTTCACAGGTGAATTGGGGAAAGTGGAACTTGTGTGGATGAGTCTGTACTCCCCCCTCTTTTATATATTGATACGTCCCTCCCCCAGGGGCCTCCTGCTCCCTCTCCACGATGGGAGTCTATACTGCACCTAGTGGGAGAAGCTTCAGGTGGGAGCTGTTGCAGGGTAAGAAGGTAAGGCAAAAGTTGAATACCACAGCTGCAGAGGGGAATGCCCGCTTTCAGTTCCTGACTTCAGGAAAGCAAGGTGCCCCCCCCCCACCTTGTTCTGATATATGGGTCAGAGATGCAAAATGCAATGTACAAGATAAATTAACGCAGGGACCAACCGGGTCTAAAGATAGTCCAATTACACTGAAAACGTATCTGTGCACCACCTGATTTTCTCAAGTCTTTCAACTCGATTAAATGGTTAATTAAAAAAAAAAAATGGGTAAAGTGTAGTATGCATTGGCGTCTTCGTGCATGTAAAAAAACCCAGCTCTTCTTTTCTACGCCAATATGCCTCAGCCCCAAATGCCAGCAACAATTGTATAAAGAGAAATGTTACTAATAAAGAGTCAGGATAACCTTTCAACAAAAAGTATATTTTATCATTTGGCAGATACAGTCATGAACATTAATCATAGAAACCTGCAGATAGTAGAAGCTTAATATCAAAGCTAATGATTTATTTTATGTTAATGACTTTCTGCCAGGGCATAAAAGACTGTTCATAATGGACTCTCCACGCTATGTTCAGTTACTAAGGCTAATGGGATAATCTTTTCTCTCCCAAAATTAAGCTTTTTGAAATAAATTATGCTGTTACTTTTCAAGGTAACTCTCAAAAATTTACTGCAAAACTAATCTTTTAAGAACTGCTTAAAGAAATAAAGAGGAAGAAAAATCCCAAAGCAGCTTTTCTAGTTCATGAGCAGTTTTACTTAATTAGAGACAGAAAGTTTGCATGTATGCTAATATCCCTGAACTTGTAATGCCAAATAGTTTTAAAGTCAGCCTTCAGTGACTGCCACTACCTGCCTTTTGAGATTCAGCCCCTGTGGGTGCCTCCCACAACAGAACACGTTTTCCTTACTGGCCAATAACGAGCTGAATGGTAGTGAGACCTAGAGTTGGTCGCTAGGAAGTTTTAAAAATCATGTTTACAATTAGTTATAACCAACCTTATATTTCAATAAGAGATAATTTGCCTACTAAAGTTCACATAATGTGCTAATCATGTCTAGTGGTTAATAAAGGCCTCCTACCTCACTCCCCTGATGGCTATAAAAGGCTATTATATTCATGGCAGCATTTCAGGTACAGCTGCTGTGTGTTAATAATGCATCATTGTGCCACTAATCAACACACCAAAGGTCAGCACCCCTAAGCACCTCAACCACCTAATCTCTTTCCAAAATATTTATTAACACCTTAAAAGCGTATCTGTTCATTTTCCTTAGCCTCGAGCCAGTTAATTCCACTCCAAGCTACTTGTGTGATCAAGGTTTTGTAACCTAAGCGAGGTCACAGAGGAGAGGAATACATACATATTCACGCTAATTTTCTCCCATAAACATGTGCCCCATTTTCAGTCATTGACTGAATTAGTGTCGGGCTGTTGTAGTCATGAGCCCCTTTATAATTAAGTAGGTGTGCTCCAAAGTGAGAATGTTTTCAGATTTTATATGTTCTGTAAGGAGACATTTGGAAGAAAAACAACTTCTCAATAACCAGAATCATTTAAAGTAAACGGAGCAAAGTGGGAAATGGGAAAGGCTATTTATAATCTAAACAAACAGGAATTGGTGCTGGGTTATGAGCCCGATAGAGTAGTGAAATATTATTTGCTTAATTGTTCTTTTGGCATAAGAAAGCAATAATAGTAAAAGCTTCTTAAACCATATTTTCTGCACACAAAGAACACATTCACGTGGGATTTCCATTTTGCTAGAAAATCGTGCAAATCAATAAGCTAGCACTTATCTGCATTAAAATTAGGTAGACAACAATTTATAGGCACAGTGATAGTGTAGTTCTCTTGATACCCTTGGTTAGTGTTTAAGATAATCCTTGTTTTTGTGTCCTCAGAGAGGAGCCAAAATGTTAAGTGAACAAATAGATCTCATTTTCCCATCTTGTATTATTGTCTCTGTTTTCTCTTACTCGTTTTGATAACCTTGTGTGTGTGTGCGCGTGCGTGCGTGCGTGTGTGTGTGTGTCTCCTTCCTTTATGATTTGAGAGCCTTAAATGTTTTAAGAGAAGAAAAAGAAATGAAACTCAACTATGTTTCCATCATCAGGAGAAATGCAAAAAGCGAACTAGGGGGAGGAGCTCCCATTTGTGCAGCACATAATGTACAATGGTACATTTGTCATGCTTTAAATATATAATGCCTACAATAAAATATGTACAGGCGCAGTTGTGATCTATGAAGTCCCTGGCTCCAGTGCCATTGTTTGTAGTCTCTACGGTTGTCATACATTGTTCTTTGCACATCATACCCTTACAGCAGAATTTGACACAATTTCTAGCTTTCAGCCTGCACCATTTTCATTGTACAATATACATGAGTTTGACAGGGTGTGTTGAGGAAAACTCTGGCAAGCAATTGATATTTTGAAGTGGCAAGCGTTTCAGCAGCTGCCTGCTTGTGAAAAAGGAATGATAAGATATACTGTATTGTTAGTTTCAGGGAAAGCATTAAGGTTTAAGCTCTGTAAAAATGTACACATGATTCGTCAGTGGCGAAGCAAGTCTTTTATGTTTTTTAGAGCTTAGCTCGCTGGCTGATGTGAACTAGAATGACATTGGTCAGTAAATGAATAGGAGTACTTTGAATTTGAACTACTGCTAATTTTGCACCAACAAAGGAACTGACAAAAGAAAGATTTTATGTGAAATGCAAAGCACACCCAATGTTTTGGGGGCGGGGAAAGGGAAGGAGAGAGGGAGAGAGAGAGAGAGAAACCCAGACCAGAGAATATTCTTTCACACGTACTTGCCAGGAAACCAAACAGTTAAAACACATCCATTTTTCACGGCTCATCAGCTACAACCTAAGCTGTATTATCTAATGTTCTTTAAAAACCTGTTGTATACACATAGGCTTTCAGAATTTGTTCATATGGAATTTAGAGTGTTGTTCTAAATATCACACTGTGCCCTGGAGGCCTGTTGGCAGCATATCAGAGTTGCCCTCTGCTGGAGTAACCCACTCTCTCTCTGGTAGTGGGAAATTGTAGATTAATCAGCTATGGCACTTTCAGTGTGTAACGTTCATTAGCAAGGCAATTTGTCATGACTGCTAATGGTCAGAATGCATCTGCTCTCTCAGTTACGGAGCACGATAAGGAAGAAGACAAATATTTCAATATCTGATAGTATTAACTTGTTTCAAATTTGTAATCCAAGGTTAGTTGCTCAAAGCAGACACGGCAGCAGATGAACTGGTATCCTCTATTCAATTTTACTGGGCCCTGTTTTTGTGGATTTATGACTTTAAAGCACACTAATGTGCTATTATGAAGGGCACAGTCTTTGATTAGATGTTCCACAGAAAGTAAGTTATGAGCAGAGCACCTTCTGGGTTCATCTGGAAAGAATTTATGTGCATAATGTTTTCTGTAGAGCTCCATAAATTGAAAGGTTTGATGCATGTGATATTTCCTGACATGCTAAATATTCTTCTTATGATTAAAAAAAAGTCGCTTTCCCATTAGTTTGTAAACCGGTCAGTCACTTTTCAAGTGAGATTAGCGTCCCGATCTATTTGAAAAGTTGTAAAATTCCAGGGAAAAACTTCAGAATGAATTAGAAACGTCACGTTTCCCCCCAGTCAACTGCTTTATAAGATCATTGTTCATTGTTCTACATGGGAAAAGTTAAAAAAGATTCTGCCAAGTTGAAAAGGCTGGAATTGTGTGTGTGTGTGTGTGTGTGTGCGTGTGTGTGTATCTCTTGTTTTCTAGATATTACATCACGTAGCTGGCTATACAAAATCTTTTTGACACGTTTTCATTTTTAATGAAAGGCCCTAAAATTCAGAGCATAATGATTTCTTAGAAACTGAACCCAATCTTGGTAAGAAATTCGTTCTTGCTAGTAACAAAAGCTGTTACTGTTTAAGTTCCTGTTGAGCGGTTAGTCGGTACGCTTCGCTGAATGTTGTCAAAAAGGCTTTCCTCATGATTGACAACCCGGCAGGAATGTGAATGGAGATTTTAATTGCGTATCATGTGTGCATATCAGAGTGAGTGAATTCATGACTCTGCTTAGCTCCATATCTCTGCAGGTCAGCCGTGCCAAAAAATGCTCTTGTATGTGCAGTTTTTCCAAAAAGAGAAAGGTGTATGTGTACTGAAGTCATTCGTTATTCATTTCTCAAGTGAAACCCCTGTGTTCCCTTAGCCTCGGAGTTTGAAAGTGGAACAAAAATCCATTTTGAGATTTCTTTCTTCTCCTCTTTGCACTTACACTTAGATGATGTAAATTCTTTTGAGTTACAAGTTAGGAAAAGTCTGCCGGAACATATTTTTCTTATGGCACTTGTTACATGAAGTGTGTTTATCTTTCTTTTTTCCCTTTTTTTCCCTAAAGAGGGCTTTGAAAAGAAAGAAAAAATGGAAGCCAGCGGAAAAAGTTACTGAGGTCAATTGCCTTTCTATAACTTGCAGTCTTTAGAAAAGGTCTGGGGGTGGCTGGGTGGGGGAGAAAGGATGTATTTCTGAGAGGTGCAAGAGTCACGAAAGTGTATCTGAATTTTGGTTAAAAACAGCAAGAATGCGGTGCTTATGGTAAAGTGACATTAATAAATGTATGAATGTTCATTTCTTAGAAAAATAACTCCTCTACTGAAAACAGAAAGGTCAAAGATTCATTTCTGCTGTCACTTCTTGGCTCAGTGGCGGTGGTGGTGATGCACCATTTATCTCGTTGAGATGTCTCACCCCAACATGCGTGAGGTGTTCAGAGTGGGGGAGAACTTACTCTGTGAAGAAACTCCGGCTATAGTAACCCCCGACCACTCAAGAACTTACTAATGTGAAAACAAAACAGAACAAAACAAAAACGTGCAACGAATGTGCTTGTATAATTTTTCATTGGCGTGATGTGAAAATTGGGCACTTGGGTTGTAAAGTTACCACATAGCTACTTTTCTGTGTCATTTTGAGGAGGTGAGAAAAAGATTAGTGCCAGGGTCGTTTTAAATAGACCGTAGGAATAAGTAGGGTCATGTTGAAAAGATGGTGACTTTATGGCCTTAGGATATCCCGTGGGACTTAACTTTGTTCTGGGTTCTAATATGTTATCTCAACACATTTTAGAACCTATCAGATTGCAGGCTGGTGATTCAGCCCTTATTACGGCTTGCGGTGCAGGGTGATTGCTATAATGAAGGCGCTCCTGTACCTTTAAAACGCTGAAGAAGAAAACTCTCTTTTACTTTAAAAATCTAGCTCTGTGTATGGGTGACATTTTTCTAATGTTCTGGAAGACAATTTTGTGCTTTATACTGAGAGCTCAGGCAAGGAGAAATCTATTTACAAAATGAAAAAAAGGGCTCAGCTGAATGCATTTCACTTTTAAAGATGATATTCTGGTAATGAACTTTATCAAGCAGAGAACATTTCAGTAAAAGTATTAAAGCGGTTCCTATTTCGGTTGCCTCACTTAAGGCGGTGTCACTGTTTCCATTATAACTTCTTATGTTCAGGTAGCTCTAATGCAGTCCCCGTACAAATATTTGCGCAGGGATGAGATGAGAATCTTTTAGTCTAAGAAGCAGACTTTTTATTTGGAATGCGCTTCTAAGGAAGCACAGCGCTTTGTTAATAAGGTGCGTTGAATTCCTTTCTGGAGATTGAGAAGCATTTACTGGACAACACCTGTGTACAGAGCTTTCTGCTGAGTGACAGGCACCGAGACGAGCAAGCCGGGGCCCCTGCGTCCCTGCGGCCAGTCAAGGGAGGAATACAGTCCCCAGAACACAGCTGCGGTGTCATTGCTGTGTTGTGAAGCCTGTGCTCAGAGTCCTGGGGGTTACGGCAAGCGACACGATGGATTGAAGTTGGGGGAATCCAAGCTGCTTCCTGGAGGAGATGGCGTTTCCCTTGGTCTTAAAAATTGGGCCTCGGGGAAAAGGAAGGTTACTCCTATTATTGAATTCACTTTTATATCGCTACCTCTTTTCAAAAGGGCTTGGGGGCGCCTGGGTGGCTCAGTGGGTTAAGCGTCCTATTCAGCTCAGGTCATGATCTCACGGGTTTGTGAGTTCAGACACCGCATCGGGCTCTGTGCTGACAGCTCGGAGCCTGCTTGGGATTCTCTCCTCTCTCTCTCTCTCTCTCTCTCTCTCTCTCTCTCTCTCTGCCCCCACCCTGCCTGCATGGTCTCTCTCAAAATAAATAAGTAAACTTACAAAAAAAAAAAGACTTAAGGCAGCTTCAAATAAGAAGCAACACGGACAATAAGGCTACTGATAGTCACGCAGAACATTATAGCCGGGAAATGGAGACACAGGCATACTTTTTAGCTTAGGTATTATCGCTATAATTAAACATTAAATTTGGCCCTTGCTCTCTCACCGGGCCAAGAGGGAAACACACTGAGTGACAGAATTCTGATTACCTGAGAGACCTAGGAACACAGATTCTTCATGAGTGGAAAGTTTTCCTCTGATGAGAGGCTGCAAGCGTGATAAAAAGAGGAAAGACGCAGAGGTGACGTGGATCTGTTTTGGCGCCTGGGTTGAGAGTGAGGTTATCCGGAGCGAGAAATAGGGCGCAATGGAGGGTGAGGGGCTCACTGGGATAAGAACACAGAGCGAACCGGGAACAACTTGGGAAAGAGAAGGAAAACATCAGGCCTCTGTTTTACCAAGGCAAGTGTCATCGTTAGAGGAGAACGGGTTGGGGGAAGTTGTAGTGGACTTCAAATCGTTATTGTGAGCGGGCTAATTTAATTTTTTAATGTTTATTTTTGAGAGAGAGAGAGAGACAGTACGAGCAGGGGAGGGGCAGAGAGAGAGGGAGGCACAGAATCCAAAGCAGGCGCCAGGCTCTGAGCCGTCGGCACAGAGCCTGACGCGGGGCTCGAACTCCTGAACCATGGGATCGTGACCTGAGCCGAAGTCGGAGGTTTAACCGACTGAGCCCCCCAGGTCCCCCAACTAATGTTTAGCCCTAATAAGAATATACTAGGAAGGGGTGCCTGGCTGGCTCAGTCGGTTGAGCGGCAGACTGTGGCTCAGATCACTCACGATTCAAGCCCCACCTCAGGCTCTCTGCTGTCAGCTGGGAGCCTGCTTTGGATCCTCTGTCCCCTTCTCTCTCTCTCTCTCTCTGCCCCCCAACTCATGTGCATGCGTTCTCTCTCTCTCTAAAAAATAAATAAACATTAAAAAAAAAAAGAATGTACCAGAGAAGATTGATTACCTGGGGAAATTGTCTGATGAAGTGAATGATAATTATCTGATAAAGTGAATGATAAAATGAATGATCAGTATTGATCTGTTTTTGATGACTTTTGAAATTATCGATGAATGATAAACTTTTAGAAACTTTACCCTTCATCTGAAAGGTTGAATTCTATTAACAGCTGACGTCCTAAAGAGCATGAGAGTGTTGTCTACCTGAAAATTCAGCTTGTAATTAATCAGCCAAATCATTAGCAATGGATGTTAATGCTGTGTATATCGTCTGAGCACGTATACCTGCCGAGCTTCCTAAATTGTTAGCAGTTGCTGTCCTGAAATTTCTTGTTTGGTGGGAAATATGCATACAGTTAACTGTGAATTTGGGAAATCTGTTAAAGTGTCCAAACATTCAGAAATGTCTGTCGGCAGTTCGGAAGGTATCTCACGATCTTCAAGTATCCACAGAACAAAAGTCCTTACAGTGTTCTGCGGAAATGCCCTGATGAATTTACAGCCCGAGGGGCTAGAGGACAAATCCAGAAGTGCCTCTGCAGCCTACGTGGGTCTTAGAAGGCTGAGGTTCCATCTTTCAGAAATACGTGAATTTTATATGATTTCCATAACACATCTACGTCTGTTTTAACATAAATACGATACTTTAAATCCCTTACTGTCCAGTCACCTCTGTGTTCCAGGAAGATACTCCTTGTTATTCTCATATTACTCTGCTCGTAGGGGTATGAGTTTGAGAAGCGTGAAATAACGTGATGGTCTTTTGTCCTTCGTGTTAAGAAATAGTCTGGAGGCCTCGCAGATGTTTATCTTGTTTGGTCATCTCTCCCACAGAGCCTGGAACATTTCGTCCACACTTTTTCTTTTCTTGACTTCCGCTAATTCTCTATTTTTGATTAAAAAAAAAAAAAAGCCTAACAGCGTACTTGATTGTAGTCTAAAATGGAAGGCTGTTCAGCAAGGTCCCAATAATGGCTGGTGCAGAGGACATAGTGACATTGCTAGTAAAGGGAGAGAACAGGGAGGAGGAAGGAAAGCAGATATCCAATGTGTGGATAGAAGAGAGAAATCTTGTGGTTACTGGCAAAACCTGATGATGCTTAGCGATGGGAGAAGGTAGTCGAGAGTGGGATTGTATTGTTAGGGATTAGTGTATAACCTAACCCGAAAAGAATTTGGAAAATCCAAGAGAAGAAAAGTTGGGCAAAGGAATTGAATGGGTATGAATATAGTGATGTTTGTGGGTGAGAGTTGGAGGCAGGTGTATAGAGGTCAGAGCGAGACCCATAACTAACAAATGGCCGAGGCTTGGATCCCTCTCTTCCTTTCTGTGTCCTTCAGTCTCTCCCTCCTTCCTTCCTTGCTTCCCTTCCTTCTCCCACAGGCAGATGTCATTGTAATTTGTAAGATGACTGCCATTATTTTCAAGATTCTTTTCAGGTTATTTCTTGGATGACATTTGACTAGTGCTCCCCTCCTACCTCCTCACCTGCCCGCAATGAGCTTCTGTTTCTGGGCTCCCTTCCCCGTCATTGTTAACATACACTTCGGTGGACTAAAGGGTCTTGAGAAAGACAGTAGTTCTAATTATGCAGGGCGGAATGGATAGATTTTAGGTATGTGGATGCAAAATTTCTTAGACAAATGCCAATCTACCTGATGTCCCCAGCACCTGACAAATCAGGGTTGGCTGGTTTGTTTTCTTCCTTTATTTCGTTTAAGCCTTAACCTGTTTTTGAAATGAGTTCTCTGTAAACAATCAGGCATATGTAAATAATGGTATTCCCTTTAATGACAAAAATGCGCGTTTTCTTCTAGAAATTCCATTTAGGCACCTGAAGCCTTTTATGTTTTTATTTTTATTTATTTATTTATTTATTATTTTTTTATATTTTATTTATTTATTTTTTTTAACGTTTATTTATTTTTGAGACAGAGAGAGACAGAGCATGAACGGGGGAGGGGCAGAGAGAGAGGGAGACACAGAATCGGAAGCAGGCTCCAGGCTCTGAGCCATCAGCCCAGAGCCCGACGCGGGACTCGAACTCACGGACCGTGAGATCGTGACCTGAGCCGAAGTCGGACGCTTAGCCGACTGAGCCACCCAGGCGCCCCACATGAAGCCTTTTAGATTCTTCCTTTACCCAAATCAAGGAGCTTTTTCCCATGCTGAACATCTTTTGAAGTTTCATTGGAAATGGGCTGACCAGGGGAATGAACACTGTGTATGTTTGTAGCTTATATACATTTGTTTACAAGGTCCCATAAAAGTGGAACAAAAAATTTAATGGAAAAGACAAGCAGATGCCTTACCTTTGGTTCCATAGCCCATTTCTTGATGGATTTTGGAGCCCATGCCCCAGGGTTGTCATAGGCCCAGCTCCCAGCAGCATGACATTCACGAATATTGGTTAATTTATTCATTAAATATTTCCTGAGTGGTTACTGTGCATCAGAAACTGTGCTAAGTGGTAGAGATAGAAAAAGGAAAAGATGTGTGCGCTTACAGAGACAATAATCTTAGATGTAACATAAATAATTCTACTTATGGAAGATGGGTGAACTGAGAATCAAATGGACGAATTTAATATTTGACCTAAATACTATTAATATTAGGCTCTGAACATCCCTGTGTTCATTCGTGCATTCACCTCCTCTGCTCCTTCTTTCTTTTTAACTTTCTTCCTGTCTTCCTTTGTGTCTCCTTCATCCCTTCTTCCCTTCCTCCCTTCCTCCCTTTCTCTCCATCTCTCTCTCTCTTTCTTTCTTTTTTCTTTCTTTCTTGGTCTAGTAGAACCAGCATTCTTTCCCCTTCTCTTGCTATGAGAGCAACTGATAGCCTGCGGGATACCGTCACTTGGTAACTTAAGCCAACAATGATTGTTTATGAAGTAGCCAAAGGAATGAATTTTTCAAAATAGAAATTCCAATCATGCAAATATTTAAATCTTGGGAAATTTGAACTCTAGGTATCATTCAGAAATAAAGAATGGGGTTTAGGCTCAATACTTTTAAAAAATGCTTCCAGGGGCTGAAATCAGTTGCTTAATACCATTCAATACCAAGCTGATATCTGAAGTTATTCATAAGTTCAGGCTATTTTTAAAATGTTAAAATAACCAATGTTTACTCTGTTCAGGTTTATCACGGTGCATTTCTAAAGGTAAACACCACTGCGCGCTTTAAACTTATTTTTCTGACAACTACTGCGTATTCTGGGAGATGGTCTTTGCAGATATTGCTTACAAAATAATTCCGTGAATCTCATATTTTCTTACCATCCCATTCCTCAGCCTAATATGGTATAGAACCAGACTGCAATTACGCTCTCACAATTACTTTATTATATGGGCTGAAATATAGTCCTGAAGCTCTTATTACCTTTTCCATACACCATTTGCACAGACCTGCTGATGGCTGTCAGCAGCGCCTCCCCAGGACAATCAGCCATTCTTAGCGGGTTGTGTTTAAATTCCGAGCACCACAAACAGAAAGCACCTCTCTCTCCTCGCTGATGAATTTTTAATGTTTAAGCATTTATAATAATTCAGAGGACTTTCTTATAACAGCTTGCAGAATTAGGCGTGTGTGTTTTAGGATGTTGGATATTTATTTGTGATCTTTGTCGAAGGGGAAAGAACTGAAAACAACACAATGTTAATAGTGTGTGTGTCTGTAGCAACCTGAGCGTTATGTCACCCGGTGTTAGAGCTCCTTTCCCCTGAAAGAGGTTGTTTAAGATTTTCTACTTCAAATAATTCACTCAAAGGCTCTTTTCTCCATAATTACATTTTATGAGGGAAAAAAAGACTCCACTCCACTCCAGGTCTTTAAGTGAAAACTGGAACGCCATATATTCAAATATGGAATATATTTACATTTAATAATAAAATCAAGAACGTTTCTTTTACATTACAAAGAGGAATGTTCTTCTTTTTAAAAAGCCAGTTCTTAGGGTCTTTGAGAGTCTTCTAAATAGAGATTTGTTTGACGTTGACAGCCAGAAGGTGAAGTCTGTTATCCTTTTCAATGAATTTTTCTTTACCACTTTACTTTATTCCCAAACTGTACTTACATCGGAACAACTACATACTAGGCCATCTATTATAAAGTTATGACATTTAAAATATATATTATAGGAAATAGTTAAAATGCAATCGCCTTACGTGTTTCCTGCTGTCAAAGGCCAACACAGGGTGATTGCTTTTCCCTTTGAAAAATTAGACAGGTTTGAACCAAATGCTAATCCTTATGGGTTCGTGTGCTCCTGTAAGCCTATGTCAAATGTTCAGAAATATTCAGATAATTGATCTCATACCTCGATTTTATTCAGTGCTTAAATTTATCAGTATACTTTTTTGAAACAACATAATTGTCATTTGATGTCTGTCTCCCAGGTAGCCTCTTATATATTTCTGATGATTGGTAATGACCAATCATTTGATTGGTGAATCATGTGAATCGTGAAATCAATTCACCGATCGGTCCTGTTTGTAGCTTAGTAGAAAGAGGATGGAGGTGGAACCCCAGGACCTAGAGTGCTAATTATAGAACCAGCCACGCGGCGAGGGATGAGTTCCTTCTCATTTCTTAGAACAGAGGCTCAGTCACCTCTAGGAATCTTACCTGCCCAAAGAGTCAGGGGCATCCATTGAGTTGTTAAGTAGTAAATTCCATAATACCAAGACGTCTTGAGAATAAAAGTAATGAAAGGGTCATCTCTGTGACATACGAAATTTAAAAACCTAAGGGTGTTGCCATTTATTACATACCACCAGGACCCATCATAACTCTCATCAGTTTCATGACTAAGAAGCGCATCAAAGTAGGTTTCCAAGAAGCAAAACTTAGAGCAGACGTTGAACAAGGCTCTAACCGGGTCCACCTTACCACCTTCACAGAAAACGTCACTTTTTTTTTTTTTTTTTTTAATTGAGGCATACCTGAGCCATTTTGAGCAAGTGGCAACTCGAGTTTATGAAAGTGGCGAATGATAAAACGTTCCTCCGATGTTTCATTGTCCTGGTAGGACAATTAATGTACCGTAAGTTAGGAAAGCAGTTTGAGGATTAGTAGCCAAGGAGGGGGCTGTAGGTGGATGGGGCCTGTGGAGTCCCCAGGGGGTTGGGCAGAAAGAACACAGGGATTTAGCTCAGGCTGAAGCAGCGGGTCAAACATCCATATCCAAGGTGTCCTAATGAACTGAAACAGTTTCCTGCCCCCAATCAGAGGTTTATTATCATCATTATTGAGTTCATTCACTGCGGTAACAAATCCTAGCAGTGATGTTTCGGGCGACTTGAAAGGCCATATTTTAAATGAGGAGCGTTCAGGCTTTCAAAAGGGGCCTGCCTCCTCTCCACCTGCTCTTTCTCTCACAACATAATATCCATAGGGTTCCGGGAAGCCGAGTCCCTGACTCGAAGAAGTCTTTGGTTTAGATAAAAACAACAACGACACCAACACAAAAAAACAGTTTATGTTTGAAAAATAAAAAAATTAGGACAGCATGAAAGAGAAAATCTATTCTTCGTGCTAGATTTTCAGGCAGTCATCCGTAACCGTCTTGGTTCACACGTGTAAGTGAATATTCTAGAATTTCTGACACCGTACCTGAAGGAACTAAGAGGTCAATGCCTTCAGGACAAAGCTTCGGAAAGTTGGAAAACAGAATGTCCCATAGCTGTCCTGCTATCCCCTAGCTCCTCCTGTGCTGATGAACCTGGCTGTGGGCGGCCTCTCAGGTACCCCAGAGGTCACGGTTGAGGATGGCCCATTCGCTGCCCGTTTTTGGTTTTTTTTTTTTTAGCTTTCGCTGCAGGAAGATTCACTCTTTTGTACTGCTGCTTCCCATGATGCGCGCCCGTCAACGTTCTCTCTGACCGTGTGGAGCCATGGTAATTTATCTCGGCAAAGGCAAAGATAAATTTTACACTTGGATCAAGATGTAGAGGCCCTCCATGAAAGAACGAAAAAACAGCAATGCACGTTGACAAATAACTGCTTTGACAGCCACTAGTTGGAGTAAGACGAAAGATAACCTTCGTGTTTATAAGACACGTGGAAGCAAATCGTGAAAATCAGATGTTCATAAAACGTAATGTTGCCATATTCGTTTAAAAAAATTTTTTTTTAATGCTTATTTATTTTTGAGAGAGAGAGAGACAGAGTGTGAGTGGGGAAGGGGCAGAGCGAGAAGGAGACACAGAATCCAAAGTAGGCTCCGGGCTCTGAGCTGTCGGCACAGATCCTGATGCAGCCTTGAACCCAAGAACTGTGAGATCATGACGTGAGCTGAAGCTGGATGCTTAACTGACTGGGCCACCCAGGGGCCCCTCATGTTTGCATATTCTAAAACTTTAATTAGTTTATTTTCAATGCCTCAGGAAAGCGCTGGAGCCTTTGTATACCAGTCCATCCAACTATTCTGTCAAGGCCACAGCAGAAGCTGAGGGCTAATTATCGAGTGATTTGAATTCTATAGATGGATTTTGCCAGACAAGAGTCCTAGCCATGGAGCTTCGTAAAGCCTCAGAGGAGTCTTTGGGCAAGTTTTACCTCTCTGCGCCTCTGTTTCCTCATCCGCAAAAGGGAAGCAATAAAGCTATTTCTTAGGTAGGGTTTGTGGTGCAGATTAAACGGTTGGAACGGTGTAAGGCACCCCCTGGAACAGAAGGCTGTCTAAGGTTCAACAAAGGAACTGTGTGAGGCCGCCTGGAACAGAAGAGTTCCGTAAGCACCAGCTGCTGAAAATTCACCCGGGCTTGCATGAACACAGCCAGAGGGCCTCGTGTTGTGCGTAAACTCCAAAAGTTCTGAGACTCATCACAGAGCCTTCCTTGGAGTCCTCCACACGGGGGCTGAAGCTGGTGGCACTGTCGTAAGATCACACCAGTGCGGTCACAAGACTGTTGAGAGAACCATGTTGGTCCAGTCTCTTCCCAGAAGTCATGTAACTTTAGGGACACCTGAGCAGCAGGCCTCCTGAGCCTCAGGTGATTCCCCCACATATGGCTCCGGACATGCACGCTCATGGACTTGTCCTAGAACAAACGTTAATGCATCAGCCACAGTTGGGCACAGTAAGATGTGCGTCTCACCTGGGACCGACTTGCAGCCTTGCTCCCTTAACACGCTTGGTTAGGTTGATTTAACACGTTCACAAACTGACACATTAAGTCCCGAGAGATGTCAGACACAGAAGTTTGAACCCAAGATGTCTCTAGACATCACTGTGCACAGGACACACCATTTGGGCACAGGATCGAGAGAACGGGAGGCTATTCAGGAAAGAGATAATGCCAAGGACACCAGCAACACACTTGACCTGGTTCTTAGCTGTGCTAACCTGACGCTCGCCCTGGCTGTGATCACAGATCCACGAGAGTCGACACAAGCTTGCCTTCTGTGAAACCCTGGGCCTCCAGCAATATTTTTATTTTCTCTAAAATTACCAGAAGTGATAGGGGCTTCTGGCTCACTCAGTCGCTAGAGCGTGCAACTCTTGATCTTGGGGTCGTGAGTTCAAGCCCCAGGTTGGGAGTAGAGATTACTTGAAAAGAAATGAAAACTACTGGAAGTTCTATTATGACCATTGCCTATGAAACAGGAGCCAAATTATCTTTGCTGTGGATCTGGGTAGAGTTTTAATCTTCAAAATCTAGATTCATATTTGTGTGTGTGTGTGCACCACAGAGTTTGAAGACCTCTGAGGTGCTACCTAGCAATCTGGATGTCACTGAACAAAATTTCAGTCTGAGACGCTCTATGAGAGGTGAGATGCATCCTCTGTGAAGACTTGCAGCTTTAGTTTGAAGTTAGTAAAAAGAATTGACAAAGCGCAGAGAAGTTAAGACGGTTTAGTATTTGCTCCCTGCGTATTAGGGAGCAAATAAAAGTCCTTCCGACTGCTAATTTAGGGGTGCTAATGGGTGTTAGAAAATGAAACCAATTAAAGTCATTTTTAAAACCATGTTAGCCCATTTTGCCGGGTGATAATAAGAGTGTGAAAGAGACATCACCATTCATTTATACTTTTATAGTAATTTGATAATGAGCAATTATCCTTTAATTGGTATTGCCCCTTATCGGTTTCGAGGCGCTTATGCAGACATCTGAAGCGTATTAACAACGCTTTCCAGTGGGGGGAGTGGGATGTTTGGATCTCCCTTTTACAGTAAAGGAAACTGAGGTCCAGAGCATTTAAGTGAATTATTTAAGATCGTGTGGCTAGTAAATGACAGATGGGGATGTGCTAAAGGAATGACCTAAGTACATCTCCGCATATCTACTCCACAGTCTGTCAGTTCTGCTGAATTCTTGAAGCAAGGAGATCCCCAGCATGCATGCGGCAATATTCAGATCATTGGCTCAGTGAGAAGGATAGCTACCCAAGGATGCCTAATTTCTTTTACCTTATAGAAGTCTTGTTTTTAAAGAACGTGCCGGAATCGGCTTCTCTTTTGTTGTTTTTAATATGACTTTTCTTGCAGGGTACTCTTGTGAGAACGTAATAAATGCACATAAAGTTAATACTGACAATGCAAGAAAGCTCCTTGAAGTGAATATTAGAAATCTTAGGGTGCCTGGGTGGCTCAGTCAGTTAATCATCCGACTTCTACTCAGGTCATGATCTCACGGTTTGTGAGTTCAAGCCCTGCATCAGGCTCTGTGCTGACAGCTCAGAGCCTGGATCCTGCTTCGGATTCTACGTCTCCCTCTCTCTCTGCCCCATCCCTGCTTGTGTTCTGTCTCTCTCTGTCTCTCAAAAAAGAATAAATGTTAAAAAAATTTTTAAAAAAAGAAATCTTAAGTGTAATTTTCTTTAATGTGTTGGAATGTGAGCAGAGCATGTCTCTGAAATTTCTATGGAGAGCCAAACAAGAGAGACAGAGAGACTTTTAGAGCAAGTATTTTCTTGGATCTAAGGTATGAAAATGTGCCCTAAAATGAGTCACTTCAGTTACTTCATTCAACTAACATGAACAAAACCAGGGAGAATACAAAATGATCAGATATAATTCCTCCCCTCGGGTGCTGAGAACACTTTGGGCTATCTCAGACATGTGTGTCCTGATGATATAAGGAAGTGAGTGATGGTGTTGTGAAAGAAAATGCAAATATTAGTAAATTTGGAAGGACAGTAGCAAATATTAGGAAGAGAATTATGATTTCATCTTCCATTATACGGGGGTACAGCATAACAGTGGACTTTTTTGTGCTAATACCAAATAGGGCGTCATTAGTAAGACAGAAAGGCTCTTTGAATGTCCTTTCTTTCGAAACCAGAATGAAAGATGGCCGAAATATGTGTTTCCTTCATAGAGTTGTCCCTGAAAATGTATCCCTCCTTGGGGACTTGGATAACTTTGAGGAATACTGCTCGTTCTTCAGACATGTCAAGTCTCTTAAAAGTGATATTTACTTCCAAATTCTGCACTGCGTCAGAAATCCTTCTACACTGTGACTCATGCCAAGTATTGATGTGTCTTTTAAAAAAATTTTAATTATAGTGTCTTTCAAACCTAATTATTACTTTCACTTATCATAATAATTAAAAATCCCATTATGATAAATCTTTCGAACTTGATAATTATATAATGATTGTAACAGTTATTATTGTATTTGTTATATTTTAAGTTGTACAAGTGTAAACACAATTAAAACCAAAATATGCCCACTTTCCCTCCAATTCCCCTTTGAGAAATAACTTTTACTGCTACTGTTAGTGTGTATCTTCTGTTTTTACTATCTTTTTAATGTTTATTTAGTTTTGAGAGAGAGAGACAGAGGGCGAGCAGGGGAGGGGCAGAGAGAGAGGGAGACACAGAATCCAAAGCAGGCTGCAGGCTCTGAGCTCTCAGCACAGAGCCCAATGTGGGGCTCCAACTCATGGACCGTGAGATCATGACCTGAGTCGAAGCTGGCCGCTTAACTGACTGAGCCACCCAGGTGCCCTTTTACTATTTTTACTTAAGCATAAATATTTATAGTATTAGAGAGATACTTAATATTTGTTGAGTATTATCTATTTGTGAGGCATAGAATTTTTAACCGCATTGGAATCATGCTCTGTTATATTTTATTTGTTTATCACAATTTTCAGTGAATAATAATTTATCATCACTCTCTTGATACTTGATACGTAAGTGACTATTTGTCGTGTTTAATGTGACAGGCTGATAAGTAAATGCAATGACTTGAGAATCTCTGGAGAAAACTTTGTTGCTGGCACTTACCAGCCAACCAATAAAGGTTGATCAAGTATATCCAGTTCATGTTTGAAACCACACAGGGGTAAGGGGCACCTACCTCTGCAGAGTTGAAAATCCATTTATAACTCTTGACTCCGCCAAAACTTAACTACTTACAGGGACGCCTGGGTGGCACAGTTGGTTAAGCATCTGACTCTTGGTTTTGGCTCAGGTCGTGATCTCACAGTTTGTGGGTTTGAGCCCCTGATCGGGCTCTGCACTGTTGGCACAGAGCCTGCTTAGGATTCCCTCTCATTTCCTGTCTCTCTGCCCCTCCCCCGCCTCTTTCTCAAAATAAGTAAATAAACTGAAACAAAATTGAAAAAAAAGAAAAAACAAAACTTAACTGCTTACAGCCTGTTGTTGACCAAAACTAATAACACAGTCCCCTAACACATACTTGGTGTGCTATATGTATTATACACTGTACTCTCACAATAAAGTCAGAGGAAAGGAAATGTTATTCTGAAAATCATAAGGAAGAGAAAACACATTTCCTAGTACAGTGCTGTATGTTTCGCCAACAATCCTCTTTAAGCGGACCCGCGCAGTTCAAACCGGTGTTGTTCAAGGGTCAACTGTAATTGATTCCTTCTGAGTTACTTTAGACATGTTGAATTATTAGAGAAAAAAAAAATTAAGACTTGTGGCTAAGACACTCAAGTTACCAAGTAAGTCTGCTCTTTAATTAAGACCATATATACAGAAGCGAGAATGTATTTTCAAGCAAACAGGTCCCAGCTGCGAGTGAAACTCAGCAGAAAAGTTTCGACCTCACAGCAGAAAGAAAAGACTTAGTGTACATTCTCTAGACAAGTATTCCCCTATTATGAAGGTGTGCAGAGATAGCTGTAAACATCTAATTATTTTACCAGGCTTAAAGGAAACGTTTATGGAAGTAACAACACTCGTAAGAGTTGGTTCAAAAGCATTCCAAGCAACTGAAATATTTCAAATAGAAGTAATATACTCAGCACTTAGGCTATGTCTAGATATAACAAAGTGCGTAATAGTCATTCAGTGGTTGTTAACCTAGCACTTACTATCTTTGCTTGTTTCTATTGGGAATTGAAATAAAAATAAGAAATAGACTGTTCGGGGCGCCTGGGTGGCTCAGTCGGTTGGGCGTCCGACTTCAGCTCAGGTCATGATCTTGCAGTCCGTGAGTTCGAGCCCCGCGTCGGGCTCTGTGCTGAGAGCTCAGAGCCTGGAGCCTGTTTCAGATTCTGTGTCTCCCTCTCTCTCTGACCCTCCCCCGTTCATGTTCTGTCTCTCTCTGTCTCAAAAATAAATAAACGTTAAAAAAAAAAAAAAAAATTAAAAAAAAAAAAAAAAAAAAGAAATAGACTGTTCAAGGACTCTACAGTTGTATAAATGCTTTCACCTGCGTTATTTCTTAGCGACTGTGATGGAGAATGGACACTGGGAGAGATGAAGCCCAAGCAGAATAAATACCTCCCAGCCAGTTAAGTGATAAAACCAGAAATCAGAAACAGGCTGTCACCTCAGAGCCTACACAGGAAGGACAGGAAGGTTTTAGCTGCAGAAATCCTACCTTTCCTGTGCCCGTGAGGAAAGCACTAAAAGATCTTCTGACTTTTCTTGCTCTGCCGAGAGACAGCCTCAGATTCTGTTTCTAGATGCAGTGCTCACTCGTTGGTTTTGGTATCCAACCCATCAGCTGTTTGCCAATCCTCTCTAGTGTTCTTTCCACTACACCTTGTTGCTTTCCAAGAACGCACAGTTTCCGCCAAAGCAACAAACATTTCTAAAGCACTTACCCTGTTCTAGGTAAATAGGATGCCATTGCTGTCCCCAAAACTCACAGTCTTAAAGGGCTGTGAGACACATAAACAGGTAATCACAATATATTGTGGAAGGGCTAAAGTAGAATAATGCTCAGAGAAGACAAAGGGAGGCCCTAATCCAACTGGACTTCACAAAAGACGTTTTGGAGGAAATGATGGGAATTGAAGGATCAATGAGAATTAGCCGGGTGACATTGGAAGAGACCAGCATGAGTCAAAGTGTGGGCCTGAATCATCATGAGCCTTTGGAAGCTCCCTAGGGAATGGTTTTGCTAGAACAAGGGATAAGAAGTAGGCTTAGACTCTGGCCTCATGGTTTATGTTAAAGAACTTGGCATTTAGTTGCTGATATTGACAAGAAGCCGTTTAAACGTGTTATTGAGGGTGACCTATCAGATGTAGGTTTTGGAGCGAGCCATGCAGTGCATGGATTTGTAAGGACAGAGTGGAAAGCAGGAGTACCAATTAGGAATCTCTCAAATTGTGAGTTTCCCAACTGTCTTTATAACAGCAACAGCGTTCTTGAGAAAAAAAATCCAACCCTGAAATTGAATAAATACAGGATGTAGAAAAAGAAGAAATCCTAGGGCTTCTTGGAACAAATTTTGAAGACCATCGATCTAGATGGAGATGAAGGGAGAAGGAAGTAGCAGCACTGATCTATCGTGGCTGAGATCAATGGAAAGATTTGTAATTTATATAGGAGGGAAAATGAGATGTGGATGATTGCTTGGATGCCAGTCACGGAGAGAGGAAATCATTTCTAACATGGCAACAACATTTACTGACAGCATTTACCAGGCATGTGCAAAGCCCTGTACTGAGTTCTCTACCTGATTTATGTCATTCTTACAACAAGCCTGTAAGAGGGGTACAATTATCAACCCCATTTTACAGATGAGGAATTGGGCCTAGGGAGTGACGTCCAAAACTGAGTTACGACTGAAACCGAGATCAGTGTGTGACCCAAGAACAGCTTATTTTCCAGGAAGAGTGATACACCAAGAATGGAACCATAGGGCACCCAAGTTTTAAGTGGTGAACAGAGGGAGAGATTTTCAAAAAGAAAAGAAGGAGCTGTCAGGAACTCTAGGGTGCATGCCATCGGTAGTGAATACTATAATAAGATAAAGACTGAAAAACAGCCGTAGAATGGACCTCATTGACAACTTGATGAAAGTAGTTTTCATGGAGTGCTGAGGCTCGTTGGAGCCAGACAGTGAATTGAAGCAGCAGGGAATTGAAGCTGGAGACCAAGGGTAGGAACGGCTCTTCAATACATTTACCTAAGAAGAGAAAGAAAGAGCTAGAGCAGTATCTGGGGGAGACAGAGCCAGAGTGGCTGTTTTTGGATACAAGTGACTTGGGTATATTTAAACGGAAGAGGATGGTGCTGTTGGAGGAGGAGTGAGTGGGGAGATCTGGTGGAGTCACAGCTCTTGGAGACAAAGCTCAGGACCCACTGAGGCTGGAGTCTTCAGCGGAAGAAAGGACATCTGTGCTTTTTAACAGGAGGGAAGCAGGTAAGGACAAATGCAGAAGGTGGCTGATTTGTATTACGGATCTCAGACTCGAAGCAGCTCCCACAAATGTTTCTGATAGCTCAGTAAACTAAAAGATGGACTCAGGGGCGCCTGGGTGACTCAGTCGGTGAAGCGTCCGACTTCGGCTCAGGTCACGATCCCGCGGTCCGTGAGTTCGAGGCCCGCGTCGGGCTCGGTGCTGACGGCTCGGAGCCTGGAGTCTGCTTCCGATTCTGTGTCTCCCTCTCTCTCTGCCCCTCCCCTGCTCACGCTCTGTCTCTCTCTGTCTCAAAAATAAAAAACATTAAAAAAAATTTAAAAATAAAAGGTGGACTCAAATGATCTGAGCGAGGAGATGGGGTTCTTTACTGGCCTTGACGAGATGAGTGAAGGTTCATAACAGAGCCTGGGAGGTGAGGGAGGAGTCAAGAAAGATAAGAACAAGGATTTGTGAGCAACCCTGAGGACCCAGCTGAGAGCAGCGATTTTGGGATACCTGAATTTCTTCTCCAGGGAGCTCATGACCTTGGGAAAGTTATATTTAACTCTCCCCAGCATCCCCAAGCCCTCCTTTTTTGGAGAGGCCTCTGTTTATATCAGGTGTCGTTGGCATTCTCTGCTTTGCCTTTTCCTTATTTAAAAAAATTTTTTTTCTAACGTTTATTTATTTTTGAGAGAGACAGAGACAGAATGTGAGTGGGTTGGGGCAGAGACAGAGGGAGGCACAGAATCCAAAGCAGGCTCCAGGCTCCGAGCTGTCAGCACAGAGCCCGACGCGGGGCTCGAACTCACGAGCTGGTAGATCGTGACCTGGGCGGAAGTCAGACGCTCAACCGACTGAGCCACCCAGGCGCCCCTTTGCCTTTTCTTTCTAAATCTCATGAGAAATACACAAAGGATACACAAGGTCCATCTCTTCACATTCCATGATGGCTGGTCATACCTGCATTGGAAGCAAGTGGTGGGTGCTACCAAAGAGCGGTTAGTTCCAGGCAAAGCTTAAAACGCTGTTGGGAAAAGATGATTCTGTATTTGGTCATAGTGCACTGAAAGCATCTGACCACATCGATGGCCAGCAAATTTAGTCCAATGGGGACTTCACTTTGATGGGCCATCACTGGAGAATGCTGGTCATAAAACCTTACATTCCCGGAGCGGATGGTGGTGTTAGCCCACAGAATTTATGGCTAATGGTATGAATTAAGTCAAGCTGGTCTTGCTTCCATGAGGTCTTACATGCCACCAAGGAGTGAAGGGGATTCCATGGTAGTCACTGAAACTGAGAAGTCACTTTCAACAGACGGCTCCTAAATAAAATAGGAGCTTCTTGAGGGACTAGCAGGAGCTCTAGATGAATGTGCCTGCAGATCATCCAAGAGCCCAGAGAGGTCGCTGGGACAGTCCCACAACCACCTGACACGAACCTGAAGTGGGAAAACACACAGCAAGACGTGACTGAAAGCTAATGGCTGTCTCGTGCAATCCTAATTGGGCGTGTGCAGTCCTGAGCACATACTTGCTGTGCCCTGAGTGTGCACACTACGTTCTGAGCACACCTGCCACGTCTATGTCAGCATTAGGCTCTCTGAAAAGGCCTTTTGCAAAGCGAGTTCAAAGAGGCTAAGCTTGATTTCCAACGTGTCATGAAATGCTATCATAGTTCTCTTTAGGTCTACACTTCATTTATCCTAAATGAACTTGGCTGCTGACACATTTTGTCGTCCGTTGATGTGAAAGTATTACGTTTCACTAACTTAATAAGACTAACAGCAGTGTTATTTTTGGTTGCTAGAAGGCTACCAGTGCGATCCGTAACTTGTGGCTAACAAGTACCTGCTAAAACCTGTAATCATGTCGCTGTGCAAGGGGACCCAGATGTCATCAGTTTGTTTTGCTTTGCAAGTGGTGATGCACTGTCTGTGAATGCTCCAGCTTTTCTTACACCACAGCTACCTCATTTGCCAAATATGGGAATGATCCTTTGTTCATGTTAATTGAAAATGACATCCTTATTCATCATATGCAATTTTTTTAGTCATTAAAATTCTGTCCAAAGCCTACCCAACTGAGGAGAACGGCTGAGTAATACCCTGGGCTTGTTAATCTATTGTCATCAGCCTTCTGTTTTATCCTCCTGACATGAACAGAAACAGGAACTCTGATGTCCAAACTCTGCCTTTGATTCTGCACCCAAAATGGAATGCTGGAGCAGTTAGACTCATGATCTGGAAACGTAGTTTTGGCCTAACTTATCCAGAAAATGTCCAGAGTCCCTCATTTCACTGGAAGGTTCAAAGACTTAGGCCTGATTGGATTCCCAGTGGAAATAAAAATTCTTCAGATACATTTTCCTTTACGTCGTTACCTACGCCCGCGTAAGTACACAATGGAACAACTATCTAGTGCGATCGATCGATGAAGACAGTGAGCTGAAATGAAATTCGAAAGGAAAAAAAAAAAAAAACCACCTCTAACAATAACTCTGGATCTAAATTATACTGCTAATCATCACCCGAATTAAGAGATAGCCACAGGCCGTATCTGTTTAACGTCTTACTCTTTCTTGGTGACCTTCCGAAAAGTAGTAAAAAACACATTAAAATAATTTATATTGGATGTCAAAAATGTGTTTTATTTTTTTTATAATAAAGGTTTCCATCCCTTTGATTAAATTTATGTTTATATTTGACGCGTTCCTGAGATACATAAATTCTCATGACAGCGAAAGTCCACATACTCTTAGTACCCAGGGCCAGGTTGAGTTGGATTTGGACACATGACATAAATAAAAGTGGTTTTATGTTTCACCTTCATCTGGTAGGTGAGCACTCCACCTTTTCTTGTGAAACATAATCGGTTGTGACATGGCAAAATTAGATCCTGGCTATTTATTATCTTCTGAAATCAAACCCCATAACTGGGAAAGCATGTGGTAGGTCTGCTGGGGCAGCTTGTGTTCAGAGAGGAAAGGGGGGGGGGGGCTTTCCAGTTTTATAAGCTCAAGGTGATTTTCTCCAACATCTCGAGCATTTTAATTAATTACCCTGAAAGATTGAGTAAATTATTATTTGAATACTTTATGGCATTACATGTTAACGTTTCAAGGACAAAGTGCTGTACTTTGCTTTTCAACAATGCCTCATCTGTCAGAATATATCTTTGAAATTTATGTAGTTTGCTGCAGAGTTAAGGGGGGGGGGGGGACAGACCTGGAGTCCTGTGAATTATTAGGAGACACCAGAGTCGAATGTGATCTATCCCACAACAAAAGGAATATTTATCGATACCTGATTTCAAGTCCGAAATGAACAAAACGAATAGTGAAATCGATTAGCTGCATTTTCTCAGAACATGTTAAAATATAATTGGCTTTCTTGGATGAAGTTCTTCTGATATTTTTTGGAATCCTTGGCAGAGCCGTAAGGCTAAGCAAATGCCTTCAAATCAGACCAAAACAAATTTTGCAAAAATGGTTTTGGGCATGTCAGTCTCATGCTGGGCGCCATGCTTCACAAAGTATGCCGTGAGAGCCGTGTTCTGCTGTTTATGCTTATGGATAGAAGGTGTTTCTGTTCAGATATCACAATCTGGAAGATATATATGAAAAGCGTTCTTGAGCCTGCAGAAAGCCTTTGATGCTGAACTTGACAAAGTCTGTTTAAATGTAGAGACTGCATCACATGTCATAGGCTGCTCAGTTGATCTTTGTAACCAATAACAACCTTCCCTTTGCAGATATAATCTTTCTTTCTCCATAAGGGCACTCAACCTTTTACTAACTTCATCCTACCATCAGTAGATTAGATTAAATCCCCATTTACTGCATCATATTAATATTTTCAATGGCACACTAATCCAAGAAATAAATGTGTCAGTTTCTATGGCCACATGGTAATGGGCATAGCCATCACAGAGTGCCTTAAGGCCACATAAAAGACTTAATGTACAGAGTGAATAGAGAAGCACATTATTTATTACGAAGCTATCAAGCCGAGAAATTTAGCAATCTCGTTTTTTAGATTTGCTCATTTGACCTGGGCCAATTTGCCCCACTGGTAATACTGAATATTCAGTATCACAATGTTTTTGCAGTTTTAAGGATAAAGTGGTCACACTAATTTGATTCAGAGCAGTTTATTGAATTGAATGATTTTTATGTCCCTGAAATGTTTATTGATACTTCTTTTTTAGTTCAAGTGACTTAAAATGTAAGAGGGACCAGGGTGTAGGCCTCCTTATAGTGCTGCTGAGGGGAGTCTGTTTAGCAAAAACAGTAACAGAGAGAGATGGAAACAAACCTATTTGGCCTGATTCTGTCATCTGGGTGGGAACAGGTGGGGAGAGAGAACAGGGATGGAGATGTCGGGTGAAAGAATGTGCTCCCCATAACTCCTCTATTCCACAAGGTTTGAGTCTCTATGAGCTTTGGAGGGAAGGTTTGATTCAACCAGAAAATTTGTAAAGGGAAATTCAGAGAATGGAAGGTTTGCAAAGAAAGCCTCTCCTCTCTCATTCTCTTTCTCTCAAACCTCACACCCCCTCTTTTCCTTTCTACAATAAGAGCAACGCTGGGATCATTTGGTAAAATGGAAGAGACCCTCTCCCAACACAAAGCCCGCTGGCTCCCTTCCACATATTGACATTCGAGCCAAAAACGAAATTGAAAATGACAACTTCACGTTGGTTATTTGGCATCATATAGTTTTAAAAAGTCAAACATGTTTAATGGATTCTACTTTTCTTAAAAGTGAATGTTGACAAACTAATTCAGAACTTGAAGGCAGCCTTTGGTTGCTGCTGGGAGCTAAAAAGTATAGAATTGGAATAGACCTAATTCTTGTTGATCGATTCATTCATTCATTGAACTGTGCACATAAAAATCGAGGGGATTGCTTTCCTTGAAGTTTGACAGTAGAATGTGTTTCAGATCAAAGGCTGTGTTGATCAATGCTATGGTGTAGTATCGGGACGATTCTGAACATTTTCAGGCAAATAGAATTGGAGGGCCCACTGCTGACTGTCCACTTTGTATATTTCTTTGCTTGGTCTGTTCCTTGATTATTTGGCATGATTTATCATTCAAAAAAGACGGAATCTGGAGTTACTACTACAGAGTATTCATCTGCATATCCAATGACGTTTGCATTTATATTACATTTGGAAAATTCTGTTTTAGTTTGGGATTTGGGTAGAGAATGTTTACATTTTGTGGATATTTTACTGTGTTTCCAAAAACCTGTTGGAAGAATTATTTTTTCTAATATTCCTTTACACTTTCTAAGAGAGCTGTTATTAACAGGGTACCCCTACTAACAGTATTTTACCACTGACAACAGCTGACATTTCTAGAAGCTCACATGTCAATAAAATAGTAGAAGGAGCCGGTGGGGAGACAGGAGAGACTTAGCAGAGCATATTAGTGGCTTTAACCAAGCCCTCCCAATCTGTTGAAGTTTCCAACTTTATGTTCTGGAAAAGCCTATTTCCAGTAAGTCGGAATAACCCTCCTGACAATATTTCATCAGCCATCAATGCTAAAGAGAAGTAGCTGATGCTAATACAGGCAGCTTGAAGTGGAGAACAGACAGAAAGCTGTTACCAACAGACTAGTTGGAAATAAATGTCTGTGCGAATCGGTGTATTTTAATTTTATTTTATTAGAGAATGTTACCTGTCCCTCCATGGAAAAGTGGCTGCAACAGACTTTTTGTGGCTATTTTCTGACACAGTATTAACACAATCATCCCCTAATTTTTCTGAGAAGTAATTAAAGAGCTCTTTGTTCTTAAAGAAACACGTATTTCTTTTTCTTTGTCTCTATTAACATTTGGTTTGTGTTTTGACAATAAAAACACGATGTCTTAAGACTTCTTTCAGAATTCAAGCACAAAATCTGTAAAAGTCTCAATTTAAAATAAATATATACTTTTATAAACCTAGGGAATAGAATAAGTATTTTAGTAAGGCCATGCCGCGGGCTAGGCCTGCTGAAAGTTCTTTAAGCCTGTGAGTAAAGGAGATGTTTCCTACCATAAAATTCTTTATGGCCTGAGCTTTAAAAGGATTAAATGTATTGTACACCTAAAACACTGAGTACATATAGTCTCGCTGTCATAAAATCCTTCACAGAGCAACAAGTGTCTTCTGTATTAAGAGTACTTTTCAATTGAAGTTAAAAATATGAGGGTTTTTTTCCCCCTGTTCCTCCACTGACGCTTGTTGGTGAATTTAGAAAGGGTCAATGCAAATATTCTTACAGCAGAAAACGTGAAAGGAAATTTCTATAGCGTTTTGCCGGCTTGGTTCCTAAAAGAGTGAGTTATCGTTTCTCTCTCCCAGGGTCATTAATAATGACAGATGTACATGGTGCAGAGTTCACCTACATTATTGTCAGTAGCACGGCTGGCAAGAGAATATTTATTACAAGAAGAGGAGGGACAGAGAGACATGATGTTGAAACAGAAGACAAGACCAGAGTTCAATTGTTTTTTCCACTGAAATAAAATATAATCATTCCCTAAGCGTTCTTAATAGCATTTATTTCTAAGCATTCTTATGGCGAATATATTTCATCTCCATAAATGTTCCTTGTAGTGTTGACTTAAAAACAGAAAATAATCAGGCACTCATTTTAATTTTATTTTTCCAGTAAGCCTGTCTAATAATCGAATATATTAGGATGACTCTTAAAATATCTTTTGAATTATTGATAGGAGGACTGTTTGATTGTCAAGGCCTCCTTCCCCCTACCATATTTTAAGAGGACTTAAAATAGGGACAGCTAGCATTGAAATACTGACTTGAAATTTTACTTAAATGAATATGATAATAATAAATACAGGTTCCAAGATGAAGAATTGACAGAGTACGTTTGCACTCCCCTCTCTCTCCCTTTCCGTTCCCTCTTACCTCCGTCCTACCCACCCCCCCCTTCTAATTTTAGCCTATTAAGACAACTATACTTGGAATTCCTTTCCTGAGTTAGTCTGTTGATTGTCCATTGAGGTACAAAGGAACGCCTGTGCTTGGATCAGGTTTTCTCTGCCTCCCCCTGCTCCCCCACCCCCATCTACAGCAGAACCAGTCCAGAAATAGCCTCTTCAGTGGAAATCTCTGACTGTGAATTCTTTTTTAAAAAGAGGGGGTGGGGTAGGGAGAAATGAAATTGAATACAGTGACTTTTTTTTCCTCCCTAATTTCAGAATAAAGAAAGGGAAGGGAGGGGAACGTAGCTGAATCACACAAATTCCCAAGAATAGAGATATACAAATAAAGACATATGAAAAGAAATCTCACAAGCCATTTTATCACTTAGCTGACAAAAGTCACACAACCTCTCAGCATTATTTTTGAGAAGGATCGTGGTTGTAACATAGGTGCAGCCTTGGGTATGGCAGGTGGTAAGTGTCTCATAAATTTTAGCTTCCTTTACCTTTAAGGGCAAAATGGATTACCTTGTTCATTTTCCTATCCCCTTAGCAATGGCATTGTGCCCATAATCAGAAGGCTTTCAGTAAATATGTGTTTAATGTATGTATAAAAGGTAGAGGTATACAGGATATTTGGCATTAATAAAATTCATATCCATAAATATATTCTAAGATAGTTATAGCTGTGCAGCCATACTGTTTATAAGCAACCCCCCATTGTTGGCCAGAAGTCGTTTTTACAGTGCTGGTTGACATGAGGAAACCTCCCATCTCATGGCCTCAAGGCCTCATGGGTAGGGTTTGGCCAAACTGACCCACTGAAAAGAACTGCTTTCAATTCCCCAGTTCTCTGTGGAAGATGTTCCTTTTTTTTTTTTTTTTTTTTTAATGTTTGTTTATTTATTTTGAGAGAGACAGAGTGGGGGAGGGGTGCAGAGGGAGAGGGAGAGAGAGACTTGCAAGCAGGCTCGTCACGGTCAGTGCAGAGCCCAACGTGGGATTTCAACTCACAAACTGTGAAATCATGGCCTGAGCTGAAACCAAGGATCCTTAGGGATGTTGAACCGACTGAGCCACCCAAGTGCCCCAGAAGACGTTCTTTTAAAGCAGACTTCTAAGTCATCATTCATTCTCTTCTAATTTGAAAGAAAAAACAATTTACGCCTTTTCCAGATTAAAACCAAGCAACACAAATACAAAGTTTCATGGAATAAAAGGGAACTAATATCCTACAATCACTAGTTATGTGCTATCAAATGGTATTGACAAGAGTAGAGTAAAGTCAGGACTCAGGTAAAAACTAAAATACTGTTCTGTGTCAAGAAACTATCCTCAGATAGGCAGAATGAATTAAATCCCTGCTTGTTAGTTGGTTGGAAACATTCAGATCAGAGAACCAAATTAAAACAGATCTTTTTGATGATAAGGCTCAAGGTAAAACAATTTCTCTGCTTTTCCCCTTTATAAATATTTAAGCATCCAATTTAAATTAAGGAAAAATGGCAGGCCCTACATACACAGTTTTCCAGAAAGGTGTAGTATTGCAGTAGCCATGGAGAGCCTGTCAGACAGTATTCGCTGTTTTTTAAAATAATTCTTACTGTCAGTTGTCCACAGCTTTTTAAAATTTTTTTTTTTACATTTTATTTATTTTTGAGAAACAGAGTGAGACAAAGCGTGAGTGGGGGAGGGGCAGAGAGAGAAGGAGACAGAATCTGAAGCAGGCTCCAGGCTCTGAGCAAGCAGTCAGCACAGAGCCCGATGCGGGGCTCGAACCCACAAACCGTGAGATCATGACCTGAGCAGAAGTCGGACGCTCAACCGACTGAGCCACCCAGGCGCCCCAGTCCACAGCTTTTTAAAACAGGCTGGAGGTACCTGTTATTCCTCTGCCTCCGTTTTATCCACTTCTTCACTGCTGCTTCGAACATGATACCAAGGGAAGCTATGCTTCATCCTGCCTGACAAGTTACAGTTATTAGAGTGTTCCCGAGTTACATGGTCAATACCTTCAGAGGTGTTTTATGCTACTTTACTTAGTCGTCGTGGCAAGACATTTTTTCCAGGTGCAACTTTTTCAGGGAAACTGAACGATGCTCCAAACATGTAATCAACATGTGAAATGCAGGCCATCCCACACCCATTGAGTGTGTCTTCTGTTGTGCAATAACAGAAATCTTAAAACAAAACAAAAAAAAATCCTCAAGGAAATGAGTGTGCAGCGCTTAGGGAGTTGTAGGAATCTTGCGTAGATGCCAGACCTCCACGTTTGCTTTCTCGATTCATTTGTGCCGCGATCCTGAAATTACGGGAATACCCCCTTTCTATACCAGAATTAGATTCCTCCCATTTTAAAACCTCCCGCGTGCACTGTCCGATACAGCATGGAAAGATCTAATTTCCACCGACCTGCAGGTGAGCTCTGACCGTTGGGTAGACACTGCTGTCCCAGACTCTGTGAGGGACACTTGTGATTGGCAGAGGTTCCCAAAGGACTGCAGACATGGTGGCCGCTCAGGCCACTCGCTTGCCATCTCTGCTCTGTCGCAAGACTCGTAACCTGGCCCACGAAACTCTACTGTCCCTGAGCTGCGGATGTAGCACAGGTAGAATTAGGCTTTATGCTTCTTGGTGACAGTACTAATGCTTTTCATAATGTACTTGCTTGTGTAGATAATACTTTTTGCTCCGTGTCCTTTTGTCTTTATTTTTTTCCTCCTAAGTGGGTTCATTTTCTCCCTGCAATGGCGCACGCATTCCCAAGGGCCACCGAGGCTGGGCTGGAAGCAGTGAGTTGCTACTTATTACATTTAACATTCGTCTTACCATGAGTTAAGGGGCCAAAATGATTGTTCCATATTTAGGGCTGCCGGGCTTTCAATTGCCTCTATTCTTCATAGTCCAATAAATAAATTTTCCTTTCTTTAATAGCACATTTTCTACATCATAGCCCTTAGCAAACAAGCAAGAATCGATAAGTATTGAACTTCGTTCAGCATCAACTGTGTAAATAAAATGTCAATTGTTCAGGCTCTTAGTCTGGAAGAGTCTTAGTCTTTCATCAAGGCTATCTGGAACCTTCTGACTCCCACCAGGAGGGAATCGGCACAGGAGCAATTATCCGTGCCAGGATGATAGCAAGTCTATGCTTGTATAGATCCCCTATGCTTCAGAAAGCTCGATGAGAGGGACATTCGGAGACCCAAGGGCCAGAGCAGTGAGATACACATTCTTGGCCAAGCACCACGCCTCTCCTGGTCCTGTCTCATTTAGAAGTGTATAGCCTCACTCCTGCAGAGACTTTATGGTGCACAACCGAAGCAGACACTTTAAACTTACATGTGTTCTTGGGGCGCCTGGGTGGCGCAGTCGGTTAAGCGTCCGACTTCAGCCAGGTCACGATCTCGCGGTCCGTGAGTTCGAGCCCCGCGTCAGGCTCTGGGCTGATGGCTCGGAGCCTGGAGCCTGTTTCCGATTCTGTGTCTCCCTCTCTCTCTGCCCCTCCCCCATTCATGCTCTGTCTCTCTCTGTCCCAAAAATAAATAAAAAACGTTGAAAAAAAAAAAATTTAAAAAAAATAAAAAATAAAAAAAAAAATAAACTTACATGTGTTCTCAAGAACAGGTAAAACCCTTCTGCACAAGCTCACAAGGGAAAAAGGGAGCCAGAGTCGCAGCACCGACACGGGCATCTGCGAGCACGTTAGGAAATAGAACACTTCCTCTCATCGTTAGAGTCTTTAAATTACAGACGGGAACGTTCGTAACTTCAGGGAAAGTTGTCACCTGTGACTGCAGTAGAAGTCCTCAGAGGTGTTCATCCCAGACCAGAGCCACCTTGTGCAATCAGTGGGGTTCTGATACCACAGGACAGAACTCTGCCTGGAACACAGGTCCTGCGGAGCTGTGTGGCCTGACCCCGTCTCACTCTCCCTACCTTCGATTTGCTTGGTAAAATGAAACAAAGTCCTATTGGCTTTTGGGGGGGTTTGTGAGGATTAACTTATGAGATGATATATGTGAAACTGCTTTATATAAAGTGCAATACAAGTGATATTCTTTCTGGTATTGCTGCTGATAGAGTCATAGTTGTTGTTTGTGTTATTAGACTATGTCTTCCCTGAGTTTGAGTATTTGGAGAGACCCTTTCTGATGCAACCAGAGAACTTTATAAAGCAGAATCTAATAAAATGTGGGGCTGGCGTTTGGGGTGCTAAAAAGATCTGACCTATGATTCCTAATGGAAAGAGTATCTTTTTGACGAGAGAAATGGTGTCACTTAAAATCTACATGAGAGACAGTTGTTTTTTTTTAATTTTATTTTAGAGTGAGAGAGGGGGAGAGTGTGTATGAATTGGGGACAGAGGCAGAGGGAGAGAGAGAGAGAGAGAGAGAGAGAGAGAGAGTGAGAGTCTCAAGCAGACTCCATGCTTGGTATGGAGCCTGACATGGGGCTTGATTCCACGACCCTGGGATCATGACCTGAGCTGAAATTAAGAGTCGGATGCTCAACCAACTGGGTCACCCGGGCACTGTGAGACAGTTTCGTTGTAATTAATAATTATAGCAAAAAAACTACCAGCATGAAAAATAGCCATCATATTAATCACATTGTATATTTCTATCCCCCCAGGAAATAGAGGTTTTCAAGTAGGAGGAGGTCAAGAACATGTATGTTTAGTTTAACATGATGTCGAACCTATCTATTTGACATTATTCAGATTTTTTTTTAATTAAGTAGTCATGGGCGCCTGGGTGGCTCAGTTAGTTGAGCGTCCAACTTTGGCTCAGGTCAGGATCTCATGGTTCGTGGCTTCCAGCCTCGCGTCAGGCTCTGTGCTGACAGCTCAGAGCCTGGAGCCTGCTTGGATTCCATGTCTCCCTCCCCCTCTGCCCCTCCCCACTTGCGCTTTCTCTCTCTCTCAAAGTGAATAAGTAAACTTAAAATTAAAAAAAAAAAAAATTAAGTAGTTATGTTTGGTTTGTCTCCAATTTCACCAGTGTAAAAATTCACATTCAGCGCTATAGGCAAAGCCAGAGTTAAGCATCATTTAGAGACCCTCCCACAATACCTTCTTTGTCTCTGTCTCTGATATTTCTCTATACAAGTCTTCCTCGACTTACGACGGGTTTGCTTTCCAATGTGTAATATACTTTACCCTGCCAGACAGCATAGCTCAGCCTGGCCTACCTTAAACGTGCTTGGAACACTTACATTAGCCTACAATTGGACAAAATCATCTAACCCAAAGCCTATTTTGTAAGAAGATGTCGACTCTCCCACATAATATATTGAATACTGTACTGCAAGTGACGAGCAGAATGGTTGTCAATGCATCAGTGGTTAACCCTGGCGATCATGGGGTTGACTGAGGGCTGCGGCCGCTACCACCGTTCAGCATCGTGACAGAGTAGTGTACCCATAGCACTAGCCTGGGAGAAGATCAAATTCAAAGTATGGTTTCTACCGTGTGCATGATGCTTCCACACCATCGTCAAGTCAAACAATCATAAACCATCTTAAGTTGGGGACCGTCTGCAGTAAGAGGCTCCTTGTATCACTGGATAGTTCGTTGTAGCTCGCTTTGCTGAACGGCTGTGGTTTTCACTTCTTGAACAGCCTTCCCTAACCAACCCCTTGCAATATGACGTCTACGTCAACCCTCTTACTGGTATGCTTTCCCAGAGACAAACATTGAATTCTTTCAGCCAAGTCATTCGTACCATTGCTGGCTTCTCGTGGATGTGTATTGCCCAGTGGACGTCCCTCTCCTTGAAAGATTCTTCTTACTTGGTTTACAGCACCTTACTCTCTCTGGGCCCTTCTGAGCCCTTTAGCCTTCTCTCTCTCCTTGCATGGACACTTCATGACCCCTCAATGATGGGCAAGCCATTCGACCAGAAAAAAAAAATTATCCTGACATTTGTCAAAATAGTCAGGAAGACTTTATTCAAGACTCTTGAAAGAGGTGGTGTCACGACTGTTGCAATAGGGAAGAGAAAACAGGACCAATTCTAACCACAGTGAGAATAAGTGGGAATTTGTAGGAGCTAGTTTGAGGCATGTAGGGGTTGGTGGAGGGAAAATTACTAAGGGTAATGACAAAGATTAGGGGAAATTCTTGCCAAACTGATTCTTGCTGCGGGCAGGCCAGGGTGATCATATAGTAAGCTCAGGATGATAAAAGGTGCAGAATTGGATCAGATATTGATGGGGCGGGGGAGAGAGTCTCTCTAAACTGGCTTCGCAGGACTCTGACTAAAACTGTGTGCTGCATGGACAGACTCTGAAGGCCACGGTGGAGGCACAGTGAGACACGGGCTCTGAGGAACCTGACTAACGTTTGGTCAAGGAGAGAGCTTTGTCACTTTTCAACTGTTGCCTTTCTCTTTGCCTTTCGTTCTCTAGTGGGCATGTCGATTGGCATGGTTTTAGCTATGACTCTGTGATGCTGCCTAAAAGACTATCCTAGCTAGACTTCGAGCCCTGTGAGTCTTCAGTTTCATATTTGCAGATATTTTCAGGCCAGCATATCCAACAGCAAACCTATCAGCTCTCTCCCTCTCACCACTTTTTGCCATGATTGTCTGTGTTCTTCTGGTCCTTCGAGCTAGAAACCTGGAAGTCTTCTTTGGCTGCATCCTTTTCTTCCTCAATAAGTTTTATCAATAAATTTTGTTCATTTGTCTTCTTGGATTCTGATTGAATCTCTGCTTTCACCGGTTCTGTCTCACAGCTGTGTCACGGTGAGAACCTTTATCTGCTGTCTCTGCCTTCAGTTCAGCTTACATGGAACAGACCGCCCGGTGGTCTGACCTTCCTCAGTCACAATGTAATTCTCTGATCCCTCGAGTGGCTGCTTACCTTCTCTTGCATGAAACCTTAAACCTTGTATGGCCTGCTCACGATGCTCGCCCGATGTTTCCAATGCCCTGGAATCTCATGTTCTCGCTGAGCGTTGGACGTTCCCACCTTGAATGCTTGTGCTTGACCCAAATTCTTGAAGCACAGAGTTAAGGGCTACATCCTACCTCTCAATTTTTCCCAATATCCGTTCACCTTGATTTTGTTTTCAAATTTCAATTTCTGTGTATAACACTCGGAAGCAGACTGCTATATTTTCGTACTTAATATTAACACTAATTTTGTACTATATTTTATCGTCATGTCATCATCTATTGTGAATAATGTCTCAGCAGTTAGGTTGAACGTTAGGAGCCACACATTTTTCATCTAGATCCATCTGTTTATCTTAAGGGACACATCTGAGATAAATGTGAATTCAATACTTACTGCTTCATCGAGGATCAGTGATCTTACCGGGAAAATGTTTTACTCTTCACCTGCTGTTTTTCCTCTGTTCTACAAATACTCAACGTTTTGTTAAGAAATGCAAATGTAAGAAGATTATTTACTGGGTAGTTATCAAATATTTCTCGGGCACACTTATCCTATGAGCACTTGGACAGTGGTAATAGCAGAACAGGGTTCTTTGCCTCTCTTCAGTTGAAGTTTGAGAGATGTTTGTTCCGAGAACCTAAATACAGCATGTTTGCAAACAGATTTATTACTGGAAAAATTAGGAACTGAGAGGTGAAGTGATTTGTCCAAGAACTGAAGTGAAGAATTAAAATTATTATGCACAATCTTTTTTTAAATTTTTTTAACGTTTATTTATTTTTGAGGAAGAGAGAGAGAGACAGAGTGTGAGTGGGGGAGGGAAAGAGAGAGAGGGAGACACAAAATCCGAAGCAGGCTCCAGCCTCTGAGCTGTCTGCACAGAGCCCAACGTGGGGCTCGAACTCGTGAACTGTGAGATCGCGACCTAAGCCAACATCGGCGCTCAACTGACTGAGCCACCCAGGTGCCCCTGAACGATCTTTTTTTTTTGTTTATGCCAATGCAATCTTTAAAAAAAAAAAAAAGCAAAATATATAAATAACAAGGACAGTGGGAAAATAGGAAAATGTTGAATGAACTTTTTTTTAAGTTTAATTATTTATTTTGAGAGAGAGAGAGAGAGAGGATCCCAAGCAGTCTCCTCACTGTCAGTGTGGACCCCAATATGGGTCTCAAACTCATGAACCGTTAAATCATGACGTGAGCTGAAATCAAGAGTCTGACGCTTAACCGACTGAGCCACCCGGCAACCCGAATGTTGTATGAACTTTGAAATTTAATGCTTTATCTTTGCATAATAATATCTGCAATCCACACCAGATCCATGTTATTTAGGCGAGGGTCTACGAAGGGATTGCCTGGTCACAACTTAGAGGTATATTTTGGGGTCCTTTGAAGGGCAGAGGGGTGAATGGAGCATACTATGTTATGTCCTTTCTAGATGGAAACACGTAATGTTGTTTAAGTCAGGTCTTCCCAATCTGTCCAAGTGGAGACTCTCAATTTCGATTAAGTAGATTTATGGAGGCCATGAACATTGTTCTGTAGCTCAGGGATTTGTGTTTAATTTTCTGGGATACCGTCCAATGATAATGTCTTGAGGATTTGAATTTCTGTGATAGGAAAACTAAGATTAAAAAATATTCTACCATCCATGCCGACCTCAAAATAAATTGGACTCCGAATAGCACGGCCAAGACCCCTACAACCCCACCAACCCCAATAACTCTTTGGTTTCAAACAATGGGCTTGGTGTGGTTTTGCTTCCTACGGTTTTGGGTATTTGTTGTTGCTGTTGTTGCTTTTACTCATTTTTTGAGTTTGAGGTTTTCCTGATGGTTTCTAGGGCACAGCAAAGTGATATTTAACAAAACGCAGAGATCACAATGGTTATGGAATCTGACAAAGTCCATACAATGCAGAATGTCTCTAACATATTCTGAGATGATAAGCCAGAAGCATAGATAGAAGTTTGCATGTTTCCAGGTGGGGATTTGTTGTATGGACTTTTTGTTGGTATTTGAAGCCTTAGTTTAGAGATTCAACTCATTTTATCATTGCGTAGGTCTAGGAGATCCATAAAAAAGTGTGTATGTGTTGTGCTTAACTTTCTAATTAACCTTAAACTTGTTAACCATTCTGAGGAGAGACAAAATATGGAAGAATCATTTAGTTGTAAAATTATTTGTAAGTAGCTGCCTTGTCATATATTTGGATTAATAAATTAGATTAATTACTCATAGCCAGTATGATAAATACAAGTATTTTGAGTCCCACAGCAATTTTCAATAATGCCAAGCAAACTGAATAACATTTCCCACATTTTAATGAAAATATGAAACGGAAATGAAATTAGCACCACTCCTATATGTTGTAAATAATAGATTTTGCTCTGTTTAGTTATATTATTAAACCTGGGGCACTTATAATAGCTGTAACTAATAATGGAAGAATTAGAAATACTATACCCAGTAAGTGACATGCATGCTTAGTCATGGTTCCCAGTGGAAAACATTCCAACTGGAAAAGATAGTCTCATGGTTTACAAAGATCTCTGTAGTTTCAAATTTTCAGTGATCTGCAGCTATGTGTCTGTTTTCAGAACAAGATATCAAACAGCCAATTCTTTCATTCACTGCTATATAACTTGCCAAAAGTAACATGATTTATTTAAACAAAAAAAAAACCAGTAATTTTACTTAAAAAGTTTTTTAATGTTTATTTATTTTTGAGAGAGAGAGACAGATAGACAGAGTGTGACCGGGTGAGGGCAGAGAGAGAGAGGGAGACACAATCTAAAGCAGGCTCCAGGCTCTGAGCTGTCAGCACAGAGCCCTGCGTGGCACTTGGACTCATGAGCCGTGAGATCATGACCTGAGCTGATGTCAGACGCTTAACCAACCGAGCCACCCAGGCACCCCAAAAAACAGTAATTTTAAAAAATGCCCTCTATATAAAGCTGTCTTCTCAGCTCTTGTTCTTGAGTAACAATCCTTCCTATATCATTGGGATATGATGATGCTATTGGTCCCTGCAGTCCAGCAGAGGCAAAATGCCAGTGACAAGAAAAGAAAATGGAATTCATACTGTTCCTACCCATAAGGCAATATACTTAGGGATATTATTGCAAAAAAGGTCTCTTTTTTTCTTTTTTTAATGTGTATATCAGAATACCTTGATGATCAAGGAAGGGTACAGTTGAAACTGGTACTCTTACACTGATTAGAAATGCATGTCTTGTTTCCTTTTTCTTCTTATTTTTTTAATGTTTTATTTATTTTTGAGAGAGCACATGAGTGGGGGAGGGACAGAGAAAGAGAGAGACAGAGGATCCAAGGCGGGCTCTGTGCTGACAGCAGTGAGCCCCATGTGGGGGATGTGGGGCTCGAACTCAAGAACTGAACCATGAGCTCATGACCTGAGCCGGAGTCAACCGACTGAGCCACCCAGGCGCCCCACTGTTTCCTTTTCGATTAGCAAGTTGATCTATTTGCTTGTGTAGTCACAAATTGAAAAAAAAAAAAAAAAAGGACTACAATGTTTGAGCTGCAATGAATTTCAGCTCCTTCGGCATTTACTTGAACACCTATTATGTGTAACCAGCTGTTCCTTAGGGAGGTTGAGAGAAAGAGAGAGAGAATACAGGCCAATTAGAGGAAGGGCAGGCCTTTAAAGAACTTGAAAGGTGATCTCCTTGAGAATCATTTTAACTTTATATTTATCCCTTTATATTCATTTTTTGGTCAAGTGATAAAATTATCAGAATATTCTACAATACTCTGTCCAAGGGGAAACCGTGAAACTTAAAAAACAAAAAAAATACAACAGAAAATTTAGAAGAGTGTGGAATTTCTTTTAAATTACTGATTTATCTAGGTTTAACTTCTTTGACCACAGCTCTAAGTAGCTAGATCACAGTGCTACAGAGCCAATAATTTGAGCTACTCAAGGGTGGGTATAGATTAACATCCAACTAAAGATCTATGCCGTAAATTCTCATAAGCACCTGTGGTCAAAATCTAGATTCACCTGGATGAAGTAGGCAGCTAATTATTGTCCAGATTTCCTTTCAGTTTTGCCTTTCTAGACCCAACCAGAATTTAACACTTCAGGGCAATGTAACCAAAACAAAACCCCCAACAAACAAACAAACAAACAAACAAACAAGGTATGTGGAAGCTTGACTGTCTCATAATTCCAAAATTAATGCATTTTAATCTTTCTGCAATTCTTTTCCCAGAAATTCTTTGTATCTTGTACTTTTAAATGCACTACTAATTGAAATTAATACATAGATAGCTATGGCAAGCTGTCAGTAGAATTCCATCATTGAGCCGTTAATTAAGAAAAGAGCGTTTTCGTTTGTGGAGATTAATATCAGTCTCTGAGTGGAGAGCATTCCCATTCCATATGAAGCTTAGCTTTGTAAACTTGTCCAGTCCCTAAGACCTAAGCAGGTGGCTGGTACTTTGTAGTGTGTGAAAAGAATGGCCAGTATGTCAACACAAGTGTGAATTGAGTGTTGACATTCTGAGACTTTGGTTTTGTTCCAAAGCCACCCCACCCCTCCAATCCCCATACTTCCTGGTTCCCTCCCGCCTTTTTGGTGGGATCTCATTGAATCAGACACTAAACTTGCCTTACCCTTGATCCCTCCCCATGCCTATGGACTTTTCATGATTATTGTAAAAGCATCAACTCAAGTGAGAAAATATTTCCACCAAATTGTTATTTATAAAGTGGCTAGTGATCACTGTCTTCTGTAGATGCAATCCTACCTGAAAAATCAGAAACACCGTTTTCTCCCTTTGAAAGGTATTTCTAGCTTTATCTGTGGTTAATATTCTCCATCTTACAGGGATTTTTTAGAAATGCTTTTGTTTAGGATGCAGTCGTGTGATAGCATTGGTCAGTCACCTTTCCCATCCCCGCCAAAGATAATTGCAAACTTTTACCTCTTTTTCAGGCTTGATATCTCACTGACCTCCTCATTTTCACAAGATGACCTTGAAACACTCTTCAGGAGAAAATGGAGGTTACCAAGTGGGCAAATATTTCCTTGTAGCCATCACGGCTAAACCTGTCTGCACACACATTTCATTCTTCCTTGATGTGCTTTGTCCACCCGTCTCTCTCTCACATCTGTCTTGAGTCTCTCTGGGTTCCAAATATGCTCATGCCTCTCCCATCTTGAAATGCAAATACTTAAACCCAAGTTGCCTGTAGCTTTTGATCCCGTCTTCTTCCATTTACAACCAAGCTTTCTGAAAGGTCAGTCTGCTCATGTTTCAGACTGTCTTCACCTGTTCTGACTCTTCATTGCCCTACACAGTAAACCCTTGGACTGCTGGTAACTTGTCCTGCAAATATTCCGCAAGATGAGCAAACATTTCTAATAGATTTTAACTTGATAAACGAGCCAGGTCTTGAAATACGAGTAGTACATGGCAGCAAATGTCAGATGATCACAACGAAGTCAATGGTTCTTGAAATTCGCACTTGATATACAAGCGCTTTGGATTAAAAGCGGGTTTCCAGAAGGCATTGTGCTCACAAAGCCAGGTTTTACCACACTTCCTCAGGCCCTTATCATTTTTAAAGGTCAACCATGATCTCCATGTTGCCAAATCCACTGAGCACTGTCCTTTGTGAAATGTTTCCTCACGGTATCCGAGTCAAGGTAAAATGTATCCTATTTTGTCTTGTACCTTCTTGCCTTTTCTCCCTATGTTCCTCTTCTTCTGTGGACCTCTTAGATCGATGAGCCAGTGCTTTTTAATTCACTGAAAATTGTGTTCTGTTTTGGACATGTCTGGTTGGAGTGTGCTGAGCTCGTGAACGTAACTGCTTGCGTTCCCCAGGTCTCATCTTTGAACCCCTTTCCAAAAGCGTGGTTTTCCAGGGTGATCAGTCCCAGACAAATGGCTTCAACCACAACCCATAAACCGAGGTCTCTAAAACCATATCTTCAATGGATTTTTCTTCTTATTTCTAAGCCTCTATATTCAATTGCCATTTCGGCATCTGGACTTAAATATCTTGCATTTCAAAATCAGGAGGTTCAAATGCAACACGCTTCCTCCCAATCCTGCTTCTTTCTTTGCTATAATCTGTAAGGTAGAGAATTGTACTAATTGTCTGGTCACCGAAGCCAATAACCTGGGGATTCTAGATTATTTCCTCTTCTCGTCCTCTATATCCAATGGCCTGCTCTGTTCTTGGACTCAGTCTCCTTCCTGTTCCCCACCATCATTTGCAACTTCCTCTCCCTGCGGTTAGCCTTCATCACTTCTCACTGGATCAGTTGGATACCCATTCTTCTTGCTGTCAACTGCTTGGTGTGGCACACAGACCCTCCTAGTTGGCCTCCCGGTTTCCTCCCAGGTGTCTGCTCTCAGCATTCCCTCACATGCATGGTGCCCTTCATTCTGCACGTGCCTTGTTGTTTTAAGCCACCATGAATGCACAGAGCCTACTCTCCCTGGCTCAAATGCCTCTTTCCTGCTTCCATATCGCTCCTTCCGGGAAACCCTCTGAGCCATCAGCGGCTTCTGTCTACCTTATCTTAACCTGAGGAGAGTAGGTAACATTATAACTGTTGGTGAAGTGGTTATGAACACAGGCTCCGCAATCGGTTTGGCTGGGAGTGTGGCTAGACTCCAACACTCACCTCATGATGGTACAGCAAGTTACCTCACCTATTTGTGCCTCGGTGTCCTAATCTCCAAAATGGAGGTCCCCGGGGTGCCTGGGTGGCTCAGTTGGTTAAGTGTCTGACTCTTGATTTCTGCTCAGGTCATGATCTCCTGGTTTGGGAGTTCGAGCCCTGCATTGGGTTCTGCACTGACAGTGAGGAGCCTGCTTGGGATTCTCTTTCTCTCTCCCTTTCTCTGCCCCTCCCCTGCTCACGCACACACACACACACACACACACACACACTCTCTCTCTCTCTCTCTCTCTCTCTCTCTCAAAATAAATAAATAAACTTTTAAAAAGTTGCTTTTCTTTCTATTCTTTTTCTTTTTTCTTCTTCTTCATCCCCTTTTTTCCTTTTCCCTTCTTCTTTCCCTCCCTTTTTCTCCTCTTTTTCTCTTCAGCATCCTCCTTTTCTTCCTTTTTCCCTTTGCCTCTTTCCTCTCTGTGTTTTCTTCTTCGTTCTCTGCCTCCCTCTCCTCCTTTATTAGAATTTTCCCCACGAGACCTGTGTGGAGGCTCTGTGGGTATTGGGACTAAATTATAAATTCAATTCCACACCCCATAACCCGTCACAGAGAATGTTATTTTATGTTCTTATTGGATATTGGGAAAAATATTGTTTTCTGCCTTTAAAAAATTATTATTTCCATGATTCAGAGTTAGTGAATATGTTTCATTGAATTAATGACAAAATACAGATGCCTTCAGGAAACCTGTGTGAATGCTAAATATGAAAGAATGAGTTCTTATATAAATGTATGCTAAGCATAATTATGTCAAACACCTATATCACTTTTTATGTGCCAGGCATGGTTAAAAGAACGTTGTGTTTATAAACTCATATTATTATTTTCCCCATTCATAAGGTCAAATATCACAAGGTTTTTTCCAGTTCACAAAGTTAGATTACTTATTTTATCCATAACAATTGTACACAGTAATTATTATTATAATTATACCTTTCAAGCTGGAAGTGAAATGACACATATGATTTTATATCTTGGAAAGCCAGGGAAAGAAATGTCATTCTCCATGAAAGAAAAGTGTAGGAAAAATCTTTATTGTGTCAGATATGTAAATTATTTTAAATAGGTAAAATAAAGTCTTCATTTTTTAAACTTGTGCCCACAATTCTAATCTGGGATGTAGTTTTGTTTGTTTGTTTGTTTGGTTGGTTGGTTGGTTGGTTTTGTGTTGTTTAAGATTTTATTTGTAAGTCATCTCTACACCCAACATGGTGCTTAAACTCAGAACCTCCAGATCAAGAGTCCTATGTTCCACCGACTAAATGAGCCTGGCATCCCAGAGATGGAGGGTTTGTTTTTTTTTTAATGTTTACTTATGACAGAGAGAGAGAGAGAGAGAGAGAGAGAGAGCGCGCGCGCAAGCTGGGGAGGGGCAGAGGGAGAGGGAGACACAGAATCTGAAACAGGCTCTAGGCTCTGAGCTGTCGCCACAGAGCCCGATGCAGGGCTTGAACTCACAAACTGTGAGATCATGACCTGAGGTGAAGTCGGATGCTTAACTGACTGAGCCACCCAGGTGCCCCAAGATTGGAGTTTTTAACAGCAATTAATCTTTTCTGTTTTTTGTAACAGAAGGACCCTGATTCTTGGAGTGAATTTCTATCTCCTCCACTTACAAAGAGTAGCTTTGGGCCAGCCAACCTTGTGGAAAGCGTAAGCTTCAGTTTCCCTCAGTGGATTTGGAAGGAGGGAACTTGTTTAGAAATAACGTGTTATGTTTGTTCTTATTATAGTTTTAAATTGGAACATTTGCTAAGCTATATGTTTGAAATAGCTTTTTTTTTTCTTTACCACAAATGAAGAATCCTTGGAACTTTGATTTTCGGTACTTAAATAGGTTTAAAAAATGATAGCATACCAACTCTCCTTCTTTTGGATTTGCGGTGACATTAAGAGGTACTAAGAGGGTCTGTAGCAAACGTACTTATGCAAGTTGATTTAACTAAGTATTTCTTGTGACCATCTCCTCCTCCACCCCAATATCTATTAATATTTCCAGGCACATTAGCGATCTGTGGGGTGCAGTTTGTGTGTTTGCCAATGTGGGCTCAATCCTAGGAAATGTAATACATTGTTTTTGCTAACATTAAGTGTTTCTGCATTTTAGTCATAATGAGCTTTTGGTCATGATGAATTTGACCTCCAAACATGGAAGTTGAGAATAATTGGTAGTGAACAGGAAAATCAATTTGCAAACTAGACTCTTTGGGAGAATTTTTTGGTTTTTTCCTTTAACAGTAGTAGTTAGGGCCTATGAGTTTAGATGGCCTTCATACTATGATTCAATTCAACATTTTGCAGAGCAGGAAAAGTAATAAATGTCACCTAAAGAATTTGGGGGGGAAGTTTTGCAGTGCAAAAAAACTGGTGGGATCTACTGATTTCAGTTGTGGAGACAAATAATATGAGGGGAGAAGGCAGGCAACCCATAATTAGTAAAGAACAGGAGCTCTTTTTTGTTAGTCACTGTGACAAATATTTAGTATTATGAGCTTTAACTTGTATTTGTTATTAGATTTTTGTACTGCAGTCAGTTAAGATTGTAAGCATTTGACTACATTATTAATCTGTTCTCAAAAGAGAATCTTTTGGGGTGTCTGGGTGGCTCAGTTGGTTGAGCATCTGACTCTTGATGATCAGACTCTTGATGGGATCAATTCATGATCCCAGGGTCATGGGATCGAGCCCTGCATCAGGTTCCACGCATGGAGCCTGCTTAAAATTCGCTCTCTCCCTCTCCCTTTGCCCCTGTCCTCTGAGTACCTTCTCTCTCTCTCTCTCTCTCTCTCTCTCTCTCGCTCTCTCTCTCTCTAAAAAAAGGACAACTGTTGTGTGGCTGTTTCACTCATTTGTACTTTGATTTGACCCAATAATTGAAAAGGATGCTAATGAAAGTTCATTCACGTTCCTTTGACACGAATGTAACCAACTTCCTACTTGTCTAGGCTTTCACCATGACATATTTGCTCATAAATTATCCAGCAACACAAATATGAAACTATTTTAAGTCCTTTCCTGACTGGTAGAGATTTTATTGGGCACTGTAATACCATGTAATGCCTTTTACTCTTCCCAAGACCGGCATTCAGCAATCTCCAAGAAGGAGGAGTTTGGTTCTGTGTTCCCCATGGTTTTGGTGCACTTTCCCTCTTTTTTTTTTTTTTTTAAATGTTTCTCCTTTTTTCCTGTGTGGCTTTTGTAACTGATGTTGATCATTTGACCAATTTGGCTATCTGTTGTCTATTTGGAAGAACACAACCATCAAAATTGTACGTTTGCTTGTTTCAGGGAGAATTTTGCTCTTCTTAAGCCGGCATTGGTAAATCATGGAAACGGATTATTCACTCATTGGTTTTGCCAATATGTAGGACTTAACCCGATGATATGACAGTTTTCGCTCTCTGCGGAACATGAACTTCGGCTCTCTTGTGAACTCTTAGAAGGAGGGAGCCGGGAGCGAAAGAGACAGAACCTTACCTTGGAGTGGAATTTTGTTTCTATTTTAGTCCACAGAGAGGGTGTGCCATTTTCTTTTTCCTTCTGTCGTCTCTGAAGGTATAAATGCTTGGCTCTGTGACAAAGCTGTTCTGTGGAAAGCCTCTGAGTTCCAGACTTAGCCTTTGTAACTAGCTAAATGGTTAAGAATGAGTCCTTTAACTTTTCTGGACTCCGTTTCCTTATGGAAAAGCAAGAGGTCGGATTATACTGTCTTTAGTCTGATCTGAACTAGTGTTCTGGGATTCCAACATGCAAGTCCTAAAAATATAATGAGACATGAAACTTGCACTAAGTCACTTCCTCTAAAAAATCATTAATAACAAAACTTGCTAGCTACTTCGTATTAACTTTGCAGGACAACAGAGGGTAATAATGGCTGCTGAATCACTGAAAACCACGAACTAATGCACAGTTGCAATCCAAATTAGTCACATTTATTCTCACCATCGCTTCACTCCTTTGCCCATTTGAAGTTACTGTGATTATTTTTTGCTAGCTCTTTGGGAGAACTGGGTTATTTTTTTTTAATTATGAAAATGTTATTTCAGTAAATGTAATTTAATTAAAATGAGTATTTCTGCCAACTGTTTTAAATAAATACAGTATTCTTTTGCTGGTATGAAAGGAGTTACTATTTGCTGTCTCATTTCCTCACTAATATGCTGGTGTGTTTCGCTTGAACCTGAGCTTGTGGAAGTTTATTCTTAACCAAAGCAGTTCCTTTTTCATGTAAGTAGGCTAAATGTGAATTGGGCAGCCTTGGGGTGCTTTTTTGTTCACTTTTAAAAAGCCCCCTCAAGGGGGCCCCTTTTAGAAATGTAGAATCATATGTTTGGAAGATTGATCCAAATTAACATTAGAATGGTCCTTTTATTTTTAAAAATTATACAGACTATCTCAAATATGCTAAATTGACATAGATTGAAATAAAACTGAATAGGGGAAGTAAGATTTCTTGTTTTATTCTACCTTTGAGGTGAAAGCACTGAAATCAGAGAGAAAATGTCGTGTATGTTAGGGTACAATTTCTGCCCCTAAAATACAGAAGGAAATGTATTTGTACAAAAGGTCCAAATTAATGTCATTCATTTTCCTCTGACTTTATGTGCCCTAGAATGGTGCACGCAGATCAAGAGTTTATATGTTTTGACTTTTGAGAAGCTTGTTTGTTTATTTTTAAAGAAATATTGCATTAATAAATTCCTAGAATTACGTTTTTAAATCATCTCGTTGGTAGAAATGCCGGCACTCGGTGAAGTATATTCACGTGTCCTTCTATTTTGTAAATTGTATAGCAGGTTTTTTTTCCCCCAGACAATGCAAACATTTTAATTTGTTGGAAAGGGCTGAACCATTAAGTATCAGTCAAATTGCTTAAACTGATTTTTTAAAAATATGCTGGAAAAGCAGAGGATTACAAATTATGCTTTGGCTATAATTCAGGGCTATACAATAACCCAGGTCCCTAAAGGTCTGAAAAGAATGACAGAGAAGCCATGATTTTCAGACGTGTGCATTATATATGCTAATAGCTTTGCAGTGAGAAAGGTTTATATCCTCGTAATAGAGGAAACATTCATTTTTAGCATTTCAGACCATGGGGAACATAGTAATTACAACAGGCACTAATATCTGTCTCCTTTCTACCCTTGCTTTCACTCCTCCCCTTCCAAGCACTTGAATAATCCCAGTGGAATTAGTCAAAGGATTTTAAACCTATGTCATTTCTAAAGTCTTTTATTCTCCCTGTAGTACATTTAGTAACACATTGGCCCTCAAGGAATGTATAGCATAGCTCAGGTATATAGATCCTCACAGCAAAAGAAATTAAGCATGTTTTTCTTTACTTAAATATGTCCATAGACCTTTCTATTTATGTGATTTACAATGATGATTTTCAGAAGCACGGATCTGGAGTACTCTTTTATGGTCGAGATTAAGTCCAAAAGCTGTACTGCCAGTAAAAATCAGTATCCTTCGTCAAGTAATCCCACATTAGCTAGAACAGTCTGGCTAATGTTCCGTCTTTTGGGACAAAACAAATTTGCAAATTTTTTGCCAGACGAAAAATGTAAACAACAAGCAGTTGGTAGCACTTAACCCGTAGTGTTTCAGCTTTGCTTCCTCATCAGAGGCAGTGTTGAAAGTCGCAGTGTCTGATGAAGAGTCAATTCAAATTCCTAATTCTTAATTTTTAAGTAGTCCTATTGAGGAGTGTATAGGGTTTTAGTAGTTAGCACGCTGTAATTTGTGCCAAGTAAAAATGTGCATGTTAAGGCCTAAAAACCCACCTTTTCTGGAGGTATGTTTTACAAGCCGATTTTTACTCAAAACAGGGAAAGACAAAAATATAGAATAAACTCGTAAACCTTTTTTTTTTCCCATTTACTATGAAGGAGTCAGGTGATTTTATTTCCTTGTGAAAGGTATTAAATAAATCATTTAGAGAACTTAACCTGTATTATCAGGAATAAAGCTAATATCACAACAGACATAAAGCTTGATGTGATTTCCTTTTGCTCTGTAATTTTAACTCTCTGTCTGTCTGTGTCTCACACTAGGAAATAGCCATCATAGACTGTCTCTAATAAATAACCATCACAGACTATGTTGTTGAGGAAAGAAGAAGGCAATACAGATGAACCTGAGGAGTAGAGAGAATTCGAGGAATTGTGCGATTGTTTCAGCCTTGGTCACTGGGCAGCGAGTCTAAAACAACAATATACTTGCTCTCGGGTTCCTTTTTTTACCTGGAAAAGATGACCCATTGCAATATCCCTTTAAGCTGTCTACTTAGAACAGGTAGTAATCACCATCTAAAAGGGCCATTCCGGTAAAGTACACTGATATAAAAGCTTTAAGTAGAAACTGTCTCCTCCCTTTACTCCCTTACTCCCTCCAAACCCAGTGGCTATTTCATTATCCAGTCGAATTTTCCATATTTATAAAATGATTCTGTGTTCTTGAGTAGTCACTCCCAACTCCCCCTCGTGCTGATATTTGCTCTAAGACCTAATTCTTTAGACACGTTCTCCCCCATCTACCTGGTGGGATTGTATTCGCTCTTTCAGTCTCCTTTAAAAATTTACCACCAGCAAATCTTCCCCAACCCCTGGGGAGTTAGGACCTCCTTCCTTTCCACTGCTACCATCCTCCCCCCCCACCCCCCCCACTAAGGCACTTATCACCCTGCTTTGTGGCTATTTGTCAATTTGTAAGGCTTATCTACTTGCCTTGAATTCTTAAAGCTGGACAAACTTGTCCTTTTCATCCTTGGTTCCTCAGTTCTGGCAAGGTGCTTGGTGAGTGGTAAGTACTCAATAAACATTTACAGAAGCCAAAAGAAAGGATGTGTGCTGATGTCAGTTGAGACAGAGAGACAGAGAGAGAGAGAGAGAGAGAGAGGGCAAATGAACAACTCCAGGAAGCATTGTTATGACAGTAATGGGTATTATTTTTGTATTTTTTTTAAATTTTTTTTTTTAACGTTTATTTATTTTTGGGACAGAGAGAGACAGAGCATGAACGGGGTAGGGGCAGAGAGAGAGGGAGACACAGAATCGGAAGCAGACTCCAGGCTCTGAGCCATCAGCCCAGAGCCTGACGCGGGGCTCGAACTCACGGACCGCGAGATCGTGACCTGAGCTGAAGTCGGATGCTTAACCGACTGAGCCACCCAGGCGCCCCATGTATTTTTTATTTTTTTTTAATGTTTATCGTATTTTTGAGAGATAGAGACAGAGCATGAGCAGGGGTGGAGCAGAGAAAGAGAGAGAGAGAGAGAGAGAGAGAGAGAGAGATTCCAAAACAGGCTCCAGGCTCTGAGCTGTCAGCACAGAGCCCCATGCCGGGGCTCGAACCCACAAACCGCGAGATCATGACCTGAGCTGAGGTCGGACACTTAACCGACTGAGCCACCTAGGCTCCCCTATTTCTGTATATTTGTAGCTCCTACTAGTTTTCTACTTTACTTTTAGGTTTGGGTCTTAACAAAAAATCCCTTTGGTTGTGTTAAAAAAAAAAAGGGGTCACGTGAATGCTTCAGTGTTTTGTTGTTGTTGTTGTTTGTTTGTTTGTTTCTGGGGTTAGAGACACAGTGGAGATCCCAAGATGCTGTACTGGGGGCTTCTTCTAGTTGTGTTTGGTTTGGGAAAACAAGATTTTGAGTTTGTAAAATCTCAGGGAAAATAAATTTATAAAATTGTTTAAATATAAAAAAAATAAGCTTTGAGTCTGAACAGGAGAAGCGCTGAGAGGGTTGTGGAGAAGTGATGCTAATTTGCTCTGCCATTATCCTTCTGGACCCCCTGGCTTGGGCAGAAGACTAGTGTCTGGTTTTCTCCAGCTCTGCTTTCCTCCTGCACGGTGATGTCCAAGGACGTAATCCCAGACCTGCTGGGCGTCCTGCTCACTAGATCGCTTTATGTAAGAAAGTGTTAAATGGTGCAGTGACCAGAAGTGAAGGAACGGGTTTTATTCAAGGACTTGCTGTCCTCTTACCAGGTCATTTGGCCGCTATGAAATTGGTTAAGAATGTTGAAGGCCAAGTGGAAGTTTTGCTGGTAATGAGGGACTATGGGGTAGGGGAAGAGAGGGGGTTTTTTGCCAGATAAACATTTAAAAAAATATATTTAAAAATTGTGGTAGAGGAAATTACAGAAGACAGAGACCATCAAAGAGAGGAAATGCCAGGTAATTACTAAACCTTCACTCCACGTTATCTTTTAGAGCTATGAGGCGGCGTCTCTATTCTCATGGCGTTGCTTTGCATCAAACTTTTTAAATCATCTGATAATAATATCGTTTGCCTTTTCTCAGTTGGTACCAGTTCCTTTGATTGCGTTTGTTGTGGACCATAATTTATAGGCTGAAGCATTGCCATTCATGCTACCTGGATCCAGTCATTTAGAACATATTTTGATCACATACACACACTCAAATGCAGACTTGGTTTGCAATTTTGAAAGAAAATCTGTTTTCATCTTCTATTTTGCATTGTCTTACAGTCTGTCATTTTTATTGTACAATCTCTTAGTAATCTCCTGTAATCCTTGCTGACTCATTTCTCACTAAATCACAAATGATGGAGCTTTACCGGTAGATTTTGAGTAGAGAGTGGTAAAAGAGAAGGACATACAGCGTGAAAAACTCCACTGAGTTTCCCCCCACCCCGCCCCAGCCCCCCTGTGGTAGAGCTGTTCTCCAGCCAGCTTTGGTTGGCGAGGAATGGTTCGATCCCTCGTCATAAACGTAAAATGTGAAGGGGACTAGGCAACAAGGTATAGTTTGCCTTCGTGAAGGATCAGTCAGCATTGTGCCTCAGAAATAAATGTCCTTAATCCAGCCATTGAGAGCTTTGTGACAGTAGCAAGTCAAAGACACTATCTTGGTAGTCCTGGCTTCCTCATTGATAGCACGGACAACAGTATTAGCTACTTAGGATGTTGCTGAGAGAGTTGAAAAGCGTAGTGTGCAAAAGGTCGCTTCAAAAGAGTTACTGGCCCTCAGCAGATATTTGCTATTATTATTATTGTCTTATGATTGTCATCTAAAATAGTGAAACCCAGAACAGTAGTGAGGCCGGGAGTCAGACGGATAAGGACAAAGGAAAGTGTAGTATTAGAAAATCTGTTGGGGGGTGGGGGGGTGGATTTGACTAATCCATAGGCAGAGACCTAGAGATACAGGAAGATACAAAATTTTGCGCAGATAAAATTAAATACTATTATAAATTATGGTAAAAGGAGTAGTGTTACCACTTGAAACAAAGCTGAGTGATAAGGTAATAGCATCCCAATAAAGTGGGAAATAGTGACACCGTTTTAGAATTTTATCAAAGAATGAATGCTTATTTTTATTTATTTCTAATTATGGAAAAAAAGAACCATGGTCGATCAAGGGGAAAAGATAAACATACATTCAGCCAAAACCTATTTACTACCAAAATCTTTTTTTTTTTTTTTTTTCTACTACCTAACATAAAGGGTGGAAACAAGAATTCAATCACTTCCCAACACTGTAATGTGAACTATTTTTTAGATGTTCCCTACTCATTTCTGGCTACAATAATGAGAGTTCTTTTGAAACAATGCCACAAAGCAGCACTAAATATGTGCTCTCCCACACACTGCATATAAGGGAAATCAAGAAGGGAACAATTTCACTAACTGTTTGCCAAGGTCAACTTTTCTGTTTTCCAAAGAGTAATGTGTTTTCCTTGACAAATAATGTAATCCTTTCTGCACTGAAATATGGGCCTCCTGATACAGAATTCTTTCTCGAATAATAATATAAATCCATGCTTTCTAACTTGACAGTAGGCTACTGTATGGACATTTTAGAGACAGTATGCGCGTTAATGTGTTCGAAGAAAATACGTTTGTTGCTGGCTCTTTTTTATTTCTCCTTTTCCACTCTGTACTAACTAGGTAATATTCCTTCATAAAATAAGATTTAAAACAACAAAAGACTTTCGTGTACTTTCCAATTAAATCGTTCTCACCCTGTGCCTGAAACCAGATCTGGGCTGGGCTTAGCTGATCTTCAGTTGACCCTCAAAGACTGTTCCACCTTCTCGGACTTTTAGAAAGGAAACCTGTATGTGAGCATACTGGGTTTTATTTTTAATTTTGGTGGCATAGGGGAAGGAGAGTAAGAAGGTATTAGGCTTCTGTGGGTCTTTTTGTCGTACTCTGGAAAACAATTAGTTCTAGCAAACGGTCTCTTACTTCCCTGGTTACCTGTACTTACCTACTTAAAACTTCTACCAGGGCTCCGAGTGGCTCCGTAGGTTAAGCACTGGACTTCGGCTCAGGTCATGATCTCACACTTCATGAGTTCGAGCCCCACTTTGGATGAGCCCCCTTCTCTTTCTCTCCCTCTCCCTCTCTCTCTCTGCCCCTTGCTCACTTATAAACTCTCTCTCTCTCAAAAAAAATTAAAAATAAAAGTAAATAAATAAAATAAATAAATAAAAATGAGATACAAGACTTCTGCCTCTTCTGCTCTACAAACCAACGGGCAAACTGCCAGTGCCCCAGCGTGGAGGTACATTCAAACCTTCTTGGGCCCGATTCCTCCTGTGCCTCTTAAGAGTATTTCGCCTTCTTGCCTCGTATGTTCTAGAAAGGCCCAGCCTTCTCCTTACCTTGTTCAGAAGTTGTCTGTCAGGGTGTGCTTGTTGAACTGGCCTGAAACCCTGAGCTGGGTGTCTCTCTTGATACCCTGAGCTCTCTGTTAAATTTCTCTACCTTTAAACTCTGACCTTTTGAACTGACATTTAAAAAATGGCCTGGGTCTTCTGTTTGTCTGTTAATTGCAAACCGGCAAAGGGCTCTGGGTAGAGGAGGCTCTTGCTAGATGATGGTGTGGGGGAAAGAGTTACAGGTGGGCAGTGGCACTGGGGAGCTTGTTGGCCTCTCTTCGGAGACTGGGGAATGGACTTTCTGGCTCAGAAAACTTGAGATTTAAGGATTAACAGCAGTGCGCTCACATTCAGGAACCCCTATAGCTGGGGCATCACTAGCTGGGGCTATACATGAGTTTGAGAGGGAGGCTGGCTTTCTTCCTAAACTCAGTATCCCCAGAAAGACGAAAGGGAGAAAGGAAATTGTCAAGGTGCCTCCTTCCAGTAGCTGGGCGTATGGGTCCGGCCCCTCTAGCTGCATGGCCAGGTCTGACCTCAACCTCCTTCTGCAACTCATGCTCCCCTCCCCCAGGCCTCACTTACTCACCCTGGACCACTCGGGGTGACCCACACACAGCATTTTCATTCCCACCTCTATGTCATTTTCAGAGCATATTCCCAAAAACTCTCCTTAGTTCTACCCCTGTAACGCCAAGCTCTTTACCAAACTCCGCTCTCCCAGGTAGTCACCATCATGGGTCTTTCGGAGGTGGGCCCTTTCACCTTCCACAGGCAAGCCTGCACCAGTCTCCGTGGCTCCAGAGAATTCTGTTCCTTCTTGGCAGATTTATGTAGATAAACTTCGGCTAAAATGAGAGGCTACGTATGCTTACATGTTTAACTTGTTTTTTCTTCAAGCCTCCAAATAATATGTAAACCAGTGTCTAAAGAAAAGACTTTTAAAGCAGGACAGAGATATTCATCTCACATCTACAGAGTATGATTTGCCCTACCCCTAGAGCAGGGACTGACCTGTCTGTGGTCCACTTCCAGGGCACCCTCTGGGTGTTTCCAAATAATATTAAAAGGAATTTTTCTGCTGTTCAAACTTCAGGAATCAGGAGTGCTTGGAATAAGTACATTAACTTTTTGTTTTTGTTTTAACTTTTTTAAATGCTCATTTATTTTTAAGAGAGAGAGAGAGAGAGAGAGAGAGAGAGAGAGAGCTAGCAGGGGAGGAGCAGAGAGAGAGGGAGACACAGAATCCCAAGGAGGCTCGGGGCTCTGAGCTGTCAACACAGAGCCCGACATGGGGCTCGAACTCACGAACCGCGAGATCATACCTGAGCCAAAGTCAAATGCCCAACCGACTAAGCCACCCAGGCGCCCCCAACATGAACTTTTTATACCCACCAGTGTTCCTGTTAGTGCTTAAATAAATAATTTGCTGTAATAATCACTGTTACTAAAAAAGAATCTTTGTAGGTCTTGACGGTAAATAATAGGAGGCACTCAAAACTTCTTAAAGTTTTCATGATTTTAGCTTTTTGAAGATCTTTATAATGTAGCTGATTATTAAAGGAGTACATGTTACTTGTAGAAAATATGGAAAATACAGCTCTAAAAATTCCGCCACTCAGCACGCATTTTCTTCTAGCATTTATATATGTGATATATAAATAGGTGTCATTGAAATACAAACTGTTTTGTTTATGTAGCTTGTGTGGTAAAAGGCACACACACACACACACACACACACACACACACACACACACAGAAGGAGATAGAAAGGAGAGAATGTAGTACTTATTTATATTCAGGAAGAGTACAGTTACAAGCATAGGCTCATTAGTAAGAGGATGTCGCTTGAGTCCAGCTACAGAATAACGCTAGAGATCAGATGTTTGTTGTGACAATTAAGTGAGATACTATGAAATAATATTTATGGAATGTATCTGATGTCCCAGACATTGTTCCAAGCATTTTTGCATAATAACTCTTTTTAGTTTTCACAGCAAACCAATGAAGTGTGTACTGTGACATTCGGCCTTTGATTGTGTATAAATCATACTTGCGAGGGCTTAGTGGAGTGTCAGAGGTATAGTAAACGCTAGTGCTTTGTACATGAATTTTTTTTCTTTTCCAAAACCTATTCGCTAGCAATAGGCAGTTTTGCAACATACTTTTCATTTTCGGTGTAAACACTTTCCCTGTATGACATTTGTATTTAACTATAAATTTAGTACTTCAAATCTAAATCAAAGGACATCATTCATAGTCTCTGAGGGATGACATTCAAATTCTTACATTAGGAAAGAATAGAACTAGTTTTCGTAAATTAGTTGCTGTTCAAAATCATCTTGTAATTTTCTCAGACATAGGTCCTGACCTTATCAACTCTTCCCAGGTGGTTGGTTAAAATGGAAAGAGATTTAACTTGTTGCAAAGACTCATTGTTTCTGCCTTTTCCTGGTTGCTCCTCACGTGAGACTAGAACATGCGCAGTTGGTTTCTTTATCAGAAACTTCCTGAACCCTTGGGATGTAGCTTTCCAGTTGATCTAACATGTAGCGGCCGTTGCTGCATTAACGTACCTTTCGTGCCTGTAATGAATGACACGTGACAGCGAACATTTTTTTCTTGGGTTTCCATAAGATAAAATTTCATTCTTTAATCAGAAAAGAATGCCAGCGTTCACACACTGTTGTGTTCACATCAGAGGTTGGCGTTGTGGGTAATTATAACCGCATCCCTAAGGACATCGTAAACAGCACCTAACACTTTTAGCCTCAAGCATTGTCCTAAGGGACAGTCTTATCAATTTCATTGTAATGATATCAGTACACTTCTTGGGGCTCCTGCTTTGGAAAAACTTCCAGTCAAAACTTTAAAAACTATTAGTTTTTACTGATTTTGATGGGATGCTTAGTGAAATGTTTTGGTCTCTTTGGCAAAAGCAATATTGAAGAACAGGGTTCTTTTATCAGGGTGTCTGTCCCCTGGCAGTTACTTGAAGTAAGATTATTTTAGGACTTCTAAAGGGTAACTTAAACTTTTAAAATTTATGGCCAGTGTCTTTCCAGAATGTGTCCAGAAGATGCTGGACATGTCTTTCCTGACATGTCTTTCCCTGTAGTCTGGTTGGGAAGTCTGTAGTTGCAGGATGGGACAGACAGACAAAACTTGGAGACTGGACAGTCCTCGTAAAGTAAGCAGGTGCGAGGAATGTCGACCCGGTTGACGGTTTGGGAAATTCAGACTTGTAGAGAGAGTTTTTTTGTTACACTTGGGAAGACCCGCTTCACTGTGAAGTTAAAGTACTTTCTACTTTTTTTTTTTTCAACTTTAAAATATTGGACCCTCCAATGAGTTTTTGACTAAGGTGTGAGGAAGGGATCTGACATTTTCCCCTCATGGCACCTTTGCCACGTAGTCCATTTCCCGTAAGTGGTAGTATCCGCTTCTGGCCTTTGTCTTCGGGTCAGTTCACTGAGGCTCAATGTACACTCACCTGAGGTGGCCACACTTGAATCTTCATTTCCTAGCCCTGGCTTGGCACCCTGGCTGCAGCCTTTTCTGTTACCCGGAAGTCTGTCCTAGGTGCGTGCAAACAGGCGAAACATGGCGGGTGGGCAGGACCTATTTGGGCCCTTGTCCTTTATTCAGAAGCGCAGGCATGAGAAAATGGCCCGGTTGAGGGAAGAAGGCAGAGAAAGCCCTCCTTGGGGCTGCCTCTAGCAGAGTAATAAGTTCATCTGGTCCCCGAGTGCCACTGTTGATCCAAGGGTAAAGCTCCTATTGGTTTACAACAGTACTTGTCCCCTGCGGCAGCCTGTTTGCAGCTGATTTGAGCACAGCTCCCCCTTTGAGTTCACAGCAAGCCTCGTGTTGCAACAGCTCTAGTAGCTTACAAAGTAAGGCAGCAAACTGGTCATCACATCAGCTCAGTGGGCATGTCTGCCTGGAGTGTCCCAGGAAGACTGTGAGCTCTTGCAGTGAAGTCAAATAGATTTGTGTCTCTGTTTGTTGTTTTTTTGTTTTCCTCTCTCTGGGTTTGCAGCGATTGCTAGTATATAGTATATGGTGAGGAGCATCTGTAATTTATGAGGCAGTGTCCATTTAGAGGAATGTATTTGGTTTGTGGTGAGGAAACTTCCTTTTTCAAAGTTATAACGGGCTAGTCTTTAATATAATTCTCAGAACTCTGTTGGGGTTTTTTTTTTGTTGTTTATTGTTGTTGTTCCTGGAAAAGTTGCTAAACATATTTCTGAAACAATGTATTTGTCTCTGTCAGAGGTTTAGTACCAAACCCCAAACTTTTTTCCCTTTTAATTCCTGACTTCTGACCATTTTAAATTATATGACACGTAGCATAGAAGCCATTTCCAGTGAACTCTTACAGTGAACCACTGTAAGGATAGATCGGCAGCTTAAAGGTGAATAGTTTCTGTTTTCTGATGTTTGGGAACATTGGACAAGTCTTTAAAATTGTCATGCAGTTAAAAATGTTTTCCTGTTGGGGCACCTGGGTGGCTCATTTGGTTAAGTGGCTAACTCTTGATTTCAGCTCAGATCATGATCTCAGGGTTGTTGAGATCGAGCCCCGTGTCGGGCTCTGCCCTGGGCGTGAGCCTGTTTGGGATTCTCTCTCTCCTTCTCTTTCTGCCTCTCTCCAACTTGTGCTCTTTCTCGCTCTCTTTCAAAAAAAAAAAAAAGTTTTCTTGTTTTCTGTTTGCCAGAGGAAAGAGAGAGGACACAAAGATCAAAACCATTCGTATATACCAATGACTTCTATATTCATGCCTCTTCATGAGCTGTTTATAATAGAGTTAATTATAGCTTAAATTATTTATGGGTGTTATGAGATAAGCATTTGATTAATAATTAAAATAAATTGCCATTACGCTTATGTAGCTCTAAAGCGCTGGAGAGTTTTCTTGGATCATTTTGGTCATTCGTTTTCACACATGGAACCATGAAAGCTGAACAGGAGATTAACTTTCAAGTTAGTTCAAGTGGTTGAACTAACTACTCCTTCACCATTCTCTGCTATTATTTCTGATATGATCAAAATTAGTCCTAGACTCCAGATACAAAGTTGGAAAATGTTTAATGAAAGTACCCATGATTTTTTGGAATACACACACACACACACACACACACACACACACACGTGTGTATATACACACTTCTTCAGAACTGAGAAAAAAAATTCACTTTACATAAAATAGGCAGGAGTATTGCATCCTTTTGAATGACTGTCATCCTAAGAAAAGTGACATTAAGGGGCACCTGGGTGGCTCAGTCGGTTAAGCCTCCGACTTTGGCTCAGGTCACGATCTCGCAGTTGACGAGTTCGAGCCCCGCCTCGGGCTCTACGCTGACAACTCAGAGCCTGGAGCCCGCTTGGGATTCTGTGTCTCCCTCTCTCTCTGCCCTTCCTCTGCTCGCGCTCTGTCTCTCAAAAATAAACATTAAAAAAAAAAAATAAAAGTGACATTAAAACATCATTAGAGAAACCTCTTTAATTTTCTTTGGAAATAGATTCAGGATCTGAATACCCCCAGACCAGTGGTTAGGCCCAAATCCGTAAACAGTCTACATGTGTTCTCAATAGCATTTCCACCTTGATCCAAATTCCCTGGATTCCATAAGGGGAGCAGTGACTCTTGAGCCATAACTCTTCCCCTAAAGCCATTTGAAATATATGACACTTAAAGAAAAATGGTATAAAAATGTCAGTACGGACCAGAACATGTTATAAAGACTACGTTTCTGGATATAAGACAACTGAATTATTAGTCTTATAAAAGGCATGAAACAACAGTCAAGATTATGTTTTATGTTTTCTTCTAGTTGAGGCAGAGACCAATATATTTCCCAGACAAACCTGCTGAGATACCAGAGGCAGTACGGCAAGAGAGGGATTGATGCAGAATGTGGGCAAACACAAGCCATGTGTTCTGTTGACCTTTTCCCTTGGGATTTGAAGTCCTTTATGTTTTATGGAGGATAACCTTTTTTTTTTTCCATTATAACATTTTATTATGTATTTATTTATTTGTTTGTTTGTTTGTTTGTTTTTGAGAGAGAGAAGGCGCACAAGTGGGTGAGGGGCAGAGAGAGAGACTCTCAGGCAGTCTCTACGCTGTGCTCGATGTGGGGCTCGCACCCAGGAACCATGAGATCATGACCTGAGCCAAGATCAAGAGGCAGACGCTGAACCCACTGAGCCACCCAGGCGCCCTCCAGGGTAACATTTTAAAAGATAGCAAGAAAGAAGGGATTTCTGTGATTTGGAAGGTCAGAACAGTGAGCATTCTGGTGGTTTTATTTGAATATTGAATGGCTCGGTCAAGGCGAGCATATGTTTGTGCATTAAGCCAAACCCTTGAGCAGACTTGTTATCATGAAACCCAGCAATGGTTGGGTTGGTAGTATAGATGATTATCTCTTCATCCAAGAAATGTCAAAGGCATCCTCTGAAAGTAAGTCGGTGTTAGTTTTATTGTCTTTTGAATTTCAAAGGCTGTTTAGACCTGTGTGAGTCTTGAGCTATGTCTAACTATATTCCTCATTGCTTACGCTCAGATTTTGATCCTGTGTAATTGATACGAAAGCAGTGTCCACTTAAAACATTTTATTTTAGAGCTTCTACGTGTCCAGCCTTTTTTTAAGAACTTGGCAATATTTGGGTTAATACTGACCCATTAGTAATATGGATTTACCAATATTCTGAGGAATGTAAAGGCATCCCTATGGAATGCATACTAATATTATCAGAAGGAACTGAGGAACAGAGATGTTAAGTACCTTGCACAGTGTCACTCAGCTGGTGAGCGGCAGAACTGGGTTTCACGTTTAGGACTGTGTTACCTCTAGTAGAAGTGTAACAGTGCACGTGGATATGCGAGCCCAATAAAACCGTTGCCGGTGGAGCTCCTTACGGCCTTCTGGTAAATGGGAAACTGGGATCTTTGTTTTAAGAAACATCCACGAAAATCCATGCTTGAGTTCATTCTGAAAATGAAATTTCTGAATTACTGCTACTATACTATGTCAGTGGAGGCTATCACTTTAAAATTCAGGAGAGAAGGTAAAGGCTTATTTATTCTTTAAAATAAATAAGGAGGAATAATGTGATGTGTCTCTACATGACATGCGACATTTGATTTTATTAAAAGCATCGATTCCATAGTCTAGAATCTCACTGTATGCTTTGCAAATGCAGTAAATATTCCTCAGAAAATGACTCCAGTAAATTGTGAGTCAATATGTGAGGGTGCACTGTTGGCATGGGTGTAAGTTTAACCGTAAGAAGACATTTGTACATATAAATAATATTATAATGATATTTTCATGTATTTCCGCTACATATTTAAAATACAGCATTCTCAAGGGGCACCTGGGTGGCTCAGTCAGTTCAGCGTCCAACTTCGGCTCAGGTCATGATCTCATCTGTGGGTTCGAGCCCCGCATCGGGCTCTGTGCTGACAGCTCAGAGCCTGGAGCCCGCTTCGGATTGTGTCTCTCCCTTTCCCTCTGCCCCTCCTCGGTCTCTGTGCTCTGTCTCTCTCTGTCTCTCAAATAATGAATAAACGTTAAAAGAAATTTAAAATACAGCATGCTCTCATCTGTATCAAAGTTTGTAATATAAAAGTGTTATGAGATGATTCATCTTACATTCAGATTTGTACTCCAAATAGTTTTTGTGTAGGTTTAATATTATGTCCGATTAATATCCCTTGGTTTTATTTTTTCTTCACATATAAATTCTTATCAAGGTCAATATTCTAAAGGAAAGACAAAACAGCAAAACAAGTTTTGGCGAACAGACCGGCTCGTAATAAAATGGATTTGGAATTGTTCAGAGATGCTCATGATATTCACTCACTAAATAGAGCCGACCGACTTCTGTAATTAATTTTGCAAAGACAACCCTGAAGTCAGTGTACATAATGTTGGGGTTTCAATATCAGTTCAACTTCTTCCATCACCTGTATCATTTTATGACTTCAGCGAACAACCCAAACATTCAATGTCATCAAGTGGGTAGTTTTTTAAAGTAGCCGCTGGAGGCCCATATTAATTGCATGAGTTTTTCTAACGTTTATTTATTTATTTTGGGAGAGAGAGAGAGAGAGAGAGCTGGAGGGGCAGAGAAGAGAGGGTGAGGGAGAGAATCCCAAGCAGGCTCTGCACTGACCGCGCAGAGCCCAATGTGGGGCTCGAACTCCTGAGCCATGAGATCATGACCGGAGCCGAAACCAAGAGGCTGACGCTTAACCCACTGAGCCACCCAGGCTCCCCCAGAAGTTTTTAAAATTCTAAATAGATAGTCTTTATTTGTTTGATAGGGCTGAGGTGGAATAGAGACACTTATAATTGGTACAATTAGTGGTAACTAAAAAGCAAATTGTGTTTGTTTTAAAGATACGTGTTCGGGGCGCCTGGATGGCGCAGTCGGTTAAGCGTCCGACTTCAGCCAGGTCACGATCTCGCGGTCCGTGAGTTCGAGCCCCGCCTTGGGCTCTGTTCTGACCGCTCAGAGCCTGGAGCCTGTTTCAGATTCTGTGTCTCCCTCTCTCTCTGCCCCTCCCCCGTTCATGTTCTGTCTCTCTCTGTCCCAAAAATAAATAAAAAACGTTGAAAAAAAAAATTAAAAAAAAAAAAAAAAAAAGATACGTGTTCCATTTGTATCCTCAGTATGCTGCAATCTCTATCACTCTTTGAGACACCTGACATAATGCCCCACGTTTTTTTGAATTGTTTTAGAGTTACTCATCATACTCACTGTTTTCTTAAACCTGTCTACTCTTTTCTTTCATATCAACTCAAGGAAACACGATTCTCCTCAAACAGTGGGAAATCTGTTTCTTTGCAAAAGGACTAAAACCTGTCTCATTCTCTTTAGTGTAATTTCCCCTACATGAAGAGTTACTTTGTAGATTGTAAATGCCATGTTGATGTTGAACGTTAAGGGAGTACAATGTCATCAACAACCCTTTGTTCATTCGAGTCACCTAAAGTCATCCTGACTTTGCTGACAGTTTTATGCCATAAACCAATAACCAATATACGTGTATATATTTATATGTAATATTTATATTTATGTTATATATTTTTATATATTACATATATAAGATGAATACATATATACATCTATATATACACACATATATGTATATATGTATTCATCTTAATCTTTGTATAACCAGTTTCTAGTATGGTGCCTCTCGTATAACAGACTTCCATAAATATTTGATGAGGAGTGATTGATCTTTAAAGCAAAGAATGATTTAGTACCTTTATCAGGAATAATGTGAAGATTTCCATATTGGTGAAATATTGCAAAATACAACATGAAGGATTCCATTGGGATTTTTCGGTTTTGTTCTTACGGCTATTTCACGGCAAAAGCAAAAACGATTTGAACTGTCAAAATACAAGTATCAAAAATAAAAAATCCTCACCATGCTCCAGGTGTAGGTGATGCAAACATAAAATCCAGAAGGTCAACAGGAGGTTCTTGCTAGATACACAGAGGTTTAGGACGTACTCAGGATTTTACTTTTTTAGACTTTTTTTAATGTTTTATTTTGAGAGACACAGAGAGCACCCGAGCAGGGGAGGAGCAGAGAGAGAGGACAAGGAGAATCCCAAGCCGATTGATTCCCAGTGGTCAGTGTGCAGAGCCCGGCGCGGGGCTCGAAGCCATGAAACTGTGAGATCATGACCTGAGCTGACATCAAGAGTTGGCTGCTCAATCCACTGAGCCACCCAGGTGTCCCCACACTCAGGGGACAGCACTATTCAGCACTATTTTGCTGAAAAGTTTCAGGATGAAGTGGGAGCACAGGCTTTTCCTCTTTATATCCGTGCTTTAAAATCTACAGGAGAGTTAAATTAAACTAGTGTTAACATTATGGTAAAGAGAAATCTCAGCTACAGATGATGTAATTCTAATTTTACCTCCTTCATTAATCTGATGACTCCTTAAGTACTGGATCAAGGAAGTAAAGTACCGAGTATTGAGTGGATGGCATATGTAAGATGTTTCACTCTCTGATGTATGATTTCTAATATTCGGGTAATCTTCCGTCATTCGTGAGACACTTTTACAAACACTGTGTTCATGCCTGGAAGGGAGACTAACACCCAGCCTGACCTTCTAAGTCCAAGTCCAAAGCCTCCGTCAACTCTGAACTGTTATTACATCTGCTTCTCTCATGTATTAACTCTGAACTGTAGATCCACTTTCAAATTGAATATAACTTATGATAAACTGTCACAAAACACAAAATTCCAAGCTCTCCTGTACTTAGCATAGGGCTTGATGGAGTGCAGTGGTGGGAAATGCAACAGGGGATGGGATTCTGCAAAGCAACCTCACTTGAAAAGAATCTGGGGGTCAATACCAGGCTTGTGAAACTGTTCGTGTCAAGCATCCCCTGGATGTGTTTTATTGCTTTTATTAGCGTGACTATATAATACAAGAACATATACTTCTTGGCTTTTAATTTTCAAAGCCTGCTTAGTATAGAAAGCCCCTCCACTCCTCTCTGCTCTCTTCTTTGACTACATTCCACGAGAGAGGCGAACTTTCTAAATACTCATATTTCAAACAGATTCACTTTCTTTTGGGAAACTATAAAGCACTCTGTGATCCAGAGAAGTGGTTTAACTCAGGAGTTCATAAAGGTATCAGTAGCCAGCAGAAATGTTCTTCTACCTGAGTGTTTGAAAACCATTGTTTGAAATCCTATTGAAATCTTTTTACAAGGGATTTAAAATAATTTATAGATTAGTTTCACCACACTGCTGTTTTCAGTCGGCTGAATAATTGCTTAGCTATTGGTCTGCTTTGGTTATCTTACTCAGTGAAGGATTTTTTCCCCCTAAATCTAGCTTCTAATACTTAATACTTTGCTATATTGTAGATATGATCATGAGCATACTGGATTTAATCTCTATTAAAAAGTTGAAAAAGATATTGAAGTTTCAAGGCTTTTTAGCCTAATAGGCTGATAAAAATGTATGTTTTCTCTAGTATTTTTTTTAGAAGAACAAGAGATAAAACTTGGGAGTCTTTGTTACCCATTGAAGAGGAGAGCTCATTGATCAGCTACTTAATTGCCTTTGATTCTCTAAGTGACCACATAATTGCCAAGTGAAGCCCGAGTAACATTTGTTAGCAGTTGAGTGATTAATTAACTGTTCTGTGGTTCCTAAGTTGAAAGAGCAAACGGACTTATAATATGGATTTAAATACAGTTAAGACAGTTAAAGCTTGTACGTTCTCACATCACCAGTTGTTGGTTTTTTTTCATTTTAGTACCTGATCAAGTAATACTTAATAGATACATTAATTTGCTTATAACATCATTGAAAGTGAGTGGGATAGATTCCAAATTAGCTGAAAAGAGCTTATGACTAATTTTATGTCCTTGAACATATTAAAACATTTTTTTTGAGAGAGAGAGAGAAAGAGACAGAGAGAGTGGGAGGGGCAGAGAGAGACCCAGGTACAGAGAATCTGAAGCTGGCTCCATGCTGATAGCAGGGAGCTGATGTGGAGCTCAAACCCATAAACTCCAAGATCACAACCTGAGCTGTTGTAGGGCACTTAACTGACCGAGCCACCCAGGTGCCCCCAAATATTTTTTAAATGTTTTTATGTTTTTGAAATAACTATATTCCACATATTAATGTCTCTATTAAGCTTATGCATACTTATGTAAATATAAATAGTAGCGTGTCACAGGCTATAAATATAAATTATTTTTAATAGAAGATGTTACTTAAATGTTTAAATGTCTCTGGGGGAAAGTCTGCACTAGGTTCCTCTTTTTTTTTTTTTTTTTTTTTGGTTCAATTCATTTATGACAGCATAAAAAATGAGGACAGTTCCAAGAAAGCTCCTTTCTTTGCCTTCTGTTTGAGCAAAGATACAGTAACTTGAAGCCAGAAGACCAGAAATTCTAGTCTCCTATTTGTAAGTTCTATTTCTGGCGGGTGAATTCCCCCACCTCCTGGTGTCTTAGTACTTTCATCAGTAAAACGGGAATGTGTGTGTACCACGCTCAAATGATGATCTTGCATGGAACTGAGTGCTGTGTAGGCCCGGGAAGCTACCTGCAGATACAGATAGGAGGTGATAGCTAAAGGCAGGCCATCAGATTGGTTAGTTCAGCTGCTTCTGGGTTGTTGCTACTGATAATGGCCAAGAACAGAGTTAGCGAGTCACCATTAGAACTGTAATCTGCCAGCTTCTAAAGATCCTTTCATTGGGCTGAAGGAGAGGACTGTCGAATGCGGGCTGGTTTTGAGAACTCTTTATTAATTGTGGTGAGTATCTGTGATCGCAGCCTCTGGGACCGTGTTCACCCGACCCTTTGTAGACAGGAGGGAATAGAATCCGTTTAGCCTTAGGAAATCAGTGGTTCTGTTCTGTAAAGATTTACTTCAGATTTTACCCTGAAGTTACATTGCTACAATAACAATTAATGGCAGTTCAGACTTACCCACTATTGAATCCATTTGTCTTCTGAGTATCATTCCACATTGGGCTGGGTTTGTACAATCCATTAGACACCGTACTGCAGAAACTCTATGAGACACAACACTCTGTTTATTCATAACACAAAGATGGGAATTCTGAATATGACTTTGTCGTTACATTACTATACTTTTCTGGTCATTGAATTAACACGTGATGTTTTAAAATTAGTTCACGTGGTACTTTTTAGCCCCCTTCTTTCTCTAAAACTCTGAACCGTCCCGAGGGGTTTTGCTTGCGACACAATTCTCAGTTTCATCCTAGGTTAATCGTGGAGTCATTCAATATCGACCAACCTGTTGTTAACAGCCTACACTGGATTGAGTGCGTGGCTGTTTTGTTGCTGGCAGTGAGGAGAGATAGGCAGAAGCTGGGACCTCTTTCCTTCCTGTTTTCCTCCTTGTTTACATTTCCCCAGCCTGGCCTCTGTCACGGGGCAGGGAATTCTTATCAGGGAGGAGCCGCGAAATACGTCCTATGCCACATACAGTTTTAAAAACACGGCACTGAGGTGTGAACGATGACCCAGTTTGCTTCCACTCAGGCTCACGGTATTCTTTTCCAGCAGGAAGATGGCACCTGTTCTTTCAGAGCCTCAATCGCTCCCTGTTTGTAAATTATGAAGTGTTGCCAATCCTGAGTTTCATTAACACCTGGGTGACTGTTTAGTTGTCTGAAATGGTGGCTGGTCCAGTAAGACCCTCAGGACTGGAAGTGTGGAGGCAGCGTGGGCAGAATCTGGATGTCTGGAAGTAAATCATGAACTGCAGGGTTTTTACAACTCCTCATCTAGTGTTTAATTGATAAAAGGCTGCCACAAGGCCGTTATCAATTCTTTGTTGAACAGTTAAAACTTTTTCCATTGTGTGTACGTTAAATGTAAAGTGGCCTGGGGCATGGGAGGCTCTCCCTAAGCGTGGGATTTGTGGGATTTGTGTCATTATCGTTGGTGCTGCTATCGTTAAGTGGATGATTGCATGAAACCGTGCACCATGGAGGATAAAAATCATCAGATAGTAGCAAGTTTTTGTAACTGTTAGACCTTCTCAAAACTCAGTATTCACAGACCGTGTACAGAAGCCTGTAAGCCCAGATAGTGACAGTCGCTGTGGGGTACGAACATGGACATCGGCTGGCATTTTCAAGCCAGGGCAAGATGCACCAGCTTCAGCCAGAATACATTGAGTGGCTCTGTTGGTAGTACAGCGATAGCCCTGTTTGACTTCTACCTGTTTGGTAAAATCGCTCTGGAGTCGAGGGCAAAAGAAGCCCTTTAAGTATTTTGGCCTCACTCCACGATAGCCACAGGTACTCTGCCAGCACGTATTTTTTTGAGTCCTATAAAAGTCAGCTTCTACTAAATCATGACTTAATTCTTTCCTAAGTTAGAAGAGCTCAGTAGTGTGTGTGTGTGTGTGTGTGTGTGTGTGTGTGTGTGTGTGTGTGTTTTCCCAGGCAGGAGAGAAGTAGAACAGAGCACCATCTCGCAGAGTTTTGCTTATCTGATTTGTATATTTTTTGAGCACTCGTTGTGTCTTGCCTCACATGGGAAAACCGATCAGGTCTCATTTTAATTTGAGTGGCTGTTGGAAAGACCAAAAGCTCTCTATAGTTCATAGTGACCTTGCTGTGTACTACAGACCTAACTACGATGCATCTAGACTGTGTCGTTATTCAAATAGCAACCATGAGTAGGAAATAGAATCCTGGCTATTAAACATCAAACACGATTCCTTTGCATCTGAGCAGCAGAATTATTTTTGCACCAGTTATAAGCCTTGCCTATGAATTATTTAAAAAATAAAATCTTGAGCTCTGAGGCATTTTTGAGAAATCTTTTATTACCACCATCACATAAACATAGAAAAGAACAGATGTGTACTATCAAAGGTGAAACTCTCTTTCATATTTTAAAAGAAACACAGTGCATTTGCTTCTAAATATAGCTCATTTAAATAACAAAAAAAAAGATAGGTCTGCAGGTGATTAAGGAAGTAAAAATTAAGAAGGAGAATCTTGTGAAAGTAACCAAGAAAAATGTAAATCATTGAGAAGAGAATGAAACTGCCTATGAAAAATATTAGCCTGATTTTCACACACAAAAAAGGCTCGGAAATATTAAAAATCCTGTGATTTTATCATTCGAAGAAAATCCAGTACAAAGGGGAATGTGTACCATTTTTGCTTAGAGGAATATTACATGCGTAGGGTTAAAGGGCCCGATGACCCAAGTTTCTAAGCCATTCTACAACTATTATTTAAATTTAAAATGAATTTTTGAAAGCAACCCTGTGTGTGGCTAGCCAGTTATTCATATAGACTATCAATGTGTTAGTTTTGCATTTTATGCTTTTTTTTATGCTTGATAAGGAGCCAGTGTATATAATATGTATTTTTTACCCTGCAGAGGACATTTAAGTGAGTGACACCATTCCTTCTTAAAATCCACACTCCAGCATTCATCCAGGAGGAAGGAGGAAGCATGTTGTGTTTTGAAAGAGTCCCCATGTAGAATTTTAATACACTCTATTCTAATACAATAAAAAATAGAAATCTAGATATTTTTCATCACCTGTATTAGGTGAAAGGATATGTACCTGGAGAAAGAAGCTAATTTATTTTCAATCATAAAAGACTCCTTTACAGAAAACTATCTGAAATGCCCTGAACATGGCATGTTATAAATATCCTGTTATCTCTCCCAGGGTTTTAGATGCGCCATCGCAGCCCGTGGAAATGTGGACGGGGCCGGGAGCAGAGTCTGTAGTCAGCAAGGGCCAGGTGGGAAATCGTGCTTTTGAAGGAATACACTTGTAGTGGCAAGTTCACCTCTGCCAAATGTGTGATTGGCTTAAGCTACTTATATTTTCAGATCTGTTAATTATTCACAGTTTTGGCCGAGCTGTTGCTTCACACAGTGCTGGTGGCTGTTGTCCACCTTTTTTTTTTTTTTTTTTTTTTGATGAGTTCCATGAAAGGGAAATTGGAGTGATTTCTTTTCCTTCTGAAGCTTTCCATGATCCCCCTTTAGTTTTTTCTGAATTTCAAACGATTTTACAGTTTTGTTACAGAATGGGTGCTAACCTCCCGGCGTAATTCTGTGGTTTTAAAATGTTACACCAAAACTGGCTCAGGGAAATCGCTACGTATGGAGGAATCGATGGGTTCCAAAAGAGAAAAGGGAACAGAAAAAAGGAAGGGTAGATTTTGCGGTTGCAAGACTTAGGGTTTAGGGGACCCCATGGGGTTCAGCGCCGCTGAAAGGGAGGAAGTATCCATTCATAAGTCTTGGTCCCTTTCTACTGTATTTGGTATCATAATTTAAATGAATTCAGGGCTGAATGCCAACATCAATCAGTTCCACATGTTTGATCAAATTTCCATTCTTGCCTACACAGCCCTTTCAAAAAGCATGCCTTAGTAGAGGGATGATAGAACCACTTCAGGGATATACATCAATCTACCATCAATCTCCACTGGTTAGTGGAGGGAACCCGTAAACTTGACTCCATGCTCTATGATGAATAAAATTGCAAGAATACATACATCCCCTTTAACACTACGCAATTAATCCAAAAGTACTCTCATTGTTTGAAACATGTTGGGAATGCCTCTTCTATAATTTTGTAGGAAATATATGGAAAAAAAATATATATATATATATGGAAATTAGCTTCAGTTTACATTATTTTACTGGGTTATTCTATTTATCCAACGGACTATTCACTATTCATTTTATTCACTAACTTTAGCTCTGATTTGTTTTTTGTTTCCTCTACAGTACATTATGAAATTCCAAATACACAGCCAACTTGAAAGATTTTAAAACAATGCTACATTCTACCCTAATGGTTTGCTATACTTCCTCTGAGGCATAGCTGATTGACGTTTTGGTAGTTTTTCCAAATTTAATTCACCCTAAACTAAAGTTTCCCCACCAACACACCTGCATACACACACACACACACACACACACACACACACACACACACACAGAGAGATGAAAGTAGATAATTCCAAAGCAGGAGTTTTGAGACAAAGATGGACCCAGGAGAATATCATCAAGCTAAGTTCAGTACTTTAAAAAAGGGTCATTAATATCTAAGGTTAAGTCCTGGTGTATTTGCTTAAAATTTAGTCATAGTACTTTATAGAGGCACACGTCATTTATGGCTTCAGCCATATGATAACTTCACTGTAAGATTAGATCTGGACGTGTATAAACACATGAAAGTACATTTAAAGCTACATAATAAAAACTAGGTGTATGGACTTGACAATCAATAAAGATGAATTTATTTGTAACTGTTATGTGATTCTTTTGATCCCCAGTACTTTCTATAATAATGAAACATGCAGAGAGTTCCTATAGGGAAGCATCTTGTTCCTAATTGTTCTTTCCATGTTATATATTATGGGTTAATGGTCAAAGGTGGTATCTGACATAAACAGAGAATATTTACCTAAAAAATGCTCAAGTCTGGCTTTAAAATTCTCTGATTCCACAAGCTCTGAAATGTCTTTATGACTCTACTATCAAATATTCATATCTGAAGGATGTTAAGGTAGGTGTGAATGATGAGAAAATGATGTTTGGTTAACCAACTTCTGATCCCTGGCAGGTAATATTTTGGGCTCTTTGGCATGTAAAAAAACACCCATGAATATCAAATTCCTATAAGCTTGGATTTGTTGGGCTCCTAACCCTTTGCCATTCGCGATCAGAATCCTTTAATACTTGGACAGGATTTGGATATTATTGGAAGTCCCTTTGACATGTGTCCCCATCGGAAGGAAGCACGCTATGCAGAAGTGAAAAACCAGGGAGAATTTTTCTTTCGGTAGCATTTGATCTGACAATGTGTTAAAGAATTCTATGGGCACGTTAATGCAAGAAGCATTTACATAAATAGCTCTGAAGGGTTATAAATAAACAGATTAAGAGAAACTTTTAGAATTGCAAACATGGAAGAGACCTCCGAGAGACTATTCAGTTGAATCCCTCATTTTACATGTAAGGTGATGATAGATTCTCAGTAAGGTCGACAGTTAGTGTCGATTTCTTCGACTTGCCTAAATTCACTCATATAATGAAAAGCAGAACCAAGACGAGAACCTTCCACTCTTGTTTTCTGATAACATGTCACATATTCCTTAAATAGGATTTTACACTGTTTCATAGCTAAAGATACTGGGCCACCAAAATTAAGTAACTTGTTCAAGTTTGCTTAGTGAGTAAGTAGCTGAGCTGGGATTTGATTCAGGCTGGCTGGTTCTAGCATCCACGCGTCTTTTTTAAATATTTGTTTATTTATTTTTGAGAGAGAGAGAGAGAGAGAGAGAGAAAGAGTGTGAGTGGGGTAGGAGCAGAGAGAGAGGGAGAGAGAGAACACCAACTAGGCTCCGCACTGTCAGAACAGAGACTGACAAGGGGCCCACACTCACCAACAGTGAGATCATGACCTGACCCAAAATCAAAAGTCATCCCCATAACCGACTGAGCCACCCAGGTGCCCCAGGGCTCCATGCTTCTAATCACAAAGTAGAATTGCATCTAGTGCAAGGTGCACTAGTGAGTGCACTAGTGAGTGCTAGGTGAGTATGTGAATGAATGAATGAATCACTCAATCAATGAATCAATCTGGTATGGAGGCAGATTGGAGGTATGGAGGTATGGAGGCAGAAGGGAATTGTCACACACCAGAGTTTAGGAAAGACATAAGAGGTTGATATTACATAATGGGTATACATTTTCACGGGGGGAAAGGGCAAAGGGCCTCATAGGTGCAAAACACACACTCCTAGAAGTGTCTGGTGAGTTTGGGAACACTGATGTCTCTAAAGCAGGGATGCAGGTTGGGAAATGGAAAGAAGGTTTTGAAGCATCACAGTTTGGTTCAGATGGTGAAGGCTGAGTATGCCATATGATAAACTTTGAAATCAACCAGAATCAAATAGAGGAAGGGAGAAAAAATAAAGTACACTTCATACCTACTGGGTGCCAATGTTTTAATGCTTTACATGCTTTATATGCACGCGCACACACACGCACCCACACACGCTCTGTGTCCGTCTTGCAAGGCACTCCCTGCCGATGGCCATAGGTCTCATTGGCAGCAAATGGCTACAGCTCGGGATTGGGACATGTGTCATCTGATGCTATAGTTTGTTTTGACCCCACCTTGGTTGCAAGGGGCCAGTGGAAGTCTTGAAGCAAGGGTGTGGCCTGATCACATTCCTTGGTTTTTGGTAATAGGAGAAGAGCTGGCGGGGGGTGGGGGGTGGGGTGGGGGGGTGGGGGGGGTGGACCAGTGGGGGTGGGGTTGGGGGGGGGGGATAGGGATCAGGGGGACCTGCAATGGCTATCCCAGACCCAGAGGCACCAAAAGCTTTTCCTGAGGCAGTGGCCGTGGGGCTCCAGAGACCGTTCTTACTTGAGACTTTTACCAAACTACCTTTATACTTTATAGTCAGGGAAGTCTTTGTCCGTCCTGTGCTAATGTGACCTCCTAGCAGTGGATAACTGGGTCTAGAACACTTCAGTAGTTGGCGAGAGCATGATGTTGATCCCTACATGAACAGAGTTTGGCCATGTCGGCAGTTGTCCACTCGAATGGTTTGTTTGTTTAACTAATGATTAGTGCCTTTCACACAGAATATTAGCACTCCAATTAGTGTTTGTTGAGCTTGATGAAATGCCCATCACTGGCATTTAGTGCTGTATGTAATAAGCCTGACCTCAAACTTCAGTTGCTGCTGGTGGTTCACAATAGCAGAGGACCTCCGAAGTCTTTGAAATAGAAGGAAACTGATGTTTCTCAGAAGCCAGTTGTGACTAAATTATTTTTCCCATGTCAATTTCAGTTACGTTAAAGAACATTAGATTATTGTAATTTTGAGTTTTCTGTTGTTCGTTTCTTCTCGATGGGTATGAATCTGTGTGAGTAAATCAGAATAAAGCGTTAATTAGTAAATAATGTGTTGTTTCTTCCTTGAGAATATTTTTTGTATTTGAATTGCCCTTAAATCAGTTTTGTATCAAAATGTGTTTAAGTTAGTTCTCCTCTGACCAAGACCAGAAGGTCAGTATGTGAAGGCTTTATGAGTTATTGCTGAATATTTTTCTGAAGGGGGAAAAAAACCCACTTTTCAGCAATTTACAGAAATGTTTTAGATTCTTTAATTTTTAGCCTAAAGGGAAAATTAGTGGGATGCCAGAATGAGGTAGTCAGGGTAATGATAAGAGAGAAATGAGGAAAAATGGACAATGGAAGGACATTATCCTGTTAGAAGGATAATGAGAGGGAACAAGCAATAAAGAAAGGAGGGGGGCATTAATGAAAATGAGCAAGGAAATACCCTGTGTACAGGGAAATAATGAGGATATAAACAAAAATCCTAAAACATTTTCTCATTCAGCTGTACGTTTTTCTTCGCCGCGTGGGGAAGTATAGTGCACGACTGAATAGTTAGCAACCCAAAGCAAATGTGGTAAGAAAGAAGGAAAGAAAAGAAAAGTGTAACAATAGTTCTTTCGACGATATAAGCAGTCTTTTAGATTCATTAGAAGACAGTTTGGAAAATATTTGATAATTGTTGCTTTCAGTCATAACAGGGATGTGAACAATACACTTTCTATTCCTATCAAATCCGTTTGATTAAGGTTGGTTGAGTTTGACATTCTTTGCTTAATCAAGCTTGCTCACACTTTTTTAGATATGTCCCACTAATGAATGATTGATGTGAATTGATATAATGGAGGATTACCATTGCACAGGCCTTGAGTGATCTCAGTGTATTTGGGGGAATATTGTTTTAATTCTAAAGCAGGGAAGGGAGGTCAGAGGTCACGTAGCCCAACTGTCATTTCATAAATGAAGAAAATAAAATCCTAGAGAAGCTCACTGCCTTTGCCTAAGGCCCGAAGCTGGTTAGGGACAGCCAAAGAATTATTCACATACCCTCAGTGCAGTGAGATTTCATCACACCACACTGCTCCAGATCTCAGGGCCGTAGTAGAGAAATACGTGATGATTCACAAAAAAAACCTCTCCTTTTGGCTGCCATTTTACCGGTCAACTTGCTATTGGCTTCAAAATGGAGCACACCCAAGAGAAAACAAGTAAACATGTTTAAAAAGAACAAATCAAATACGCCCATGAAGGGAGAGGTGTGCGGTGTGGAAGAATTAGCACGAGTGTGATTAGGGTCCCTGCTAATTAGTGAGTTTGGCCAGCGAGCAAATAGCTTCACTTTTCGGGGAGCGGGCTCTACACGTTCTGAGAGGCAGAGGCTGAATCTGAGGAAGTCAGAGGTTACTTCCGCCTTTAAAATTCTAATGTAACATTATGGGTGCCAATGATAATCTTAACTTTTAAGGACACTACTGGTGATGCCTTATCAGAATGAGGGAAAAATAAGTGGTGTTATCTCTGAAATAGCCACTGTTGTTGTTGAGACATGATACCATTGGCTGAAAATCCCAGATGGAATTGGAAAAAAAGGTTGACAGCTCAGCCCTACTAGAGGGAGGAGATAGCACATGCAAAGAACACACTTTTGACGGTAAAAAAAAAAAAAAAAACAAAACCAAACTGAGACCCTGACCTTGTTGTCATTCTTTGCCTATCAGATACCTTCTCAGTCTTTATCTGGTTCACAGGAAGGTTGAAAAACTCCCAGCACCCCAACACACCGCCATAGATTTGTGAAGGGACTTAAAATGGTTGCCTTTCTTTCGAGCAAATGATGCCAGAATGAGACTTACCATTTGAAAGGCTTTTGTTAAAATAAATTGCCTGAATTCACCACTATATCTAAGGTGTACACTTAAAGAAGGTACACATCAAAAATGCCAGGCAGTTTATATTGGACACTTAATTCAGGATTTAATTGGTGTCATGTTGGTGTAGCCAAATTCTTCTACAGAGAAGTCTTACATTTGCAAAAGTTGTAGACCCCTAAGTGCTCTCTCAAACTGACCTGAAGCCCTCATATTGTTTTAAGTTTATTTATTTACTTTGAGAGAGAGAGATTGATGGCTTGGGTGTGGGAGGGGCAGAGAGAGAGAGGAGGAGAGAGAGAATCCCAAGCAGGCTCTGCACTGTGAGTGCAGAGCCCAAGGTGGGGCTTGAACTCATGGACCATGAGATCATGACCCCAGCCAAAATAGAGAGTAGGATTGCTTATCTGACTGAGCCACCCGGCACGCCAAGAGCCCTCATATTTTACGATCGTCCTCTGTAATGTCACTGTGTCAGGGTCCTTTTTCGACATTAAGGCAGAAGAGATGAATATACAAATTTGATGTGTCTTTAGAATCTTAAGAAAGGAAAAGTAGCGTATTAGGATAATAAGAAAGAAAATAATTTAATGGGAACTTTAAAAAAATTTTTTTTTAGTGTTTTATTTATTTCTGAGACAGAGAGAGACAGAGCATGAGCAGGGGAGGGGCAGAGAGAGAGCAAGACACAGAATCTGAAGCAGGCTCCAGGCTCTGAGCTGTAGACACAGAGCCTGATGCGGGGCTTGAACTCGAACTGTGAGCCGAAGTGGGATGCTCAACCGACTGAGCCACCCAGGCGCCCCATAATGGGAACTTTTTAACAGAGCATGAAGCAGTGTTTAGAAGCAAAGAAGAGGGAGGGGCCACTTTATTTTCATTGTTTTAAGCACAGAATTACGAGTACGATAACACACGCTGGACCAATTTGTAGGAAGGAAGTACAAGCCAGTGGACAGACAGTCTGAGTCTACGTGGAACTTTACTGAGACCTTTAAAAAGGACAGAAGCTGGAAAAAGAATATTGCTGAAACAAAATTAAAAATTAAGTGAGAAATGCTACACATTCGTGAAAACTAGAAAAAGGAGTACACAAACATTCAATAATGTATGAAAGCACGTGTACGGATATAATCAAATAGAGAGAGCCAAGATGTGGAAGCAAAAGCAAATAGGATGAAAATGTCGGAACTTCTGGTAGTAATGCCTTAACTGTTAGCACAAAGGTTATCTATGTTCACAGAACCACACTGCAGCATGGTTCTGATTGGTGGGAAATGACTCAGAAAGTCTGCTTAGCCTATCACGGGCCCCTCTTGATAAAGACCCTTGGCCATGTAAGTGATTGCCAGATATTATTTTGGTAGGGTCATTGTTTTTGAGGCCTCTTCATAAAGAGGAAAAACACCTGAAAATTCAGGAAAGACACACAAAGGGTCTCTGTTTTTTTAAAGGGTAGAAAGGTGGTCCAGGCAAAAGATTAAGCGGTCAGTTTAACTTGGACCTTATCAAGACAAATAACGTGAAACGTCTTCAAGGTCGCACACACAAATACACGTACACACATAGCAAATTTATGAAGAATCATTCACACCAATTTTAATACCAGGAATGAATAAAGCAATTTTATTCATTTTATATGTATGTATAATACGTATCCTCCTTCGGATGCAGTCTCAGTCCACGTCTGGCACACGATGCAGTTTCCAGGAGAGATCAGCTGTTTCTGGACTTGATCCCTTTAGACATCGCATCCCTTTCCCACACCACATCCCTTTCATCTGATGGCCTTATCCACACTTAAAAATTCTACTCAAAGAACACCTCCTTCTGGAAACTTTCCTAATACCTTTCTCCCACCACCCAAGTCTGACTTGCATTCCTTTCCCTGAGTTTCTAGAATATTCTGAGCAGGACTTCCATGGGCACAATATCATGTGATGGCTTGGGGCAAAGACCAGTGCCAGTGCCTGGGCTAGAAGACCAGTTGGACGTCTTGCTAGCTGTGTGACCAAGGAGAGCTGTTGGACTGAGTGTCCAGCTCTCTGGGCCGTGTCATCTTCTGTAAAATGTGGATAAAGGTAATTAGCTCCTGGGGTTGTTAACGAAGCCACGGAGAGCTCACGTTTGTTGTTTTTTAAAAAATATTTATTTATTTATTTTGAGAGTGAGAGACTGGGGGAGAGGCAGAGAGAGAGGGAGACAGAGAATCCCAAGCAGGCTCCATGCTGTCAGCGCAGAGCCTGATGTAGGGCTGGAACTCACGAACCGTGGGATCATGATCTGAGCCAAAATCAAGAGTCAGATGCTTAACTGACTGAGCCACCCAGGCGCCCCGAGAGTTCACATTTGTAAAGCAATGAGAACCGTAGTGCCTGCTGGTGCACAAGAAAGCCTGTTAAGTGTGGGCTTTCATCATAATCCTTACTCGCATCAGTATTTTTTCATCGTATTGATTATGATGATGCCTTGTCACTCACATTGTATTACATCGTATATGGCTGATTTCAGACAAGGGGTCTCCTTTTATGCCATTTTAGGCTTTGTATCCTCAGGATTGAGCACTTTTGGCACACAATATTTTTCATTCAGTGTTTTGTAGAGTAAGTGAATAAATGACGGAAGACGGTGGCCATATATTGGCTCTGAGAGATTATGGGTCAGCCATGGGATGAATGGTTTTGGTAAGTTTTTCTTAAGCAAATGTAATGAAGAAATGGAAGAGAGGCACAATCTTGGAATTACTGTTTTCCTGGAGTCATCGTAACTGTTATGCAGTTATTGGTTCTAATTTTCAACTATCCACACATTTATGTTGCTTAACGATAAGTTCCCTTGTTTTATTAAATTGAGTATACGGGCTCATGTTTTTGCGGAGACAACCAACCTGTTGGTACTAAAGAGGACAGAACAAGACGCAGGTTTAGGGGGCAACAAGTCGAAAATGTGTACTCAGTGTTCAGACATGTGAACCAGAGGACACACAAAAAAATGTCCTTGGTGGTCGTCTTGTCTAGGAGGGCCAGGGTAAGAGGAATGTGTTTTTCACTGTGTATCTTTTACTATTATTTGACAGATTTAACATACTCATCTGTTAAAATCCAGCTAGGCAAGTAATTATTCAGTCCTAGAGTCGGCTACTAAAGAATACTGTAGGGTCCATGAAAATGACATTGACGACAAGCTTGTGTGATGGGAGGGTACGTTTAGTAGCCGTATGCCGCCATTTCCCTCTGTCTGCTGAAATGCCTCCCCATTGTCCCTCCTCCTCCCAGGGCCCGCTCACCTTCCTCCCTACTCTTTTCTGTCCACTTACTAATGGTGAGACTCTGAGCTGGTTCTTAACCTCTGGGTGTCTAAATGTGCCCATCTTTAAGATGGAGATAATAATTGTTCCTGCCTCCAACAGTTGAGCAGAGAAAGTGAGTTCACATTTGGAAGCCTTTTTGGGCAGTGTTTGCCACACAACCGGTGTGTGTGGATTTGCTGTTCTCTTACCAGGTTTTCTTGCTCTGACTTGCCATTTTCTTCTCCTGCTCTAAAAATCCAAATGCAGAATGCAGTGATGGTGAATTGGTGGAGCAGAGGTGGCCCACTGGTTAGAAATCCATCTTTAGATTTGCTCAGGTCGAGGGTGCAAGGGTCTCAGCTGGGCTTTGCCACATTCCACACTCAACAGTGGGTCCATCTTCTTAGATGATCGTGTCACCCTAACAGAACCAATCTATTATATTTTCATTTTTTTTTAAAATTTTAACGCTTGTTTATTTATTTTGAGAGAGAGAGAGAGAGAGAGAGAGAGAGCATGAGCAGGGGAGGGGCAGAGAGAAAGGGAAAAAGAGAGAATCCCAAGCAGGCTCTAGGCTATTGGCACAGATCCCCACATGGGGGCTCGAACCCACGAACCCCAAGATCATGACCCAAGCTGAAATCAAGAGTCAGATGCTTAACCAACAGAGCCACCCAGGCACTTATAAGGGGATAGGAGGCTGCGTAAAGCATCGGTTTCATGTTTGATACATTTTAAGCATTATTTGTTGCTCGTGGCGGGGCGTTGAGTGTTGGGACTGGGAAAAGGCACGTCGGTGAGGTTGTGCACACCTGTTGAGCTGTGTGTGGACGCACAACCGCATGGCCTCGCCCCCACATCAGAGTCTGCGTCTTGGCAGCGCTTTGTGTAGTAATTATAGTAGAGATTACTTTAAAATAGGACTGGCATAGATTTCAATCTTATCTGGTAACAGTTAACTTATTAATGATCGTTTTGGCCTGTTGGCAGCCGTTCTGTCTTTAAACTGCAAGACAGATACAATCTCTCAAGCTGCGAGGGATAAGTAATTGGATGGGAAACCATGAAGAACTCCCCGGCATTACGGGAAGTGTTTTCAAGAATTTGGCCTCTCTCCGTCAGACTGGAACCACAGTGCCTTTGTAGATGGTGCACGTGCAAATCAAAATCTTGGGTTCTCGAGATTTTTATGTGGGTGCACTTCCTTTCAGTGTGCTTCCCTAAGGACTCCGGGGACTTCCAGTCTGAAAAGGCAGAGCCACTAAGAAATTACTAGGGAAATAATTTGAGTTGGCCTCATCAATTGCCATCATAGGAGGCAGTCCACTCTGTACATGCTTTGAGGGCAGTCTTCACGTTCATCCCAGTGCTGGCTCTGCCTGCAATAGTTTGCTTCCAGGGACAACGGTGAAGCAGTTGGACATGTGATTATGACGTGCCCCAATTCTGTATGATACCATCTTTCTCTACAGTGGATTCTCCTTCTAACTCATAGCTCAGCCAACTTGTTTGTGCGTGTCTGGCATAAATTCCAGTAGCTCCCCCCCCCCACCCCCTTTCTTACAGTAGTGGGGGCGGGGCATAGTTTATTTGTTAAGTTGTGGTAAAATACACATAACCCAAAATACACCGTTTGGACCGTTTTTAAGCAGACGGTGCCATGGCATTGAGGACATTTACATTGCGGTGCCACCATTGCCACCGTCCATCTCCAGAACATTTACATCATCTCAAACTGAAGCGCTCTCCCCATTACATGGTGACTACCCATTCTCCCCTCTACCAGCCCCTTGGAACCACTGGGGAGAGTTTGTTTTTAGCAAGTGTTTTTCACTGAGGGCCTACTGTGTGATGGGACACCAGCCTGGTGACGGAAAGATGAGTCAGACATGACCTCTGCACTCAAGGGCCTCGCAGGAGGAGAGTCCAATTTGGGGGCCGCGTTTCTAATGCTCTACTGACTCACAATGGGACATGCCCAGCAGACGGAGAGCGAGGGCCTCGCCGTCCTTTGTGACCAGAAGAGGCTTTTTGGAACAGACATCCACAGTGAATCTTAACTTCTCTTAGCCCTGGTTTCTTAGATAACATTGGAATACTATTTGCCTCGTAGGGTTTGGGGGGAATTTGAAATGAAGTTATGTCATTTAAGCACCTAGCAGAGTGTCTGACACTAAGCAATCATAAATATTAGCTTTTGGTATTATTGAGGAAGGTGTAGAAATTAGCTAAAGGGAGAGACATAAAGAGCACGATGTTTACAGAGCTGATGGCATGTGCAAAGGTTCAGAGGCATCACACGGCAAATCCTGGAAAGAATATTCGTACAGTTACTAACAGTAGTAAGCGAGTTACATATGATTTTGATGATGTGATTTTACTGTGTTAAAGCTCCGCTTAGAAAATTAAAACGTCCGTAAGAGAACAGGAGACTTTTCCCTTAAACTGTGCCTTCCTTACTATCTCGGATGGAGACACTCCATTGCTTAAGCAACATCCTCGGAGTCATGTCTGATCCCATACTTCCTCTCCTTCACCCATATTTATGTCCCTTTCTCGCCACTTCTGATAACCCCAATCTGGCAATACCATGAGATCAGTCCACCTGGATTGCTGTAGAAGCTTCCCAACTGGTCCCTTTGTTTTCCAGGGGCTCCTCTGCCATCCCCTGTCCACATAGAAGATGAGAGAGAAAACATTAACCGGAGCGTGTCACTGTTTTGCATACAACCTTCCAGTTTCCTCCCATTACACTCGGGGGAGAATCCTATTTCATATCCTGGAATGCAAGCCATGCATTTTCCCTCCCTCGTTCAGCTCTCCAACCTCGTTTTGTATTTTTCTCTCGTTTATTTATTTTTAATGTTGCTCGCCCTAGCCAAGCTTATTCCAACGTCACGGTCATCATCCATGTGCTCTCTCAAGCTGGCACAGTCTTCCTTGAAGCTGGTTTGCTGTCACTCAGTTCTTAACCTAAATGTCACCTCCTTAACCTAAGCGTCCCCACCCTTGAGTCTCTATCCTAGCTTTGCCTTCTTCGTGGATTTGTATGGAAGTTACTCCATTTGTTGGTTTATCTTTTGAAATGTCTCTCTCTCTCCCCATTAGAACTGAAACTCCTTGAGAACAGGGGCATCCTTATCGTTTTGTTCACTGATTTATACCCAATGGTTAAACAGTGCATGGGACACTGGATGTGCTCAGGAAGTATTTGCCAAATAAGCACATGAATCTTCGTCAAATCAATAAACAGTTGACTTGTTCCCAGTGCACGTATAGCATGGCACTACAGTGGGTACCAGGAAGAGAAATTTCTTTTTCTTGTCCTAGAAGTTTTTAAACTCGACAGAGTAGCAAAAAAATAAGCTATGTCCATGTGTGGTTAAGTTAAACTAATGAAATATCAGAACTTTAGCTGTGGGCTTTATTTTCCATAATGCCTCAAGCTAATCACCTTTCTCCTGTCTAGTTAATCTCTCCCCCAGCCCCACCCCACCCCCCCGCCCCTCTCTTTTTACACAGCCATGGCCTCTCTTCCTCTTCCTCACATGTCTAATTGGTATGTATTTCGCACCCTTGGTTGGTCCATAAGGCATACAGGAATTGCACCCACTACTTTACAGCCTGATAATTTCTTCTTTGCATATGGTTAACACATCGTAGGTACTCAGTCGATACTTTTACTGATTGATTGATACTTCATACGAATGTGATATTTCCCATCCGATGTTCGGTTTTGTCTACACACATGAAATTCTGACCCATATTGCTCCTGACATAATGACCCAGCATGTGGGGTTGCTTTATAAAGAAAATGAGGGGAGATTCTGATTCCTATTTAAAACCCGCTCGGGTCATGCCTACTTTTTCAAAAGTTAACAGAGGAAATCCTTGTGGCCATAGTGTAAACATTGTAAATAAGCAATCTGTTATCAATCATGTTTTATTACCAGTGGAACATGTTGAGTGCTTTGATAATGACCTTGGGAGCCAACAGCCTCCATAACCTAGATGTAACCAAGGAACTCTAGAACAGCTCAAAGCCTAAAACATTGACCTTCAACCTGCCTGGAAGCAGACGGAACGCTGGGCGCACCTGGCCGTGTGTAAACGTTACCCTGTTTACTCTGTGACGTTGGAAGTAGCAGACCAACAGCGTCTGCTTATGTTTTTCCATTTCGTAGAGCCTCGGTGGCTTTTGTTGAGAAAAGTTCTTCAAATATTAAACAAAAGGCGGTGAAATATTAGATTCATTAGAAACGTAAAACTTACTACCATTGCTCCCACGGCAACTGCGCAGCGTGCTTAGAAAAAGTAACATTGACAAACATTACTTATTTCTGTGGTTGTCAACATTTAATTAAGCGGGGCCCCTACATCTTCAGATGTCACTGTATTGTACATGCGCAATAAAAGGTTCAAATTAAAATACTGTACAATCAGTTTGCATAGAAAAATGACTTTTGCAGACCTCTACAATAGACAGTTTAGAGAAATAAGCATTTTGTGTTTAAGTTGTGCTCCTTAGTACTTTAAACAGATGGCAATGGCTTTCCTCTTGATTATAACTTTGAGGCATGCTTTACTAAATGGAATCAGCGGGGTTCATTAAGGTCCCATTTGATGTATCAGTATTATAAAAATACCATGTTAATTATCCTCAAACGTTGCAAGTCACCTCCATTTTCCTGCAATCAGAAGATGAGAGAAACCCTGTGAAGCAAATTAGTCCTAATTGAAAGAGGACTGATTAATATTTAAATAAGGCATTGTGTGAGGGACTCTGCCATGAGAAAAATAGGCTGAACATCTGAATTAATTGCATAGCAGGTTAAATTAAATTTCATATAATGGGTTGGAAGATGAGTTGGCACAGTGCTTCAGCGGTGAGTACAATGGCTGAAATACCAGTCTTTTCTTTCACTCTTGGCTCAATTCCATCGAGGTCCTTGTAGCCATTACCTCTTTGTTGTCTCTCTTTCAATGCAAACAAAGGTACTAACAGAAAATTGCTACCACATCTTAAAAAATGTTAATCCTTTTTGGGAGACAGCACCTGTCTACATTTTCTCCATTTCTCTCCCACCTTGGCTGTAAAATTGGGAAACATTAGTATCTTTTTCCTTGCCAGGTTTAATGAGGATTGATGTCATAAAATGCTAATGGCTGGAATATAGTTAGAATTGTGCTATTAGTGGGTTATCACTGTCTGACATTTTCCCTGCACTGGAGCATGCATGTGGAGCCTGTTTAAAGTGATTGGGTTACTTAAGGGTCCCTGTTAGGGATATTTAATCCAACATAAATTACTTATGCACTTTGTTAGTGTTCAAAGGAAGAGTGTCACGTTGTACATGCTGGCAGTTTTCCAGTCAAGAGCTGTTAATTACTGTACAGCGAGTGAATACATTTTGCAGCGGTGGGAGGGTGGGGACTATCTGTATATTCCATCGAACTAAAAATGAATAGATGAGTGTGTATAGGAAAAGAAATAGACTGGAGTCATTTTTGCCCCTAGGAATTATCGTGTCATTTGTTTTCATTTTGAAAATAAAAACAAATGACAATATGATTCCCTTTGGGGGGAAAGTACTGGAGTTCTAAAGCATTCCTGCCCCCAAACAAGCAGTTATCTCTGTCTGCTGTTAGCGACCAAATACATTTTCCAAAGCCTCGATTCAGAATTTTACAACTTCGTGAACCTCAAAGTTCGGGAAGATACTATTTGCTAATCGAGCCAAAAAATTAGAGCAATGGTAAAAAACAGTGTAAAAGCATGTTATGGTCAGCCTCATGTTTCTATAAGTTATCTTTTTACAAGCTTTGGTAGATCAGGAACTATCTTTTTATTGCCACTTTGAAGGGTCAAGCAGACTCTGTTTCTATTAATAGCGGTTTTGAAATCTGCTATTGTTTAAAAACCTAACTGTGAAAAGAAAAGTTCTTTCAAAAGATCTAACTTTTTGCATTGACTGCCGTTACAGCCAAATAAAGGAGCCGACCTAATCCACTTTCCTGGGTTTGTACCTCTGATATTATTTAGACAGCAAGTATTCATAGGATTTATATATATACATATGTGTGTGTGTGTGTGTGTGTGTGTGTGTGTGTGTGTGTGTATACGTGTGTGTAGGATATATATTAGATGTCCCCAATACTATCCATTTGCCGAAATAGCCAGAGGCATATATCATGATTTTTTTTGCAAACAATCCATTTTCCATGTCTAGGAAGATAGAAAAATATATAGTTTCTAAGCCTTTGTAAAATAACCCTTCTTTCTGAATTATGGCTCTGAACAAAGAACATTTCATTTTTGTAGTTCTTATTATAGCCATCAGTTTTAAATTAAGAGCTGGAAATACGTGCCTAGCATATTTATAAACTTCCCTTTAATAAGGGGAAAAACCCTCATTTTCTTACTGAAGAATGATAAGTTAGGCACAAATGGGCCGAACACGTGCTGTTGTTTCAATTATAGAAATTAAAATATTTTGATTAGCAATATTAAAAGGACTTTCTTATGAATAGCCCATTGCTATTTCATACAAATTCATGGAAATAGATACAAATCCATACGGTTAATTCTAATGCTTAGTATATCATCTATTAATGAAGTCATGCTTCAAAAGATTTCAAAGCTGTTTCTGCTTTGAACAGAGTTGTAAGACCTGATGATGGGGAGTGAAGCCTAATAATTCACGGGGGATAGCAGTGAAATATGAAGCCCTCCTCAATGTAACTGGCTAATAAGCACGTGACAAAGAGCAGTAGGTCAAAGTTACGCAAGAAGGGATCTATTACCATGTTCAAACCTATAGAAGCCTATATCCATTTCTTGATGAGGATCATATGTATATGGGTAACTCCTCATAAGGCTAATGGGAGTTCACCAGAAATATCCTTTGTGCTCTTCTGGGCAATGGACCAATCTCCTGAGTGTATGGTGAGTGATGAGACTATTTCAATGAAGTCCATAAAAAATCAGATTGAGCAAAGGTAATAATTCCTTCATAATTGGCCTAATGATGAGAGGGAACATGAAAAGACATAAATCTGTGCAGCAAATCAAGAATGTTTTAGAAAGGTACTTAGACTCAAGCCAGTTGATCCTGTCAAACAGAGTGGTTTTAAGAAGAAACGATTCCCCATTTTGAATTATCTTTAAGGCACTGAAAAATTAAAACAAGCTTGTTCGTATTTGAAGACCCATGTCATATGGCTAACACCAAAACAAGGAGAATAAACTGCAAAAGCATCTGCACATCTTGAAGATCCCATTTTTTTTTTATTTGAGCTACAATTGAAAGGAGATTTCATGGCGTGTAATTCTAACATCTCTTAGATACAGAGATATATCTGTGTACTGGAGATATTTTATGTATCTTAAATACATAACATATTATAGATAGAGAAATTATTTTGTTATTGATATAGAGAAATATATAATAAATTTATATATATACACATATATATAAAACATAGATAATTTTATATATTATATATGAAATTTTGACCTTCTTAGTTACCTAGTGTTTTCCTAACCAGTTATATCCCAGGGCCTAGGACTACATAATCTAGACACAACTTTAGTGGTGAACCAAAACCCTAAAGCATTTCCTTTGTAGATGGCACCCAGTCTGTTTCTTGAACAGGTTGTGTAGCTTTCTTGGTGAGAGCGGAAATCAAGAGGTGCAAAGGTGCAAACAGGGAACTAGCCAGTGGAATCACGGTAACCATGGAAGCCTTCAGCAGTCACCCCCGACCTTCCAACCCCTTCTCCATGCTTCCCCCGTGCCTTCTGGTCTAATCACAGGGACATCGTTTGTGTGCTCTGTGGTGTTTTTATAGCAATTCTACAGCCGTCTTGAATTGCTTCGTGTCCTTATGTAAATTTTGCATCCAAATATTTGGTGCTCTTGGAGCAAGAGGGGCAGAAGACTAACATTTGTTGAATACTGGAACTTAAAGTGAAACACATTTCTTTCTGGCAACTTGAAACTTGGAGTGCCATGATAGAATCCCTCTCTCCAATACACGGTACCTGAATGTCACTCACATAGCAAGGCTGTTAATCACGTTTCTCAGGGTCCAAGGGTTACAGGCTTATAGGACTGACAATAATAGTGGATTCTAGATCTTGGAAGTTTTCTTATCCAAAGCCAGATTGCTCTAGGAAAGGAGCTCATTTGTCAGATTGAAGGGAGACCTTGAAGAATCTTTAGCATGATGCTGTGCGGTGTATTCACCTCTGTAGGTGAGAAAAGTGACATGTTGAACCTCCACCCCTCTCCTTGTTTGGCCGCTGTTGGAAAAAACTGGGGTAGCCTCCTTCACGGCTTTCAGTCTTCTGTCGCGTTCCTTACGCATGCCTCGGTCTTTCCTGCTGGTTCGTGCCTTTGCTGGTCACTAAAGCCATGCCTTTCAGATCCCACCAGCACTCTGACACGGAATGACAATGACATGGAACTGTGGACTATCCTTGCAGAAAACAGCTTGATAACAGTATAGGCAGGTCGGGTGCAATTCCAAGGTTGGCTTACGGCTGTGTAGCTTGTTGAATGCACGAGTGAAGAAATAAACTTAAGTGAAACAAATCCAACACTGATAGATGGCCTTGAATGAGTGAAGCTGTTGCACATGCTCTCTTGTCTCATTGTGTCTGGTCTTGAAACTTACACCCTGATGGGTCTGTAGTCCTGAGTGTCTACACCACGCAAGTGGCAGCTTCGTCACTATCCGTGCAGTTTCATTCAGTCAGCATTTTTGAGCACTTACTCGTTCCTGGAGCTCCACTAGTCCTAGAGGTAAAATTGGAGCAAGGGAAGGACCCTGTCCTTGAAGAGTCCTCTTCCCGGGGGAGGCAGTCACACGAACACAGATGCCACTGCAGGCAAGTGGTCACAGGTATGAAGTGGCAGGAGGGGAAGGCATGAAGTCCTGGCTGGGGAAAGAGCTGGTGTCCTGCGGAGAAGGTGATGTCTGTGTGGGCCCTGGAGGAAGGACGTCACCAGGCAGATTGAGACACAGGCAGGGAGGAAGGCAGAGGATGGCATGAGCAAATCACGGGGAAGCTTCAGGAGTGATGGAGTTGGTCTATTTGGAATGCAACCTTTATAGGGTTAGAATGGCTATCCAGGAGGCTCTTAGAAAAGTAGGCTAGGATTGCATTATGAAGGCTTTGTGTATCTCAGTAACATAAACTTTGCTGCCTTATTTGTGTATGAGTGTTACCTCCTGATTGGATAATGGGGAGCCTCTGGAGAGTAGGGATTGGGCTTCAATCTCGTATCGGTATACAGTCGGTGCTTAATGAATATCTAATGAATTAAATGAAGTAAACAAATGGTGAATTTATGACAGGATAAGATTCTCATTTCTTCTTTTTTTTTATTACCCCCCCCCCCCCCCATATATTGTAATGAAGAATCAGGAGAATCAGGAAGGTTCATCCTGGCAGGGAACTTTAAGGTCAACTTACCAAAATGCACATCTTACAGAGAGTTGCTGAGGGACATACTAAGGGCCATCAGGGTTGGGTCCTGGGTCTTCTGAGTCCAAGTCAAGTATAATTTCTATTCCATCATGTGTTTGTTAAATTTTTTTCTGAAATATCACTAAAAATCATGTTGCTTAAACTTTCTGCCACTAAGGGTATATTTTTATATCGAAGGATATGAAGATAAACCACAGTCGGGTTTCTGAGCAATTTCAGAGTGAGGCCGGGCTGCTGATAGGACAGTAAAGGAATTTCAGTGGCTACTATCATTGTCTTAATAGTTGATATTAAAAAAAACACTTTAGTATTATCTTTAATAGTTTCATTACTTGCAAGTTTAGTCAAATTTGACTTGTTTGGGAGTTTTGTGCACTTTAATGTATTTACTTTTAGGAAAAAAAAAATCTTTGGACATGTTGTCACTCTAAATTACATGGGGATAATACTACCCTCACTTTCCTAGAGCTTAGACATTTTTTTTTTTTTATTTTGGCGGGAGACATAAAGCCAAACACGCAGAGATTAAAAAGGAGAGCCAGAAGAGATATAATCCGCATTATCTGAAACTCATGTTCTATACACAGTGTAGCTGGGTTCGTGATAAGGTTTCCTAAAGCACTGTGTTTAGAAGCAACTAATTATAAAGAGGGTTGGTTGTTGGTTGCTAGCGTCAGACCTAGAACTGACCACAAAAACGTGACAACCTGATAGGTACGTAAGATCCTAAAAAACTGTTTTAAACACAATCGCTTCTAAGAACTTTCAAAGCCTAAAGGCATGTACCCATTATCCAACACCAAGAACATACTTAGTAGCCCCTTGAGAATACCATCCTTTTATGGCAGATTATAGTAATTTATGCTCCAGGAAAACATTCTGATATTTTAAGAAGAAAAAAAAAAAAACTGTGCTAAGGAGGCTTTTTAATGAAGTGGTGATTGCACAGTATCATTTTAGAAATATTTATATCCAAAATGGTTAAAATGCTTTAAAAGATAGGTTGTTTCTGAGCCATAGGTAAAAGACCACTCTCCAGACAACTTCTTAGTATCAAGGAGCACATACTAAATGCTTCTTACATGGCAGACACTGTTAAATATTGGGAATTTACAAAGATTAAGAGATATGAGGCTTGCCTTCGCTGAGTTTGCAGTCCATCGGAAGAGATCTAATATGTAAGATAAGCATAGGGACATGGAAAAAGAGAACTACCTAGTTATTCAGAGGGCTCTCCCCAGAAAGTTTCAGACAGTTCTGTTCTTCTGGCTGTTACTTTTAATCTTTCCTGTCCTCCCCTCCCCTCCCCTCCCCTTCCCTTCCCTTCCCTCCCCTCCCCTCTCCTGTCCTCTCCTGTCCTCTCCTCTCTTCTCTCCTTTCTTGTCCTGTCCTGTCCTGTCCTTTTCCATTTTCACTATTATAGCTTATTCTTTCCATTACCTGTAATGATTAAATATAGTTTTGGTTAGAGCAGAAACTCTAAACTCTTTTCTTTCACGTGCACAATTTGAAGTTCTCTCTGGTTTTCCCTCTAACTTAGCAGAAAATAAGAAGCCTGCTGAGTTCAGACATGCTTCATTCATTTTTTTTTCCCTCAAGGTCCAGCTCTTGTGACCAACAGAATGGTTATGGTCACTTCGGGATGTGACACTTCATCAAAAGGAGAGCAATGCATTTATTTGGCACAACAACAAGAACAAATCCATCTTGAATTCAATATCATTGTTCCCATTTTATAGATGAGGAAAGCAAGATCCAGAGAAGCTAATAAGTTGGGTTGGTATTTAGCAATAATCAGAAAATAAATCTTAGTGACTTAACATGGCATTATGACAGTCAAAACTTCTCGACTATGGGAAAATAATAGGGTCTTTTATTTGGAATATAGTGGAAAAAGCCATGCACTGGCTGAGTTCTTTACTAAGTGGTAGTGGGACTTTGAACGAATCCCTTAACCTCCCTGGGGTGGGTTTCTCCAATTGTAAAATTAAAGGATTGACTAGATGAAACGCACAACTGTTTTTTTTTTTATCTGTTACATGATTCTCAAATATTGAAAACCAGAGTCCTAGATCACCTTTACAATGGTTTTTAATAAAAGCAGACCATGCAGGTAGTTTCTCACGTTGTGAGAGTCTGAAGGATCTGTGCAACACCGTGATTAAGATTGTGGGTTATTACAGTAATAGGCATAGGTAGGGCATTTACTGTGTACTATACCAGATTTATAAATTATTCTTAAGGTGGTATAAATGCATTGAATACACGTAAGCTAAGCTGTGGGCTCAAAGGTTTTCTCAAAGGCCTGCCATTTCTCGGCAAGATGGGATCTCAAAGCAGGTTTGCTGAACATCATTAGTGTGAACTTCAGAAATTGCATCGTGGAAGTCATACACCACTGAGATTTTCATAATTTAAACATAACTGTCAGTGAAAGGAGTCTGAGTTCATAATAGTGGCTGGTTTTCAGCCACTTGGGAATGGTGGGTATGCTTTTCATAGATGCTTTTCACCTTTCCCTCTGACTAGAGCCGTCAAGGTCTCAGTTCCAACCCCTGCAACAGGCTGGGCTTTGCTCTCCTGCCTCAAGGTAGTGTCCCTCTAGGCACAGTGAGCCCAAAGCCAAGGCCAGTTCATGCCGTGTTCAGGTCTGCCGGCCTTTCACACGTAAGCACGATTGGGCACCTGTTTAGTTTTACTTTGCGAATCATCCGTCATCGTTTTTGAAAAATGTTTCCAATGTTTGTTTATTTTTTTTAAGAGAGAGATGGAGACAGAGCGCGAGTCAGGGGAGGGGCAGAGAGAGAGGGAGACACAGAATCCGAAGCAGGCTCCAGGCTCAGAGCTGTCAGCACAGAGCCCCATGCGGGGCTTGAACTCGTGAACCGGAGCGGAAGTCAGCCTCTTAACCGACTGAGCTGCCCAGGCGCCCCTCATCTGTCGTCATTTTTAAATCCCATACTGGTGAACTGCTCCCAGCTGGATATCTTAGGATACACCTTTATTTACCACGAGTTTACCGGTTTTTGTGTTTCAAGAAGTAGAAATGTTTGGGGCGCCTGGGTGGCTCAGTTGGTTAAGTGTCCGAGTTCAGCTCAGGTCACGATCTCACGGTCCATGGGTTCGAGCCCCGCGTGGGCTGGTGGCTCAGAGCCTGGAGCCTGCTTCCGATTCTGCATCTGCCTCTCTCTCTGCCCCTCCCCCATTCATGCTCTGTCTCTCTCTGTCTCAAAAATAAATAAACGTTAAAAAAAATTTTAAAAAAAAGGAAGTAGAAATGTTTAAGGAAAAGCATCACAATCACCGTGCATCCCCTAAAAGATAAAATACGATTTGGAAACAGGCATAATGCTATAATCCACAGCACGTGTGGAGGCAAAGGCTTGTAGAAGGATGCTCAGAGATTTTAGAGATGGATACCTATGGATTTGAATCCTGACTTTGGTGTTCCTGGCTGTGTGAAATCAGGGAGGATACGTAACCTCTTTCATGTTTTTATTTGTGAATGGGGTCTAGCAAGCCCACCTCGTATAGTTGTGATGTGGACTAAAGGAGCATAAGTAAAGCCTCAGTGTGGGAGTCCTTGGTTGGAGCTTCTACATTGGCATGGAATCCTTGGTTGGATTTCTACACTGAAATGAACATGGATGAGTTTAAGGACTGAGAACATAGCACTGAAATTAGAACATCTAAACTGATATGATGGCTCATAAACCCCTTCTCTATTTAATCTGGGGTACAACTTAAATTCCCTAATTAAAAGTGGTAAAAAAAAAAAATTCAGAGGGTTGGTAAGTGATAAATGGCTTCTGTAATAATCCTTTCTTAGAAGGTGTAGATTACTTTGTGACAGAAAATAATGCGTTACATACGAGACTTTTAAAATCCCTCCCATACAGATTGACTGGATGATGATTTGGATGATTTTTTTTTTCTTTCTCTTCTCTTATGGATCCACAGGGAATATTGTAGGATTTATCACCTAATAAAATTTAATGGAAAGTTTTAGGAAAAGTTAAGAAAAAGATAGCCTTAACCCAGGTGTGATGGTTGGAATTTCAATCATAACTTTGGCTCTCTCTATATTTGGAAGAAAGTAAAATAATACAGATCGGTATAGGGTAATTAGTAAGAGCTGCCTGTGGAGAGTCACTTTGTTTTAGAGAACCGTTTCACTATTTGAGAAAACCGGTCTATTTCTGTACTTTGGACATCTTCCAAATTTCAGTTTCCAGAGACTTCTCTCTCCTGCAGGGTGACCTGCTCAGTGAAGAAAGAGTCTCAGATTTTTTTATTTTTCTATGATTGTAGAAAACCTATTGCCTGGCAAAATTTCAGAAGTGACCTTTCTTTTCTGACAACAGATGGCAGTGTTTTCAGGGACAATAGCCCTGTATTTATCAGCTACTAAGGAATCTTACACTATGTTTCTCTCTCAAACCACCAGCTCCTCCATCAGGAGCTGGTATATATACAAGGGCACTTTGATTTCATAGGATGTTTTTTTTTAAACGGGGGAAAAAAGGTTGGAGTGAATCGCCCCTTTGTTGGAAGGTTTTAGATACATTTCCTGCTATTATATTTGCTTAGAGAAATTAAATTTTATAACTCTACCCTTTTAATAAAAGAGAAAACTTCCTTTGTATATAGGTATAGTTAATATTACCTAAACTATAACCTACAGATACATCTTTAAGTGTCATACTCTTAAGTTGATGATTATCGAAAGTTTATAGTTTACTGTAAACGACTATGTTTATTTTATGAAGGGATGGTAACACGTTCAGCTGAAACTTAAAAAGAAATCCTAAAATGTCTGATCACATAACTAGTTGATGGTTTTTCATAGATATGCTTGGCGTTTTAGGGCTTTGACAGGAACCATATCTTAAATACTCTGTTGTATTCATTTAACACGATGCAGCATCGCTAGGAACGTGGTGCGGACACACAAGAAATATGAACTTGAAGCTGACCCTAAAGACCGTATGTAAGTTTTAGGCAGGCGGAGAGGATAAAGAAAAGTGTTCTTTGCAAGAAAGAACGGCAACAGTCCCATCAGGGACTGACAAATAGTTCAGTGTGTCCCAAGTGAAAGATAAGGAAAATAGATTGGAAAAGGAGGTGGTACCAAATTGTGGAGACCTTTGAATGACTTCTTGGGCCAGTGGTTTTCCCATTAGTGTGTCTTAGCCTATAAAGGAAATTTTGAGTGGAAGCCCAGTGCAGTTTGTAAAGCAAAGTGGTTGCCGTGGAGGCTAGTCCTTGAAGCACATCCACAAAACTCTTAACACTATCTTTCCAACTAAGAAAGAAAACGTTCATTGTAGAAATGACTCATAGGCAAGATAGGACTCATTCACTTCCTCATTAAGTCATTTTACAAACTGAGCACCTATTATGGGTTATGCAGTTATTTCATAAGTGTATTTTGTTTAATACTTGCATAAAGCCTGATTCATGGTAAAGATAGAGCCAAAGTTGATGGGGAGAAGAACATTTTGCACGGCAAATCAATTTATGCATATTATCTAGCCAAATTATAGGACATTAAACACACTGACCATTGAATAAAATAATCGGTAATGATTCCAAAGCAGAGAAGCACACATGATGCATACTCACGTGCCTTGTTACATAGCCAAATGTGTCATACACGTGCACACACACACACACACACACACACGTATATACATGAGTATGTGTCTGTTGATCTAAACAATTATGTATCTGTATGAAAAGAAAAGAGTAACCCAATTAAATTGCAATTTCTTTTTCTTTTACTTAAATGCATTTTCTTAATATTTTGTCAATTGAGACAGCAATTAAAATTTATTTTTGGTTCGGCAGTCATTTTTGTATTCTCTTCAACTTTCCACAGTAGTTTGTGTCTGCTGTGTAAAAAGTAGAATGAGTGTCCTACTTCTGTCTGTTTCCATTATGCTTCTCCTTCTTGGCTGCATTTGTTTTTCTCTCTGTGCCTGGTGGGACATTAAAGGTTCTATAATTATTTCGATAAGATCAGGGTTGCAGATATCTTTGGTTTCACTTAGCTCTTTGCTAATAATTTGGCTTTAGTGCTGAAGGCTAACAAACATCTTATTTAACAATGCATGTTTAAAACCGGATGCCCTGAAGAATACTGTAGTTATTAATCTATTGCAGATCTTTTTTCTCGAATATATAATTATCTGTCAATTTTAGGAAGCATACTCTAATGTTTAAAATCTTAAATATTTAAGAAAGCAAATGAATTTTGAATATGAAAGAAAGCATATGATATGATCCTGGTGAGAAAATTAATCAGGATTTACCTTAAAAAAAAACACACATTCTATCAAGTCAGGATTATTGGTCAACAGAAAAGCCCCATCTTAAGAAGTTAAAACAAGATAGAAGTAACGATTACCTGGACCACCAGGTTTAACAATATAAGCAGAGGCTTCAGAAGCCTATAGAACTGGCTTGGCAAGTTAAATCATTATAAACAACATGAGACAGACCAACCAGAATAATCTGTGTTGGCTTTTTTTTTCTTATAATTATCTGTTCTCAGTCCTGAGTAATCATAGTGGGATTGTTAGTTACACCCCAACAATTGGTTTGTTTTGTCTCAGTTTGTTTTGTTTTGTTTTAGCAAGAAGGGCATTAACTATAAACATGTTATTAAAATCAAGGGGCAAAAGCCCAGAACATTCCGGTCTACAGTTGCTGCACTCACCCTGGGGAGTCCAGTGAACCTCCATTCCCTGTAGCTTCTGGAGTCTCTCAGCACGAGTGAAGCAATTTAGGGACACCTTAGAGAGTAAAGAGGCAAGAAAAGCGTGCGGAATATCCGGACTTAGAATCCTCTTGAATGATCCAGAACCCTTGGGTGATCTTGGCATAAAGAAGCTCGTTGACCTTTCCTTAACCTGGCATGTCCCAACTTAGCCCGTTTAAATATAACCTACTCTCATGTTGTGGATCCCACTTTGGGAAATACTACACTAGAATCTTCCCGATCCTAACATTACACAGGAGGGCTCTTCTGAGTCATTAAATTCAATGGCCGGGCCGAGGGCCGAGGGACAGACGGAGGAGCAATGCTCCAGAACCTTCCTAATTCCCTGTTCCCACTGCCATACTCACTTCTTCCACAAGGTATTTTCTTTCTCACCGGGGCCCTTCTCCGCAGAAACATCATCTCTGCTTCTCGAAGTTGCTGTGAAGCTACCATAATATGACATCAGGTATAAAATAACATAGTTCGGGGCGCCTGGGTGGCTCAGTCGGTTGAGCGGCCGACTTCGGCTCAGGTCATGATCTCACGGTCCGTGAGTTCGAGCCCCGAGTCGGGCTCTGTGCTGACAGCTCAGAGCCTGGAGCCTGTTTCAGATTCTGTGTCTCCCTCTCTCTGACCCTCCCCTGTTCATGCTCTGTCTCTCCCTGTCTCAAAAATAAATAAAATGTTTAAAAAAAAATTTTTTTAAATAACACAGCTGATTTCCTTAAAACTTTACCATTTTAATGGCTGCAAAACAGTGTGACATGATAGGTCCACTTAGTCCTTGCTGGAAACCTATGGGCCTCAATGAAAATAAAATTAAATTTCTCATAAGATTTTAAAAATAGAGATTTTATACCAGCAGGGAGTACAAAACAGTGCTTTGTACTTATCGTTTGCCATTGTGGTGGTTGGTATAATGGAGAACGCACACTCTCTCTTTCTCTTTTTGACTTGAACACATCAAGGTAAGCAGCTGAGGGAGACAGAAACCAACTGTTTTTCCATTCACCTTATTATTGAGCTGTGGTTATAGAACTTCCGTTTTGTTATCAAAAGATCTTAACTAAAGTTTCAGTTAAGCAGAAAGAAAGAGTTAACATTTAAAAGTGTAGGAAAATAGCTCTCGACACCTGTTCCGAGTTTGCATTATAATATTTACAATAATATTACGCGGTCAATTGCAGTTTAAGACTGGTCTGAGAAGCACTGTCTTTTTATACTGTCTCTGATGTAGTTAATGTCATTGTTCTTGTCAGTTCATTTTACTTAGTTTTAAGGAACGTGTTTCTTCCTTCTGAGAGATCCAACACCCAACAGGTGTCTAATAATGGAATGCCTATGAAAATTATCTCAAAGGTATCCTCAGCTCAGGACAAACAAGTCATTAACGGCTAGTTTAAAGCAGAACTCCAAGCTGTGCAATTAACCAACAAGGCACACTTGTTAATGCTGTCACCTTTCAGGGGAGGATACGGTGCCTCAGGTAGCATTTTGGAAGCTAGAAGAGAAAGCCGAAGGAGTCAGTGAAAATCTCCCTGGTGCACGATACTGTTTAAAGACAGAATAAAAAGGGAGAGGAAAAAAAGCGGGGGGCGGGGGAGGGGGGAAAAAAGGCAACATTGACATGGGCATGACCTCTCCAGATTTCGTTTAAACATGGAACCCCTGAGCAGTGTGACAACACAAAGCAGCACACCGTGTTTTACAGCCGACTAAGGTTTTGCTTGCAGGATGGAATTATACCAGCCGGGCAATTGCTTGGTGAACACCAGGCGCTCTGTCGGTAGCAGCCTGGTGGAGGCATCATGCCTCCCAGAGGTGAAATGTGGACTCTTCAAGGAGGAAGAAGGCCTTCATGCCCGTGGAAGTGTCCATGGCTCTGAACTGTAAAGAAGCAATAATAGAGACATCTTCAGCCAAGAGTGATTAACCGTCACACTAGAGGAGGTGATAGATAATATTTGGATTGGGAGAACGAACCCAAAGCTCGGCCACACTCACTCTCTACAAAGCTATAAAAGTCATAGGTAGAAATATTTGACTGAACACTCAGAGTCTCAGACAGGTAAAGCCAATGGAAGGGAATCATACAGTAAAAAATAATTTATTCACATATACATAGCTTATTTTGTCACGTACGCTTAAATAGCCTTTTCCTCTGCAGCTAGTTTGGATCCAATTGAATACAAGAAATGCCTTGTGACAGTGCTTGCGTTTTGCTTTATGATTGTGAACAAATGCAGAAAGCTAGTCGACGCATTCCTGGTATAGAAATATGATCTCTGTTGATTGGGTTGACATGCTAAACAGCAGTCTTATGTGTTCATATTTATTTAAAGATACCATTGCATCTATTATGAGCATAAGTGCTTATAACCATCTATTGACACTCATTTCTTAGTTGAGCCATAGGTATCAGTGGTCTCTCTGTAAAGAGACGTTTGACGCTCGAGCGTATTTAATACAGTGTGTCCTAATTGTGTTTGTATTTACAGAGTCTCAATTTTAAACAGCAAAAATACAGTTGGTAACTTTCAAAAATGGATCACTCTGGTTTGGGGGGCAGAGTGAGTTCTGTAAATAAAGTTACTGCATCAAATAAATGGTTTATTTTGCCCTGGTTACTACAAGAAAAACTGACTTTATTATTTTTAAGTAGCCATCGTTGAACTCAGCAATGCTTGTCTTCGAATCCTTGTGTATACCCTGGCAACCAATACAGTTCTTTGCACACAGTAGGCAGTTAAATATTGATTCTGAGGAGCAGTATATTTCAAGAACAGGAGACCAATGTAGTGACTGCATTCCTTGAAAAATTGAAGTCTTATAAATACGGGTTTCTTTAAACTAATTTGTTATTTAGGGCATCAATATTAAACAGTCTGAGAATGGCCTGCTAGTGATTATCTTTTAAGAGCATAAAACTGAAAGCTGGGGAAAAAAAAAAAAAAGATTAGTAGTACCAAGTACTTTCTGTATTATCTTTAATGCTAACATTTAAAGAATGGCAGTGATAGAAAAATCTCAAATGACTAAACCATAAGCCTAGCCTCGCCAACAAAATTTGCACGACCTGATACTTCTGTGAGCCATAGAATCGGCGTATGTGTTACGTTAAAAGAGTTGATTTTTTTTATTGTCTTCCTCGCTTTCATTTCACATTTTTGCCATCATTTATATACTGTTTGTTTTTATTTCAGGGTTAGTCAGCTATTTATTTCATTAGTATCGAGCAAAGCAAACCAATAGATAAAGAACTGTCTTTTTTTATCTGTGTCTTTTATAATCATTTCTCTTTTAAGTAATAAATTTACATTTTATAATCATAATCATGAAATTGCAAATGAAATCAGTTCTAGAAAGATTAATTCAGTCGTGCTCACAGCTGTGAAGATTGTGGAAATAAATATCATTTTGCAATAATGTATTCTTGACAAAGGGCATAACAAAAGAATGATTTCCATTCAGAGATAGTGGGTATATTTATTTTGCATGTTGGGGGAGGGGCATTCAGCTCTAGCTTTTCGACCCTGACCTAGTTTTGTAGCTGCTTATTATTCAGCTATATGTTTGAGAAATCTCTGTAATTTAATTTGGCATCCTCTTCTGCATGTCTGCACCCAGCAGTAGGGGCTCATGATATTAGCGGTGTCCCATGCTGAATCGTATTTATTTTAAAATATCCTAACGCACTCGTAACTCAGAAAGAAAGTGTTAATTGTTACCAGGGAACTGCCTGATTACAGACTTGCTGTCCCGTCCAGGGCCTTGCCATAATTAGTAACCACTGTTGACATTTAGATTTAAATTGAATTTTCTTCTAATTAAACCCAGAGGGGGTTGATCCTCTCAGATGTACAGGTTAATAAAATTAGTCAGAAACTGTTAAACAGTAAGCTGAATTCTCCAAGAGAGCTGTCCCAATGTATTGTTACGAATTCTGTAATTAATATTAAAGGCATTCATTAAATTTGAATTGTCTTTTTCTGGTTTGAGTTGCATATGGTTTTGTAGCAGTTATTTCTTTAATTAGGCCTGTTTCCTTTGATAACTGCAGTATTACTAATTTCTCTCGTGTTTGTAAATTTAGAATTATACATACCACTCCCCCATTCCATTCTGCAATGCATAATTCACAGCACCATTATTCCAGGAGTACCCAATGAATAATAATAAATGCTAAAAATAAATACAGTAGTGGCATGAAATTTTGGTACTCCAGATGACTCTTAACTGCTCTCTATTTGTCACTGTCCTTACAACAAAGATATTTAAGCTTGGAGCAGGTCACCAGCAGTTTTCTCCCCATCAGTGTATTTTTCTTATCTACTCCTCACAAGTTTTGACGTAACAGTGGCTTGATTTCGGGTTGCTTTGTCTGGTGATGGGAAGGCCACGGTGTGTATTCTACATATCAACACAGGCTTTGATTCCGCCTCCCTTCCAAAGACTTGGGAAAAATGAAAAGGCTCAACACTCAGTATGAAAATAGATGACAGGAAAATTTCCAACGATCAGTGATGAGAGATGAAGTGAATTTGGTCATTTTAGGGGGAGTGGTCCACTGTGACCCTTTGGATAGCATCTGAATTTACAGGAACTTTTACAAAGCAAAGCTTTAGCCACTCCTATCATTGTTTGATTTCTGAGCTCATGTATTAATTCCTTATGTACTCCACAGAATAATAGCATATTGTCAACTTCGCCATTGTACAAAAGGTCTTGTTTTTAATATACCGATAAGAGTTTTATACATCAATACTTAATACATAGCACTCTGTAAATACGCTGGATGATCACAGTTTCTTTTTAACATTACTCATTTCTAAAACAATCACTTTCCTTCCTCTCCCTACTACCCCCCGTTACAAAATCATGTAGTCCATGCTTCTAGTCACTTTGGGATAATAGATTTCAGAAAAAGATTCCTATGGGATCTGGCAACATGCTTTCATGTTCTATTTACGCCTCAAGAGAGAGACATGGTTATTTTATAAAATGCTTCTTAATTTTCTAATCAAAATAAACAGAGGGAAACAACATGACTTCATTTTTCCTGCTCAGTCTACTTAACTAAACTGCCTTAAATAAAAATATTTCCAGGCACAGTTAAGCTCAGATGGGGAGGTTGAGGGGGGCACAGTACATTCAGCGCACGAATAGCCATACCTCCTACAATACTGGGAGTCAGAACTTAAAATTTACGGAGTTTTAAATTACAGAATGGTGTCTTTAACATAATCTGAAACCTCATACGTAGGACATTATGGCTAGATTACGTGATATATTTGATGGTAGCCTTGTGTGACCAAATCCAAAATAGGATGTTGTTTAACAGTCTATTAGACTCCAACTTCCAGGCGGGGAGTAAGGTCCTGGAGCGAATGGCGTAATATCCAGATAAACAATAGTAAGTGCGTAGTGTGGCATAATCTCACCCATTGGCCTGCTGGAAATCCTAGAACTGAGAACATACCGCTCTGCCCGCAGTTGTATGAAGGGCTATGTAAACGTGAGCCGATAGTTGTGAGCTACAAGCACCAGCAGGAATAGAATTGCCAGCATATCACAAAGGACTATGTATCCCAGTATTTTTTTTAATTTTTTTTAACGTTTATTTATTTTTGAGACAGAGAGAGATAGAGCATGAACAGGGGAGGGGCAAAGAGAGAGGGAGACACAGAATCTGAAACAGGCTCCAGGCTCTGAGCTGTCAGCACAGAGCCCGACGCGGGGCTCGAACTCACGGACCGCGAGATCATGACCTGAGCCGAAGTCGGACGCTTAACCGACCGAGCCACCCAGGCGCCCCTGTATCCCAGTATTAACCACAAGTTTAATGTATTCGTTTCTAGTATTTCCTGAATCAGTTTATTTTAGGGTATTTTTTAACCTATGGGAACGGATGTGAGTGCCACGAGGGTGCACTGCCTGGGAATGAGAGGTTTCTGCCAGTTTCTGCCAGCTGGCTGAGGACACTGGGACCAGTCATTTCATGATCTGTGACTCGGTTAGCTTCTGGGTGAAGTTGAGACAGTAAGTTCCCTCACCTTCCTATGAGTCTGTCATTTTTGAAGTCAAAGGAAAAGTGAGATGTTTGCACACAGGTGATTCTTTTAAAAATGAGCTATGATCATGATCACTATTTTTTAATGGAAGATAAAAGGATATGAATTAATTTCCTAGGTTTTATTCCATTAGTTATTTACTCCAGCAGCCTTTTTTAGAGTGAAAATGATATCCTGATTCTGACTTACTTTTTAAAATCTTTTCTAAATGTTTATGCATTTTCGAGAGAGCGAGCAGGAGGAGCGGGGGAGGAGCAGAGAGACGGGAGGACAGAGGGTCTGAAGCGGGCTCCATGCGGGGCTCAGAGTTGCGAACCATGAGACCATGACCTGAGCCAAAGTCGGACACTCAACCTACTGAGCCACCCAGGGTCCCCATATCCTGATTCTGATTTTTAGATGGAATACTGATTTTTTCCCTATAAATAGAGTGATTTCACGTGAGGTGTGTTGGTTAAGACTTCAAGCCTCTGGCCAGTGCAGATCAAGTTCTCTGTGGGTGCATCATTCTCATGGGGGGGGGGGGGAGGGGTCGGTTGATGGGCAATATGGAGGGGTGGGGGTCATATTCCCCAAATATCCCACTACCTTGGTCCTCCCTTGCCCAGTTGCTCCTTCCTAACACCCTCTCCCAATATTCCTGGTATGAGCCGTGGTAATATCGGGGAAATGTTCATGCCTGAGTTCTTCCGTCCCTTCTCCAAACATGGGATTGGACTCTTGTGTTCTAAACTAATAATCAGAGGTCCTCCAATAGCCGTTAATCCAACTGTCAGGTTGGTTATTGGTTTACTTCACCGTTAAATGCCTAATTTTTGGAATACCGCGTTTTTCCTGTAGTTGCATAAAGAAACAAAAGGTTGATTGCATTTTGCTGAGAGGAGATGAGGGTGACCAGAAGGAGGAGAAGTGAGCCATAGTGTCTGGGTGGTCTCCACCAACCCAGGAATTATTTAAATATAAAAAGTCAGGTCAGGCCCCTTTGGAGTTTAGTTCCTTCCCCTTTAAATTAGTGTGTCAAGCCTCACCTTGACCTTTAATGAATTCCTCCCTTGTAGCGTTTCTGTCCTCACCACATGCAGAGGATGGGCTCCTTTACAAAGCGGCATCGGGGTCACATGTCCAATCACTGTTTGTAGTAATGCACGCAGGTAACGTGGGTCCCGGAACAGTGGTGGCAGGAGAGCAGATAAGGTGCTTGGGCTATTATTCTTTTCCAAGAAACAGAATCGGAGTTTTATCTATAATCTCACTTAATATTCATGCAAACCCAAGACAGAGGTGGTATTATTATTATTGCTATTATTCTCCTCTTATCAATTCAGAAACTGATAAGAAGAGGGGAGAGGTTAAATACCTTGATCAAAGTTTTAGACAGTTAGTGACTGGGCTACTCACCTTGCAGCCCACGTTGACCTAGTTTGAAAGAAGGACATGAGAAACAAATACAGATGTTAGTAAGGAGATCTCAGGACACGAGAAGGGATTTGCGGACTTGTGCCAACCCACGCTGCCATGTCCAGAAAGCTAGGCTCTCTTAGAAATGAACACACGAGCAAAAATCCTTCCTCTTCTCAGGGGGTCGCTACACTTGGCGAGCACAGCAGAAGGGAGAGGCTTGTTGAATCGCTGTGTCGTACACCTGAAGCTAATGTGACGCTGTCACACTGTCCTTCACTTGAAACAAAAAAGACCCTTCTCTTCTCCCTTCCTAGAGCTTTTCAGTTAGAGAGCGAGCCCAGGGCGGTAGGTAGTTTGTGCTGGTGAGTCAAGGGTGTTTTCAGCAGACCTTGTTGGGCTGGGCTGCTTTTTGGGGGGCAAGGATTCTTCCACACGGTAAAGCTGCCCATTGTGCTTTGAAGATAGAATAGAAATAAATAGGATTTTCCTCCAAGAGAAAGAGTTTTTCATGGATTGAAATCACATTGGTGGCAGGCTAATCCTTAGTCTCTTTGTTACCTTGGCTTTTGTTAAATAATGTCCAGTCACTACCTGTATCTTTATGTTCTTTAGATAAATTATGTGTAATTGTCAATCCTGACATGTTCCGTGAGTCAACTGAAAAGGGATCTAAAATACAATATATCTGAAATTAGCTTCATGGTTTTTCCATGAGTTCTTTCTTTGTCCAGGCAAACTTCTTTCCCCAGAGACACTGGCTTTCTTTCGTTTCAGAAAGCAACAGTGAAAGAAACACCCTTTATTTACTACCATGACGGTTATGATTGCGATTCAGCTATGCAAATGGACACATCTCCCGGCCACCCGGCCTTTATCAGAAGGCCAATGGAGAGGACATGCACAATGGTCTTTTGTCAAAAACCCCGCCACTCTTTTCATTTAACTCCGATTTGTTTTTAGCAGGAGCTGTGACTGTAGGAGCAAGAGACTTGTGCTCCCTTAGTGCAGTGCATGGGGATAATAGCCCTTGGCTCATTATAAAGCCGTCAAATACATTATTATAGTTGATCCTCACAATATTGCAACGTGGTAGCTGTTATTATCCCAGTTTTGTTGAAGAGGGTTGTAAGGACCGAGATTCGGAAAGGTTAAATGGCTTTCATAATTTCATACAGCTATCAGGTGATACGGCTAGGATCACAATCCCGTCAAAGCCCCCTGCGCTGTGGTGGAATCCGGCACGATTATGGCAGGCAAAGAGGTAGCTGTAAATAAACCCGCTGCAGATTTTACATTTGGATTTGGGTTGGCTTCCTCATTCTTAAAATTATATGCAGCGTTTTAATATTATCTTCTCAGCAGCTCCTACCTAAAATACTTCAGTATCTTTGGCAATTTTTAAGTTCTTCTATGGTAATCTTTCTGAAACACAGTAATCATGATGGTCATAGTAATTGTTAACATATTTGTGACCTGTTTTCTTTTTTCTTTAACGTTTGTTTTCATTTTGAGAGAGAGACAGAGAGAGTGCAAGCAGGGGAGGGGCAGAGAGAGAGAGAGAGGGAGAGAGAGAATCCCAAGCAGGCTCTGCATGAACGATGAGAGCATGACCTGAGCCAAAATCAAGAGTCAGATGCTCAACTGACTGAGCCACCCAGGTGCCCCTGCTTTCTGAGTGTAAAGCAACTTACTAAGCATTTTATTTGCACTGTTTCGTTTAATATTTGCAGCAGTCTTTTCATCAAGCACTCCTTTGTAGCCTCATTTTGTTCATGAGAAAACTCAGGCTTCCAGATTTTAAGTAACCGGTCCAAGATTCCATAACTACCTAAGTGAAAGAACTAGAAAGTGAACCCAGATTTTTGTGTCTTGAACATGAACTTGGAAGATCACTTTTCAAGTCAAGAGTATAATTCCTCAATCTTCCAATTCAAACAAACCCTCCAGATTGAAAGAAGACACTATTCTCCTTCCATGTTTATTCCAAATCTGTATTACAGATTACTTACAGCTGGTCAGATTTTTAAGTACATTTTCCATTTGCGTATTTCTTGCTTATTTTACATCTCCCTTTGCTGGTGCCGCGCCACAGGTGAGATTAAGTGGCAGGAGAAGGTGCTCTTAGATTCTCTAAGAGAGAATCCTCCACCTCAAGGAGAAGTAAAGAGAAGGAAAACAGTAGAATGTGGAAGAAACAAAGGGGGGAAGGAAAAGAGAGACAAAGAGCCCACAGAGTACAAGATGGGAGATGGGAATAGCTTGTACTCATTAAAAAAGAAAAAGGAGGCAAAGAATTAAAGGAAAGAATGCATAAAGTAAGGAAGGAGCGGGGGAAAGGAAGGGAAGGGAAGGAAAGAAAGGGAAGAAAAAAGGAAGGGAGGGAGGGAAGGAGAGAGGAAGGAAGGAAGGAAGGAAGGAAGAGAGGAAGAGAGGAAGGGAGGAAGAGAGGAAGGGAGCAAGGAACAAGGAAGGGAGGAAGGAAGCAAGGAAGGAAGGGAAGAAGGGAGGAAGGAAGCAAGGAAGGAAGGGAAGAAGGGAGGGAGGAAGGAAGGAAGGAAAGAAGGAAGGAAGGGAAGAAGGGAGGGAGGAAGGAAGGAAGGAAGGAAGAGAAGAAGAGAGGAAGGAAGAAGGAAGGGAGGAAGGAAGCAAGGAAGGAAGGAAAGAAGGAAGGGAAGAAGGGAGGGAGGAAGGAAGGAAGGAAGAGAGAGGAAGGGAGAAAGGGAGGGAGGAAGAGAGGGAGGGAGGAAGAGAGGGAGGGAGGTTATAAGAGCTGGAGGGAGACAGGGAAGAAAAACTACACATGATTTAAACCAAAAGAAAGACCTGGAGCTTAAGATCTACTGAAGTCTTCCTGGCCCCATTCCTCCCTTCATGCTCCCTAAGTAGAAGCGATATTTATAGCTTTAGACCAAGCTAACCGGCTATTTGTAATGTGCCAAATTCTGTCAAGAAATTAACTTTCTGATGACCATATGTGAGGCCATCTTTATAGCCTGACAGCGTGATTTGCCAATGAATTTTCAAAGGAAAATGTCACAAGACATCCACCATGAGAAATTTTGCTGCCACTGAGGGAGCCACCACATCGAGAGACTTCTTGGAATGTTGTCATTCCCATTGAACTCTGTAGGACTTATGACTGGCCATTAAATTTCATGTAATGCTAGAGCAATAACAGTTAGGAGGAAATGAGTTTCTGTACCGAAGGGTCCGCCTCCAGGCCAAGAAGTAGTAGCCGAGAGGTGGCCTGCCCCATGGACCACCGTCCTTTCAAGGCTTAGGACAGGCCTGGCAGATAAGAACAGACAAGCAATTCTGCAGCCTCTGATAGACGTGATTTCAGTGAGCACAGATTTTTTTCCCCTTTATTAAAAGATAGATACATTCAGTGGGCCTCCCACTGTTTCTTATTTATCCATTTATCCATTAATAATCTTGTCACACAGGCAGCAACTTAAACGTGTACAATTTCTTTAAGATATTTCATTCTACCACTACATGAGCCTCGAAATGTGGGTAATTAAGATACCTTGTAAATCTGGATATAACATAGTTCTCTCATTCAAACAAATGCACAGGTAATTTAACCAGTCTTTTACCAATTGACCTGAGGAAAATGGAAATCACTCCAATTAAAGCTGTTTCATTTGACAAAAGAAATGGATAAGAGTGAGAAGAAATGTTTCTAATCTATAAAAAAAGAAAACTATGTAGAATACCTTCTCTATTTTGAAAGTTCAAACAACCATGAGTTCAAATTTAAATGTATTGGAAATGAAGCAGGTAATAGATAAGTGAATGGAAGTGCATGCTAAATTCAAAAGCAACTAGGGTCTTCTTAAGAAAGAAATCTTTTCTGGGGCACCTGGGTGGCTGTTGGTTAAGCGTCCGACTTCAGCTCGGGTCACGATCTTATGGCTTGTGACCCCAAAGCCCCACTTTGGGGTCTGTGCCGACAGCTGGCAACCTGGAGCCTGCTTTGGATTCTATGATTCCTTCTCGCTCTGCTCCTCCCCCACTCGTGCTTTCTCTCTGTCTCTCTAAATGAATGAATGAATGAATGTAAAAAAAAAGAAAGAAATGTTTTCCTTAGTAGGTTATTAGTGCCATAGTTGAGAACCTCCTACCGTCTTAGATAAACATCCCCATGTTGATTACCCCATACATCATCATCCATGTAGTTTAATATCTGTAGAAACTATTTAAATAATGTCAGTGTGTGGTAAAATTTCATGGACAGAATGACTAATCAAGTTTGCCAAAAAATAGCGACACAACTTTTATTTATTTACTTGTTTGTTTGTTGTTGTTGTTACCCTGCCATCTTTCAAAAGGAATTGAAGGAGGCTCCGTTGTTTATTCAACAATAGATTTCCTTTCTTCTGGTTTGGTAGTAAACACATTACATTAACCAGATATCTTCACTCAGATTTCCTTCATTGATCTCTATCCCCGGCTGAACATTTCAGACCCCTTCATATTTTCTCTGAACGTAGGTCCTTGGTTTACATTTTGGATGCACTGTTCTTAACCTCTAGTAACTAGGTGACAGTTCCTGTGCGCTTCATAAATTTACCCATATTGCCTTCGACTGAAAAGTTCATACACTACCGTTTTTAAGTGCCATTTCTCTTTCTTCCCCCTAATTTTAGACAGTAGGTTAAATCAATTTTCCAAGAAAGAAGAATTTCGTAGAACTGTGTCAAATGACAGAGTATAATAATAAAAAAAAAAGACAAAAAAGGTTACATAATTGAAAACAAATTACAACTCCAGGTGCGCTGGGTGGCTTAGTCAGTTAAGTGTCAGACTCTTGGTTTCCGCTCAGGTCATGATCTCACGTTCGTGAGTTCGAGCCCCACGTCGGGCTCCGTGCTGACATGTCAGAGCCTGGAGCCTGGAGCCTGCTCTGGATTCTGCATCTCCCTCTTTCTCTGCCCCTCCCCAGCTTGTGCTCTGTCTCTGTCTCTCTCTCTCTCCAAAATAAATAAAAATAAACATTATAAAAATACACATCGAAAACAAGTTACAACTCCATCCTTTCCAGCAGAGCAGTGCTGATTACTGACAGGTCTGAGGATATCTGAGAAGTAGTGGTCTGTTTCGTGGGTGCTGGGAGAATGTAAGAGACCAGCAAATACACTATCATCGGGCCCAGGGTGGGATGTTAGGGGACTTATTTCTAGCTTTCCTTAATCTCTGTGGGCCAGGATTTTGCTACCCAACTTGATTCGATCCATCATGAAGGCTGTACTAGGCTCATGCCTGTACTCAGCATTATCCCTAAGAGAACTTAAAAAAAGAATCTACGCATTCTAGAGTTAAAAAGGAAGCTTCTTGGAGGAAGTAGAACTTAAGCATTAGAAAACACAGTCGAAATACCTGCATTTAAATGAGTTTTCTTTTATTTAAGAGTTACTGTTGGGTTATTTCATGCACAAAAAAAATCCCACTTATCATAAATTTTGGTTAACTTACTGCAGTCAGCTATTTAAAGTTAGTACAGGTGACCCTTGAAGAGCACGAGGTTGAACTGTGCAGGTCAACTCAGACACAGATTTTTTTCAATAAATATAGTTCAGTACTGTAAGTGTGCTTTCTGTTGCTTATGATTTTCTTAATAACATTTTCTTCTCTCTAGCTTACTTTATTGTAAGAATACAATATATAATACAGATAACATACAAAACAGGTGTTAATCTACTGCTTGTTATCAGTAAGGCTTCCAGCAGTAGGCTATTAGTAATTACATTTTGGAGAAGTCAAAATTTATTCGTGGGTTTTTGACTATGCAGTGGATTGGAGCCCCAACCCCCTCCTGTTCAAGCGCCAGCTGTATCTCAAGAATTCAAGGCCAGTAGTGTACCTAAGGCCAAAGTTAAATATTATGTTTAAAGGAAGATGCTGGCATTAAGCCTATATGGTATTAAGTCAGTATTTAACGGATGTTACCAGAGGGTGAGATTTACATTAGGCCCTTTGGAAGAAATACAGAGAAGAGGAATCGACACCTGTCCTTGATAAGCTTGTAATCTAACAATCCCTGACAACGAGGAATTATAGGACTTCGATGAGAGAGATGTAAGCATATATCTAATTACAACTTGTTTTCTTCCCTACACCCCCTTCTGTCTTCCAATAAAACCATCCATCACAATAGAACAACACTCCCTTTTCTAAAGAGGGAAGTAAAGGCATCAGGGCCTAGGATTCCTTTAAAAGCCAGTGATAGGACCTAGTGAACTAGTGAAACAGCATCCCAGTTTTTCTAAAACAACTTCTCTTGTCCTTATTCAAGAATCTCACATCTGTGGGCAAAGACCAGAGGCTTAGGAGTTCTACTGTAAAATGTTTTCTTCCACTAAATAAAGGCAGCACGCATTCAGTGACTCTAACCCATGAATGCTCAGAGAACGTTGGTTTTCTGGCAAAACGTGAATTTTTTGCAGTGCTCGTTTGAACACTAGAGGATCTGGAATTCATGCAAAATGTCTCCGTAAGCAAGAGCATATGACAGCGAGCACTTTAGACAATAACTGTACGCAAATTTGGCAAACTGAGGCATGGAGAGCAGCCAAAGGCTGTGCCTATAATGGTCTGACAAGCAAAGACCCTGGGGTGTGCTGGTTCACTAATAAAAAGGTTTCAGAGAGAAAATGCATCAGAACTGCTAATCTAATAGCTTTAAATCCACCAAGGACAGCCGTTCTCTTTCAACATCAGCCAAGGGGCTCGTGGATACCAGGAGACTGGGCTTTGAGCGTCACTGCAGTACCGTGGAGAAAAATAAAAGACACTGTGTTTCAATTCCAAGAAGATTGTCAGTGCACAAGTCTGTCATTCCAGAAACCAACTTGATTAGCAGGTTCTGCCTCATTGTTTTACTCTCATTACAAAAAAAAAAAAAAAAAAGAGAGAGATGATAGAAATCCGGTGATTAATGTTGTTGATGTAGCAAATTCTACTGAAACATTAGTTATATTTTATTGTGATAATTCTTACTTTTCCAAGTTAATATGATTTAACAAATGCAAAAATGTGATAAGATCATTATTAATATGTATAGGATCCCATTTGCCAACAGTTGTTCCTAGTTTATAGAAAGTATTGCCTTCCTTTTAACTCTACTCAGAATGTTGAGATAAATGATACCTACGTTGTGATTCTTAATCATTTTTATTGTAGAATTTTTAAAAACTACTTATGATAATGATATTTTAAGATTACACGAAATAAATATTTAAATATCAACATGACTTGCAAAATGAAATAAAAATCTAATCACACATGTTCCAGGTATAAGCTACTCTTTTGGATTTCTTTAAGTGCTGGGATAAGTGAACAAGCATTGTTATCTACTGCGGTCACAAAAAATACTCTATTTTATTATACCACGGGCTAATAAAAAATAACCCAACATTAATAGCAACAGTAGTCACTATTTACTATGTTATCTAGAGTATATGTCAAGCATTGTTTTGCGTACTTAATTTATCTCACTTCAGCTTTAAAATTTCTGCTGAAAGATGGGAATTTTTAACCTGTTTTTCAGACGAGTTCCCATAGAGGTGAAATAATTTGCTTGAGTTTTCATGGTTAAAAAGTGGTGGGATCAGGGATCTTACACAAAGACCATACTCTGGTCGTATTTTAAGTCTAAGGAAAGCTTCTTTTTCCAGCCGAACACGGATGTTTAATTATTATAATGCATACAAGTGTTAATGTCTCTATTTAAATTGTAAGTTTCATGTATGGGTTAGGGCCATATGTTGGCCCTTGGAATGATGGCTACAAGCTTGGCATACTTAAGCAACCACAAAAATTGAGATAGTGTGTGTGGATATAATTTCAAGTCACCTCCATGGGGGAAAAGATAAAGCTATAGAAAATTGCAGTTGACTGGAATCAAACTACACTAGTTGCTTACAATTGATTGTGTGTTATTCAACCACAAAGATAAATTAGAACATGGACGTTCTGCAATAGAAAAGTGGTTTAGATGTCACAGAGACAGTATGACTATTTTTATCTCTCAGTTGTAAAACCATAGCTTATGGTGGCTAAGATGACATTGAACTGTTTTTCTCTTTGATGATTTACGGCCTGGATAGTGCATTTGTAAGAGCAGATGTCACATTTTATGTATTTGAAAGTGTCAACTCTGCTGACTTATGTCTGAAGATTCTGTTCTTGAATCAATAGAATGTAGTGATTTCCATTTCTTAAAAGTGATTTCCTCAACATCATAAAAAACATATAGTGACTATTGGTCATTATAATGCTGCAGTTAACCTCTTAGTTTTGGTCCTGTATTTTACATACATCATACTGTTGATCATTATTTGGTGAATTCTGACTTGAATGAACAAGGAAGCTTCTAGTGAGCTGGCCATGTTTGTGCTTAAACAAATTAAAAAATGTTTGCATTTCATCCCAGACATAGCTGTCCAAAGTCGAAGATGGATTGAGCAAAGGAAAATGCATCAGGGTTTTCATAATAAAAAATTATTCCCAGAAAGTCCACATATACTTTATTCATCCCATATTTCAAATTGATTTTCATTTTACCATTTAGGGTGCAGTTACTGGTAGTCCCATCTTTTAAAAAGTCAAATTTGCATTTAAATAGAAACTGTTTCAATCATTTAACATCTGAAACCCGAACATTTTATTCATTCTTTTTTTTTTTCTATCTCTTTTCTGCCTTTCGCTGTTGAAAAAAAATCTTGTGTTGTACTTTTCCATAATCATAATGAATTCTGAACTTCACTAGAGACGGTAAACTTCCTCTTCCTTATGTAACTCATTAAAATCCCGTTGCTAATAGGGTGGAAGGGACTTTATAGCTAACAAGCTTTGCGGCACAGTATTTTCTTCAATTAGATCTGAAAAAGAAAACATTACAGTGAATATAACTTATGAATAAATATAGTAACCAGACAGGGGAAAAAAGGCATTGAAAATAATAACCATGCAAGTTGTTACTTTGAAAAGTGATGAAATAATATAATAATCTTTGCTACCTAGGAATTAACTGTTACTATGTTCATGGAAAAGTATAAATGCGTAAAAATACTTTTGAAGGTTGGTTTGATTTCTGTTTATTTAAAGTGAATCAAAGCCATTTGTTCTTGAAAGAAGATAAAACCAAAAGTCAGTTTTATGAAAATGTAATTAGCTCAGAGCTTTCAGGTTAAAAATTTGAAAACACAATGAAACACTGGCTTAAATGTGAGGAATTTTCCTGGTCAGCGTGTATAGACATTTATTCATCCCTTTCCATTCATCTGGGACATTGTTTTCAACAACTCAAGAACATCAAGAAATGGCTTTAGTTGTCTTGAATTTGTAGCGCGTTCATCCTGCCACAAAACTGCTTAATGTTGATCACTGATTTACTCCTGGGAAAACAGACTGTTTATGATGTTTATCTTTTTGCCCATTGACTGTCAATGTACTTAGAAAACAAACAAAAAAAGTGGGGGGGGGGCACTATAATTCTCATTCACCTGACAATATCATGTAGATATTAAATGATTAGAAGAGATTTTAAGATATTTTAGTTTCATTTTATGATGTGCCTGTGGTTTTAAATAATACATTTCAGTTTTGAAAATTGTGCCATTGTCAAGGTGTTCCTTGACAATGGGCAGGTGTTTCATTGATAAAGGGAAAGTTGCCATAGCCCAATTATTCATAAGACCTGATAATTCTACTATGAGTTTTAGAATACTTGTTTTTCCTGCTCTCTTTTGATTAGGGGTGTGTGTGTGTGTGTGTGTGTGTGTGTGTGTTTGCAAATAACAGTCCTGCATATATCATTTTGTTATCTGGTTTACCTTATAGCTATTTCTTACTTTTAGGGTAACGATAAAAATTTCAAACCAAGCAGGCTCAGTTGGTTAGGCATCCGACCTCAGCTCAGGTCATGTTCTCATGGTTCGTGGTTTGAGCCCCGCATCGGGCTCTGTGCTGACAGCTCAGAGCCTGGGGCTTGCTTCCGATTCTGTGTCTCCGTCTCTGTGGCCCTCCCCTGCTCACACTCTGTCTCACTCTTTCTCTCAAAAATAAATAAACATTAAAAAAAAATTTTTAAAAATTCAAACTAAGCAGACCAAAGCTACTCAAAAGAAAAGTACTTTTTAATCTTTGTTTTTTGTTCTATTAACAGATCCCTATCCCTAGAGATTCTTATTTTTATCTTCAAACTCAGGTCTATCATTAAAACTCACAACTGCAACTTACTTGCGTCCTTGTATGCACATGTAACTGAGTAAGGCACAAAATGCCATGTTCTCGGTTTTGCTCAGTCCTGTCAATTCAGGTGTCATCAAAACTGATGCTTGACTGCAGGGAGGTGACTGGAGTCACTTTTCCATCATGATTGCAGTTTTTTAGGGTGAGGGTGGAGGTATGTGTTAGGTAGAAGTGAGGGAGATTGAGCCACAAATATTTAGCATTACTTAAGTCAAGAAAACTATTAGTATAGAATTAGAAAGGGAAAGACAGAAACAACTATCAGGTGGCTCTTGCTGTTTCTTTGATGTATGAGCATCATAATCTACATTGGAAAGGCTGTAACCTTGAACGTCAGTCTAAACACAAGGAACCCAGGAAAATCCTTCATTTCACACTGGAGGTGAATAAATTGAGGCAGACCATGAGTGTTCTTAGTCTATGCAGGTGTTTAGTGGACTCACTTCTGCTTGGAGACTGTTCTAGAGATTGCTATCCTGGCAGAGACCACATTAAGTAGCAACTGTGCTAAGCTTGCTATATAATTCTATACCAGTCCATATTCTCTTTCTAGTGTAGAGTATCTAGATTGATCAGTGGGAAGGTAGATAGAAAAGCACACCCCAAGGAAGAAAGCACTTTTAAATTTCATAATTGAACTGCGTCGTTTGAATTTAATTTCTTGAATTATTTCAGTATTTTTCTCGGTGTCCTGAATTTTTTACAATGAGAGTCGTGATATGTGACAAAAAGAAAATTTCCTGTCAGTGGAGTTTTGATCTCTTTAAAGAGAGAGATAGAGAGAGAGTTTCTGATTATTGATGTAATATTGCTACACAAATGTCAAACATTACAGACTTTTTTAACCATCACTTTTTATAGACAGCTGTACAAAGTCAAGGCAACACTGATCTAGAGCAAGTTACTTATGAAGTAATGACGTTAAATAATTTGAATCAATTCTACAGATCAGTAGTGGAGTTAGCAGATTTCCAGCCAACTGAGTATGTCTGAACAAAAACAACAACAGAATTCTGTTGCTATTGTGTGGATCTGAAAGATACCTATAATGAAAAACTTGGGCTTGGTTATAAATCCAGAGGATAGCACAATATCTAATTGCATTTTTCTATAGCATCCAGCTCATTTTTTCCAATGAACTTTAAATAATATTCATGTAGCCCCTAGCACCTCCTTTGTACCATACGGGGTATTCCCATAGTGTCTTGCCTATAATTACTTTATTATTTCTAGAGTGTATCACCATAGACACGATTTTCCTTTCTTATCACTTTCTCTTTAATATCACTTCTCCCTTGCTGCCAATCAATTTGATTTAGCTTTATTTTATAACCCCCTCAGCTATTATCTGTAAGAACTGAATATACACATCCATTCTTTTCATTTCCTCCAAAGAATTTCCTGCTGTTTTACCCTGTATACAGTAGATCTTTTTGGATCAAATTCTTCCTCCTGTAAAGATATATTTTAAAAGGGTACCCAATTGTGTGTGTGTGTGTGTGTGTGTGTGTGTGTGTGTGTGTGTGTCAGAGAGAGAGAGAGAAACCTATACGTATAGGTCACACACACACACACACACACACACACACTTGGTATATATAGAAATATGCAGATTCCTAATTTCCCTTAGTCTTCCAATCTTGATTTCTGAGATTGCAGAATTCCAAAGAAAAAAATACTTTTACATTATTTTAAGTTTTAAATTGAATGTCAAAGCTAAATCCAGTCCCTCTTGTGGCTACGATGTAAGTTCCTGTGTTGATCACACAAAATGGCTTGGCTATCTCTTCCAGTCATGACGTGATAGGAACTCATTCAAGTTAATAAATCTAATTTTCTTTAGAAATCCCCCAGAGTCACACTGTGAATCTCCCTCGCTAGCTCCCCACACCTCTTGCTGAAAAAAATATATCACCAGGCCGTGACGTCTGTCATGACTTCCCCTAGTCATTTGCACTGCCTGTCTTTGTCACATGTAAACAGGAATAGTCCTGCTGTAGATCTCATGAATCCGTCTCTCTCAGACGTGTCCTCTTTATGAGCATTCTTACCTCAAAGTGATCAAACCTCAATGCGTGTATTTAATATTTTATATCATAATATGTCCTAGGTGGTCACTGAGCCCACGTTGCACGCCTTTTTTTTCTTTCCCCTCCAGTGTCTACAGAATTTCCACAATAGTCTTGAAAACGCTTTCTGCTCCTGTTTTTAGGTTCCCAGAAATTTTGTTGCTTTACCTCTTAGTTTCTTTTTTTCCCTTTGACCTGCTATCCCGTGCAGGAACTCAACTTCCTTTTGCAGGTTTCGTCTCTTCCTGAAATTCTTTCCTGATGTTCCAAATATCAAAGAATTCATCTTTCATTTGTGTTTGGACTTCTTCATCAAGTTCGTTTTTAATAAACTGGTCACTTGCCTTGCCTTTAAGTTAGTAACATTCAAATCATGTCTCTAATCTCAGAAGCAAAAATATTCTGCTCTCCCTTTATGCTGGTCTGGTCACCAATGAGAGCTGCAGAAATGCTCTGTAACAGTTTGCACTTGGTTCTGTCTCAGTTGTTGAGAAGGTTCAGCTGCTCTTGGAAATGCATATCATCAAAACAAATGTTTTAATTTTAAAGCAAACATTTTGATTATAAACACGATGCCGAAGAAAACATTTGGTAGCTCTAGGAAGCAACAGATTGAACTGAATTAATAAAATGAATTAGTCACTGGCAATTTTGGAGTGTGCTCTGTTAGAAGGATTTAGAGGATTTAGGACACTCACTTAATTTTTTGCACTCAGACTACCCTACTGTTTAAGATCCAGTTCAGCTTTTGGACTTTCATATTCAAAATGGGAAACCTCTGTGAATTGATTATTCAGTTAACAGAATCTTTGTAAGCAGAGAATTTTGATTATATGTTCCTAACTGTTGTTCGGGGACCAGATACATCTTTTAGGCTGCTGATTAATAACTAAAACATTTTTCAAATCTTAACATCTATTTCTATTGAGTCAAAGCCAATCCTTTTCCTCATAGTAAATTATTTTGTACCTACTCCCCACTGATTATCTGATAGTAATATGACCAGAGTATTCTATCTGATAGTGTAGTCTGAGCATTTTTATAATATACTAAGCATTTTCCAAATTTCTAATACTATTAAAAATGCTATGTGTATTTAAAATGTGTACTTTATGCAGGATCAAAAGTAAAAATTACTAGTAAAATATTCCTCTGATCATCTGTCGCCTGTGACTTCGAGCCTTTATTTTGAAGACACTACACGTTCAGGAAGATTTTGCCAAATACTGATCTGCAAACACAGTACTTAAGTGGAACAAAAGAATGACTAAGTCACTGACCCTGACATCCTTTAGCACTTGGCAGGCTGATGAGTATAGTTGTTCCACTCGGTTGGGACAGGAATCTGACTCTGAGGCCTTGGGGCCTAGCAAAAATCTTCGGAAGGAAAAGACTCATCAAAGTGCTAGTCCCCAGGCACAAATGCACTTAAATGGAGTCCAGAGGTTGTTCAATAGAACTGTTGGTTCATGTCTTGATGGCTGGTCGCCAGCCTGGTTGCTGGCTTGCTTGTTTCTACCTCCTCTGAGTTACCTCAGCAGTGACTTCCAAATCCTCTCTCCTTGCGGTTTTCATCACACCTGCTTGTGAATGCCTACCTTTTTTCATGGACTCCCGCAACTTCCCAGTTTCTGCCTGTGAATGTTTTGGGGAAAGGCCCTGTCGCCTTTCAGCTGGTTTTGCACTGGAGATGGTCTTACCTTTGTGTTTTTGAAAGGCCTCTTTCAGAGTGTGCTGACAGAGAGGGGGCAGTCAGTCTGGTTCTGGTTACCCGTATGACGATGTGTGTTTCATAGAGCGGTGCATTTCTAAAAATACCTAGCTAGAAGATCAACCACCCCAGCTGTGTGAATCTAAAAGAGAGTTCCAGAGGTAGGTCTCCATGCCCAAGGCTGAAATGGGGGGACTGACCATAGCTGTAGTGATTGCGTGACTGACCAAACCTTCAGCTAATTCCAGCAAACCCAAACACTTCATCGGCTGAAACTCAACCATCTTGGCCCTTTCAAAAGAAATTGGTGGGACTGTTTCACTGCTGTTGTTTTTATTGAGCAAAGACTAGTGTTCAAGTGAGGATAAATGTAGCTGTGATTTGCCTATAGCAGTACATATTTTTCATATCATGTTTTTCCCAAGTTCAGCTCATTCATATCATTCAGTCCAAAAAGAATCAGAGTCTCTAGACAGCCTCCTCTTCCTGTATCTTGATATAACACACAAAGGCGTCAATTAAAGTTATAGGAAGGGGACACTGACCTAATTTATTTTTCCCTTCATTATTAAATTACTTGGTTTCGTATTTTCTTCCTTGTTATAACCCACCCTATTCCAGAAAGAACTTAAAAGAGAGGCATGATGGTTGTAATTTCATCTGTGTGAAGGACCAGAGCCTTGATGATTCTGAGCTGGGGGACTGAGGCTCCTCAGTAATGAGACCCCGTGGCCTGGGAAGGAGACCCTTTGACATTGGAATTGGCTCTGGCCAGACCCGTCCCAGTCATTCCACACTCTCCATCCCTGCTTAGCTTCCTAACACGGGAGAACATTACGAGGACCTTGTTGTAAAGACTAATTAAACAGTGCAGGTAGAAAATCTGAACCCTGAAATATGTTTTACCCATGCAAAGCATTTTCAGGGAAGAGTGCGTTTCTTCACATTCTCCAGGACTGAAAGGAGAGTGGAAATATGCTTGTCAGAAAGAGTAAAACTGCTATAAAAATTACAATGTTCAAACTGGACGAGGAATAGATTTCCATATTTATTGAGTAAGGGGAGAACAGGCCTAGTAACGGAGGGAATACCAACTAGATGAAATGTGGCATCTGGGACAAGTAAATTAAAATGATTCCCAGCCCCAGGAAAAACCCACTAAAAACAACTGCTTTTTACTCTGGCTCATTACTGAGTGAGTCACCTCAGTTTTGAAATGGCACAAAGTAATCGAAATGATATTTTACCTGTTGGTAAGGATTCATTCAAGCAAGTACGTCACCGAGGTACAAAATGCTGAGGTGTATGTTTCATGATGGAAAAGATGACCAGCGTATGAGGAGATGGGGCTAATCTCTTTCCTCCAAGTCACCGTATTTTTTCAACATAAAAAGAACACATTTATTTTTCTATTTTGGAGGTAGTCACTTTTGAGTGTATTTCTAGCTTTATTGTTCAAATCATGCATTTTTCCAGTCAAACGTGTCATCCAGAGGAGTGGAGAGATCTTGATACGTAGTACCTATGGACGCCGGATATTGGTTCAATTTGATATAAATAAGTGGTATTCATTGTGACATTAAAAGAAAACAAGATGATTTTTTTTTGCAATCTTTGCTTTTTAGGGCTCTGTGGTCGGACTGTTGGTAGTTCACTCTCTTTCCAAGGAGGCTGAGAAGAAATTGGGGACTCCTGAGCAGAAATTCAGAAAACTCATTTTGTCTTTGGGAAATCGAAATCGAAATTATGTCTTTGGGGAAGAAATCCCTAGCTTCTACATTATGAAGGAGCTACTTGTTGGTATTCAGGTTGTGAAATGCAAAAAGAGTCCCACTGGGGGATACCTTGGGGTTTGTAATAAATGCCATACCCTTAGAGACGGATCTCCAGTATCATAGCAATTACTTCCCAAGCGAAGTTGAAATAGAGTTAGCGGGGGGCGCCTGGGTGGCGCAGTCGGTTAAGCGTCCAACTTCAGCCAGGTCATGATCTCGCGGTAGGTGAGTTCGAGCCCCGCGTCAGGCTCTGGGCTGATGGCTCGGAGCCTGGAGCCTGTTTCCGATTCTGTGTCTCCCTCTCTCTCTGCCCCTCCCCCGTTCATGCTCTGTCTCTCTCTGTCCCAAAAGTAAATAAAAAACGTTGGAAAAAAAAAAAAGAAAGAAATAAAAAAGAAATAGAGTTAGCGGTAGATGGTGTGGTTAGCGTCACCCTGGTGACGAAAGACTTACAATTTTAAACAAGCTTTGTGTCTTAAGTTGGCTGTATATAAATAAAGATGTGTTCCCTGCCACCGAGGAGCTCACTTATAATCTAGAAGGACGGACGGTTGTCTAAATAATTTGTGGATGTGATGTAAACAAAGACGCAAGGAGGGACAGCCCATGGAAGGGATAGCGATATAGAAGAAAAGAGGAACGATGAGAAGACTTGGCTCAAGTGGCCAGAAAGTAACAAGGAGCTGTCAGTCTTTACAGGCTTCAGGGCAGCGGGCTGCACCCCACCCCCGGACAGGTTGGCCGCCCCTCCAGTGGTCTTGTTACCTGTGTGGAGATGAAAGTCAGGTCAACAGGGGAGAGAATCCAACAACTGGGCTTCAGTTCATCTCTGAAAGATTAGGAAGCGTTTAACACTGTTGGTTGATTGAGTATATATTGTAAGTTGCATGGCCTTGCCGTTCCATGCACCCTCTTACCTCTGTAACACAGTCCTGCCACAGAACTACTGCCGTGGGGTGCTCTTAGAGGGTAGCAGTAGGGAATTAGCAGTCAGGCCACACAAAAAAAAAAAAAAAAGTCAGCATTCCAGACAACCGGACTTTTCCAGGAGAGGGACTTAGGAGTTCCTGAGAGCCCTGGGGATTTAGGCTTTCTTTGAAAACAACAACCACCACAATGTTTTTTTTTTAAAACTGTGGTCCAAATACACATATAGGACTTTACTGATTTTTTTTTCTTTAGTGGAAGCACATGGGGTGTGTGTGTGTGTGTGTGTGTGTGTGTGCGCGCGCGTGTGTGCTAGTCATTCCCTCGTTATGCAAATTGGAATGGATTCATCTGAACACACACGCATCACAACACTAAGTGATTATGTCTCTGAGTCCGTCTCAGGCGCTGCCAGACCCCTTGACTAAGCTTCCACCAGAAACGCAGACTTTTCTATGCTAAAGTCTCTACATTACTGAAAAATTCTAAGCTGACATGGATCTTCATGGGCAGGACCGAAAAAGAAGGAAGGTCATTCCCTGTTGCCCACTGTCTTGCTTTCCGGCTGTTCTAGATTTGGATCCGATCTCTAGAAACCTCTGATAAATAATGACAGGAAACAATGTGAAGCTAGGCTATAATAGGCGGTGTTCTATTTTTGAAAACTTTTTCCATAGGTAGAACACTTCATGAAGTCTATACGTTGACCATATATTATTACACGACCGTGGCACCTGGTCACACAGCCTTATTCTAAAATGTGGTAAGATGCTTTTCCCCTTAGTTCATCAGAGATGATTCTAGAATTTCCCAAAGGGACTAATGCAAGTACACTGAGGATGCAAATTATATGAAAGGGCAAAATTAATGACCCAAGAGTAAAGGTCTGTCATTTTAGATTTAAGGGAATATATTCAGGCTAACCTTCCCTTCCTGCCCTTAACTCTCTCCAGAGGCTTGAGCATTGAATGGCATGACTGAAATGAAGTGCTCAGTCAGTCCCAGAACCCCATCTTGGTCTTACCCTTGGCTGTTATCACTGTAGTATTTTCATTTCCTTCCTGGAGAAACTCTGACCTCAACTTGTTTTCTATGCATCATTATCTTTCCATGAAAAGTTTTGCTGTTCTGGCATCTGTGGATGAGAGAGAGATTTTCTCATGTGGCCCGGTGATTCCTAGCCTGGGCTTTGGAACATCTTGTGATTACTTGACAGGTTCCTCCTTCTGCCATTCCTGGTAGAACTTCATTACTATTCATCAAAGTCAACAGGCTCCTTGAAGATGCCATAAGCCATAAATATCCCTTGGCCATGCATCCCTCTTTCCCTTAAATGAAATCTGTCACAATTAAAACAGTATATGTGCTATGAAGTTTTAAGGCAATGACCCTAGAGCTCTAACATATAGAAATTCTGGAGTCTTCCTTGTAAGAAGACCTTTGCTGTTCTGTGAACCCCTAGAGCAAGAGAGGTGACTCTCCCTGGTCCGGGTTCCAGATTGTTGGCTGAGTTCCTGCTGTCTGTCATGGTCGCACCCCCAGTTCTCCACCACCTACAGAATAGAGATGCCAGGTTGAGCCCACTGACCGACGGAGCCTTTCCTGACGAGGGTCGCACATACTCTCACTTGCCCTGTTCCTTAACATCTTTTTTTTTCCAAATGTTTATTTATCTTGAGAGAGAGAGAGCGAGCGAGTGAGCATGCATGCAAGGGAGGAGCAAAGAGGGAGAGAGAGAATCCCAAGCAGGCTACCCGCTGTCAGCCCAGAACCCGATGTGGGGCTCGATCTCACAAACCATGAGATCCTGACCTGAGCTGAAATCAAGAGCTGGATGCTTAACTGACTGAGCCAGCCAGGCACTCTTCCCTCATTTCTTTTCTCCTGGGGTGTCTGAGGAGGGCCCGTTCTGACTTCCATTGTTGGAATCTTCCCAAATGAAAATATCTTACACATGCAATAATAGAGTTAGCAGATAAACACAGTCCCAGATACAGAAAGAGAATTTCTTTACATTTCTATTGCCTTCATCTTCAAACTTGCGTTTGTAAGTAAAGTAGAGAATTGAGGCGAAAAGCATTGAGCCAGTTTCACAGTGACGAGGATTATATTGACTGAGCTTCAAAAAAAAAGTGGAGTAATGCCTAATTCTGAAAATACAGCTTTTGCTTAGCAGAGAGTCCTTTGTAACATCAGTAAGTATGATCCATTGGAGTGTGGATGTTTTCCTTCATGAGAGGAAGTGACCGCTATTCTTTCTAGAAGGCTAATGCTAAAGATTCTTCCAGTAAGTTCAGAAGATGACAGAGTATCAATACGGCTGTGAATGCATGCAGAATAAAGGATTTTACTACCCAAAGCAAATGATGATGATGATGATGATGATGATGATGATGATGATGTTGGGCCCCTAAAATTTGCATGTGATTTTAAAAGCAAAAATTCAGGGGCTCCTGGGTGGCTCAGTCGGTTGGGCGGCCGACTTCGGCTCAGGTCATGATCTGGCGGTCCATGAGTTTGAGCCCCGCATCGGGCTCTGAGCTGACAGCTCAGAGCCTGGAGCCTGTTTCAGATTCTGTGTCTCCCTCTCTCTCTGACCCTCCCCTGCTCATGCTCTGTCTCTCTCTGTCTCAAAAATAAATAAATGTTAAAAAAAATTTAAAAGCAAAAATTCATTGTGAAAGATCTGGGTATGAATAGTTTGTATCCTGCTGAAACAGACAGGCATCCTGTGCTACTATAAGGAGGAGAAAAAATCTGTACCATATTACGGTATTTCCATCTCTGAAAACACTGATCTCTTCTACCTGTAGCGAACATTCTGGTACACTCACTGACCAAGGCATAAAGGAGAAAATGATGTGGCTGCCTCCTGGCTGTCAGTCAGCCCCTAAGCCACTCACCCATCGGAAGGCTTTGAGGCTGCCTGGGCTCCTGATTTAACTTCCTTCTCAGTTGCCGACTCTGCCTGCCCCCCCCCTTCGCCTTGCTTTCATTCCATTTCGGAAAACAACTATTTTTACATAAACTACAAAGTTACAGCCAGGAGCATGTGCAGCAGAGACAGATAGCCTCCGGTTGCCCAGGGACTTCTCATTTTATCTTTGCGCAGACCCAGCACGGCCTGCCAGGTACAACTAATGTAACGAGGACTCCAGCGTCTCCATCGTGCCCGCAGCCTTGCCAGCGCCGGGATCCGTGCGTTCGTACTCCGGGGCTGCTAGACGGCGCGGGCAGGTTCTGGAAATCCGGCTGCTCCCTTTGATTCCAGGGTGAAAGAGCATTAAAGCCTCCTCACGGCCCCAAGATCCACTTTCTCCGCAAGTGCGTGTTTGTAACATCAACGCGCGGTGGGGGGCTTTAGTTCCTTCACGGCTAGAGGTGAAACTCACAGGACAAGGAAATTCGGAACAAGTCTGGCTGTTGTCTAACAGGTTACTCTGGGGCACTGTTGGAAGTCACCAGTCTCATTTGTGTTTCATATCACTGGGACGGGGAGGAAAGCCCGTTGGAGAAGATTCGCTTTTTAAAGAGAAGACAGAGAAGACATAGACCTTTGTATTTGTATTGATTTTGGACAGCAACAGCCTAGGGGTGACTCTCCTGATGAGGGCTGAAAGGAGGCACGTGGTAGCACTTGGCTTTCCTGACATCTGACTGTTCTGATGAACAGGAGGCCAGCACGGGATGCACGACTTCTGACCCAAAGATGTACTTTATAGCTAGACGCTGATGATCCAGAAAGAGTGCTGAGGGCAGAAATGACCAGGTCCCGAGAAACCATCAGGATGATATCTAGAGTAACAATCCCACCACCCCTTCCCCCCACCACCCCCGCCCAGAACTCATTTCACTTTTCCATTTTAACTAATCCACTATAGATTTTGGGTTCGTATCAGCATTGGTGGGTTTTCCTGAACAGTGCTGTCACTTTGGAAAATTGGACTTCCTGTAACACTTGAGGAAGAGTGTGATGCCTTCTCTTTTCTAGCTCGAAGGCCAATGCTTAATTTTCCTGTTAACCGTGCCCTGAATGGGCAATTCCCTTCAGCTTCAGTAAATACGGTAATTCGGATTGCACAGTTATAGACCGTTTTTATCAGAATCAGAATTTATGTTTGTCAGTCATGTTTTCCCGGTTGTCCTTACCCACTGTGGAATGGGCCAGCAGGGTACTGTCGTCTTAGCCGGCCAGCTCTGGGACTCAATGCCTGAATCTGAGCCCAGCTGCACCCTCCCTTTCTGCCTCAGCTTCCCTCATGCACAATGTCATATGGTTATTTTGAAGCTTATAAACGTTCATACAGGTGGAGGACTTGGGCAAATGCTCAATGTTACGAGTGCTCAGTAAGTGGTAGATGAAAATAAAAGGAACAGCCTCAGGCACAGGAAGTGTCTGTAAGGAGCTGGGGGGGGGGATACCTTTTTTTTTTTAACATTTATTTATTTTTGGGACAGAGAGAGACAGAGCATGAACGGGGGAGGGGCAGAGAGAGAGGGAGACACAGAATCGGAAGCAGGCTCCAGGCTCTGAGCCATCAGCCCAGAGCCCAACGCGGGGCTCGAACTCACGAACCGCGAGATCGTGACCTGAGCTGAAGTCGGACGCCCAACCGACTGAGCCACCCAGGCGCCCCGGGAAATACCTTTTCTAATGGATTTTGCTAAGGGACACATTCAGCTCCACTTTGGTCCACACTTGGGAGGGGATGGGCAGAAGGCGGGAGGATTGCCGGAGCACCCAGACAGGTGAGCACCAGCCTTGCTCTGCTCGGTCACAGGCACACCTGCTGAACAGTACAGACATGCTTTCGGCAAGGGAGCTGTGAAAAGGCGTAGCTTTGATGGTCAGGAGCTAGCTCGGGCAAGCTTGCCTTCTGCTTCTGCAGAGCCCGGCGACATTACTTCTGCCTTGCAGAATTGTGACCTTGACCCTAGAAGCGGACACGGACTTCAGTATTCTTCAAATGGGGTTTGTAGAGGAAATCTCAAGAAAAAAAAAAGAAGGGTGCTTCCTCCTCTCTTAAGTTTATCTCAGTTTGCAAGTAACAGAAACGAACTCTGACGAGCTTCAGCAAAAATGAACATTTTCGGAGGATACCGGACTGTTTCATGGAATCCAGAAACTGAAAAACCGAGTCTTGGAAAGACCACAGAACCTCAAGCCCACCACACACTGTGGTCAAAAGCGTGGACTGTGGACCCGAAACCTGTCTTGAGTTTATATCCCAGCTCTTCAGCTTGCTAGCTGTGTGATCATAGGCCCGTTCTTTTTCCTGCTCTGTGCCTCAGTTTCCTCATCTGAAAAAATGGAAATAATAATTACGAGACCAGTGCTCTAAGCCCTGAGCTACAGAGCCGAAATAATAATTAAAAGAGGTGGTAGCTGAAAGGGCTTGGACAGTGGGGCATAGTAAGAATGGCATAGGGGCAGTGACACCTAGGCGGCTCTGTCTTTTAACCGTCTGACTCTTGATTTCAGCTCAGATCATGATCTCATGATTCATAGGTCCTGGTCCTGCCAGGCTCTGTACTGACAGGGCAGAGCCTGCTTGGGATTCTCTCTCTCCATCTCTCTCTCTTCACCTGCCCCACTCGCATGTTGTTCTCTCTCTCTCTCTCTCTCTCTCTCTCTCAGAATAAATAAATAAGCTTAAAAGAAAAAGAATGCCCTGAGGGCTGGTTAAGTTAGAACCATGGACACTTGTGGACCCCGCGCCCTCCCCCAGTGGAACTCTGCCATTGCTGGGACTCAGCTCTGAGCACTGGGTGACTCTGCTGCAAATCTGACTGGTCTGGCCTGTGTCTGAGCGCAAGTTTGGATCAAGCCCTGGCGGTTGCCATGAGATGTGGATCAAGATCCTGTGGGTCAACCTGTCTCGTTGGGCTAGCGTCGAAGGGGATGGTGTCCTGAGTCTGGGCTTTGGTTAGGAGCCCACCAACCATGATATGCTTTGCACCATCCATCCTGAGTTCAAAAGAATGAGTGGTCAGGGAACATTCGGTTTGAGATAGTTAACATCATGGTAGTCGCGGCCTATCCACAGTGTCATTTTCCACAGTTTGAGTTACTCTTTCTGTCCAGTCGTCAGAAGGTGAATGGTAGCCTGGCACAACGCCACAATGCCCACGTCACTCACGTCACTTCCTCTCCGCGGCTAGGCGTTCTGTCCTCTCCCATCATCACAGGAAGGAGAAGGGGGAGTGCAGGACAATAAGATGCTTTGAGAGAGAGGAGACCACCTTCACGGGGTTTTCATTATAGCGCATTGTTATACTTGTTCTATTTTATTATTACTTATTGTTGTTCAATTTTATAAATTTATAAATTAAACTTTATCATAGTGTCTGTATAGGAAAATCATACTGTCTGTAGGGTTCGGCACCCTCTGTGGTTTCTGGCATCCACTGGGCGGGGGGGTGGGGGGTGGGTCTTGGAATGGATCCCCCGGGGATAAGGGGGTGGAGGTTGTAATGACGAACACATCAAAAAATACAGCTCATGGGAATACGCGTAATTTTTTTCTGTAGAAATACCAAGTCTCCTACAACTCTAATATTTGAAGGGCTTAATGAGATGCAAGTGAAATAGCATATGTTCTTTTGTTAACACCAAAGGAGAAACAATTACTCAAGCAGACATTTAGCTCATAGTTAATGGCAACAAAACACTGGAGGCAAAATGTGTGAAGCTGTGCATACACACACACACACACACACACACACACGTATATATATATATATATATATATATATATATATATATATAGTATAGCTACTGAGCACATCATTGCACAGAGGGCCACTGTCTTCCCTCATGGATACCCAGCATCTCAATATCCACTTCCACTTGGCCTCTCAGGAGGTATCGCTTTATGCTGAGAAGGGCACCCTTAACACCGCCCATTAAACTTAGCTCAAAAGAGTTTATATTTTCTAAGGCTCCGTAATATTGAGTTGATCTCTCCTAGGCTCTCAGAGGGGAACCGTTCAATTCTTTCTCTCTGAAGTATAAAGAATCTGGTGAGCCAATGAGGAGATAATGGACTTCCTCCCAGTCTTGGCAGCGTGTGACGATTGGCCTTCCCCCATTCCGTGGCCCTGAGACGCACGCGCGGGCCGCTTGCTCTGGTCCTCCGATGACACGGGCAGTGGGAACCCTGGCGAAGGGGCCGAGTTGCCTTGCTGTTTGAGCACTGTGTGTCGCAAACTTGAGGGCAGCGTGAGGAGTCTTCTAAGGTCATTTAACTATACCCTATTTCTGCGGGAGGCGCTCCCCTGGGACCCTAAGCCCCGCAAGAGGCAAAACTCTCCGGGACTCCCCGCCTGTCCACAGTTTCTCCGAAACATGCGCAAACCTATTGATGCCAACCTCTGGGCTGCTTACAGAGGCAATGGAATTCAGAGCGGAGGCTTCTTATTTAGGCTTCATTCACCTTTACATGTTAACACCCAGGCCTTCCTTCACAGCAGGAAGATGTAGGAATGAAGCCAGAGGCGGTGGGGAGGTGAGGCCGTGCTTGACTGCTTCTATCTTATTTATTCAGCCCTTTTTCTGCCTTAAGACGTCTTTTCCTTCTGTACTCAAGGCAGCGAGTGAGTGTATCATTTATCGGCTAATAAGTCGTCTGACAAGATAGTCACTTTGTACCTAATTGTTCAGTTTATTTATGTATTATTGATGAGCCCAGACTTGAACTCTGCCTCCCTTAGAGGCCGCTTGATAAATCTCTTGGCTCATCCTAAAACACTGAATTACCTGCTGGAGCATAATACATGGCATTACTTTTCCTTTGGATTCCTACAAAGCTCTGGATATACATTTCTGTATCTGTGTTTAACAGTAAGCAGTAACATAGAATACATAATTCAGATTGTTCTTCTGGAGTTTTTTTTTTTTTCCTAATAGTGTAAAACCTATTCATTCAATCACGTTCTGACTCTTGAGGCTCATACGATTTCCATTGCTTAAAGCTATTTTGAACTGCATGAACTAAATGCCAGGCTATAATCTCACTTGCGTTTCTGTGGTTTGAGTTGCAACCAGTGGCGTTGCATACGGGTACCTGGGACTGGGCGCTGGGAATCCGTATTCTAGGTCTCCATCCTGTCAGGTTTCACTAGACACCAGTTGAGCGCCCAGCTCTGAGCCCCGCGAAGAATGTCCTGATCCTTCTACGATGCGTCGTCTGATTAGCGGAACCCTGAGTACTTCTCTTAAGTGTACTCTTCCGTCCTGTGTTTCTCCATCAGTAGATTTAAGTGACGACACTTAAGTACTATGCTTAAGAAGACTAGCAAGGATTTGTAAATGAGCTTATTGAAGTACACTGAAACCAGACCAGGCCATTTATTATAATAAAGATTAGTATTGGAACCATTATCAGAGTGCTTAAATTGCAGATCAACAGTAAGGATCTTTTTTGTGGTTATTGTTGCTTGTAAGATTTATAACTGTCGATGAGTCATTAGATGACCTTTCTGCTCTCAGATTCCTTCTGCACTCACAGGCAGAAGAAATGGAAGTCTTAAAACTGGGAGCGCTCCCTGCAAACTTCCCACAGGCCTATTCCTGATAAAGCACAAAGCCTGGTGAATCACTTCACAAGGCACTAGCTAGCACCTCACTCACCAATTCCTGGAAAACAGCAAGAAAAGATTGTATGATCTGTTTATCTCCTAAGAACAGAACCAGAAAGTCTCAAAAATTTATACTAGTCCTGCCTCTATTAAACATTTTAATACTTTGCTCTTGGCAAAGTCAAGTTTTGTGATTGTGGTCATATCCATATAACACGAGATCTACCTTCTTAATTACTTTTAAATGCGCAGATTAGTAATGTGAATTGCATTTACACTGTTACTCAGGTAATCTCCAGAACTTTTTCTTCTTCTTAAACTGAAACTCTGTGATTATTAAACACGTCCCCCTGCTTCCCATGTCCCCCTCCCCCAACCCCTGGCACCTGCCATTCTACTTTCCGTTTCTATGACCTTGATTACTTTAGGTACCACATATAAGTGGAATCATGCAGTATTTGTCTTTTTGTAATGGGCCCGTTTCACTCAGTGTAACGTCCTCAAGCTTCATCCATGTTGTAGCATGTGTTGGAGTTTCTATCATTGTTATGGTTGATTAATATTCCACTGTGTGTATATACCACATTTTGTTTATCCATCCATCTGTTGATGAGACTTGGGTTTCTTTGTCCTTTTGGCTATTGTGAATATTGCTGCTATTAACATTGGTCTACAAATACCTATCCGAGTCCTGCTTTCAATTCTTTGGGTATGTACCAAGGGGAGAAATTCCTAGATCATATGGTAATTCTATTTTTTTCATTTTTTGAGGAGCCTCTATACTATTTTCCATGGCAGCTGTACCATTTTTCTTTCCCACCAACAGTGCACAAGAGCTCTGTCTCCACATCACTGTCAACACACTTGTTCCTTCCCTTTCCTTTTTTAGTATAATAGCCATCCGAATGGGTGTGAATGGTTTCTCCTTGTGGTTTTGATTTGCATTTCTCTAGTGATTAGTGATGTTGAGCCTCTTTTCTGTGCTTCCTGGTCATTTGTATACCTTCTTTGAAGGAATGTCTACTCAAGTCCTTTGCCCTTTTCTTTTCTTCTTCTTCTTCTTCTTCTTCTTCTTCTTCTTCTTCTTCTTCTTTTCTTCTTCTTCAGATTTGTTGGAGTTCTTTATATATTCTGGATATTAAGCTCTTATCAGATATGTGATTTACAGATATTTTCTTTCATTCTGCGGGTTGACGTTCACTCTGTTGATTATGTCCCCTAATGCATGGAAGTTCCTAATTTTGGTGTCGTCCGATTTATGTTTTTGTTGCTGTTGCCTGTGCTTGTGATGTTATACCCAAGAAATTACTGCTAAATCCACTTTCATGAAGCCATTCCCCACCATCATGGGGTTTTTGCATTTGTGTTTATTTAAAAAAATATATTGTGTTAAAATACCATTTATCTTGACTACTCAGTCCTTTAGCTTTCCCTTAAGTTTTTGTCGTGAGGCAAAGCGCCTCACCAAGCCTGAATTTCGGAGACACCTAGGGAACGAGCCAACTCCTTCATTTTCAGGGAAGGGAATTTTTCAACTGATGGGCCAAAATTGCTTCCATGTGTACCTTGCACACACAGACAGAGAATTTCTGAAATATTATTTACTGCATCTGATCTTGAATGTGGCATTGGGGTTTCAGCACTTTTTACAAACGAATCTCTACAGAAGAGAGAGTCACCGAGAAAAACAGTAACAAAATGGGATATGGCTTTCCAAGGTGCCTTGCTTAACTATTTTTATTCATTTGACATTTATTTCTATGGTGTTCTACATATTTTGGTGACTGATTTTTTTTTAAGTGAAGTGAGAATTTATCTCTGTCTCACGGTAATGTTTGAACAGGGGGAGTTGGCTTCATCCGACTTCCAAGGGCCCAGGCCCCTTCTGTCTACCTGCTCTGCTCCCTTTGCACCATATTGCTTTGGCCTGCCCATGATGCCTTCCCAAACCCTAGGACCCTCAACTGAATTTTATGCGTACTACTCTATATGTGCTGTACACTTACTTTTTCTTTTAAAAGCAAGATTTATTGATTTACTTTTTCAATATATGAAGTTTATTGTCAAATTGGTTTCCATACAACACCCAGTGCTCATCCCAAAAGGTGCCCTCCTCAATACCCATCACCCACCCCCCACAACCCTCAGTTTGTTCTCAGTTTTTAACAGTCTCTTATGCTAAAAGCAAGATTTATTGATTTTTTTTTTCTGACTACGAAAGTTACCCATGTTCAAAGAAGAGAGAAGGCGGTTTTTAAAAAATTGCACACACACACACAAACCACGCCCTGCAAAGATAATCCCTATTAACGTCTTGTTACATGTTATTTGATCTGTGTCCGTAATAAGCATGTTTAAAGCTATATCACAGGCTCTATTTGAGTCAGGTCGTCCCAAACACAGCGACTGACTCCGGTGGAAATTCGCCAGGCCATCTTCCCCGTGCGGCAACTTCCAACAAACTCACTGAAACTTCATGGGGCCACTTTGTACACATGCTGTGTGTAGTCACAACTGTAACAGCACCATCTTTGCATCTTGGCACAAACAGGCGTGCCCCATCCTTTTCTTTTTTTTCTGTCTTTTTTTGAGGTAGGCTTCGTGCCCAGCACAAAGCCCACTGTGGGGCTTGAACCCATGACCCCGAGACCAAGACCTGAGCCAAGATTGAGAGTTGGACATGTAGCCAGCTGAGCCATCGAGGCGCCCCCTGCCTCACCGGTGATTGGTTTTAACCACCATCCGTCATGTATGAAGAACCAGTAGCATGATTTCACTTTTACACGTGAAGAAGTTGGGGCTCAGAACGTTTGTCCGCTTCTTCAAAGTTTCGTGGCATTTGAGAGGTAGAAAATAGATCTGAGCGTAGAAGCTTTCACTCTGTCTGTGCAAATGGCTGTCGAGTTGTGGCTTGTGGACCAGCATCACCTGAGAATCTGTTAGAAATGCAAATTCTCCTTTTCCTGACTTAAAACTCGGGGGGTGGGGTGGGTTGGGGGGAGGGAGGGAACAGTAGTCTGTGTTTTATCAAGTTCTGTAGGGAGTTTTCCGCATGACTGGTTTGGGAGCCCCTACTCTCTGTGACAGTGTGGTGCGTGGACAGTCACCGAACTAGACTCAGATCTGTGTGCTCCCCGTGGGCCTGCAAGCTGGTGGATAAAGTGGGGCACACGCACAAATGTTTCAGTGAGACTGATATCGATGTAAAAGAAACACTAATGGAGAGTTCTCTGATTCAGAGGAGGGTTAAATATCACTCTGGTTTTTGAGGATCAGGGAGGGCTGTACAAGAAGGATGGTCAAATCTGGCTATTTGATGATGAAGGTTGACATTCCAAACAGAGGAACCGCATGGATAAATGCAGCTAGGAGGGGAACGGTGAGCTCAGAGGGCCCGCGGAGCAGCTCAGTTTGGCAGTGTTTCCGGCTTCACTGAGCTGAGAGCAGATGGTAGAACGCTTTGGATATCAGAATAAGAAGACTTCGTTTTATTCAATTGGCAGGGAGAAGCCAGGGCATATCTTGAGCAGGGGAGAACCATGTTTAAAGCTGCAATTTAAGAAATTATTCTCAGAATTCCATTGGATGGGTTGCCTTAAGAGAAACCCGGGTGATAGAAAACCAGTTAGAAGACTTTGTCAACAGGCTGGACAAGAGGAGACAGGGCAGAGATTAGGATCGAAGTGGTGGGGTTGGGTATTCAGATCTGTAATCTGCAGGACTTCTTGGCATGCAAGGGAGAGAGAAGTATCCACAGGATATTTAAATTATAAGATTCAGTGACTAAGGAGCATGAGCTGTGATATTAATAAAAATAGAGGAACAACTTTAGAAGGAAAAGGAGTTGAGCCTTGAAGACAGTTTGGGATTCTGACAGGTTTCTTGGATGGGGATGGCCAACAGGGAATAAAAATGACAAGATGGATATGGGCAGAGGCATCCATTCCCGAAACCTGACATGAGAATCAATGGATTCTCTGGGAAAGAGAGCTCATTCCTGAGAAGACGATTCAGGAAGCCATTCCCTTGGTGGGGAAGCCATCCCCTTGGTGGCACTTGGGGGTAAGCAAAGTGGAGTGGGGCCGGAGGAGAGGCTTTGGGGGACATCAGCGTGCAAATCAAAGACTGAGCTATCCAACAGGGATGGATCGGTTGTCACTTCTGAATGGGGGAAAGACTGTGAGAAACAAGAGTATAACGAGTGAAGACGCAGCCCGAGAATTCCAGGGGTCAAGAGGGAAGTGAGTCAGTGGTTAGAACAGGCATGTGGCAAGCATACCAGGTTATTTTGAGAAGTTTTGTGGTGATGGAAAGGAAAGAGATAAATTAATAACTTGAGGGAGCAGCTGAGTGTAGGGAAGAATCGTTGCTTTGTCGTTTGGGTTTTGTTTCGTTTGGTTTTGTTTTTTTTTTTGTGAGCATGAAGAAGGATCTGAGCCTTTTTTAGGCAGAGGGATGACGCAACATCAGAATCACCGATTGGACAATTGACAAAAGAACATACAGTGGAGAGTACAAGGGGAGGGCTATCCCTGAGATGGAAGAAGAATGTACTTCTGAAACCCAAAAGGGAAAAAAAAGGAAGGATTCGGTTTCAAACAGAGGTGTGGGGATGGAGAGGAGGAGAATTAGGCAGCTTCTTCAGATAGATTTTTCTGTCTGAAGTACAGTAAGAGGCAAGGTCATTGTCGGGAAGAGGTCATCAGGGATTGAGTATTGGGGGATCATGAAAAAGCTTGGAACAGGCAAGGTGGGGAATGGGATGGGTAGTCAGTGAGGGTTTTGGCCTGCCTTCACCTTTTCATTTTCACTCCCTGCTGGCCGTCTTCATTAAAGAAACCTCATGCTCCTTAGTCACTGAATCTTATAATTCAAATATCTTGTGGATACTTTGCTCTCCCTTGCCTACCAAGTCCTGCAGATTACAGATCTGAATACCCCATCCCACCACTTTGATCCTAATCTCTGTCCTGTCTCCTCTTGTCTAGACTGTTGCTATAGTCTTCTGACTGGTCTTTCATCACTTGGGCTTCTCTCTCTCTCTCTCTCTCTCTCTCTCTCTCTCTCTTTTTAAGTTAATTTATTTATTTGGAGAGAGACAGAGATAGCAAGCAGGGGAGGAGCAGAGAGAGAGGGAGAGAGAGAATCCCAAGCAGGCTTCTCACTGATAGCGCGGGACTCAAACTCACGAACCTTGAGATCATGACCTGAGCTGAAACCAAGAGTGGGATGTTTAACCAACTGAGCACCACATCACCCGGCCTTCTCTGAATGCAACCCATCCAATATAATTCTAAGAGTAATTTCTTAAATTGCAGCTTTGAAAATGGTTCTCCTCTGCCCAAAAAAGGCTGAGCTAATTAGCATCTAGGTAGGATTGGGAAACACAACTTCTCAGTGGACTTGATCAGTTCAACTTCTTGATAAACTCTAGTAACACCATGTAGGCTTTGAAGCAGGGATTAAGAAAGCAAGACAGTGGGATTTCCCCAAGATTGGAGTAGTGTGAGACAGATATGGGAGGGGGGTCGGGGTGGACAACCCAAGCATGTCAAAAGAAATAGGAGCTAGAAAGAGCTTCTTTGAAATGACCGGCCCTAAAATCAGTCTACATCTTCTTGGAGTCACTGGAACAAAGACCAGGGAGAAGTGGATTTTTAAAGGTACTTAGAAGAGCAGACAAAAGACTCAGAGCTTAAAAAATGGAAGAAGTGGAAAGGGAGGAAGTTCTCGTCAGAGCAAGGAATTCTATAACTTAATATCCACAGAGGTCCATTCTGTCTGATGACAAGTACACATCACTACCAGGGCCTAACAGGAGGTTGAAGTGTGGTCATTAATGAAAACTGCTGTAACAACCACAGAAAAGTGAAGGTGATTTTGAAAAGATCAGCAACGGGGATATTGAAACCAGGAAAGGTAATGAGCAACAAGCGAAGGAAGGAGGGACGGTGTCCTGGAAGATAGATGACAATGATTAGGACAGAGGAAACGTGGGACGAGTAGCTGATGTGGACTCCAGAAGAGGAGAAGTTGAAAATGGTGGCGGGTCGATGCTCTGGAAAGAACCACTTCCAATGTTTACCTCTTGACCTGGGAGATAAAGGAGCAGGAAGCATTCTCTATACCGGGAAGGTGGAAGGAGCTTCAAAGAAGAGTCAAGGTGTATTTATTTGTTTGTTTATTTTTGAGAGAGTGAGAGGCAGAAAGAGAGAGGGAGAGAGAGAACCCCAAGCAGGCTCCGCGTTGTCGGTACAGAACCCCATGAGGGGCTTGATCCCGTGACCGTGAGATCATGACCTGAGCCAAAATCAAGAGTTGGATACAACTGACTGAGCCACCCAGGTGCCCCTCAAGTTCGTTTGCTTGTTTGTTTGTTTTAGGGAACAGTGAGTAGACTTAAAAAGGGAGGTATCCTGGTTGATTGAGCCACATTAGAAGCTGTGAGACCCTTGAAGGCAAGAAACATGCCTTGCCCCGCCCCACCCCCACCCCCTGCTTTCCAGAAACGTGCCTGGAGCATAGAGTGATAGCATAGTAGATGCCAAATTAATGAATGAATCAATGAAAAAATTCAAATCATCAGTGAGGTAAGGAGTGTGAAAAAGGTATTAACAACCCTTTAATACCTAGAGGGTTGTTAAACTGCACTCAATTTTAAGAATTAGGGTTGCAGGAAACAGAAGGTTTAGGTGTAGGCTCAAGACACATTGCAAATAGAAGAGTGATTTTTAGGCTTTTTCAAAATTCCCCTCCCAGTGCTGGGCAGATAATTAATAGCGACTTGTGGGCGCTGGGAGGACAGGCTAAGAAGCGGGTCAAAGGACACAGCAAATGAGATGCTGTACTCCTGTATTAAGAAGAGAAGGGAGGCGAAGGGGGTCTAGCTCCATGGGGTTTTCTATTTCTTCCCTCCTGTTTCTCGTTTCTTACTCTCAGACTTTATAGTTCAGGAGCCTTATGCTATAGAGTAACCAAGACTGGATAATCTTTCCTTTTTTTTTTAAACGGCTTCATTGTGGCATCATCCTTTACCATGAAATTCCCCTGAGCTAAATGGACAATTAAGTGATTTTTATTAAACTTACGGAGTTGGGCAGCCATCCACAAAATCCAGTTTTCAGATGTTGTTATCATCCCTACAAGATCCTTCATGGGTTTGACCAACCTTAATGATGAATTGAGTATAAGGATAATGGCTGCCTTATTCAGTGCTTACTATGATCTGAGATGTATTTTAAGCAGTTCGTATGTACCGGCTCATTTAATCCTCATAATGACATGAGATAGGTACTACCCTTTCCCCATTTTACAGATAGAAAAACTGAGGCAGTGGCCACGTATATAGTAAGAGGCAGAGCCAACATTGAACTCAAGCATGTTGGCTCCAGAGTTGTTGATCTTAGCCCCCGTGCCATATTGCTTTTTAATACGTACTGACCATTTGAGAAGCCAGACAAAAATAGCCATAACTATCTGTGTTCTTTCTTTGTTTCACTTCACATCGTCAGTATGGAGTGAGAAATACAGCTTTGATGCAAAAATATCCATACATTTACATACATTTCCCTTAAGTAGCTGATACTGGAAATATGAAAAATTATGAATAATTTTATATGGAACAGAATGAAGTTGGAGTCTTGGCAGTTATCTGGTTAACAAATTAGATCATTGAGACAAAAAAAAAATTCTGTTTGGTGGTTTAAAATATCTGGTGTAGCTGTCCACATTCATCAAATTAATAGGATAATTGCCAATTCTCTGCTCCACTTTGTTCTGTATCAACATAGCTGAAACACAAAGGGAAGTTTTTGCCCAAATGATACAAATTTAGTCACTTGCAAACATTCCTGGTCACTAACCTAGAAAGACTGTTGGGGATACTTGGAAATATTCCCAGAAATTCAGTTTGAGGATGGAGCAACACACGAAGTATAATTGTGGTATTGCCTCTTTATGAAATCAACTACTGACATTTTAATCCATGTAAAAGCCTGTATCTACTTACAGATATTTCTGGAAAGATACCATGTCAAATGAGCAAAGCATTAAATAGGCATGTCATTTTCCATTAACCCTTCCCAAATGTTAATTTAAGAAAAATCCAATTAATACTCAGTGTGGTAAGGACTGCAAGTAGGAGCTTAGACTAGAGGCTTTATTTTTAGCAACAGCACTTTTTGGAGGTGGATAGAGGCAGTACCGGCTGAAAAGAATCCTCTTAACTCTGATTGTGTAGACAAAAAAAAAAAAAAATGTTTTAATGCCACCAATATAGTTCTTTTTCTTTCTGATACTGTGGTGGTTACATGTCATTACGCCTTTGTCGAAACCCACGGAATAGACACCACCGTGAGTGAGCCCTAATGTAAAGTATGGACTTTGGCTGATAATGATGTGTCAATGTAGGTTCATTGATTGTAACAAATGTACCACTGTGGTATGAGATGTCAATAGTGGGGGGGGGGGGGGGAGCTTGTACACCAGTGAGGATGGGGAATTTATGAGATTTCTGTAGTTTGCACTTAGTTTTTCTACGAACTCAAAATTGTCCTAAAAAATAGAGTTTATATTGGGGCGCCTGGGTGACTCAGTCCATTAAGCATCCGACTTCGGCTCAGGTCATGATCTCACGGTTTGTGAGTTCGAGCCCCGCGTCGGGCTCTGTGCTGACAGCTCAGAGCCTGGAGCCTGTTTCAGATTCTGTGTCTCCCTCTCTCTGACCCTCCCCCGTTCATGCTCTGTCTTTCTCTGTCTCAAAAGTAAGTAAACGTTAAAAAAAAATTTTTAAATAGAGTTTATAAATGTAAAAAATAGGCTATTTAAAAAAACGCATCTATTAATGTATACTTTTCTATTTAGGAATGAATAGTGTTTAAATACTTAAAAGCAAAAACCAACCCTCACCCCACACATACACACACACACACAAATAAAAGCATTAGGTAGTTTATTTCCTCTAAGATTATCGGAGTATTTTGTATCCATATGCCTTGCTTTATTCATGAAAATTACTTAAACAGTTTGAGAGGTGGCCCCAGTAGCACAGAGAGCGTTCACCGTTTTCAAGGTGTGGAGGGGAACCCAGGCTAACCTTCCTCAGAGTCCTGCCTTTTGTAGATTTTTTTTTTCCTCCGAACACTTCTAATTTGCGATGTCTTCTGATTCCACTAACACTGAAGTGGCCCTGGGTTCCACTTCCCACTTTCATTTATCCACTGGGAAGATCGTCCACTTTGTGAATTGCTTGAGGCCGTCTAAAATCCCACAGACTTCCCTTAGCTGACCTACACATTCCTGAGACACTTCCCAGGGTGTCCAACCACCACATTCTACGCGAATGAAATTCATAGCATTATTAAACCAATTAAGGCACTATTAGAGAGATGAAAATGCTGTCCCCAGAATAGGAAATACATTCCAAATTCAGAGGACTTACTAACTAATTTTAGATGAGTTGCTCTTGTTCTTTTAGAAGATAATTTGATCACAGACTCCCCTTCCTTAGAAAAATTGAAGACATAACTTGATAGTGTTTTAACAATATTTGGGGAAGATAGGGTTTGGTGAATAGTACCTACCCCAATTTTGTATATACATATTACATATTTATCTTTCGAAGACTAATATATGTGCCTCTTGGGTGGGGTGCCTGGGTGGCTCATTCGGTTGAGCATCCGACTTTGGCTCAAATCATGATCTCACAGTTCGTGGGTTCGAGCCCCGCATCGGGCTCTGTGCTCACAGCTTGGCGGAGCCTGGAGCCTGCTTCGGATTCTGTGCCTCCCTCTCTCTCTCCCTCAACCCACCTGCATTCTGTCTCTGTCTCTCTCAAAAATAAATAAACATTAAAAAAAATTTATATGCCTCTTGGGTATCCAGGAAGACTTCTTAACAAATAGTAGACACCGTGAATGAGATCTATCCACTTGTCACTGCTATAAAGAATTGTCCTTTTTAGATGGATTAACATCGTGTGGAAATACTCATTGTCTTAACTGCACAAAACACAGCGTTGGAATCCCAGTTTCATTTATAAAGTTAATACTGCCATCTACTCAGAATACTAATGGTTTTAATGAAGATGTAACATCTTGCAAACAAATAATTAGTTTTGTGCATGAAAGGATAAATAGAATCTCAATGAACGAAATCACTGATTTTTCTCAGAGCTCTCAGGCTGCAACCGTGTAGCAGTTTTTTACGTGTAGTTTGAAGAGTTTATTTGGTTATTCGGTAGTTACCCAGAGCAACTGTAACTCCAAAGTATATATAATACAAAGTGTGTTTATGCTAAATTCATGGAGTTGTAAGCATGGGATGATGTTCTTTATTCTTGTTTTGAGCACCATACCCAAAACACCAGGAACAGTGCCATCAGACCTGTATGAGTTGGGTAATTTCACTGCATTGAACAAATTATTTAGGCTATGTGTAAATGGTTTTTAAAATAGATGTATTAATTGATTTAGGATTTGAGCTACCTTTGTTAGTTAAGTGAGTCATTTCATAGTTGATCTCATCTCATAGTTTCTCATGAAAATGGCCAAAACTTCAGGACACCTGGGTGGCTCAGTTGGTTAAGTGTCCGACTTCAGCTCAGGTCATGATCTCTCAGTTTTTGAGTTCGAGCCCCGCCTCAGGCTCTGTGCTGACACCTCAGAGCCTGGAGCCCACTTCGGATTCTGTGTCTCCCTCTCTCTCTGCCTCTCCCCTGCTCACGCTCTGCCTCTTTCTCTCAGAAATAAACATTAAAAAAAGAAAGAGAGAAAATGACCAAAACTTCAAACTCAACCCATTCTACACTAGAGTTTCTCTGAAACACTGTTCATATTGGACCCAGATAATTCTCTTCTAAGGGGGCTGTCCTGTGCATTATAGGACGTACAGAGGCACCCTTGCCCCTAGCTGCCAGTCGGGACAGCAAAGTGGGGGAAGGGAAGGAAGGAATCCCCCCCCACCCCGAGTTGAGAACCACTTCAATAGAAGATGTGGGTTGCATTGTATACCTATCATGGTATTATTAAATACGATGAGCACAGCTGGGGACAAGCAATTGAAAAAACAAAATCAAAACAAAGCTTGAATCCCAAAAAGATCCAAGGAAACGCTAACAGCCATCTAAATAATGGAATTGCTTAAACTATATGGTTGATGTGGTTGGCATTACAGAAACCCTTTATTAAATGAACCTCACACCTTAAAGAATGTTGGACTGAAAATAATCTTCAGTGACTGCTAATGGATGAAATATAAAGATGAGGTATTGAGAAAATAGCAGATGCATGAAGCCTCATAAGCTCTCGTAAAAATGCGTTCCCACAAGCCCTTTCCATTTCAACAATCAGACAGTGTAAAAAGGCACTGTTTTTTTTAAAGAGTACAGCTTACAACCTGCATACAGGTAGGAATGTGCGTGTTTTGAGAAACTACGCTAGCTTTTGGAACCACTAATACAAACGTGTTATTACAAAGGCAAGTTTCGTTGCCTGAAAATGGGATGCAGTGGGGATATTGTAAATGATGGATTTTACATATTAGATGCAGGATACTTTCCTGTCCTGTGTCCAAAGAACTTCGTTGCCTAAAATTATGTGCAGCGGGCAATAGACACTATAATATAACTTGCTGAGGAAGGTCATGTTAGCTCTGAAGAAAAGGCAACATTGTTCTGCTTTTAAAATAAAACCCATCTTGGATAAGTTGATCTTGCTCCAATGTGTAGTTCCCATCCTACTCTGACTTCCATACATATTTAAATTATTTGTTTCAAGTTGAATATCTTAAGAAACCTTGAAGGGTCTCTTGGTGACAAGACCCATATTTAAAATATGTACATTTTGCTCAGAACTGTTCAGAAGGCATTTCAAACAAAAAAAAAATTGAAAGCACTTCATAGAACGTTAATATTAATTTGCTTAATGGTTATAAAAATGTATTATTCCAGAGTTTTTCGTAGCAAATATGAAATGTGCAAAAGGAATTAATAATGTAAAGTTTCTTACAGAAAGTGAAATAATAGGTTACAGAGCAGTAGAGATTACATAATTTCTTTGATGTGAGCATTATAAGGAACATTAACTGATTACTGACACAGCCTAAGTATCTAGCTGAGTTATGCAATTGTTGAACCAGAACAGAAATTGTTCTATAGTTCCATAAAATACAATGAGTGATTGTTATCTTGTGGCTAATTTAATGCTTAAAGCTAATAAGCTATGAAAAAGAAAATGTTATGGGAAGCCTGTATCATTCTATATCTTACTAGTGTAAATTTAGGTATAACATTGCATTTGTTAATGCCCAAACCATCTGAAATCTCCATTTTAAGACCGTAAATTCACCCGAAGCAAGTTTAGCGAATGTGGTATAATGTAGTTTCCCATGAGTGGGTAATATTTTCTCTGTAAACTAAGAGAGGCCTTCAGTTGTGTTTTCCACTTTCAGACAACTTCTCCTGCAATATTATGTGGCAGTTTTTAACATCGCTCCTCTACGTAATCGAAAATAACACAAATGAAAGCCAAATAAAGAACATTTCTGGAGAAGAATATTTTGCACACACACAGAGTAAACAAATACGTACATATGTACAGAACATGTGTGTATACACATATTTATGTACATATAGATACACACAGGATGCTCTACAAAGTTTTCATTTATTTGGCGATCACGCTATTTTCCTTTGTCTGCTCCATTGCTTTTCTCTTACCTAATATTTAAGGCGGGACTGTGCACTTACAAGTATGATGATTAACAAGTAACATCTACATATCACTTTCTATATTAAAGACCTCTTCACAGACTAATTTAGGGCACATTCAGCCTGATTTTGCACTGTTTTCTGCCTATCGATCTTTTCCAACGAATGACAGAAACAGTCCGTGAGGTGGAAATACCATAGTTTCCAGAATGTAGCACAGGGTTTATATATTTAGTACTTTGTAATTTATAATTCTTTTGGTATATCTCATTTGAATCTGAAAGAACCACATGGAGAACGTCAAATTCTTGCTCTCATTCCCAAGACCAGTCTGCTAGGAAGTGTCTGAACCAGGACTCCTATCAGGATCTTATTTCAAACCCACTCCATGATGGAATCTCTCCTAAATTCTGTCCTATTTTGTCATACCTGCAAGGGAACAAGAGACCCTGAATTACTCACAAGCCACCTGGGGGGAAAGGAGAAATGGATTGCATTCTGTCTGCCAATCCAGTAAGCTTTTCATTAGCATGCTGGTGTAGATTTGGAGACGATTCAGAGAGCAAAATGTTCACCAGCAACTTGACGTCAGCGTGAAAAAACAAACCAGCTCGATCTGGAGCCACATGGGCACAGTCTGCTTACTGGAACTGGGCTTGCCTACGTGGTACCACGAAGATTTGAACCATTATCTAAGATGTCATAAAATAAACTTCTTTTCAAATTCGTCCAACTAGAGCGAGTGAAGAAACTTTGGTCCCTGTAGGACAGGAAGAAATGGAAAAACTCGGGTGTGATCTGGTTTACAGCAGCTTTTGTCCAGTGACGCTGGGCGGAGCAGTTGTTTTCATGGATAGAAATTGATTTGGGAATGAAAGCACGTGGAATAAACACGACTGCAGAACAACGGAATGGTGACGTCCAAAATGATTTCAGTTCTCGCGATATTACGTTGAATTTATTTAATCACTCATCATTGTTGTTTTGTAGATGCTAGGTGCTTGGCAGGTGCTAGGTGCTGGCGGCATAGAATTAGGAAGCTCTCTGCTCTCAAAGCGCTCTTTCTAGTCCGGTGTAGAAGACAGGTCAGTGCCGTGACATAGAGGCTGCAGGAAAGCACCAGATGCCATAGGGAAGTTAGGGAGGCACAGGGAAGGGACCCTAAGTCATCAGCGATTTTAGAGAAGGCTTACCTTCTGGTGGGAAGATGCTCTGTCCCTGGCACCGTCCACACGTGTGCCTTTTGTTCAGTCATAGTTGTTCAGACCCTCCTTTCACTCCCAGAAGGGTTCCAGGTTGGTTGTGCAATTCCCTGACCATCGTATTACTGCTAGGAAAGCAGGGAGGGAAATAACAGGAAGTGGAACGTGGAAAGGTATTCCAAACAGAGGGGATGACGGAAAGAAGTAGAGGCAGGGATTTCTTGGCCATACGGAAATCACGAAGCGACGATGGAACGTAGAGTGACCTAAGATACAGAACGGAATGAGGTTACAGACGCTGAACTCTTGGCCTGGCCCAGGCACGGGCCCTTTAGACTGGACACAAGCCATAAACACCTACGGCTGTTCTCATCATGAAGGGCCTTGTGTTTGAAGCTAAGGAAGCTGAAATGTACTTGAAAACTTCAGAGGGAGTGAAGAATTTTAAGCAGTGGAGGAGGAGAAGGAAGATAAGGGACCCACTTTGAGGATCTGCTGGACGCGTGTGTTGTGCTCAGCACTTTGCCGTACGGGTATGGCCTTCGTGGCAGCCCCATGACAGGGCCACTGAGGCTCACGGAGGCCACGTCTTCCCAGGTTCACAGCCACGGCGTGGCAGAGATGGGTCCCAAACGCCGCTCTGGATCATTTGAGTCTGTGGTTTTCATCACACACCTTCTGCCTCTGCCGGCTGCCCTGGGTCCGTTAGCACTGACCTTGGAATAGAGTATGTACTTCTAGGCGATACCCGCTGTCAGTAAGTGGGTATTGCCGCTGAAATCATAGAATAAAGCCTGCGGTCCTCATGGTCATTGAATTGGTTATGAGATTCATTAATTCTGCATTGACACCGGGATGCCTAGAAGTTGCATGTTGGTCGAGTCTTTTCTTTTGCAAGGGTCTTCTTTTCCTTGAGCACACTTCTCCTGTTAGGGACTCTCCTGCCGTCAGGCAGAATGGAATTGAGGCTCTGCTCTGCTTCTTCCAAAGTACTTAATTGTTCAGGGCTCACTGTACTGATAAAGGACACGAATACTGCCTGCCTCACAGGGTCGCTGTCAGGATCAAGTGAGAGAATACATGCGTGCACCTGTCACACAGGAAGCATACAGCTAATGTTAGCTGCCGTTACCGAGACTGGGGCCTGGCACCTAGTAGGTGCACCATGAGCCTTTGTTCAATGAATGAATGAATGCATGAATGAATGAATACCCACCACATTTTATCAGGGAATGTGTCGCTACCGTTGAATTTTCATGGAGCAAGAAGATCCCGTTGGAGGGCTTACCCACGTGGTCATATTTTCTTCTCGCAACTTTTCGACAAAAGAGCATCCGGTGGTGCCGTTCCAGAAGGGGAAACAAAGGAGACCAATCACTTCTCACTAGGCAGGATAAATAAGGTTTTGAGTAGAAGCAGGCATGCTTTTTCCAGCAACAGGACTTGTACATTCGGCCCTGACGTGTTTCTGGCAACATGTCATGCTATAAAAGGACATGGTCAAAAGGGAGGATGAAGTGTTTGGGAGAATGCTACCAAAAAAAAAAAAAAAAAGTGAAATGAGAGTGCAGGACGATCTAAGGAGCATAGTTTGAGCTACTGTAAAATTTTTTTTAACGTTTATTTATTTTTGAGAGAGATAGAGACAGAGCAGGGGAGGAGCAGAGAGGAGACGCAGAATCCGAAGCAGGCTCCAGGCTCTGAGCTATCAGCACAGAGCCCGACGCAGGGCTCGAACTCATGAACCGTGAGATCATGACCTGAGCCGAAGTCGGACGCTTCACCGACTGAGCCACCCAGGCTACTATAAACATGAAGACAATAAAAGAAGCTTTGGCATGGAGACCCTCTATGCCTTGGGAAGGGGACATCTTATGCATGAAGCCTTAAGCTAAAGCAGGGAAAATTATGCCCTAAGCTTTAGAAAAGTGTGGATAAGTCAGCCGGGAAAGTCACATGAGATCACAGATTAAATATCAAAGGAGGTTATGCAAAAATAGATGTAACTAAATAGTATTTGAAGATGTTAAAGAGAATTTAAAAATTATACTCCTTTTGATGCAACGAATGGAGTGACTTCCCAAGTTCCTTAAAATGAAAGATACACGCCAAATACAGCTTTGCTTCCTTTCACCATGGGCAAACCCGTTCTCAATAACTTGGAGGATGCCATCGTGTTTCTGTTTCGAAAACAGAAACTCTCGGGAACGTCAAGAAAATAAATGTCAAACCTGATGTCACAAAGAAAATGGAGTGGATATGAACTGAACTTCTCATATTTCTAATTGGTCAGGTTTGCCCTGAATATACCAAAATACATTTCAACACCTGTCCTACCCTTAGGAGATTTTCATTACCAAAAGTCTATTCCTGTAACATCATTGTTCTATTTTGCCACAATGTTATTTCCTGAGTAATAATAATAGAGAAGTGAGATTCTCCATCTTAATAATTCTGTACCTTCCTATTTATATTTTTATTTGGTACTGTCACTTTTAATTTCAAAATTATTCAATAATTATTTGTCCTCAAATCTTTTTTGAGAAGTTTTCATCCCACTCAGTTGTCACTTACTTCTCTGTTAATTTTTTTTTTTTTATAAATCTGTCATTCAAGTGTCATAACTTTATCAGTGCTCTGAATTTATACTAGTCTCTTCCACTCTCCTTGCTTTGAGCTTCCCAGAACAGGTGCAGGATTAGGTACTGTGGGAAATGAGGTGAGAGCTGAAATGATGTGGAAATCAGTGAGCTTAGGGAAGAATTGCCAGCAAGTTTGAATGTACTTCTCAAATTGTTCTCTTACTGCATGGATTCAGAAAAATTTGTCTAAAGCCTGACAAGTCAAAGGAACGTTCTGAACCAATCATTTGAAACTACACCAGTTTCAACTCTAGTTTTACGGCTTTATGCTTTATAGAAATTCAGAAATTGCTTGGGAATTCATTTCAAAAACAGTGTTCCTACCTGGAATCAGGAATCATTGTTCCTAATTTTCTCCTCTCAGCCACCTTGTGGAGGGAGGCCTTTTAGTCAAAACCAGAGATGTGTATCAGGCATGTTTTCAGTTGGTTGAACTTCTTTCCATTAAACTCATCAGAATGGACCTGGATTGATAGTCAAGCTTTTATCCACACATTCTTTGCTTTCTTAAATAATGCATTAAGGAAAGTGTATTGCGTTGTGTTGAAAGTTTGGGGTTAGGGAAGGTTTCTAGAAACTCGCATTTCTTTCTTTCAAACGGAGTGACGCTTTCATGATACAGGTCAACCTTTGTTCTTCTTTTTATGACTGTTTCGTGAGATTGTTTCTGTCTTTGCACAGGAATTGAAAATAGAGTTAATGATTCTTAAATAAGCTGTAATGAAAGCAGAACAAAGATGGGATCAGGCTAGTGGAGCACTGCACCTGAGCACACTGTCCTACTGAGTACAATGGGCCACCGTCTTCGTCCTAGCTGCCCAGAAAGCAGAGCCTGTGCTGGGGGAGGGGGCTCGCACACTAGCACTGGGAGTACAAGCCCAGGGAGACACGAGTGAAGGGGAAAGGAAGCAAGACAGAAGTCAAGGAGGCAGGGATCGCAAGACATGAGACACACATTCCCAAGATGTTGTAGCTTCGCAACTAATCACTGCTGGTTGCTGGGCATGAGGGACTTCTCTAAAGAGGCCACAGGGAATGCCATGGGGCAGTTGTCTCCACTGGGGCCAATTTCCCACGCACACTGGGGATACGTTATCCGGCCAGCTGCACAGACTCTGTGGAAAGCAGAACTTCTTTGGCTCCAGCCCAGGTGCAGAGCCACTTATGTAAGTTGGTGTCAGGCTTGGGGCACCTCAGCCTCTAGCCCTGGTGGCAGCAGAGGTGATATGGCTGAGGGCTTCATGACTCTGGTGTCAGCCATTCCCGAAAGCAGAGTCCAGGGGCCAAGGCCTGAGGGTCAGGCAGGTCCTGTCTGTCAGGATTGGATCTATCACGGACAAGTTACTTAACTCCTTTGTGTCTCACTTTTGTCATCTGTAAACCGGGAGTCATAATAGTCACCATAATACGAGATAATTACAAAAACTAAACACCTCGATGCCTCTGATGTGATTAGAAAGTGCCTGCAAAGGTTAAAAATAGCTTGAGCCATGATGGCATCATTATGTGAAGTATGGAGCCATGGACATACAGTGTTCGAGCGAGTTACAAGTTTATGCATAACATCAGTATTGAAAATTTCAGCTACCAAAAGTAACAAAAGAGACGTGGTGTATAGAACTTCCTCCGGATAAATCTATCACTGGGACAAAAACGAGATCTAAATTCAGTTCCAACAGCCAAGCTCCAGAGTCTAAGGTCTGGGCACAGTATTTTACTTGTGGGTGTAAGAGCCTCTCTCCCGGCTTCCAGTGGCCCAGTCTTCCCAGTGGCCTCGCTATGCCCAGATCCTATTTCCTCTCCATGCCTTTCAGATCTGCAGCAGAGTGCTGACCGCTCAAGTTCAAGTGACGGGAGGCTGCGGAAAGGGGTTTCTCTTTCCTGTCTCAGCTCTGTGCGCTCTCGGGCTCTCAGGCTCGTCCATTCGGAGCACCAACGAACGGAGCAACTCTGCTTTCTTTCCGTGGGGTGTTGCCAGCCTGTGCTCTGCTGGTCTCCTTTCCTTTCAGTATCAGCCACTTTTCCGGCCCTTGTGCTCAGTCGGTTTCATTCAGCCTGGCTCTGCATGGAGGCATGTTGCTTTAGACTATCTCACATCAACACAGCCAACCTTGAAGCTAGAAGCTAGATAAACACAGATTCCCTCTCCAGTGTCTCCTGACCTTCTTCCTTGAGGATGAGAGGATGTGTAGTAAGTGTAAGAGTTTGCCTGGCTCTGTTTTCGTTGGATGCGTTCTTACCGTGCGTGGGAACAGCAGAGGTAACTATATGCTCATGTGTCCGTTATCGCCCTTCCCATTAGCTTTCAAAATGCTTTGCTTCCATGAAACAACAAAAGTCGTTGACTTCACTGCCCAAACCGTTATTTCTTTCATTATAAAGCAAGCGGGGAAAAGAGGACTTCTAATCTTCTGTTGAGTCAAGCAACACAGAAATAGATATTTTATTTTGAGGATATTACCCTGTCTTACGATTTATTATAATGCATCTTCTAAGAAATGTCAAATTAACTCTCTGCTATAAGCATTTCTACTTTTAGCTCTTTAAAAAAAAAAAAAAAAACAGAGTATCAAATATTCCCTCAGAAAACACCCAGAGATGTAAGGTTTTCCCTTTTATAGGCGATACAATGTGGTACTGTTTCATGAATTCCATGAGGTTCTCCACCACCCCCCCCCCCGACCCAGCAGCAGTTTTCTCGGTTTCCTCTAATGGTTTCCCTAAAAAGATCCCGTTTCCTTTACCAGTGCCAACGACTGATTTATAGTTCACATGCTGCCTTTGATTTTTCTGGTTTTAGTGGTTTGGGTCATCTAATATTGCCCAGTTTTGCTCATCATTTACTATGTTCAGGCAATGTTGGATGTCTGCTTTCAGCTTTTAAATAGAAGAAATAATAACTACCTAGTTTGAAAAGCTCTTTGGGATTATGGGTTTGGTTAATATCCTCTAAAAACAATTTCAAAAAACTGTAGTAGAAGATTATAAATGACTTTTTACGTGATTGCATCCCCTGGTGCTTTGAAATAAAAACACAATAAAGAGTATAAAAGCACTTGGTCAGAAAGGCTAATCCTGAGTTGATGTCATTTACATTTAGATTTAAATAAGTCAGCCTATTTATTCTTTCAAACTTTGCTTCAGGTTTTAAATTGAGAATCCGTGGAAATTAAAAGTCCTACCTAGTTTGCTCAGATATATTTTGAAAAGTTCTAATGCCTGAATTCAGTTGACTTCTAAGCATAATAACTGTGATAAACATAAGGAGTGAGGAAATGTAACTAGTTATTTTTAATGAACCAATGTTATTGTAACAATTATTAATAATGTTCATCTACTGTGTGGTCCAGGTAAAGCAAAGCAAGGTCACTGATGTAATAACACACACTGTGCCTTCGAGATCATGGAGTATGCAAATAAGCCATATACAACTACAATAGTCATAGAGTCTGATCCCCCATTTTTATGCGTGATGGAGTATAAAGCAGCATGTCATAGTGGAAGACTCTTCCATTAGGAATCCAGACCTTGATTCTGGTTCCAGATGAACCATGTGACCAATAGAAAGGCAGTTTCTCCAATCAGGATGCCTTCAGGGATCTTTCCAAGGCCAGAATTCTAGGGCTCTATGCACTCTAATTCCACTTCAGATGGCGAGTGGACGGACACGGGCCCACTACACGAGAGGACGCCCTCTAAGAATGGTGCATCTGCAGAAGGCCTGTTGAGATTCCTGGAACCAGCTCCTGAATAGGATGTGGGTGGGTGGGTGGGGGCTGTGAACAGCACACAGATGACCTTAACCTGATGGGGTGTGCGTGGACAGGGGGCAGAGTAGGGGGGAGGATGGGATCATGGCTTACTTTTCTTCCTGTGCCCAAGAGTGGGTCCAACCGCAAGGAGAATGGCTCAGCATGTTCCGACACACATATGTATTTCTGTTTGGCAACTCAAAATTCTTCAGAAAGAGGGCATCGACTCATTTATAGCCAGGTCTCTTGATTCTCGGGCAATCTCTATGTTTCTGAATTCTACAAAACTCTTGAGGAAGAACTACAGCTAACGTTTGAGTAATGGGCTTCTAGCTACTTCTGTACGTTTTTTTAAGGGCTTCTGCTCCTAAAGTAACCAGTTTTAAGCCACTGCAGAACGATGAGCTGACCGCATTCCAAAGCCTTGAAACCATTCTCTCAAAGCTAAATCTTATTTCTCTTGTCAAGTGATCACCTCCTCTAGGGAAATGAGGGGTGTAAGAAAGTACCATGGATATAAGAAATATTTCAGCAGTGAAAAGGGAAGAAAGGTGTTCTGGACAAAGAGGTGTGAATGTGTGTGGGACACAGTGAGGCACAGGGAATGGATGCAGTGAGTTCAGAGACTCTGAGGGCAAAATCAACATGGCTTCTGTTCCCCTGGAAAGCAAGCATACCATGAAATAGATGTCATCCCTTCATGCACCTTTACCTTGCGAGTCCTCTAAAAATAAGCCTTCAGAGCCTTTCAGTTAGGGTTCACCGGCAAAACAGAACCAACAGAATGTGTGACTTATTATAAGAAATTGTCCCAATCCAAAACTATAGCGGGGAAGCTGGAAAGGAGAGCCAATGGCACAGTTTCAGTCCTGAAGCTGGTAGGCTTAAGACCGAAGGAGAGCGGATGTTTCCATTCAAGTCTGACAGCAGGAAAAGATGGTTGTTCCAGTTCTGCCAGCCAGGTAGGAGGAATTTCCTCTTACTCTGCAGAGGGTCAGCCTTTCTGTGCCTTTCAGGCCTTCAACTGATTGGATGAGGCCCACCTGCGAGAGGGAGGGTGCTCTTCTTCACACATTCTACCAATCCACATGTTAATTTCACCCAGAAGTACCCTCCTGGACGTACCTGGAATAATATTTGACCGAGTGTCTGGGCACCCTGTGGCCCAGTCACGCTGGCACAAAATAAACCACCGTCATACCACCTCTCGGCATTGTAAGGGTTAATTATAAACATCTGAAGATATTCCACCAGCCTGATCCCTATACTGGCAGCTCACTGTGCCCCTTGTGTTTTTGAAAGTCTCACAATGCCACAGAAATTCCGGACCGTGTCTCAACGTGGAGATGTTGCCAACACTCTGCTTTGATATGGACACTATTTTCGGGATCGGTAGCTAACTCATTAGAATTCAGAACAATTTCTCTGTTCTGGTGGTTAAGTGCACGTGCTAGAAAGCCTGGCTTTGAGTTCCAGCCCTTGCCTCTTAAGAGCTCTGTGACCTTGGGCATCTAGCTTAAATCCTCTGTGCCTTTGTGTCTCCTTTTGTAAGGTGTATGTAATAATAATACCGAACTCGTGGTTTGTTGTGTGATCAGTTAATGCGTGTGAAGCTACAGGCAGGTTATGGGGGCATGGAATGTACTCCAAAAAACAGTTATCCCCGCAGTCACATACCTTCTGTTGTAAAATGCTGTTTCAGCCTTGGCTCAGTATTGCTTAAGCATTGGTACTTTTTGAGGAAAGAGTCCTTATCAAGAGCAGTAACATTGAATACACTCAATTAGCATACGCTTTGGAGAGACTAAAACCAAAACTTCAGAGCCTTCGTTGGCTTGAGAACGACACCAGATTTAGAAAATGAGTGAGAGAAGATGAAATAGAAAGTAACACATTTATAGAATATGCATAGGCTGTGGAGTATTTGATGTACTTCACTACTTCTGTGCAGTTTAGTTTGTTATAGTCAGAGAAACTGTCCATATTTGAAATGGTTCTTTGGCATCTTCACATAAAAAACATTTGCAAACAAACCAACAGTGGGTGGGGGTGAAATGCCGAATGATGCTTTTTGTCGGGGCCTGAGGTGTTAGCAGAAACAGGTGGATTGATTCGGGCTAGACTATCTTTGGGTTGAAGGCATTCACCTGACTGATGGAAATGCAACCTTGGGTAAGTCACTTGGACTCAGGGCTCCTGAGCCAGATGACAAAGTCACCAAATGTCTCGCTAGTCTTTTCTCAGTGTGCTATTTCTGACTTGTCCTAACAACCACTATCATTCAGTAAGTGATTTCGTATCTGTTTAGATAAGTTTGTTCACATAACATGAAATATATTTTCAGGGTGATGTGTGAGGAGAGCCTTTGGTTCCTTGAACTCAACCTCGTGAGTGTTTCGCTGTCTGTAGGGAGGTCTTTCCTTGTCGATGTGAATCTTCAGGGCATCTAGTGCCCTAGAGTACGGTTCGGGGTCTTTGGCGTGTTCCAGTGTTTGTACGACCCTCTGGATGCTGCTGGCAGCTCATTGATGGTGGAATGCGATGTCTGTAACACAGTTTTCTCTTTCTTGATGATATATAAAATGTGCCCATATTACCGTGTACTGGCACCTCCATCAATACCATTATTCTGTCTTCACAAGTAATTTTTCAGATTGAGACTTGAAAAGTTCCCATGTCTGAAATTAGTCTGGCAAGGAAAGTGTATTCAGAGTCAGCTCTTTGAAGCTGGCTGTATTAGCCCACTTGATTATTTCCTAGGGGAAATTCTTCTTCTAACTAAAAAAAGGAATGCTTTGCCCATTTATCAAATGACTGAAGATAGCTGGGGATTAAGTCTGAATGGAATGATTACTGCTTTCGAAAACCCAAATAATGAAAAGTATGTTGTTGTTATGTCACTGTTGCCTGAACCGTTCGACGGTCCTGCAGTTGTACTACCCCATGAATTTCCCCCTCCCTTCTTGTTCCTACCTCGTAAATTTGTGTATGAATTTCTATGCCTTCGTAATACTTACATGAAGCCTCTATCTCTGCAGGACTTTAGAGAGGAATGTTTGAACCATGGAGCTTGTCTATGTTCACGGTGACTCACGGTCGTTATCATTCTCAGCCATGGCTGTGGTGCCACGTGCTCTTTGTAAATATTATAAAGTTAAAAATGTTCATCATCAGGCGATTGGGATGAAACGAGTTTGGGTCTAGTCTGAAAACTCTGCCCTTTTTCGCTTTTGAGAGCTAGACTCAGAACGCACTGAGCTGTGCCTCGGTGTACTTCCCATTATGCTTCTCTCCCAGAAATCAGGCCGTTCGTTTAATACTTCATCACGACCGAACTGCAGTACGCAGACATGGTATGCAAAATGAGCCATTTTTGTTTTAAAACAGATTGCAGATGAAAGGAAACCATTCATTTCTTGCTTGCTTGCTGTAATTACTAGAGCGCTAATTACTCCAAATCACTGACATCCAGGGTCAGGAAGGATGACAACAGAAACATCAAAGAAAAGACGTGTCTCACTGGCGATGACAGATTTTCCGTATTCCCAACCACACTGTTGTTTTTTGTTGTTTTTTTTTTTTTTTATGGCTACTGTTTTCCAGTTTGATGGTGAAAACAACAACAACAACAAACATGCACACAGTCAAGATTGCTGAATGTTTACTATTGTTTCATTCGCAGTTTGACGGTGAGAACATGTATATGAGCATGACAGAGCCGAGCCAGGACTATGTGCCAGCCAGCCAGGTGGGTTAATTAATCTTCTCTGCCTTGTTTCAAATTGTAATTAAACAAATTCAAAGAGTTGCATTGCAAATGAGTAGCGCTATCAGTAACTGCCGCAATCAGGAATAATCATAATTTATAAACAAAGCATTTAAGCCTTGTTTCCAGTTAATGAGATAGAGCTGATAAAACACGGGAGTTGGCATGTGTTGAAAGATACTACCTTGTTTCCTCTCCAGAATGGCAAGCAGCTGTTTTGCCAGCATGATCTTTCCTAAACAGTTGTTTTACCTTTAGGAAATAAAGTCTTTACAGGTGCAGGTTATTTGTGCTTCTGACGATAGACGAGTTAATCATTATAAGCTGCACATGTCACGAATAGCTTTCATTATCAACTGTTGGGGCAGTTGTCAATACAGGGCTACATTTCCAACCAAAATCACATGGCCCGTGAGCACTGTATGGCGGCCTTCAGAATCTACCAGGTCGGGTAGCTTTTTTTTTGCCCAAACGCACGATGTGATTGAAATCTTTCAAGAGCGCGTTTGTAGCCATTTCACTAGGAATGGTTGACAAGGTATTTAACCGTGAAAAGTGACGACAGAAGTCCAATGAAAACGTAAACGGTTACGTTTATCAAAGTAAATTCTGGGCTCTTTATTTTTAGACACTTAAAGACCAGGCCCTTTAATCCAGTGAGGACATTTAAAGCCAAATTATAACTGCCCCAAAGTGTGGGCATAACATAATGTGTAATAACAGTGCAAACGAAAATAAATGAATCAATGAAAACAAGGGAGAATCATAGGAGCATTTTGTAGACTTGAACTTTTTTTTTTTCCTGGAAGAGCAGCAAAAACCATGGCAGTTTGAAGTTTCATGTATCAGTAACTGTGGTGTAAACCCTAGCACGGGAGTTTTCAATGCCTGCAAAGCTGTCCAAAGGGATTTGATAACGGGGATGGGTGGGGGAAACAGAGAACAAAAATAAAACTTGGATTTTTCTTCATGCTGCTTGTCAGTGAATTAATCTAATGTATATGTGAGGGGTGCACTTCGTGAAGCTTTGAAATTTCTTCGAGCACAAAATGTCTCGTGCTTAACTCAAAACAGAGGCAAGCCTGCCTCTCCATGAACTTTGCATTTAGAAGTCATTATGATCACTGCCTTCTCTGGCAGACATTCTGGAAACTACACTATACTGTTCAGACGAGAAGGTCATCCCTGAGTTCAAAGATCCGGACTCCATTTCCTTCCATTCAACTGAGTTGATCACTTTCAGGATACCTTTGGTAGGCTGAGCGTTGCATTTAGAATTCTTACTTCACAGAATCCATTCAGCTAAGTAGCCTCCGAGATCCATAGGTAGTTCTGAATAGGACTGTTTGATTAAAAAATGAAAAATGTTACTATTAATTTTCTTCTAACCATCAATCCCCAAACTGTACTGACAAGTTTAGTATTACGATTAGATTAAAGTAACCCAGTATCATCTCTTTGGTGCCTTTAGGGTTTTGAAGTGTAAGGGCTAATTGAATTTGTTTGAAACAGTAGAAACACAAACCCAATAAATGATTGCTGCTATAAAGCAACTGCTCCATTTCAGAGAATCATTATGTCTGTCTTAAAGACTTTTGGATAAAGGATTGGAAATCCAAAGCATATACATCATAACAACTTGGCTCCTTAGATTTTTAAATTCAAGTACGATGGATACTATTAAGCCCTGACTAAAATCAAACAACCAACATTAATTATTTCTTTTAATATTCCAATCAGGAGTTACTAAGAATGTTTTAAATACCAGTGAGAACATACATATATACATATATACATACATACATACCAGTGATAATTTATGAAAGAGTAAAGAGCCCCAAATACTTTTTGCGCTTTGTAAAAATATGGCAGGTTTGTGTGCCTGAAGCAAACTATTTTTTAATAATGTAGCACATATAAAAATGTTTCCAGAGTGTGCTCTTTTAAAAATTAGACTAATGCAAGATAATACGTACTCCAGGGGGGAATAAACTTTGCAAATTACATAAGTTGAATGGCCTTAGCTAAATTTTACGCTTAATGTTCCTTTTGTTTACTGTAATATAGTGTGTCCAAAAATTCATTACCTGGTATTCTTTTAGGGAAGTTTCATCAATTTATCCCTTTTGGCAACCATAAATAGGATTTTAGTCATCTTACAGGGGAAAAAAAATAGTTTTATTCCTTTTCCTACATAACATCAAACATCTGCATAGTTTAGTAATCCAAGATAACTTGCCTCGTAGCATTACTCAACAATTATAATTCCTGTTCAATTTTCAAATCAGTACATGCTTTGGGACTTACCGACTAAGTTGCTAAGTAGCAACATATGGTATACTACTGCTCCTGTGATGTTGCTGGGAGCAAATAGCATAATTCTAAACTTGAAATGATTTTTATAGAAAGCCAATGCTGGAATGGCTCCAGAAATGGAAGTACACTGTAAAAATTAATGATATTCTTTTAGACAGTCCCAAAGGGCTCTTTGGTACTATCTACTACATGCATTCTATACCTCTGAAGCTAGTGTATACAGATCCTTAAAATTTTTTGCATATCATTCTGTAATTGATAGGCAGCTTTTAAATTGTGTACTACCTTATAATAAGCCTGACAACTATGCAATAAAAACCCATGACATTTCCACTTCTCCCTAGCTCCATTCTTGGAATATGGACTATTTTCTCCTCTAATAGCTAGCTGTGAGTGTGCTGGCCACTCAGTACTTTAATTTAAATACCACTTAACCTTTTTTTTTTTTTTTTTTACCTTTGAGTGCATAGAATTTGAAGCATGTGATGCAAGACTTCTTTGTGTGTTTCTAAGCCCCGGCTAAGGGCAGACCATGTTGATTGTTATCTCATGAGCTTGCTCCTCCTTAGGAGGAGATCTCCTCCTAAGTAGTTTGTGAGAAAATGGGAGCATGTTAAAGAAAGGAAAGCCAGATGTGAAGTGTGGACAGCAGTCCTTCATAAAGTCACTTCTTTCTCATTTTTAACTCGTCATGTCTGATTGACCAATATGGCGGAGTAGAGAACAGCAAGGCAGGGGGGATCTGGCTTCCCACCTTAGCTCTAACTTTTCCCTGGAATCTTCCAAACCCACTCAACTCTGACTCACATGCCCTGAGGCCCCTTTCCCTGAAAAACTCAAGCCCCTGTCTCCAGCCCCTAGAATTATGGTGCCTTCAGTAGCTCCTTATATGTGATTCTACTCAAGATATAAGTGTTCATTTCAAGTAAATACATCAAAGGAAACAGAAGAGGAATCTGGTTCTCTTGATTTAAACTTTCTATGTCACCAAGGTTGTTTGTGTTTATTTTTTTTCTTTGAATGCAATCTTTTTTTATTTATTTGTGTTTCATTTTGAATATGTGCCATTACTTTGTCTCCTTCTTTCTTTCTCTGTGGCAGTTTCCAGAATATCATTTTCCGTGGCTACCTGTTCATTCTAAGCTTCCCACTCACACTGGCGACCTTTTCCCCAGTTCTCTGGATGCAGAAACATTCTCATGCATGCATCTGTTGGGGTACTCTGTGAAAAAGTTTGAGAAGGACTGATCTTTTTTATGCAAGAAATAATCACTTGATGGGGGAATCACAAGGTTTTTATGGTGTCAGGTCATAGAGAAGCTTAATGCTCAAGACAGTTACTTGACTGAACCATATTTTCAATAAATCACTTCCTCCTTGACCTTGGCTTTTACTCTGCTAAACCCTTTCCTTCTGTTTGATTTCCGTCCTTACTTCCTTGCTTGCTTTATTCCTTCTCTCCTCCTTTTCCTCCTTTCTTCTTCTTTTTTTTTTTTATTTTTTTAGTGTTTATTTTTGAGAGAGAGAGAGAGAGAAAGAGAGGGAGAGAGAACGAACAGGGGAGGGGCAGAGAGAGAGGGAGACACAGAATCCGAAGCAGGCTCCAGGCTGTGAGCTGTCAGCCCAGAGCCCGACGCAGGACTCGAACCCACAAACACATGACCCAAGCCAAAGTCGGATGCTTAACTGACTGAGCCACCCAGACACCCCACTTGTTTCTTCTTCTTACTCTCTCTCCTTCCTTCCTCCTTATTTCCATGAATACCTATCCTTTAAACTTGAACCAATTTTTATGGTTAATTCTGAGCATCACAGTAAGCCTGAAGTATTAAATGTCCTGACCTGAGATCTGATTTTGGATTATTTTCAGTTTGTGCAGGTTTCCCTTTGCTTCTTTTCTTTTCCCCCACAGAAATCCTGTCTCTTACCTGGTTCCTCAAATCTCAAGATGAAAAAACACAATAATCGGGACACATGGGTGGCTCAGTGGGTTAAGCATCTGACTCTTGATTTCAGCTCAGGTCATGATCTCATGGTTCATGAGTTCGAGTCCTGCATCAGGCTCTGTGCTGACAGGGCGGAGCCTGTTTGGGATTCTCTCTCTCCCTCTCTCTCTGCTCTCCCCCACTCATCCTCTCTCTCTCTCAGAAATAAACAAACATTTAAAAATAGGATGATAAAATAGATGCAATATTATTTTTTCCTAGAATCTTAAAACTG